>NW_026652292.1:22124751-22831297 GCF_009828535.3 Hylobates moloch | reverse complement strand
AGCCTGCAGTGAGCCGAGATCACGCCACTGCACTCCAGCCTGGGCGACAGCGAGACTCCGTCTCAAAAAAAAAAAAAAATAAAATAAATAATAATTATATCTCTCTATTATCTCTCCCTCTATCCAACTGCTATCTCAGAATATTCTAGGAAACAGAAATACACATAAGAATACACAATTTCCAATACTTCACAAACTCCACACATCATATGAGCAATTAAACTATCATGTCATGTAGCTTTTAGAAAACTCTAGCTATGATTTTGGGACAATAAGAGTTAAACCAAAAGATAATATTTTAGTATTATTGTGAAAATAGATTTGACTTTGAGTCTGTCTCAAAGGATTCTGCCTCACACTTTGAGAGCCACTAGTTTATAAAATGAATTCCATTCTTAGAACATTCAAATTTATTTTATTTCCTAGGAAATTGTTCACTTTGTAGGCCTCTTTTTCCATTCTATGATATATATATATCTGTGATATGAATATAAATAAAGGAAAAGATACATATTTCAAACAGCCTCAAACTAAGGAATCCTGCAAGCATAGTATTTTCTTATGCAGGTGCAAAATCATCTAATCTCTTGGTTTTGTATTTTTCAGTTAATTAAACTGTACTTTAATATTTCAAATATGATTACTTTTCTCAATAAGTCTTATTTTAAAATTTTATTTTTTGAAATGAAAGTGTAAAATTTTGTATTCATTATAGAAAAAATGAATAACAGAGTATAAATAATAATGTTAAAATTATCTGAAGGCTCAGTATGCACAAATAATAAATTGTACTGTTTCATGGACTCTTTTAACGTCATATTACATTATGTACTTATTATATAAAATAGAAGAATAATATCCATTTTAAAACACTGTCACAGTCTAGGTGTGTGTCTATCTAGGTCTATGTATTTGTGTACAAATGAATACATTCTCTTATCTTACTTCATATTAAACATAATACTTTGTTACTATAATTTCTATTATTTTAATTGTTCTAATAGACATATTTTGTTTCAGTAAAACATTGTTTTAATTTTTGTAAGTCAATAATATATTTAAATACATGGTAGTACAAATATTCTGCATTTTTCAAACATGTTTGGTTTCTACTACCTTTTTATGCCTCTATTGAGTTGTGAATAACATTACATAATTGATAAATATATTAGGGTTATGGTAATATAATAGATCTATACAGACATTTGATTCAGAAATATTTATAGTATCATTTAGGTACGTGTTCAATCACATTGTTCTATTATACTTTGATCAGTACTGTATATCCATGCTGGAAATAACTTCTAGAAAAACCCTCCTATTTAGGTTATTCTAATGTGTGAAATATTCATTCTATTTCAGTTTATACCTTTTTATAAACATATTTAAATTTGATCTTATTGACAATCTAAATGAGAGCTATTGGCTTTTGTATTTATATGTTATAAAAAGTAATGCACCAAAATTTTATAATATTATATATGTTATAATGATATTTTAGCTACCTGTATTCTTTCCAGGTAGACAACCATATAAACCGTTAATTAGAACAACTAGCCAATATTTGTCACTTATTTATTGTTCTTCTAGTTTTTCCAGGACATCATTAAATAAGTGTCATGGGCTCTCTTTTCTTATTTTCAATTTTCTGTAGACTGCTGCTATTAATTTGCCATTAAATAGGCTCCTGTTTAATAGATTAATTTAACTATTATAATATTCCAGATTGTCTTTTACGTCAAATTATCTTTTCCTTTTTTTTCTAAAATAATCTATTAACTTATGCTTAAATGTCTTTTCAGAAGCTCCTTGATCATATGTATCATGTCAGTAATTTCCTGATAAAGTGAGGTCATCACATTGTATTTCCCAATGGACAGCCTGTGAAGCTTGAACTTGGCTTAGATTTAATTTATCGTACAGTAAGAGTCCTTATTAAATCATAAACTTCAAGTAGGTTAAGGTTTGGCCAATTAAATTTTTACTTTTAGCATACATTCTTTGAATTCGGACATGCACTACAAAGGAGGGAAATCCCTAAAACGATTGCCTCATTTTCTAATTATTTGAATTGATCAAATACATGAGAAAATGCAATCCATTGATATACTGCTCCAGGGAATCTTACTTTTTGTGTTACTCTTAGTTTGATTAAGGGTTCTATGAATCTCACTGTTCCCTAGCCCTGCTCAGCATTCTTTTCCTTGGATATTGCTATTTCTGAGTAGTTTAATTTAAAAGGACTCAGCCACAGTTTGTCATGTACTGTTATTCAATATTCCTCAAGGAAGATATCAGAGTGAGTGAAAATTAACTTCCATTGTAAAAAGATGGCTACTCAAATTTCTGGTTAGTACAATCCTGATACTGTAAATCAGGGGCAGAATGTCACGTGTAAACTGATGCTTTTCCCTTTGTTTCTGCTGAATTCCACGTGCTGAAATTTGTATACAATAAAGCGAAACACAAATTTTTCTTTTTGAGTCTGCTCTGTAGTAAATTGTTTATAAGAATGGTTCCAATTATCCCACTCCCTGTAATTGTGCCCCTTGCCATTTGATTTTGCAATGGTTTTTTAAATGAAGAAAATGACTGCTCCACCCTTTAAATCTAACCAGAACTTATAACTTAATTCAGTTAATAAAATGCGAAGTTGTAGAGTTCCAGTTCCAAACCACAGTCCTCCAATATCTGAGTGTTTCACCTCTCCCTTTGGATTCCTTACACTACCATTGTAAAACTACTGGAGGAACTCAGTTTTCCAGGTGTGTGGATTCTCCACCAGCATTCAGCAGAGCTGCCTACAGGTAACTCCAGACACAAAAAAGAGCAGAGAAAAACCAAAAAACACACAACTTATTTCAACAAAGCTAACTCCATTTTTGGATATTCGGTCACTACTTTAAGTCTCAAACCTCCCTCTCCCACTTCTGCCTCTAATCTGGGAAAGCTGATGAGATTATCCGTGTGTTCCCTCCTGTGGAGCTGCCAGGAAATCAAACCATATAATCCCCTGCACAGGGATGGAGAGCTGGCCCTGGCCCCACTCTGTGCCCACCATAAAAACTCCAAGCAGGCTCCTTTCCATGCACTCTTCAGCCATTTTTAGACCAGTTTCAAAGCTATTCCTGCCCTGCTCTCCCCCAAAAGCCTCATTATATGAGTAATATGGCTTATAATATTCTCTTGTATGCTCTATTATCAGTCTCAACTTAAAAATAAATGTTGGGTGGGGGAGGGTTGCATCTGTGTCTGGAGACTACATAAAATAGTCATAGAGTCATAAGCCATAAATAAGTATTGCTTCAAACCAGATGTTATTATGATTTAATTTTCGAAAAGATATTATCCTGAAGCTTGTTGGATGTTTTTGTTTTTGTTTGCAGTGTTGTGACATATTTCTGTATATGAGTATGAGGCATGCATTTCAGTAATAAGCATCTTAAAATGGCAATGGGGGACATTTCATGAATGGCTGTTAGTTCAATGTCACTATTAATGAAAAACTCAACATGAAAAAGTTGAGAAAATGTATTATTTATTACTATATATATCTATTGCCATAAAGTTACTGCTGTAAATCAACACATATTTACTTTCACAGTTTTTTTGAACAGGATTCAAGCATCGGTTTATCTGCTGGGGATGGACTTACTTTCAATCTCACTCAGGTTGTTGGCAGTAGTCAGTTCACAACTCTAGGATCAAGGGCTTTATTCTCATAGTGTTGCTTGTTCCTTCAAGGTTTAGATATAAAGTTGATCAAAATCTATTTATTGAATGAGCAATAAGAAAGTGTTTCATTAATAAGGAGATGTTGTGATTTTTTCCTTTGCTCTTCATCAGAGTCTTTCTTAGTTAAAAACACTTCTGTAATGACATTTCATGTTTCCTGGGTGATTAAAAACAAGCAGGGTGAGGCAGATGTACAAACAGGGTGGTTTGAATTATCTTAGCCAAGTCTCAGGACATAGGGCTAGTTTTCTTGCATGATCCATAACATGCAAGAAACATGACTTGGTGCCAGCTCTTGGAAGAAGGTCATACCTACTACAAAGGGAAGAATAGCTCCAGTAGATAACAATGGGAAACAAGAGGTGCACCCTCAATGCTAGTTGGTGATGTGCAGATGCAGCTTCAGCTCCACTGGGCTCTGAGGCTTGATGAATCTCGTTCAGCAGCCTATCCTTGTCTCTATTCTTTATTCCTTTGATCACCTGAGAAACTCCATTGTTTTCAGCTCCTGCTGTGACCTCATCTAAAGCCATGACCCATTTATTTCTCTTGTCTGCCAATCTACAAATCCCTCATCTAGTCTCCAGTGGAACAGCAGGGATAGCTAAAGGTATACTTTTATTTTCATTTCAAAAGAATGTATTATTTCTTGATTCTCTTGGTATTTTATAGTTTATTTTCATGAGCTTATGTAAGTAGTCAAAATATCAATATTTATGGCGTTAATCTCCACATTTTCAGCAAGTCAACCATAATTCATCTAGAGCAAGGTGAGTAGAACAATATTTATAAAGATGTTCAAGAATAGCACAAATTTTAATATTTTAGGATACAGCACGAATGCATTAGTTAATACATGGATGGGTGAATAGATGACTGAGAAGATGGTAATGAAACACAAGTGTTACATAAATATAGCACATGTTCAAAATACAGGTTGATACTGAGTAAACGATAGGCAATGTGGAAACCAAAGCTTGGTATTCTTTTTAATTTTAATAACATTAAAGCATTCTTACCCTCTGATAGATATTTGTCAAGAGCTCTAGAAAAATTACATTTTTCATGGGTTGTCTGCCATTTAATTTATTCAAATTTTGATGTTTATTCTTCTATTTCCACTTATACTTTAAGAAAGATATTTGATTACGTGAATTGCTCAAAGTTTTAAACAGACTGAGGGGAGCATCTGTCTGAAATTAGAGGGCCTTTTGGTTTATTCTGCAATGCTTTCCACTGTTCTGTCATATTCAGTGGGATACATCCAAAGTTGGTGAATCAGAAATAGTGGAAACTGTGAATACAATGGTCTTGAATCAAAGTCATAAATAAATATATGTTCTAAACATAATTTAACAAATTTATGATGGCATCTTTGGATTCATCTCATAATATCTTCTCAACTAACACATTTAACAGACTAAAATTTATCAAATTAACTATACTTATGTTGCTAACCTAATTTACCAAATACCTTTGTAATACTTTTCTTTCTTGAAAAGTTGAAATTAAAGTGCTCTCATTAATGAATGTATCAAAGTACATTTCCTTCAGTGATAAGGAACATGATTGCACAATTTGTTATAACCATTTGATTATTTTGTAATAGAATTGGTATATAATGAAACACTCCAATAATTACATAATTTACACTGGTGAAACTGCACGTTCTACTTTCTACTATTTTGAAATGGCATAGAAATAATGTGCATAATTTACACTCATATGATTCACTTCTACATGTAATATGATGCAAAGCCCCAAGCTGATTAATTTTTTCTTGCTTTACTATCTAGAATGTGGTCAAAGTTTTAGTGAATTAATTTGACCACCATTATGTGTAATGGGCTGAAGTTACATTAATCTACTAAGCGATATCCCCATCAAAGCTTATGAAGAACTAATTCATCTGAATCAGAACTAGAAAAATTGATTATATTTTCAACACAAAGAATGAACACCATGCATGATTTTGTAACTTAAAAATTAAACTTCACCCTCTGTGTGTGTGTGTGTGTGTGTGTGTGTGTGTGTGCATCTGCATGTATCATTTTTTTCAAATCATCAGTTAATTTTTTTATGGAGTGATAGGAGTTGGAGAAGAGTGGTGGGTAGCATTTCTTATAAAGACTACATAATTATATTAACTCAAGTGTAACAAATGTCTAAAATGTACTATTATTAATTTTAATGCATAATGAAATATAAATTACAACTTCATGAAGAGAATATAAGAGATCATTTTAGATTCAATGTTGTAACCGTTTCGGATTCATTAATAATCCTTTGATTGAGAAGTCATAAGCACTGAGAATGTATCCTTAGCCAGAAAAATCATTTAAACTTCCTTTGTTCTTAAACTTTGTTAAGATAATCTCTCTCTCTCACACACACACACACACACACACATATCCCATACCCTACATAGTTTCTTAACATGAATGACACTTTACCAAAGGTGTAAATTACATATAATATTATTTCTGATACTCCGAAAACTATCACATCTTGTAAGATTATGCACTTTTTATTTGAATGGTTATTTAAAGCACTTTCAGAACGTTTAAATATATCTCCTATATTCGAAAAAATATAGTCAGTAGGAGATGTATGGTTTAAGTTTGCAAGTCAGTGTGATTATTATAAACGGTGTTTATAGTGGTGTTACCTGCATGCTGAGTGTATGAATTTGACACAGTTGCCTTCAGTCAGATATTAGGCATATTCCTCAATTTATGCCCAAACAAACTCTGTTGTAAATCACTGATACATAAAATAAATTGAAGACGTTGAAACACAAAATCCAAGAAAAGAGTAAAGTTTGATCGATTCACTAAAAGAAATTGTAAGATTTTGTATCACAAAGATTATAAATATCATTAAATAATAAAATAAGATATGTACTTGATTTTTCTATTTTCACATAATCTTTATTGAAATTTTAAAAAGTAAATATTACTAATTGGGAATTAAAGGTTTATTACATATCTTCAGAAATAATTTGCTTACATTCTTTACTTTCCCACCAAAAAATAATTTTTAGAGACTGAAATTTATTTTCTCATGCCTTTCTCTTTTTCTCTCTCCTTCACTTTTCACAAACATTTTCTAAGGTTTTTATAAAACCATAATAATATGCGTAATTATATAAAATCATAATCATATTATATGTATAAAGTATTACCTTTTGAACTTGTTCCTTTTTGCCATTGGAAAAATGTCCTAGACATTTACTTGTGTATATAGATATGGATAAAATTCATAACTATGGATGCCTAATTATGTATACTAAAAATGTGGACAAAATTGTGATCTATGGCTGCATAGTATCCATACATTGTAATTCATTCAAATATAATAGTGTTGATGGACATTCAAGTTTTTTCTAGGTTAAATATTAATTTTATGACGTATGAGACCCTATGAGCCAACATGGATATTTATCTGGTTTCCTGAAAGAAGAGCTCCATTTAATGCAACAGAGCCGTGACACATTGACATTCTGTAGGTTTGGCCCAGGAATCTATGAAACCACTGGCCTTGCCCTGCTCTACTTGGCTTCTGCCACATCTCTCCCTGGGAACCCTGACCCGCGGGATGGTTTTGCCTCCTAGAGGCATATTTATCTTTCTCGGCAACATCCCATCATTTCCTCAATGAATTTCTAGTTTTTGCAACACACCATGTCCGGGACATTTGCAGCATTCTTTGTATTGAAGAATTCCTATAGTGGTGACAATCAATGCACTCTATTTTCCCTGACTCTTTGAAATACTGACTTTTGGTTACCTGCAAAATAAACTATAAAAATGAAATATAATAAAAAATAAAAACTGAACCCGAATACTGCAGGATTATTTTTGTCATCATGAACCTACCTGCTACTATTGTTCCCACTTCCATCTGTATATATAAAATGTCAGAATGATCTCAACCCACACACCCAGCTCTACATGCACGGAATATCTATAATAAGCTAAAAAGAAGTGACCTAGTAGGAATGGAGGGGCAGAGGAGGAATGCAAAACATAACAAAGCTGTATTTGCCCAAGTACCCTGTAGGAACCTAGATGACATGTTACAAAGTAATTAGCAAGCAGCAACATTTTTCAAAGATGCCATTATTCGCAGATATTGAAAGGCTGAAAAAAAAATAAATCAACTTTTATATGGGAAATAATTATATAAAATTAAATACACATTCAAGTCATCAGAGTAACAGTGTTCACTCTGGCTTGATTCACAAGAAGATTATATTCTTTTTACTCTCAAATGAAAGACTGAGGGTGATTGCAAAGGTTAAAGGGAATGAAACTTCTGATGTGTTAGAAACAAAAGCACTAGTGAAAATATTAATTCCTTTCATATCTAAAGCTGTTATATAGGCATTACTTGTTGAGATCTCACTGCTATTCCTCCTCAAATATTTTGCACATATCTGAAAAGAAGCAACCAAGATAAGTGAAGAAAGTATGGTATGAAAAAGGCTTTCATAGCTACACTTTTAGGGTCCTAGAAACA
This sequence comes from Hylobates moloch, assembly GCF_009828535.3. Taxonomy (NCBI): domain Eukaryota; kingdom Metazoa; phylum Chordata; class Mammalia; order Primates; family Hylobatidae; genus Hylobates; species Hylobates moloch. The sequence goes on along the minus strand of NW_026652292.1, from coordinate 22,823,041 downwards.
GACTGTTTTAAATATAGTTCTCCTTGAGAAACTTGTACTTTTTTGGAGAGATACATAAGGCACGCTGAAATGATCCTAAACCAGAAGTTACATAGTGTATTTGACTACTGTAGATGTAGTTGAAGATTTTTTTAGAGAAAAACTAGCATTTTTTTTCTGCTTCCTTACTTACCAGTATTCTTACTACTACACATGATCACAGCTTTTACTAATCAAGTCTCTAGAGAAGCTATTAAACAAACAAAAAAAAGATCACTCTTATTTCACCTGGCTTGATTCTTGATTGCAGGGTAGTTTCCCAACAGAATGGTGGAGCAGTGAGGGCCCTACGTGTATTACCAATCATATTTAATTAAAGAAGAGAGAACCCAATGGGAGAAACACTGGGAAAAGCTCTAGCTGCTCTACCAGACCAGCAGAGGCTCCTTGGGGTGTTCAATTTCCCATCAAGAACAGCCGGCTGTTGTGATCAGCGGGCTGCAGACCACAACAGGAGGGAAACCCAAGAGAGACGGCTGCCTGATCCGGGCTAAGCATCTGAAGCAGTATCAGGTAATGCAGCCTAATGCAAAGAAAAAAAACAATGTGCAGGGAAAGTATAAGTTAAAAAAAATAAGTTGATTTTGACATTAACACATAAAAACCTGTCCTAATTGCTGAAGAAAGGAGGAAGGATGCATCTCCAGAGGCTATGGTGGCATGGCTCTCCTGTCGTACACGGTTTGTACAAGTCAGCATGAGTGCTGGATTGTAACTTCGGAGTGAGAAATGACACCAGTTGTGGCAGCTATTTACGCATTGGGAGAAAATGTATAAATAGGACAATTTAATTATATAGGAACTTCAAAAATTGTCTAAACATGTTATACATCAAAATTTCTTCTTCTCTAAAGATAGAGAAAAAAAATCACATCTAGATTCTGAAATATAAGAGGGTATGTTCAGAATCATGGAGGAGAACTAAGTACACAAAGTTAATCATCAAAAGGCACTCAACAGAGGACTAAGCCCAACATTAAGTTCATGCACTGGCCTATGCACACAACCAGTGTACTGGATCTTCTTTATAATCTCCAACATTAACTAATTAAAATTTTACACATAGTAAATCAGCTAACTATGGGAAAAGCCTTTGAACTATTTGACTGGAACTATTTTCAGATGAGATATCAGAAGCCCAAATAATGCTAATGCTAGCAGTTGTGCGGTAAGAATTAGAGCTGAAATTAAACTCAAGCTTCAGAATATTCACCCTTCTCTACAGCACATATCCCACTGCTTTGAATGCTAAATTGCAGTAAGAGACAGGCTAAGTATAAACATTTGTAAACATTCCCCCTCCCATTTTCACAATTCTAAAACATATAAATATGAAATCATATTCCAATAACATTCTTTTATTTTAATGTATGTTATTTGTAGAACATTTAAAAAGAAATAGAAATTATACTTCTATAATTCAGAGATAACTCGTTTAACTTTCAATCTGTTGTATTTTCTTCCAGACATTTTTTTATTTATTCTTTTCTCTGAATTGACAATATCCTTTCTTTACTTTAGAACAAATATTCAACTGAAACAACCATTCTATTACATAAATTTGAAGTAATTATATATTCACAGTTTTAGAAAAGAAGCTGAAGTTATCTTAATCTGAATTAGACATTTGTATTATAGTTTAAGAAAATTGATATTGATATTTGTTAGATTACATTCTAAGACTTAGAATAATATTTTAATTTCAAAAATTCTTTTTCTTGGGTGGCTATTAGGAGACAAAAATAACCAAATGTCTAAACAGAATATAAGTGTGCACAGCTCTGACCTAAACAGTTCCATATTTAGCTAGACAATGAATTTTTTTTATATTTTTCAGTTTTTTGAATTTTTTTTGTTTTTTCTTTGTTGACACTATAGTTGAGATTGAAAAGGAAAAGCTGAAAGTTTTGCTTTTATGAATTTGGTAGGCAATGGAAATGATCATTGTTGCTTAGAAACCTAAGTGACAATTTGTGGCAGGGTGGTGTGGAAAGGTCTGATCCAGTAAGCACTGTGTGCAATCCAGCACTGCCCTCTCTCCTGAGCATGGCAGATTTAAGAGAGTTCAGACAGAGCACACTTGTCGTGGAGTTGGGGTTTAATGAGGGACACTATTAGCAGTGTCTTCTCAGAGGGTCCTTCAGGCAGCCTCTGAGGGATAGGCATCAGTCACAGAAGGTGACAAGCAAAAGCATCATGGCAGAGACCACAGGGTTAATGGTGGATGGCAAGCTGGAATGAGTCATCCCAAGGGACCATCCAAAAGCAAGAAGTGATGGCAGTGCCAAGAAACAAAAATCACGCTGGTGAAAATACCACTTCATTTAAATTAAAATATAGCAATTAAATTTAAATTAAATACAGTTTATTCCAGCATTAAAAGAAAAGTAATTTCATATGCATAGATTTTGATAACAGAACATGTAAAATCCATGTATATGGGTGACTATGTAATATTTTCTATAAAGATAATATTTTTCTGTACTATTTCATTACCTCCTTTTATTTTACTTAGTAATATAACATGAATATTATGCCACATCATTAAATCTTTGAAAATTTAAATGCAAAAAAAGTTGATTTTGTCATACTCCCTTTCCCTGAAACTCTGTTATCATTTTTTTCATTTCAAAAGAAGACCAGACATTGGGCATAAATTTCAGTTTCCTCTTCTCACAATTCAGTTTCCTCTTCTTACAAGATGTACGGTACTGATATTCCTATTTTGAAATTTGCTGAGCTCATCCAAAATAGCCAGCAATTACCTCTCTGCCTCTCAGGGCATCTTTCTCCTAGCGATGGATATTTTTCTAAGGAAAGGGCAAGATAAGTGTCACCTCTCAGCAATTTAGTATCACCCTGTATATATTTTTTTCCATCAGAAGAGATTCATTTATTGAATTGTTTCTTAAACTGTAAATGTATACATGGATGTGCCAGGGAATAATAGAAGTCATAGGTTAAAGCTGGTGCAATTTCTTGGGTCGTCCATTGTAATTTTGGTTGGTAATAAGACAGTAGAGGAAAAAAAAAGGATACTTACAAACTTTCTGAGTTGTGCCTATGTTTTACAATCACTTGGTATTCTTGAATATTTTTTACCTGAACTCTGAAGAGATACCAGAAGGCCTTGGAAGAAATACACAGCTTAGCCATCACCATATGGGGGAGGCAAGAAGAAAGCCAGAAAAGAAGCTCATTAAGTGACCCTAAAGATGCCTGGACTTGTGTAGTAGTTGTGATTTAGGATCTGTTTTATCTTCCTTTCAATCGTCAATCATTTTTTAATTAAATCTTATCCTTTGCTTGGCTGTGAAGAACTAAAAGACCAGTTCTACACCTAGGATGTTTTAATAAAAAGAAATTGAGAAAGAAAACACATAAGATATATTACTTAAATATATTGATTTAAATTATTCCTTTCTGTTAGATGATCCTAATAATTTTTATTTATGTCACCTTACTTTGTTTTAAATGCATCACTCTCCCCTGTTAGCAACAATAAGAGCAACCACAATTTCAAAAGGATAATCGTAAAGGATGAAGCTATTTTCCTTACATGGATTTAAGGAGAATAAGAATATTAATAAAGAGAGTAGATAATATTCACTTCTGAAAAATAGGAAATGATAAGCCAAGATTAATTTGAGTACTATCCAACAAACTAAAATTTTAAAGATCTGTTTTTCCAATGCAAAGTTTTGGGAAATTTATAGAGCTGAAACTTTTTCAGCTCCTGATAGGCACAGCACGTTAATGCACGTTGAAGTTAGGCAATCCTGTGCATTAATTAGAAAAGGTCAAGCTGTGCAAAGGAAATGAGTGCAGTTCGTATGGGTGAGAGCTTAGAAAGTACAAGCTGTGACAATGAATTCCAAATCTGAACTAATTACCGGTGGTTTCTCCAAATAAAATGATACTGAATGTTCAAGCATGCTTAAGAGGAGACTTCCCACCTTAGTCAAAAGTTTAAAGAAAATGAGATTTTAAAAAAAGTGATTTGTAACTTTATCTTTTAAAAAAAAACTTATACTTTGTGAATTTAATACTTTGAAACAAAGCAGGTCATTATTTCTATTTTTTTGATGAGGAAAACAAAACTCAAAGAAAATTGGCAACTTGTCAAGATCTAACAGTTTGTAACAGAATATATGAAAACTTATCCTCTGGTTTTTTGAGATATTTTCAAATTGTAATATGTGTGAAAATCAGCATGGTAGTTTACTGGGGTCCCACCACACTCATTAATGTAAATTGTTATATAGAGCTTCAAAAATTTTAGATTAAGCTCCTTAAAGTCATATAGTTGCCTTACAAGGTCAATATTAAGCCAATATATTCTTATTTTCTGTAATTTTTAATTATCCTAAAAGTTTTGTGTCAAAAATCATGTGTAGTTGACTCAAACCTATACAGCTTCTTCAAAAATGTGCAGAGTCAGACACTCCCACTAGCTATGAGGAATCCATAGAGTTTGCTGTCTGTCCCAAACTTATCCCTCAGAGCAGAGGAAAGGGAACATGATATAGGGAAAGTCTCCCCCCAAATTATAAAGGAGACCAAAACAGATACTCTTGTCTCTTCCCATTGATAGAGAGTAGGAAGCAAATAATCAACAAGAGGTTAATCAGAATCTTCTCCCAGACCCCCAACCCTCAGGGTCAATATCCAGATAAGTATGGAACATTACCTGAAAAAAGTTACAAACACAGCATAGAGGCTTAGAGTTTTTCTGCCAGTGATTCAGTAATAATGAAGGCTTAATGTATTAAAGTGTCTATCCATTACGTATGATAAAACTTCCCAGGCACCTAGCAAAATACTAGTACCATTCTTTGGAGAATTGAGATAATAGTCACAAATATTTTTCTCTGTTCTGTGGTTCAGATGGGAAAGACTGGTTTCTAAAGGCTTGCCATTAGACCGAGAGCATCATGGCAAAGAAGGGATGTGCTTATTTGGATAAGATAATGCTGTTTTTGTCTCTGAGTTGCTTTGGATCATCAGAGCTTTCCACGACTCTGATAAAGAGACACTGTGTTTTTGTGATGAACAGTGGGCATATATTTGCCCCAGGTCTGAAAGAAGAGTCTTAGAGAGGAGAAACCTTAAAGACTGATGGCAATGGAAGAAGAAGTGCTGAGTAACAAGGCATGACAAAAATTCTGTGTTTTCCCAGTGACTTTGTGAGACAAGTGAGAGTACAAGCAAGTTTAGTGAGGCTGGAAGTCAATGTGCAAATGTAGGTGGTAAGAAACACCTCAACGAGAAAACAGTCTGGTTTTGAAGAAGAAGTTTTTATTATTTGTTGTTACTGCTTCTACTGCTGCTACTCTTTTCAATTAAAGCAAAATCAGTAATAAAATTAATAATAATTATTAACAGATACACAAGCGCAGTGCTTCCAGACAATAAGTTGCCAGATGTTTCTTTTTCTTCTTTATTGTATCTTTTGCTGTAAATTTTTTACTTAAAAAACCCTGAACATGTCCCAAAACTATCAAATTTATTTTCAATTTAATTTTCCCCTGAATGACAGAATGTATTTCATTCTGTTGTTATTTAAAAACTCATAAGGTATGCTTACTTTTGTTAATTTCTAATGAAAACTGTAAGTACTGCGTCAATAACAGTTTTCTATAAATGTCATCTTATATATCTATACAAACATTTTACTCCCATAATAAATATAAAAATCAAACTATCTTCTACCTCTCATTATCCTAAAAGTTTTGTGTCAAAAATCATGTGTGGTTATAATGCTTCATAGATATCTGATGTACTTATCATAGATCACACAAAATAAAAACAAACTTCTCTAATTGCAGTTTATGTTCTGATTCATAGAATTAAATTATTCAGTGGTATTAGCTTCTCTTAGAAAAAAATCTTCAGCCAAATTAAATTTAGGAGAGTTTAGAACACAGAACAAAGATGTTCAGACGGCTCCACCCAGCAATGTGGGCAGGCAGTATTTATGGACAGAATGAAGAAGTGACACACAGAAACAGCTTGATTGGTTAAGGCTTGACATTTGCCTTATATAGACATGGTCTTATCAGTTGGTAGCCTGTTGCTGGCTGAAACTCAGCTGCTGTGACTGAGAGTCAGCTATTTGTTACAAGAATTTACTCTTAACTTAGGTTGCAGTTTGTTTACACACTAAGTTAGGTTTTAGTTTACTAAGTATAGAGACAGCTTTAGACCAAACTAATTAACTTAACAATTTCCCCCTTTTAGTCAGTTTCTCATCTTTGAGACAGTGACAAAAACCTTGGAAGTTGACACTACTCTCTGTCACTGTCAAAAAGACAGTGACAGAGAGTATAGAATTTAAATTTTACAATATTCAATTTCTCAGTATAGAATTTAAAATTTACAACGTCAGGTCAGTTGAATATTTCTTTAAGTTTTCGTTGTGTTCTCATTAATGCTTATGAGACCATTTGATGTATAATGGCTGGCTGCATACAATAATTTAAGACTTGAGAGGATACGGTGCATCAGGGAAACTACTATACTGGCTATCAGAAAGCTAATACTAACAGACTAAAATATACTTCTTAACAGGGACCCCCAGGAACTGAGCCAATCAAAATCAATCATATCACAAATCAGCTGGAAGAGGAATCTACTTGTATAGACCAAGCAGCTTGTTTGTTGATTTCTTGCAGTTGAGTTTTTAACCATACAAGATGTATTTATTCAATTGCAGCAGGAAGTGTTAGCTATCACAGTCCCCCGTTCAGCTCATAGTCCAAAGCAATCCTGATATTGAAAACAACTTTAGCAATATAATTTTTTTTTTAATTTTGCTAAGCAACTATAGTCTTTGCAGTAGAGTCAGCTATAGCAGATAATGTTTGAAATAGATTTCTAATTATAAATTGATTTACATGTACGCCAAGCCAGGGAAGAAGCATTCTCCACCAAAGATGCCCATTTAAAGGGATTTATTCCTTCTGACAGTTTCCTCTTTATTCCATAGTAAAAATTAAGAGGTGTTGACCAATGCTTAATTTCCAATTGGTTATTGAGTGACAGAGGTGCTTTTAGAATTTCTAATCCACATTTGTCGCCTATTTTTCACTTACTGAGACATACAGTTGCCTGCACATATGGTAGGTTGTTAAATTCTGCACAAATAATAATATATCCTAGACAGGCACAACTGACAGTTCCATGTGGGATGCCTTCTTCATTGGAACTCACCAGTAGAAATTCTCTAGTAGTATTTATCCAAAGCTCCGTTATCAAAATATTGCATGGTTAGAGGCTACCAACAATTAAGGGATTATATAATTCATAATTTTTAGGAGCATGATTTTTCTTGTGGTATAATTTGTCATTGTGGAACAGAGCCTGTTTATTAATGGTCCCACATATTTTTAGTCTCCCTGTAATAAGAAACTCAAGAGGCGACAAAATTTTACCTCTATCTCCTTAGGTACTTTTGGCTAGGCTTGAGAATTAAATTGTTGTTTGTAAAGATTTCCCTCAGCCTCAACTTTTCATTCTTGATAATAAGAATGTTACTATCTTCCGATATAGGGAGGACATCTTTCACATGATAATTTTATCTTATTTACATCTATTTAACTCACTTGTTTTTAACAATTATGCTTGGATTGCTTATGAAGATGAGACATTAGGCGGCTACCCATTTTGTCTCCCCCTTTTCTTTTTATTTTGCCGACATATTTTGTAATACAGAAGCAACATAAACTTATTTTACCAGTACATCTAGGCAGGAAAAGTCCTGTGTCTGTATTAGCTTTTTGAGAGAGAGTCACGCTCTGTCACCCAGGCTGGAGTGCAGTGACGCAATCTCAGCTCACTGCAACCTCTACCTTCCAGGTTCAAGTGATTCTCATGCTTCAGCTCCCCAAGTAACTGGGACTATAAGCACACCACCACACTCGGCTAATTTTTTGTATTTTTAGTAGAGACAGGGTTTCACTATGTTGGCCAGGCTGGTCTCAAACTCCTGACCTCAGGTGATCTACCTGTCTCCACCTCTCAAAGTGCCAAGATTACAAGCATGAGCCACTGTGCTCGACCCTGTGCGTGTATTCTGTTTAATGTTGACAACCCTGAAGATATGCCTGTTTTAATCAAACCAACATTATCCTTATTTGCTGTAAATGATTCAAGTCACATGAACTTGAAGAGCATTTGGATTAGTTTTTATTTTTCTGAGAGAACAGTTTATATAAGCATATGTTTTTCTTTAAGCCAATTAAATGGAACTTCTTTACAATTTGATTTTGGCAATATCAGAAGATAGAAAAATATCACACATATATGTCATATGTATAGACATAATAAATATGTAGACAGAAACAGATGTTATAGATTGTATTCATTTTAGCCATGTGCCAGGTACAAGAATACAAGTATTTTGTGTCTAGACTCAGCATGTACACTGTAAAGTTCATGTTTGTTTGTTTGTTTGTTTTCTTTCTTTTTGAGACAGAAGTCTCACTCTGTCGCCCAGGCTGGAGTGCAGTGGCACGATCTCGGCTCACTGCAATCTCTGCCTACTGGGTTCAAGTGATTCTCCTGTGTCAGCCTCCTGAAGCGCTGGGATTACAAGCATGTGCCACCACACCCAGTTAATTTTTGTATTTTTAGTAGAGACAGGGTTTTACCATGTTGGTCAGGCTGGTCTCGAATACATGACATCAGGTTATCCGCCCACCTAGGCCTCCCAAAGTGCTGGGATTACACGCATGAGCCACTGTGCCCAGCCTTATTTGTTTATTTTCAAGATTGAATGACAGACAAATCAATTTGCTTTCCAAGAATGAGTTTTGGATCATAGCAAAGATTATGACAATGTGAGCAAGGGGAAGAGCACATGGTCAGCAGGAGTTTGAGAAGTGAGGTTTCAGTCAATTGAAAGATTCCCACGGGAGATGCAGGATCAAATAGAGAAAACAGAGATGACTAAATTTTAAAAACATTGTTATAAAAATCGTCCATGTGCCAATTAAATAGATTCAGACACAGAGACTTTTGGTCTTGATTTGAAACCTTCAACACAGAAATATTATATTTTCTCTCTGATGGATTTGTTGATTCCTGTCCCCGGGGTAAAACCTTTGGGGGCTTTCTCAAGTGGGGAAACAGTCCAGGCCAAAAGGAGTGGTTCCATCAGATTGCTGGTGTTAAGAGTGGACAATTTTTTATCCAACGACTTGGCTAATTACAATAAAGGCAGACTTCTCAGAGAACATGTTCTTTAGTTGAGATCTCTCAGTTTGGGTTTAAAAATATCTATGAGTAGATTTTCTTGTTCATGTAGCTGTTTTAGCTATAATAACATACACCTGTTTGTCTTTGGTAAGACGTTTCCTCATTGTGGCCTCTCGAATTCCAAGTTACTTTTAGTGGAGTTTACCCATTTCTCTATATAAGCACAGGTTTTGAGTCTATGTTCTTAAAATGAAATTGGCTGGAGTTTCAGGTGAAGAAGTTTCACCATCCTTTGATACAGATAAACCCATGATTTTCTTTCTTTTGGCAACATTATCTGCCTACTGAACAAAGTCCAGTTTCTCTCTCACCCAATCAAACAGTCGAAGCCTCCCTACAGACCCAGTCTTGTTTCTGTTGTGACTTCCAAATTTACTCTGGATTAAGAATACTCTAACTCAGAATGCTCAAAACACAAGCTTGTGGAGTTCCAATCTGAGACAGAATTTGCCCACAACCCCAGTTGCGATAAGAAAGCTATGGGCAAAATTGACCCAGAGGTACCTTTACTAACTTGGCCACCTGGATCTCCTGTGGGTCACTGGAGGTCTACTTTGGATTCCACTTATGATGCCAAATTGTTCAAAGGAAAGCCTTAGACAAATTAAATTTAGCAGAGTTTATCTGAACAAACAATCAGGCAGGACTCAGAACAAGGAGAGGTTCAGACAGTTCCACCTAGCAATGTGGACAGATAGTATTTATGGAAAGAAAAAGGAAGTGACATACTGCAACAGTTTAGTTGATTACAGCTTGACTTTTACCTTAAATGAACATGGTCTAATCCGTTGGCAGCCTGTGATTGGCTAAAGCTTGTTTGCTATGACTGGCTGAAATTCAGCTACTTGATAGGTTGCAGTTTGTTTACATTGTAAGTTAGGATGCAGTTTGTTACATATAGAGATAGTTTTAAGACAAATGTAATTTTTATTATAGTTCTATCTTTTACTTTTAGTTTATACTTCATATGCACTTCAGAAAAATAATTTTTATTACTAATTTTTGCTTCAAACCAATGTAAAATGAGTATAAAGGAAAAAGAGAACAGGAAGTATTATTACTAAAATGTCAAAGTCATACTTGTAGAACATGAGGCAGTTCTGAAAGCTCTGTGATATTAAGAAACATACACTGATGAATAATATTTATGGAATAATTTTTCTTATACTAGTATTTTTGTGGCTAACAACTATCAGTATTCATCAGTGGGGGATACTCAAACAGTACAATGATCTGCCAATCAGCTGCTTGGTGATGTCAGAGGAAAAGATGATTTAATCTGGCACATATATATTTCACATATTTAATGATGTGAAATAATTTAATTAATATAAATTTCAATCCCCTTGGATATTTTATGCCCTTCAAAATACACCTTGAAGGTGTTCACATTCCCTGAAAAGACTCCACTGCACAACTTACTTTAGTTAACCTTGAATAAACAGAGTGAAAATTGCCATGTAATTTATCCATTATTTTTTAATATTTCTTTTTATTACTATTAGTTCCATTATGGTCTGGCTTATTTTTATATGTCTTAAACCTTTTTTTCCAGTGCAACTGCTGTGTTATGGTATGTCTTCTGTTAATAGAAACTAGATACATTATTAATAAATGGTTTTTTAAATTTAATTTTTTGATGAAAACAGCAAAGTAAATATTGGTCTTTAAATGCTATCAATATAAATAATAAGTCTTGAGTTAGAAATAAATAATGTAAACTAATAAATAATTTTATTAGTGCAACTACTTTATAAAATAAAAATAAAAGCACAACTTTGAAGGTTAAAAATATGTAATATTATTATCTCAAAATTACAATATATTGGTTCTCTGATTCTTCCAGTCAACATTGTACTATATATTATTAACATATTGTCAAAATCATCAAAATTAGAAGAAAGCTGTCAAAGTTCCAAAGTAATCTTCCATTAAAGTTCAGTGACCTCTCATTTGATATAATAAAAGTACAAAACAATGTCCAGCAAGAAACATTCTAACAACAAAAAAGGAGTCCAAGATTATATGTATTTTCAAATCTGATTTTTCTGAAAAAGTTACATCACAAACTTATTTCATTAGATGCCAAAGCAATCACAAATAAACTGTGTGTGTGTGTGTGTGTGTGTGTGCGTTAAAGGGAGAAGAGATTATAACTGGTATTTTACAAAAATTAACTTTACAAATGACAATTTGGACACCCAATAATATTAATGATGAAAAATATGCAGAGGTAGGTAAATTATTTTGTATGTGCATGCTGGAAAATATTTCAGTTTGTAGGTGATTGAAATAATTTGTAGAGCTTGAATCAGTACTTCACAGACCATTATACATAGTAATGTTTGAAGAAAAAAAGTGATTGGAAAAAATTCAGTGCTGTTCACTAAAATTTTATTTATGAGTCCAAGAAATTTCTGGTAATGGTCAAGTAGCTTGATTAAACCAATGTTCTTGAAGCTTCAACACACATATCATATACACACATATGCATGCCTACATTGAACAAAATTTTAAAAATACTTGAAGATCCTGGAGGGTGACAAAATTTAGTAGAAAGTAGAATATATCTATATTCTACTTGTCTAAATTAGAGAGTAAAAAAGTGAATAAAGATAGACTCACAAAAAAGAAACCTACCATTGGTGATAACATAGTTATGCCACTTCTCACCTGAGGACATTTCTCATTCACTCCTCACAATATAGAAAGGCTGGAATTCAGTCAGAAATACACAGTGTTACTACTCTTAAAAGTTGGAAGACAGAGTTTAGGGCTCTAAGGACACCTACATAATAAGAGGAAATTCTGGAGAAAGTTTTTATATAAATTAACCACTGGCTAATACCTGAAATTCACACAGATATAGTAAATGCCCAAGTTAGTGATGGAGAACAATGGGTGGAAGACAGAAATAATTGAGTAAATATTTTAACCACTGCCCACTACAAGGAAGATAAACCACCATAAACTGTCTGATATAAAAATTAAATTAAAAAATGGGTACTGCCTTAGGGAAAATAAAAGAACCCAGAATTATTAAAATGTATCTTTGACACTATTATAAATTTGTTCATGGACAGACAGGAAATTATGTTCATAATAAAGAATAGATAGGGTATCTTACAAAAAACTATACAAACAAACCAAAGAAAATTATAAAAATTTACAGTAAAAGTATTCTAAATAAGGCTTACTAAATTAAATTTATAGATTATTACAATGGTAGATGATTGATTTAGCAAATTAGAATATAGAATGGTAAAAATGATACTCTCTGGAAATAAAAGAAACAAAATATTTAAAAAATTACCTCCCTGAAAAGTTGGTTCATATCAAGTAGCCTCCAAAATAGGTATGAAGGAGAAAGTTACTTAAAGGAATAATGTCATGGCTTATATTTTTAGAAAAGTATACATTTTAATACTTATGCATTTTATAAATATCTGCTAAATGTACTTGGTTTGTAGTCTTCGTCACACCTTCAGTTTATTTATTTTCTGCCTAATTATTTGTACGAGTATTCAAAGTATGGTATTAAAATATCCAATTATTATTTTTCCAAAATTCTAAATTTCTCCTTTCAATTATGTTACATTTTACATCATGTATTTTGGGCCTTATTTGTTGGGAACGTTTATATATAAAGCATTCTATCTTTTTGATTGATTCACTTGCTTATTATAAAATGTCTCTACTCATCTCTATTAACATATTTTTGTTTAAGAAAATATTTTGTATGATATTTGTATAGCTATACAATTTTTCTCATGCTTATTGTTTGAATGATATATTTTTTCCATCTCTTAACTTTAAAACTATTTTTATCTTTAAATTTTAAAAAGTGATTATTGTAGAAAGCATATGTTTCAAGCTTGTGTTTTAAAATTCAGTCTTATAAACTCTGCCTTCTGATTGCATTGTTTAAAACTATTCACATTTAATGTTATTATTGATAAAGTTGGATTTATGTCTTCCATTTTACATTTTTTTGTTTCTATGAGCCTTATAGCTTGTTTTTCCTTGATTCGTCTTTTACTACTTTCTTTTGCATCAATTGAATATTTTTATAATAACGCTTAATTTTTTAAACTAAATTTTATTACATATTTGAGTTATTAATATTATGTAGTAGCTACTTTAGGGCTTACCTTATAAATCTTATCAAAATCTATTTCATATTTGTAATAAGCTAATTCCAGTGAGATATAGAAATATTATTCCTATCTAGATCTATCTCTCTGAATTTTTGTATTACTATTGCTATGACTATTACATCTATATGTATTACAAATTCAACAATAAAATTTTACAATTATTACTTTAAATCATTTTATGTCTTTTAGAAACATTGATCAAAGAAAGGCTTTAAAGATATGTTTATAGATTTTGTTATATTAACTGTTTTATTTACCATCTCTTGTTGTCTTCATTTTTCTTGTGGGTTCAGGTTATCATCTGATTTCATTTTCTTGCTTGGCTTTAGCTTTATTCCCACCCATATCTTTTATGCTTTTCTTATTAAATATATTATTTTTCTATGTTTTATAAGCGCAATGCTATTCTTTGAATGTGACCCCTCTAAAATTCAAATTGAAGTTTTGTCTCCATTGTAGTAGTGGTATTGAAATATAGGGCCTTTAGGGAAATGATAAGTCCTGAAGGCTCCACCCTCATAAATAAATTAGTGCCTTATAAAATAGCTTGAGGGAACTAGCTCAGGCCCTTTTTGTCCTTCCATTACTTCTGCCATGTAACATCACAATATTCATCCCTTACAGAGGTTCCAGCCACAAGGCACCATCTTAAAAGAAGAGACGCCGTCTCTTTCCAGACACTAAACCTGCCAGCGCGTTGGTCTTGGACTTCCCAGTCTCCAAAACTGTGAGGCATAAATTTCTATTGTTTACAAATTACGTGATGTGTGGTATTTTATTACAGCAGCATAAATGGTTTAAGGCACCCACCAATAAAATTATATACATATTGTTTTATTTAGAGCTTTTAAATCAATTAGGATGAGATAAAATATGAGATCATATTTTATTTATAATTACATAATTACCACTACCAGCACTAATATTTAATTCATGTGGATTTGAATTATTGTTGGGGTCACTTGCTTTTAGCCTGTAGAAATGCCATTAGTATTTCCTCTAATGTTATGTCTGCTAGCAACAGAATTTCTCAGTTTTGTTTCTCTGTAAAGTCTTTGCTTCCTCTTAACTCTTGAAAGATAGCCTGCTTTGCAATAAGCTTCTTGGTTGACAAATTCATTTTCTTTTTCATTTAGCACTTTAATAGATTGTTGTATTGCCTTCTGTTCTCCATTATTTCTGATGAGAAGTCAGCTATAAGTCTTTTGAGGGCTTCCTTCTATCTATTGAGTAATTTTTATCCTGCTACTTTCAATATAGTCTGTCTGTTGTCAATTTTACTATAATTCTGTATATTGTTTTATACTTATTCTACTTGAAGTTCACTGACCTTCGTGGATATATGGATTATTGCTTTTAATCAAATTGGGGAAATTTCAGCCATTCTTTCTTTTTTTTTTTTTAACTGCATTCTCTCTTTCCTCATCCCCTAATACTCATTCCCATTGTGTGCATATATTAGTCCACTACAGTGTCTCACATCTTTCTCTATATTTTTCTTCATTTTTTCCTCTCTCTGTTAGTCAGATTGCGTAATCTGTTGGCCTATCTTCAAGTGTGATGATTCTTTTACTAGTTAAATCTCCAGAGCTTTTATAGTAAAATTTTCATTTTAGGTATTATACTATTTAACCCTAAAATTATAATTAGTTTTTAAATAATTGAGTCATTTTTGATATTTTCTATTTCATGAGCCATTATCATCATATTTAGTTTTTTTGTTGATGTTTTATTTGGTTTTTTGAACATATTTATAATAGCAGCTTTGAAATATTATTTGCCAATCTCACCGTCTGGGCTCCCTGAAACACAGCTTCTATTGTCTGCTCTTTATTGTATATGGGTCACACTTTCCTGTTTCATGTCTCATACTTTCAGTTAAAATGCAAACATTTTAAGATAATATGTTATAGTTGCTCCCTTCCTTTAATTCTGGGGTTGTTTTTGGTGTCCTTCGCTTGTTTATTTATTTAGTAGTGACTTGGCTGGACCATTCCAGGGAAGTCTATTACCCTCATTGTCTGAAGTTCCTGATTTTACTCATCCCAAGGTATAACCCTTACCATGAGTACAATTGCCTTGGGATGACAGTGGTTTTAATGGGTTGTCTTTGATGGTCTTTTTCCCTGATATCTCTGTAAAGCTATCTGCCTACACCACACTTTTAGGCTCTGCTACTTGCCAACTGATTGTTGTTTTTTACTCAACACTGTCTTGTGGCTGAAAGTGTCCCTCAGTCTGATTCAATTACATCTATTCATTTTGTGGAGCTGGTCTTTGATCCCAGTTTTTGAGTCCTATTCCAACCCCAAGCAGGCTCTTCTTAGCTGTCTCTTTATCTGATTATGGTAGCTTTCTAATCAGTCTGTAATTTAGCTTGTTGTTCTCGTGGAACTACTAGCCTTCTTTTAATAGCTTACCAGAAAATTTCTGTTGTTTTAGAGTACTCCCTTAGGTTTGAACTTCTCCATACTCTGCTGCAAATAAAGTTAATTCTTTGGGAGAGTTTCAGCAGCCTCTGCTTGTAACAGTCTGCTTGGGCTAACCAAACATAATACTAGAAAATGGGTATACAGAACAGAAATTTATTTTCGTAGTTCTGGAGGCTGGGAAGTCCAAGATCAAGATACTAGCTAGTTCAGGCTCTAGTGAAAGATTTATTTCTGGCTTGCACATGGCTGCCTTTTTGCTGTCTCCTTACATGGCAGAGAGAGACAGAAAAAGAGAGAGAAAAAATAGTTCTGGTGTTATTTTCTCTTCTTATTAGGTCACCAGCCTTATCACTTTAGAGTTTCACCCTAATGACCTCATTTAACCTTTATTACCTCCTCACAGATCCTATTTCTGCCTACAGTCATATTGAGATTTAGGAGTTAAACATGTAAAATTCGGGAAAGAGGCAAAAACTTTTAATTCGTAAAACTGTTCTTACAGCCTGAATGTCTTACTGGACAAAATATCTGAGCCACTACTCAAGAACTGGGAATGAAGACAGTAACCCACTTGTTATGGAATGATGCACTGGCTTTATAAGCAGTGTCAGGTGGGAACAGTAGCCTCTGCTATCAGTTTGCATATTCCTTCCTGGAAACTGACTTACTAGAAATTTTGGGTGATAGTGATTGGAGTTTGATTATTTTCAGCTTGCTCTGTCTAGGGTAGAGTCTATGCTCTTGCTGGAGGTAAAAAATCCAAACCTCTTATATGTGCCTACCTGAAATAGCAACTTGGCACCATAAAGTTAGGGAGATGAGAATTGCTTGCAGCCTACTTCTCCTGGGGAAATATTAGTATTAATAGTTTTAGGCTGGGAGCTGTAGATAGAGAAATTCTAGTATTATTGCATACATCTCTGGGAAAGACTGCCATCAGATTGAGCTGACAGAGGTTGGGGAAAAAGTGGGTCATGACTCAAATGCCAAAGACTTTCTATTCTTTCCACTTAAGGAAAATATATTATATTAATGGCAGTATGGTAAAAGCTTATACAAACAATGTAGAAGATTATGAAGAAATTACTTCTACAAACAAATAAAAAACAAAATGATGACCATTTTGTCCAAGCAAAAATATCTAAGCCTAGCATTTGAAGGCCATCTATGTTTAACTTATTATATAATGAAATCTGAAGGTTTACTCAAAGAAAGATGATTTTCTATCATTTTTATAACCATATTTAAAGCAAATATCCAAATCAGAGAAAGCTAAAAAAACACTAGTATCATTTTAGTAACCTCTAATTGTGAATTAACATTAGCTAAGGTTTATTAAAAATAAAAGGTAAAAATTAAAAACAACAAAATATAAACTACATACAGACACTCATGAAAAATAGAGATCTTGGTGGAAGATTACAATTAATAGCATAATTTACATTGATAAGCTGTCATTATCATTATTATTATATTTATTAGAGCATTGTGTGTGTTATTTAATTTTTTCACAATCTATGGTACATAGATGGCTAGAAATCATTAACACTCATTCTGAGAATTATGGAATACTGAAAGACACAGATCTATGGACTCTCAAAATGTAATGTAAGCTATTATTTTGGAAATGTTGCTAAATATATACAGCCATAACTTGAAGATATTTCAGGTTTCACTCCACACCACTGCAATAAAGCAATATAATGATAAAGCAGGTCAGACAAATAATTTGGTTTTCTAGTACATGAAAGTTATGTTCACACTATCTTTAGATTGTTAAGTGTTCAGTTAGTATTATGTCTAAAAAAACCCAAAATACATACCTTAGCTAAAAATATATTACTGCAAAAATTGCGAACAATCATGTGAGACTTCAGCAGGTCATACTTTTGCTGGTGGAGTATCTTGCTTTCATGTTGGTCACTGCTGACTTGGGGGTGGTGGCTGAAGCTTGGGGTGGCTGTGTTAATTTCTTCAAATAAGACAACAATGAAGTTTGCCACATCAATTGAGTATACCTTTCATGACAGATTTATGTGTAGCATGCATCAATATTTGGTAGCATTTTACTGTTAGTAGAACATCTATCAAAACTGAAGTCAATCCTCTCAAGCCCTGCTACTGGTTTAGCAACTAAGTTTATGTAATATTGTAAATCCTTTGTTGTTGTGAGAAGTCAGGGACCCTGAATGGAGGGACCAGCTGGAGCCATGGCAGAGGAACATAAATTGTGAAGATTTCATGGACATTTACCACTTCCCAAATAATAGTTTCATAATTGCTTATGCCTGTCTTACTTTAATTTCTTAATCCTGTTATCTTCCTAAGCTGAGGATGTAGGTCATCTCAGGGCCACTATGATAATTGTGTTAACTGTACAGATTGATTGTAAAACATGTGTGTTTGAAAAATATGAAATCAGTGCACCTTGAAGAAGAACAGAATAACAGCGATTTTAGGGAGCAAGGGAAGACAACCATAAGATCTGACTGCCTGCGAGTTTGGGCAAAAAAGCCATATTTTTCTTCTTGCAGAGAGCCTATAAACGGATGTGCAAGTAGGGAAAATATCACTAAATTCTTTTCCTAGCAAGGAATATTGAGATTAATAAAGGAATTCATTCCTGGGGGGAGGTCTATAAGTGGCCACTCTGGGAATGTCTGTCTTATTTGTTTGAGATAAGGACTGAGATACGCCCTGGTCTCCTGCAGTACCCTCAGGCTTACTAGGGAGGGGAAAAACCCTGCCCTGGTAAATTTGAGATCAGACCAGTTCTCTGCTCTCAAACCCTGTTTTCTGTTGTTTAAGATGTTTATCAATCAATACGTGCACCGCGGAACATAGACCCTTATCAGTAATTCTACTTTTGCCCTTTGCTTGTGATCTTTGCTTTTCCCCTTTGCCTTGTGATCTTTGTTGGACCCTTAACAGGAGTTTCTGATTTTGCCCTTGTCCTGTTTCCTCAGAAGCATGTGATCTTTGTTCTCCTTTTTGCCCTTTGAAGCATGTGATCTTTGTGACCTACTCCCTGCCCTTGCACCCCCTCCGCTTTTGAAATCCTTAATAAAACTTACTGGATTTAAGGCTCAGGTGGGCATCATGGTCCTACTGATATGTGATGTCACCCCACGTGGCCCAACTGTAAAATTCCTCTCTTTGTACTCTTTCTCTTTATTTCTCAGCCGGCTGACACTTATGGAAAATAGAAAGAACCTATGTTGAAATATTGGGGGTGGGTTCCCCCGATATCTTGTTGTCATTTCAACACTTTTCAGAGCATCTTTGCCAGGAGCAGTTTCCATCTCAAGAAACCACATCATTTTCCCTTCAATCAGAAGCAACTTCTTATTCATTCAAGTCTTATTATGAAATTGTAGCAATGTAGTCAAGCTCCACTTCTAATTCTAGTTATCTTGCTATTTTCAACCATATCTGCAGTTACTTACTCCACTAAAGTCTTCAACTCCTCAAAATCATCCATGAGGGCTGAAATAAACTTCTTCCAAACTCCTGTTATTGTTGATATTTTGACTCTACCGTCTTCTTAATGACACTTAGAATAGTGAATTCTTTCCAGTAGGCCTTCAATTTAGATCCATCAGAACAATTACTACTTTTGGTAGCTATAGCCTTATGAAATGTATTTCTTAAAGAATAAGACTTGAAAATGAGAACTATTCCTTGACTTCTGGGTTGCAGAATGGATGTTGTGTTAGCAGGCATGGAAATAACATTAATCTACTTGTAAATCTACTCCAGAGCTCTTGTATGATAAGGTTCATTGTCAATGGGTATTAACATTTCAAATGAAATCTTTTTTCTGAGAGGTAGGTCTCAACAATGGGCTTAAAATATGCACTAAACAGATGTGCTGTCATCCAATCTTTATTGTTTCATTGATAGACAACAGGCAGAGTAGACTTAGCATAATTTTAAGGGCTCTAGAATTTTCAGAATGGTGTTATAAATAAGCATGTGCTTTAACTTAAAGTCACCAATTGCATTAGCTACTAAGAAGATAGTCAGCCTGTTTTTTAAAACTTTGAAGCAATTATTTCTCTTCCCTATGAATACCCTAGATTACATAAAAGGCAACTTTACTTACACTAAAAATATATTGTTTAATGGAATCACCTTCATCCATTATTTTAGCTAGATATCCTGGATAACTGGATGCAGCCTCTACATCAGCAATTCATGCTTCACCTTGCACTTTATGTTATAGAGTTGGCTCTTTTCCTTAAATCTCATAAACAAAACTTTGATAGCTTCAAATTCTTCTTCTGCAGATTCCTCAAGTCTCTCAGCCTTCATAAAACTAAAGGGAATTAGGGCCTTGCTCTGCATTAGGCTTTGGCTTAAGTACACATTGTGGGTGGTTTGATCTTTTCAGACCACCAAAAATTTCTCAGTATCAGTAATAAGACTATTTCACTTTTTTATTATTCATATATTCTTTTTTTTTTTTTTTTGAGATGGAGTCTTGCTCTCTCACTTAGGCTGGAGTGCAGTGGCACGATCTCGGCTCACTGCAAGCTCCACCTCCCAGGTTCATGCCATTCTCCTGCTTTAGCCTCCCAAGTAGCTGGGACTACAGGGGCCTGCCACCATGCCCGGCTAATTTTTGTATTTTTAGTAGAGATGGGGTTTCACTGTGTTAGCCAGGATGGTCTCGATCTCCTGGCCTCGTGATCTGTCTGCCAATTGAGTAGAACTTTTAAGTTTCTTCAAGAACTTTTCTTTTGTATTCATATCTTTGCTAACTCTTTGGCACAAGAGGCCTATCTTTGGTCTATCTCAGTTTTTGGCATGCCTTTCTCACTAAGCTTAATTATTTCCAGCTTCTGATTGAAACTGAGAGAATATAACTCTTCCTTTCACTTGAATATACAGAGGCCATGGAAGGGTTATCAATTGGCCCAATTTCAATATTGTTGTGTCTCAAGAAAATAGGGAGGGCTGAGGAAATGGAGAGCAACAGGGGAACAATGAGTCAGTAGGGCAGTAAGATCACACATGACCTTTATTGGTTAAGTTCCCCATCTTTTATGATGCTCCAAAACAATTACATTAGTAATATCAATGATCACCAGTTACAGATAACCATAACAGATACAATAATCATGATAAAGTTTGAAATATCATGAGAATTATCAAATATGACACCGAGACAAGAAGTGAGCATATGTTGTTTGAAAACATGTTGTTGTTAGACTTGCTCTACACAGGGTGGTCACAAATCTTCAATTTGGAAAAAAAAAATACACACAAAGTGCATTAAAGTAAAGTGCAATAAAATAACATATGCCTGTAGAGGAGTTCTTTTTATTTATTGTTTATTAATATTATGTTGTTTTACTATTATGCTTTAGTATATTGCTTTTCTTATTATAGAAATTTCACTTAGAAGACATTCTTCTTTGTTTTCGACTATGTTAGGAAATAATTAATGGGTTAGATGCAGAAGTAGTTTCTTTTTCTTTTTCTTTTCTTTCTTTTTTTTTTTTGATAAGATCTCACTCTGTCACTCAGGCTGGAGTGCAGTGGCACGATCACAGCTCACAGCAGCCTTGACCTCCCAGGCTCAGGTGATCCACCCACCTCAGCCTCCTGAGTAGCTCTGGGACCACAGGCACAAACTACCATGTCCGGCTAATTTTTTGTATTTTTTATAGAGATGAGGTTTTATCATGTTGAAAAGGATGGTCTCAAACTACTAAAGTGACTCAACCTCCCTACCTCAGCTTCCTAAAGTATTGGAATTACAGGCATGAGCCACTGTGCTCAGCCCAGAAGTAATTTTTCTTTTTTTTCTTTCTTTTTTTTTTTTGAGCTGGAGTCTCGCTCTGTCACCCAGGCTGGAGTGCAGTGATTTGTGCTAATTTAATTTTAGAGAAAAATTTGAGGTTGATAGGTTTATTTAGAACTGAGCATGAAAATTTGCCATGGCCAGGTGAGAAGATGTTCAGATATATGATGATGGAAAACAAACAAACAAAAAAAAAAAGAAAGGAAAAGAGGAAAATATCATTAAATAGTAAAAGAAAAAAGCATGCAATCATTTAAGAGCAGAGAAATGTCAAAAATATTGAGTAAACAAAATCAGTTACCCATTGTTTAATATTATTAAATCAAAATATCTAACAAACTACTGAATATAGCTAAGTGGCTTATTTCTTAGATACTATGGAATATAAAATGAGAGAAATATATGTGTTTTTCTTTTATTTCAAGGTAGCAATTTTTGTTCCATTTTGATGAATTGCTTTTACGGTGATTAGCTCCTATCTATTAAAACTGATTTTAATTAATTTTAAAGTTTCTACTTTAGTATCAATGCATCTTAGCAGATGCTTTTTGCCATTACAAATTTTAAAGTTATGATATAACTCTGACTTTTTAAAAGTAAATAGGAAAGCCATTTGATAAATAGAAAAATACTTATATAAGGAAATCTCAATATGTAATTTTTATTTTATTGAACAAGAACACTAATTATTAAAGATGAAGCACATGAGTTTAGAAAATTTATCATCAGCATTCAAGTGTATTCATTTTAAACAGTAAATTGCAATAAAATTTTATAATATACCTGTCCAAGCAGAGTAATTCCTTAAACATTGCCAAACAACACATATATGGGCTAAAAATAGTGTTAGGGCTTTGTAAAATGTATTTTCTAAAGTTTATAAATGGAAAACCCATTTTTCCATTTTGATTTATTGCAAGAAAATTGTGTCAGCTATTTAAAAGTTATTCTTCAACATAATAAATGTTGTCATCCTATGTACCACTTTTGCATATAAATGACAACTCTGACCAATAAAGCTAAACTATTTTAATAAAAACTTGATAAAGCTTCTACTGAATATAGTTTTAAATGGCCCTTTCATACTTTCAGTTAGCTAAAGGTTTTATAGATGAATATGTTACTATATACATGTTAAACATATTCCGGGAAAGGACTATATTATAGAACATGGGCTGTAAGCAAAACCAACAAGATAATACATTTTATAAGAAACCATTTTGTGTTTATTTAATATACAATGTTAGTGTTATGAAAATTACAGAATATCACAAGAAATTTATTTGCATATTCCAAATAAAAACAAAGCTTGGCAATTGGGATCAAGTGAAAAATGTAAAATATGTACAATGTTTTATGAATATTTGTGTTTTAAGTGACAATAAATATTCTCACTAAAATGCCAGATTATTTTTGTTTTGTTTTTAATTGTTGGTCTGAAATGCCTTTAAACATATAAATCAACTAATACTCCCTGAAAAATATCTAAAAATATAGTTAGGCAGATGACCACAGTGAACCTATATTGTTTCAAATGGAAAAAATATTATATTTGTACAATTCCCCGAAAAACTTAAATGTAGGAAAATTTCTGACATGCTAAACTTTAACTGAAAAAAACACATTTTACAAAATCTAAAATTTTAATATAGATTAGCAATGTTATTGATATCTCAAGCACTATCATTTCTCAAAATATTTTAATTATTGATATATCTCAGTTTTAGGAGAAGAAAATAAAATGTATTGAAAATCATAAGAAATATCAAGACTTTACAATAAAAATATTTATTTTATTATTGTATTTACAGATTATAATTGTTTTTACATATCTTTGATACTTTCCAATTTTCCTGAATGACTGAAATGTCTTGTTAAAACAGAAGCAAAATTTGGATTTATATACAATATAATTTATAATTATCATATCATACATTTAGGAAAAAATATTATTTAATTTACCAATACATAACCGATAAATTGCTAGTAACAAGTAACAGCTTAATCAGTGTTGAACCTTTTTCAGAATATCCACTGAAGATAAATTAAAAAGTGTACCAGTGTGTCTTTTTCAAAACAATTAATTTTAAAAAACCTCTTTATTACATAATTTTTTAACAAATTAATTATAACAATTTTAACAAAAACCTCTTTATTACATAATTTATTAAAAGAATTGTATAGTTTTACAAAGGAAATCTTCACTATTTCTAAATAACATTCTTTGCTATTTTTGGAAATTGCACAGAAATCATTCCAGAGAATCTTCGTCTCTTCTTTATATTGTTTCTTCTACCAAGTTACAATCAGGTTATCATCTTTTATATTTTGCCCAGACCTTGAACTAATTTTCATATTTGAATACTTATTCAAAATCAAATACATATTAACAACTTAAATCCAGTGATTATAATAATTTAAAACATAAAAATGACAACACTTTATACTTTTTTTTAAATTTAAAAGATAAGAGCAGTTAATATATCTCAAAAAATCTGTTAGCAAAATATAGGATAAAATTGACAGTTTGCTCAGGAGATACCAAAAGCTGCTCTCAGGAACAAGAATCTCAGTTTCAAATTTAACACTGAATTATTTATATATATGCATACGCACACAGACTCACACACAAACACATATTCAAATATATAACTTAATGTATATATAATATTACATGCACACACACATATATGTAAAATCATCACATGATAATCTGTGTCTTTCTATACAAGATATATAACAGTGCAACACTTACTGTGTTCCAAATGTTTGTTGGTTAAATAATGTAAAGATAATTTGAAAATTAAAATGGAGGAAAGCAGCACAAAATTTTGACCTTGATATCAATGCTGATAAAATACAGACTTGATTTCTACACACTATTGATTCATTGTTAGAAATTTTCTTGGTTAATACCAGTGATAGCAATAGCCTTATAAACAATGTTGAAATTAAGATAATCTCAAAAATAACAATGGAGTGGCTCACGCCTGTAATCCCAGCACTTTGGGAGGCTGAGGTGGGCGGATCACAAGGTCAGGAGATCGAGACCATCCTGGCTAACATGGTGAAACCCCGTCTCTACTAAAAACACAAAAAAATTAGCTGGGCGTGGTGGCAGGCACCTGTAGTCCCAGCTACTAGGGAGGCTGAGGCAGGAGAATGGCGTGAACCCGGGAGGCGGAGGTTGCAGTGAGCCGAGATCACGCCACTGCACTCCAGCCTGGGCGACAGAGCGAGACTCCGCCTCAAAAACAAAAAACAAAACAAAACAAAAAATGGAAATACTGAAAAGAATCAGTGCATGATAGTTTAAAAACTATGAAATTACAATGATAGAAGATTAAAATTTAATTTTTATTATATTCTGTATCAACTCTAGAAACTTATCACAAGCAGCTTATCAAAACTTCCATCTTGCATGTCAAAAGGATAGATTTTGACATTCAAGGATACAGTCCACACCACAAATTAATGAGTTTGTCTTCCATCTAAGATTTGCCTTCTCTACTGTTTTCATTCTCCTGAAGGACACCATCACCTACACAGATTTACAAGTCCAAAACTTGAGTCAATAAATAATACTGCTTCTTTTTACTCAAATTCATTCCTAGTCTATCACAGTGCTCTCTAAATTAACCTCATATATTTTTGAGACATCAAATACAGATTAGTCTGATTCCTACAACAAACCATAGTTCAAACTCTACCTTACTGTCATAACCTCCTCATAGTTCTACTTATATCTCCTGTGCCCTGTAATTGAACATATGTTAATTTTCCATATATGTCAGCATATCTTCTGTTAAGACGTTACATATATAAATACAGTGGAATATTATTTACTTTTTAAAAAGAAGAAAATTCTGCCACATGCAATAGCATGAATAATCCTGGAGGCCATTTTACTAAGTAAAATAAGCCAGTCACATTAGGAAAAACACTGCATCATTCCACTTATAGGAAGTATTTAAAATAATCAAATCATAGAAACAGAGTGAAATGGTGGTTGCCAGGGGACGGGGCAGAGAGAAATGGCGTGTTGCTGTGTAATGGGTGAATCTTCAGTATTTCAAGATAAATAATTTCAAAAGATCAGCTGTACAACAATGTGCATATAATTAATAATACTTTATTATGCATTTACAAATTTGTTAAAAGGGTACATCTCATGTTAAATGTTCTTACAACAATTTTTTTTTCCGGCCGGGCGCGGTGGCTCATGCAGGTAATCCCAGCACTTTGGGAGGCTGAGGCGGGAGGATCACGAGGTCAGGAGATCGAGACCATCCTGGCTAACACGGTGAAACCCCGTCTCTACTAAAAAATACAAAAAAATTAGCCGGGCATGGTGGCGGGCGCCTGTAGTCCCAGCTACTCTGAAGGCTGAGGCAGGAGAACGGCGTGAACCCGGGAGGCGGAGCTTGCAGTGAGAGGAGAGCACGCCACTGCACTCCAGCCTGGGAGACAGAGCGAGACTCTGTCTCAAAAAAAAAAAAAAAAAAAAAAAATTTCAAAACAAACCCCTCAGTTTCGAATATCAGCTACTGTGCTCTCTGTAATTGCTATTGCAGTACACATGACGTGTCTTGCTCCTTCTTTTACTGTTTTGTTTTTTTCCTAATACTTTTCCACACTGGAGCCATAGTGATCTTTTAAAAATATCATTTAGATTGTATGAGTTATTTATATAGCTTGAATAATATTAACCCCTTATTGAATATATGGTTTGCAAATACTTTCTCCCATTCTACAGATTGCCTTTCATTTTTTTATTATTTCATTTGCTATGCAGTAACTGCTTATTTTTCTATAGTGTCATTTGTTTATTTTTGTGTTTTATACCTATGCTTTTGATTTCATATCTAAAATAGAAAAAAAAACCCAAATAATTTAGAAAGGGGCCAAGGATCTGAATAGACATTTCTCCAAAGAAGACATGCAAATGCATATATGGAAGGTGCTTAACAGTACTAATCATTAGGAAAATGGAAATTAAGTCTACAATATCACCTCATATCTGCTAAGATGGCCATGATCAAAAATTGAAAAGTTAGCAAGTGTTGGAGAGGACATAGAGAAAAAGGAATCCTTATACATAGTTGGTGAAATGTGGACTGGTAAAATATTAAAAACAATATGAAGTTTCTTCAAAAAATAAATAGGACTAACGTATGATACAGCAATCTCACTTTTGGCTATATATCTAGGGGAATTGAAATCAAAATCTTAAAATAATATCTACATTCCCACATTTATTGCAGCATCGTTCACAATAGCCAAGGTATGGAAACAACGGAAAGTTCATCAGCAGATAAATAAAGAAAATGTTTTATAGACATTGATAGGCATAGATACAACAGAATATTTTTTAGCCTAAAGGAAAAAAAATATTGTCATTTGCAATAATAGGAATAAACCTGGAAGATATTATGTTAACTGAAATAATCCAGGCACAGAAAGACAAATACTACATGATCTCCCTTACATATGGAATCCAAAAAAGGAAAATTCACAGAAACAGAGTACAAAGGTAGTTACCATGAATCCAGAATGAGAGAAATGAGGAGATGCTGGGGGGAAGGTGGGGGGAAATGGCGAGATGTTGATCAAAGGATATAAATTTTCTGTTAAAAGATAAACAAGTTCTGGAGATCTGAGAGGCAGCATCATGGCTATGTTTAGTAATAACATGTTGTATAATTGAAAAAGGTTGCTATGTGAGGTGATGGATATGTTAATTAGCAGGATTGTGTTCATCATCTTCTAATGTTTGTATATATCAAAACATCAAATTGCACACCTTAAATATATATACATTTTGTTTTATATATTTTATATATTCAGGTTAATTATACCTCAATTAAGACGAAAAAGAAAAAAGTTAAAGTGAAAATCATATCTAACTCACCAACCAGAAACAACCACTGAGAGTAATTTGATGTACTTCCATCCAAGTTTTCCAGCTCTGTGATTATATTTTTGTATATCTGTATTAATACAGATACACAGTTATATAAATCTTTTAATGTCTATTTTTTCTCTACATAAAATAAGTACATTTGCAGTAGCAAATTTAGAGGCTTACATAAAAGTTGAAAAAGTAAAACAAAATAAGATTCAGAAAAATCCTCCAAAAATAAAAATAAGAAAATATCACTAGGATCATCTGATTCCTTAGATTAACATCACATCTTTCAATATATCCTATTTTCCTTTGAAACATATTTAAATTTTTCTATTTTAGCAGCTAAGATGTAGGTTAGACCCTGACTTTTCCCAACTCACTTGACAGCTCTTGCCTTTCTTCCCTCCACTCCAGACATTTAGTGTTTTGTTTGCTTGTTCATTTCACTTTAGTTTATATTCTTTTCTTCAAATGCAGTAAGCACTATCCTGTATTTGTAGCTTTGTGCATTCTTCCCTTCCTGTTTTATTTTTTATTCTCCAGGAGTTTTACATGTTGATTAGGTCTTTTCATTGTTGGGTTTCCTGTATAATTCTCTGACAAGAATAACTGAATGCCTCCAAGATGAGCCCTTTTATCATCTATTACAAGAATCTATTTTGTTATGATTCTTTCTTGTGCATTATCTGTTTTTCTTAACAATGTATACATTTGTTTGTGTCATAAATAGTATTGCTTTTGCTGACTCCTGTATCCCCAGCGTTTAGCACTGTCATAAGCTCCCACTAAAATCTCATTAACTTGATTTTCAATAAATAGGCATAAGAATAAATGTGAGCATTCAGAATCACCCAGCTATGCCCAGTCCTAGTTTTCTTTCTACTTTTAGTCTTATATTCCTTCATTTCAGAAAGTGTTTGAAAGATAAAAGTTGAATATTATTGTATGATAAAGGCAAAAGCCTGCACTGAAATGAAGGTAGGGAAGAAACATATGGGTCCAAACCAGAATCTTCCTGATTTTATGTCTGCTGGCTCCTGATATCTCATCATATTTGGAAGAGGGGTCATAAACTGAGACTGACATGAGTGTTTACAATTTGAACGTTAAGGGGTAATGAGGAATTAACAATGTCCTTAATAGAAAAGCAGACTTTTAATGCAGTATTGAAAATACATTATACTTTATAAGCATGGATTTGTATGTAGCAATATGTTTGATTTTGAGATTTCCCTGACTGATGCTCAGTAACCTGAAGAGTTCGCAGAGAAGGTAGATGGTAAATATAACCTAGTTTTAGTTTTTCCCCACCAGAAGCAGAGCCCTGATATTGGAGAATGATTTAAATGACAGGCCTTAGAATTTAATCTGATTTTGGAGGGAATAGATAGCTATGGGATTATACACAGAAGTAGGGTAAAAGATAAAAGAAATCAATGAACTCAGAACACTGATAGAAGATATCTTAGTCTATTCGTGTTGCCATAAATGAATATTTGAGGCTGGGTGATTTACAAAGAAAAGAGTTTTATTTGGATCTTGATTCTGTAGGCTGCACAAGAAACATGATGTCAGTGTACGTTTCTGGTGAAAACCTCAAGCTGCTGGCAGAAACAGAAGGAAAGTAGGAATCACGTGATTAGATAAAAAGGAGGAAAGAGGAGGGAGACCCCAGGCTCTTTTTAATCATCAGTTTTCTGTAAATTAGTAGAGTGAGAACTCATCACCGTGAAGGTGGCACCAAACCATTCATAAGGGATCCACCCCCACCACGCA
The DNA here is from genome assembly GCF_009828535.3 of Hylobates moloch. Lineage (NCBI taxonomy): Eukaryota > Metazoa > Chordata > Mammalia > Primates > Hylobatidae > Hylobates > Hylobates moloch. The sequence goes on along the minus strand of NW_026652292.1, from coordinate 22,793,662 downwards.
AACATCTCTCACTACCAACATTGGAGATCAAATTTCAACATGAGATTTGGAGGGGACAAATATCTGAACTATGTCAATAGAAAGCACTGAAAATGGGCTAAATTGAAGGAAAAAAACACGATTGTTAGGTTAGTGGTGGATAAGCTGGGCCTGCCTGGCCACACCCACCTTCAGTGTGTTCTCAGTTGCCCAACTGAAGCACTTGCCAGCAGCCACCTCCATTACTTTCACTGGCAGACCCTGTCTAACAGTCAGAGAGCTTCTGCAGGGAGGCTCCCACCAGCTCACACAAGCCTGCAACCCACTCACTCTTGCTTCACCACCACTCATTTGCCTGTAGCCTCCCTCGTGCTTTGCTGGAGTGCATGTGCATACTGACCCCACCACCACCATACTACCAGCATGCACAGGCACATGGGACCCACTGCTGCCATGCTGAAACCCTGCCAAAGTACATTTGCTGGCACCCCTCGTTGGAGTGTTATTGTTAGCAGACTGGAAACACATTGGCCTCTGCAGTGTAGCAGGTGCTTAAACTCGAAGGGCCAGAGAAAAACTACAGGCTTAGAACCAGCACCCCAGGGTTACAACATTCAGCCCAGGACTGCGGAACCGAACTGAGCATTGGCCTCCTGAAATCATTCAGAAATGAAGCCAATTGACTAAATTCAACTTATACCACAGTCAAATCCTCAAGGACATTGAAAAATATAGAAGTAAAAAGCCCCATTTAAGGGACAGAAACTTCAAACATTAAAGGAACACCAGCCCACACAGATGAAAAAGAATCAGCACAAGAACTCTAATTCCAGAACCCTAAAGTCCAGAGATTCTTCTTACCTCCAGATGACCACACGATCTCCCCAGCAATGGTTCTTAACCGGACTGAAATGGTCAAAATGACAGACGTAGAATTCAGAAGCTGGATAGCAAAAAAAAATTACCAAGTTTCAGAAGAAAGTTGAAACTCAATCCAAGGAATTCAATAAAAAGATACAAGAGTTGAAAAATGAAATAGCCATCCTGAGAAAGAACCAGACTGGTTTTCTAGAGCTGAAAAACTCACTACAAGCATTTTATAATGCAATATCACAAGTATTAACAGCAGAATGTACCAAGGTGAGGAAAGAGTCTCAGAGCTCAATGACTGGTTCGTCAAATCAACTCAGTCAGACAAAAATAAAGAAAAAGGAACTTAAAAATGAACAAAACATCTGAGAAATGAGGAATTCTATAAAGGGACCAAATCTATCACTAATTGGTATCTCAGAAAGAGACGGGGAGAGAACAAGCAACTTGGAAAACATATTTGAGGATTGGATACTGTTCAAAAAATTTCCAAAACCTCACTAGAAAGGTTGACGTGAAATTTAGGAATTTCAGAAAATCCAAGAAAGATTCTATGTAAGATAATCATCCCTAAGACATGCTAGTCCTTATATTCTCAGTATGAATGTAAAAGGAGCCAGAATAGCAAAGCAATCCCAAGAAAAAAAGAACAAAGCCAGAAACATCACACTACCCAACTTTATACTACAAAGCTACAGTAATAAAAAAATGAAAGCATGGCACTGGTACAAAAACTGACACCTACATCAATGGAAAAAACTAGAAAACTCAAAAAAGCTGCACACATACAACAGTCTGATTTTCAACAAAGTCAACAACAACAAGCAATAGAAAAATGGCTCATTCAGTAAATGGCGCTGGGATAGCTGGCTAGCCATATGCAGAAGATGAAAACCAGACTCCTTCTTTCACCATATACAAAAATTAACTCAAAATGGATTAAAGACTTAACTGTAAGACCTAAAACTAGAAAAACCCTAGAAGAAAACCTAGAAAGTACCATTCTGGACATAGGACTTGGCAAAGATTTCATAGTAAAGAGTCCAAAAGCAATTGCAACAACAAAAAATAGAAAAGTGGGACCTAATTAAACTAAAGAGCTGCTGTACATCAAGATAAACTATCAACTGGGTAAACAGAAAACCTGCTGAATGGGAGAAAATATTTGCAAACTGTTCATCCAACAAAGGTCTAATGTCCAGAATGTATAAGAAACTTAAACAAATCAACAAGCAAAAACAAATAACTCCATTAAAAACGGGTAAAAGACATGAACAGACACTTCTCAAAAAAGATATACGTGCAGCCAATAAGCATATAAAAATGCTCAACATCACTAATCATGGGAGAATGCAAATCAAAATCACAATGAGATACCATCTTACACCAATCAGAATGGCTATCACTAAAAAGCCAAAAAATAACAGAGGCTGGTGAGGTTGCAGAGAAAATAAAACACTTATATCTTTTTGTGGGAATGTAAATTACTTCAGCCACTATGGAAAAGAGTTTGAAGATTTTTCAGATAGCTTAAAATACAGCTACCATTCAACCCATTCCATTACTGGGCATATACCAAAACGTATATAAATCATTCTACCATAAAGACACATTCATACACATGCTCATTGGAGCACTATTCACAGTAGCAAAGACATGAAATCAAAGATACCCATCAACAGTGGACTCAATGAAGAAAATGTGGCAGACATACCATGATAATCTATGCATCCATTAAAAAAACAGAATTATGTCTTTTGCACAACATGGATGCAGTTGAAGGACATTCCTAAGTAAATTAATGCAGGGACAGAAAACCAAATACTGCATATTTTCACTTGTAAGTGGGAGTTAAATATAGACTAAATATGAACACAAAGAGGGGAACATAGTGGCAATGAGGGACCCATAATTAGGATTGCAGCATATAGAGTGACACTGCCTAGGTGCAATACCAACTTCACCACTTACCAACAAAGTGACTTCCTACAAAACTCATATTACTTGTGACTAATGTAAGTACTTAATAGTGCACATAGGGTCAATACAAGACATAATAGCTACTAAATCTCTTAAGTGTTTAAATTATAGGGGTAAGCTAGAGATACTTGATATGTAGAGGTTTGATCTAGAGGTTTGCCCTATACAGCAGTACAGGTAATACCAGTAGGTCATACTCCATCTGCTTATAGAGCTAATAGAAATTATTCACACACTTTATTATTACCCATTACTTGAGGCTAAAATTGCTACAGATTTTTCAAGAACTGTGGGAACATGCTTGGTCCATAGGATCAGTTCTAATTCCAAACAATTGGTAGAAAAAAAACCCCGAATTATTTAATTGGCTTACCTGCTTCCTTTCTCATCTCAAATCCTCAAATCCTCAAAATGCCTTATTTGAAAATGAAACTTGTTAGAATCCAAGAAAAAGATGAACGTTGCTGGCATGATGGATGTGCTGGCCTGTAGTGATGGCTCAAGCTTAAACTTCAAGTTTAGAATTTCTTTTTTCACATGCACAAACTCAGACATTGCTCTGAAGGTTAGACACTGTGACAGGTTCCTGATTTTACAAGGTGTTCTATCCCAAGCAAATTATTGTGTAAGAATCTCTACTATATTCATTAGGCTTCTGTATTGCATAAAAATTACCACCTCTGACTTCTTTACCCAATGAAAGAGGTTTTCTGGGAGTGCTTGATGTGTGGCTGAGAGAAGAGAGTGATCTTTCGTATCAGGGATCTGGAGGCATATAATTTCAGGGCTGCTAGCTATAACTTCTCCTTCCACAGGCTAAAACAGAACAGCCCTGTCATCTAGTTTGAATTCTTAAGTCCCATTTGGTGTCTAGAAAGTTTTACTGTAGTCTTGCAATTCTGTTATTTATACTAATGAGTATTTTTTAACTGAAACAGTTTGAATAGAATTTTTGTCAGCTCCTTCCAAAAATAAAATGCCTTTCAAATAAAAGCTAAAGTAACATTTAATTTAAAACTAGTTAAGTCACATTATCTGAAAATACATCTTTAAATCTTCATATGGAGTTTTATTCATGTCATTATTCATACAAGCATGTCTCCCTCCTCTTTCCAACAGATTCTCATTACTAGAATTATCATTTTATCACTCACATTTCCCTCAGACATAATTTCTTCATTACAATATTTAGATGCATTGTTTATTTTTCAGTCACTTTGGTTAGAGTGTTGTTCAAAAATATTCTATTCCTTAAATCCCCTCTCAATAGAGGGATTATATTTCTCATCCCGCCAGCTTTGGCTTGACTGAATGACTTGAAGGGTGAGGTTAGGGTAAGGCAGGTAACACAGGACTGTGAAAATTCAAGATGAGATCCTGTCTTTATTTACAATTTTGATATTTTGTTCATCCAGGAACTTTTTGCCTTAAAAACGCACTGAAACATTTTTTTTAATCCTGCTTACTAAGTTTGTTGGCAGCCCCTTAAATTTTGCACCCCAGATGAGTGTCTCACTCACCTGATCCTAGTCCCAGCCAAGTTTGGACCATGTGAGTGCTGATGGATATGGCAAAGGGCCACTCCTGAGCCTTGGCAGTTAAAGACCTCTTGTGGTGCTGCTGGCTCTCTTGTCCCTCTGCCATCATCATGAGAAGAGCATGTGCTAGAAAGCCGGCTGGTCCCAGGAGGTTGACAGACACATGAGACAGACCTAGCCCTAAAGACCTGTGATGAAGCAGAAGCCCCCAGCCTGATAAAGACCCCCCGACTCTCTGCAACCCTGCAAACCCAACATTCTCAAAATCACACTCAGCGTCTCCTGGTTCCTGTTGGTAAATATTAACCTGACCCTGCTATTTTATTTATTTATTATTCTTCTCTCTCTCTGGTAAAAATCTATTTTCTTTTCTTTTCTCTCTCTCTTCCTTCCTTCCTTCCTTCCTTCCTTCCTTCCTTCCTTCCTTCCTTCCTTCCTTCCTTTCTTCTTTCTTTCTTTCTTCTTTTTTGTTTTCGATGGAGTCTCACTATGCCACCCAGGCTGGAGTGCAGTGGCGTCATCTCGGCTCACTGCAACCTCTGCCTCCTAGGTTCAAGTGATTCTCCTGCCTCAGCCTCCCGAGTAGCTGGGACTACAGGCACTCGCCACCATACCCAGCTGATTTGTTGTATTTTTAGTGGAGATGGGGTTTCACCATGTTAGCCAAGATGGTCTTGATCTCCTGACCTCGTGATCCGCCTGCCTTGACCTACCAAAGTGCTAGGATTACAGGCATGAGCCACCGCGCCTGGCCAAAAATCTATTTTCTTCTACTGTAAAAAACAACATCTCACTGGTGGCAATCCAAGGCGATATGAAAAAAGTTCCAGCAGCTTGAATTAAAAGATACTGTAGCTGTTTGAAAGTAAGTATTTTTAGGTCCTGATTTTATTCTCTACAGAAAGCATGCTGACTGAAATGTTCAGTCGCCAGGGAGAGTCTGTTCTCTAATGCCCACTATCTTGTGCCCAAGGAGGATTATGGAAACTGAAGAGTCTTCCAGATGCAAAATCAAAAGCCATGAAAAATAAAGGTCCAGGGAATACTCTCAGGGAATAAATCTGGGTCAGTAAAAATAAATAATCCATAGCTCAGGGTAGCAGAACCTCACATTAGCCCATGGATTTTCAGAATTGCTATGGACCATTAAGTATTATGTACTTACCATCTTGATTATATCCCTTTTCTTCACCATTCTAAATCGAGTATGTGGGAAATAGATAATTTTTATTTTTATTTCACAGGTATTGGATCAAAATAATTCTTATCCAGACCTGACTAAGATTATGAGATCCTGGGCCTCAAGCCTGATACAATATGACTTTTTTGGTATCCTTTGGAGAAAATGAGTTTAATTGACTTCTGAAAGAAAAGTGAATAATTGTTACCAAGACAATGGACTGTGGTAGTGTGGAATATTATTCTTGATTCTTCACATTATTGCCTCTTACATATGACTGTGACATGCACCAGATGGGAAGATGCAAACACATTAGAGTTCAGCTACTAAAATGAGGACAAACATTACAGTGAGCCAGTATTGATTCAATATCTGAAGACATATTTTTCTGTCTAGTCACTGTGTTCCAAGATTACCATGAAATTATGTCCCAAGTAGATGCTAGTCCAAGAAAAAAAATGTAGGTAAACATTAAAGAGAGATGATCCCAATTAAAAGCCTATTACCCAACAACGTCCAATGTGTAGTGGAGCTGTCCCAACTGAACTGTACACCAGTGAGGGAGAAAAATAAACGACAGTTGTTGCAAGACATTGAGTTTTGAAGTTGTATATTATGTAGTGTACATATAGCAGTAGCTGACTCAAACACAAGAGTTAACTAAATTTCTATGAAACAGTTTGCTAGTATCAATAGTTATAAGGTTCTAGAAGAGTTGAACCAGGTGGCAGCATTTAACTGTCAAAGGCAAGATGGGTAAAAACTGTCATAATGGGCTGCAAGACTGAATGAAACCAGCTGGTCTTGGCATGCAGGACCAGTGAGAGGGAATAACAGAACATAGTGTTCCCAGTGAAAGACAGATGGATAGCCAATGTGGATTCGACTTTGCTTATACAACAACAACAACAAAAATCAAGAGTTGTCAGTCAGAGGGCTAAGGTCATTGCCTTCATGAAGGGTTATTATCTCTCACCCAGTCTTTAAAACTGAGCCAATTCTCAGAGCAAGATTGAATGAGAAAGTCCTGTGCCATTTAGGATAGAAAGTGAATTGTTCCAGAAAGAATCTATCTTTTTAATAGACGTCTTTCTAATTTTTGTGTGTAGTAATTATACATGAGATGCTTTGAGACAGGCATGAATTTTTTATCTAATTCTTCATGAAATAGATCTACAGTTATTTATGAGAAATATTATACATTTGGTAAAGAGAATATTCAGATCTTACAAGAGCAATTGATTAGAAGGTGAGTTTGCACTGATAACAGAGGGTCCACAACACAAGCACAGCTCCTCTCTTAGAGTGGGATAAATGGACGTTATGAAAGGATTCTTGTACACAGTCCCCCTCACAATGCATCCAGTGGTTCCCTGGACCTACCACGTGACCTTTCCCCTGGTCTTTCATTAAATAGTATAAAATAATATTTATGATAATGATCATAATTCTCACGGTAGTTTCAAGACTTATGTAGTAAGATTATGATCAAAACAAGATGAAGTTGAAGACCCAGAAACTGCTCCTTCTTTAGTCAAAGAGTCAATCTATAAAACAAAAATATATCAGATCGTATAGGAGAGATTAATGTCACCCTCAAACTCAAAAGTAACAAGTATTCTGCAAACCCTGGAAAAACTGAGAGATAAACCCTACAAAACCTCAAGGCTCTGCCACGTTAGTGACCTTTTTAATATCTAATGGTTTGGAGCCATCCTATCCCAGATATAGAACAAGTTGTTGTATGTTTCAGTTCCTACCACGAAGAGACACAGTACATGAAGATAGATCACTTTGTATTTTTCAGACAGCACATAGTAAAAGTGGGAATGTGGCTTTAACCAGTGACTTAGAGGGCTGCCATATTTGAGTGACTGCCAGTGAAAGGAAGAGTTCTACAGCAGGTTCAGGTTTTGATACAAGCTGCACTGCATTCAATAACAAAACCCAGTAGACTCTAAAGTCCTGATATCTGTGGTAGATAGAAATGGCATATGTTGTCTCTGGCAAGCTCTAACAGGAGAGACCTTCTGCAGATCCCTAGCATCCTCAAACAAGACCATCTGCAGCATATTTATTTTGCCCATTCAAAAAAGCAATGCCTGACAGGCTACTGCACCTAGTCTTACTTATAATAAGAAGTGATTTGACCAGAACTACCCATCGTTAGCTAGATGAACCACCAAGGCGTTGATTCCGTGCAATAATGTGTACATTTAGGAGTGGACTTACTCAAGTGTAGAGAGCACACATTTACACACACACACACATCCACAAAAATAGAAGGTAGACTCTATGTATCTACGGAGGGTATTATGGGTTGGATTGTGCCCTGGAAAGATTTGTTACATTGAAATCCTAAACCTCCTTTCCCACAATGTCTCAAAAATGTGACTTGTTGGAAATAGGATTGTGGTAAAACTGGTTAAGATGAGGTCACGCTGGAGTAAGATGGGCTTCTAATTTAACATTACTGGTGTCATTAGGAAACGAGAATATTTGCACATAGATACTCACACAGAAGAATGCCATGTGAAGATGAAGTCAAAGATCTACAATCCAAAAAAAGCTATAGAATGCCAATAAATAACTAGATACTAGAGAAGAGGCATGGAACAAATTCTCCCTCACCACTCTAAAGAAATCAAAATTGGGGCTGGCTGCAGTGGCTCACGCCTATAATTCCAGCACTTTGGGAGGCCAAGGAGGGCGAATCACGAGGTCAGGAGATCAAGACCATCCTGGCTAACACGGTGAAACCCTATCTCTACTAAAAATACAAAAAATTAGCTGGGTGTGGTGACGGGCGCCTGTAGTCCCAGCTACTCGGGAGGCTGAGGCTGGAGAATGGCGTGAACCCGTGAGGCGGAGCTTGCAGTGAGCCGATATTGTGCCACTGCACTCCAGCCTGGGCGACAGAGCGAGACTCCGTTTAAAAAAAAAAAAAAAGAAAGAAAAGAAAAGAAAAAGACATAAAAATTGTCCAACACTTCAATCTTGGACCTCCAGCCTCCATAGCTTTGGGGCTGTATTTCTGTTGTTTAGGCCACCCAGTTCATAGTCCTTCATTATGATACCCTTAGCAAATAAATAATGGTTTCACTGACCTCTCCCTTTCTCACATCATACATATGGCTGTGTTCATATACGTTTGGCAAATTCCTGTGACTAGTTAATGGACAAGGAGAAAAAACTGGATAGATTACTTTGATATATTGGTTGGTGTAGCCTACCTAACGATAAAGAGATAGTGTCCCATTTAACAAGACTGTAGCCAGAAGTAATAATACATTAAAAATTCCAGGCAGTGTTGAAGGTCCTGGGTGAATATTCAGGTTCCTGGAATGAGAAAGATTAGAACATGAAAGAGAAAGTGGTTTGAAGAAGACTCACGGAACTTTCGGCCTTTTCCACAAGGATAGAGGGACATAATCAGATCAGGGACACAATAAGAATTCCATGGAAGCTAAAAATATGTTTGCTACCTGCTCATTTTTCGGATAAAGATAAAGGAAATAGTTACTTTATCAACTGGGATAATTTTCTTGATCTTCATGGGGAACAGGTGTTAGTGCTATATAATGGGAAAGTAAGAAGAAATTCTGTAATGTAGAGGACTTACTGGGGTGGCTGTTGATGCTTCCATGCATAGACATAAGACTGTTAATGGTTGTGACAACCATGACCTGTCACAGGAAGAATAATCAAGGCTCAGATCCCTCAGAAATGAAAGCCTCAGTCACTTAACTGCAAAAGCAACCTAGATCAACAGAAATACTGGGTAAGGGTGAGAGTGAATCTAGAAATGTGGTAGAGGAATAAAATGATGACAATTAATTATGTCCTTATGAATACCTGAAGCATGGGGATTGCAAATTTCTAGTTGAAGGTTTTTTAGAGGCACCATTTCTAGTTGCAGTCCTGAAGAGTCACTGACTGGGAAGAGAACTCAAATGGGTCTGTTGAAATGGGAGTAACCGAGCAAAGGTACACCCATTTTATCTTGGTTCCTTTTTACCCCAAAACAGTTCCAGTATATTTCAATGGCTTCCTAGCTTTTTATGACTAAAAGTGTTTGCTGTTCTTAGAAATATGTTCAACTGATACACAGAAATATCAGCATGTCAACACCCCATTACTTATTCTCAACAAATAAGGACCAGAAATTGAACAAAAAAAATCTAGCTCCCTTAGATTTCAGGAGACATTTTGAGCTCAGTACTTTCTTAAAGGTACACCTGTGGGATTTAGTGTCAAGTTCTTAAAGCAATGACCAATTTATTAACATTCTTTACTAACTTTACCTTCTTTTTCTCACTTTCTCACTCTTTTACTATGCTACTTCTGGGCAAGGAAACATCATGATGTACTTAGTAAACCTTCTAAGTTTGAGACATATTCCTCCTTGTACATTTGATGTTTCTTGAGTTCATTCACTAAATAAATTCCTTTTTTTTTTTTTTTGTTTTGAGACGGAGTCTTGTTCTGTCGCCCAGGCTGGAGTGCAGTGGCCCGATCTTGGCTCACTGCAACCTCCGCCTCCCGGGTTCACACCATTCTCCTGCCTCAGCCTCCCGAGTAGCTGGGACTACAGGCGCCTGCCACCACACCCGGCTAATTTTTTTTGTATTTTTAGTAGAGACAGGATTTCACCGTGTTAGCCAGGATGGTCTGGATCTCCTGACCTCGTGATCCGCCCGCCTCAGCCTCCCAAAGTGCTGGGATTACAGGCCTGAGCCACTACGCCCGGCCTAAATAAAATACTTACACCCAAATCATTGTGTCAGGATCTACCTTTGAGGGACTCTAAATATTGAGAGGCATAAAACTTAGCTGGAAAACAGAATTAATGCCATGACCACGATTCCATGATTTTATTGCCTAAGATCAGCAGATACGTGAGGTCATGTCTTCCCTAGAAGGATGTAGCAGAATTGGTACTGAAATGGTACATAAATGTGTGCAGATATTTTAAGAAAAACAACTAGCAGCTGCTTCTAACTATTGCAATGCAAATGAAAGTGACACTTTGATATCTATTTTCAACTATTGTGTTTACAAAGATAAAAGAGTTGATAATATCCAGTATTGACAAACATGTAAAAGCATACTTGTATGCTTATAATAAGAGAAAGAACTTAATGCTTCATTTCAGAAAGCAATTTTGCTGGCAGTTTGCAATCAAACTAAAATTCTTCAGTCAAGTCTCTCATGTTGAACATCTATCCTTAAAAATTTGTGTACCTGGCATTTGTCTGTCTATATTCTACTTTTATTTTCCTCTGCTCTGTTGGAAGCCTCAAACCTTTGTTTCTTCATGGATGCCCCTAATGGAAGGTATTAGTAGTCTGGGAAATGGGAAAAAGGAAGAAGCCCTGTGGCCCTCTCTTTTACCTTCTGGATGTGAATCAGTGCAGCCTTGGTAGCATAATTTTGCTGGAGGCTACTAATGTTGCTCATCATTCAGTTACTTTAAATATTTCCACACTATTATAGTATAAAAATTGTGTGGGCCTCTAGATTTTTGGAAGGCAGTGGTGGTGTGGTAGAGAGTTGTAGGGTTCTTCCCAAGCAGCCAAGACAGATGTAGAATGTCTTCCTGCTTGAGCAGCAGAGCAATTAGGCAATCTGTATGTTTTAGCCTAAGGATGGTAGGGGTTTATTGAATGTATTAATCTCTGAATAACCTCAATTTTTTATTTTTGCTTTCCCAGTTCTTGTGACAAATTTGCAATCAATTCTGTTGTAAATATTCTCTATTTGAAATACACAGAGTAGTTCTGTTTTCTAGAAAAAGCTTTGACTGCCAGCCTTCCTCTCCCTATTTCTACTTTAATATTCTTCCATGTGTTGGCCCACTTTTTATTCTGCCTTCTCTTTTATTGCTTATCCTCTGAATGTTTGCTTTCCTCAGGGATCAATTACTGGCTTACTTTTCTTTGTGCTATGCACACACACCCTGGGTGACAGAAATCACTCTCATGCCTAAATACTGAATACTCCCCCTATCTTTAACTCATGTCAAATCCCACTATGAGGTCAAGACTGTCAGCTAAAAATCTCCTCTTGTCATTACAAATATAAATATTCAAATTGATCTTATCATCTTCACAGTGTGCCATCAGTATGTTTGTTCTGCAATCTCAGCCAGTTGTTCACATCTATCCGGTTTCTTAAGTTAACATGCTGGATTTCTTTCCTTGTGATTTGCTCTTTTTTACTCTCTCAATGCAATCTTTCACCAAGTTCCTTTGCTTCTGGTTGCTAAGTAGTTTTTGAATATCCTTCCCTGCTGTTTTGTTATTTCCTTCTTGATTTGTTAACATCTTGTCGCAGAATTCACTCTTCAAGCCCTCTAATCACCTGCAGCATTTTTACCAGAATAATTCTACAAATTAGAGATTTAATCGCATACCTTTTTTTGTAAAATATACTATTGAGTTGCCAAAGTCCTTGGGAAGAGTTCAAAGCCTTCTAGTGGGGCAGAAAAGACAATCAAGGACACAACACGTGTCTCTCTTGTTTGGCTTTCTCACTAGCCACAGACAGACAAGAAAAAGTGATCAATTCTGGTTTTTAAAGGAAATAATATCACTTTGAAACATAGTATATTCATTAAATAGGAAAACTAATGATCAGTATGAAAATGACCATAATTTCAAAAACACAATGAAGTTATATTACCAATTTTTTTTAAAAAAGAAACACCACCATGAAAGAGAGTTTTATTGAATGTCTACAATGAAACTCCATATTGAGCTGGAGGCTGTAAAATCCCTAATATGCTTAGAGTTTATAAGGAGAGGCAGATCAGTAAGCCAGCAAGTAAAGTGCTACCTTTGCACTTCTTGGTCCCATCTCATTAAATCATTTGCATTTCCATTAATGTTCATTGACCTCTCCTCCTTAGTGCTTGTTTTATCTCTTTTACTTCTGCCTGAAATGTTCTTCTCAACTTCATTTCCCTGGCTAACTCTCAGCCATCCCGGATCATCTCAGGCATTCAAGCATCTAGGAAGTCTTTCCCATGACACATCGCTTCTGTGTCGGTACCTCTGGATGCACAAGTTTCTCATAGCCCTTGTTATTCTGCACTTTACTTGCTGGCTTACTGATCTGCCTCTCCTTATAAACTCTAAGCATATTAGGGATTTTACAGCCCCCAGCTCAATCTGGAGTTTCACTGCAGACATTCAATAAAACTCTCTTTCATGGTGGTGTTTCTTTTTAAAAAAAAAAATTGGTAATATAACTTCATTGTGTTTTTGAAATTATGGTCATTTTCATACTGATCATTAGTTTTCCTATTTAATGAATATACTATGTTTCAAAGTGATATTATTTCCTTTAAAAACCAGAATTGATCACTTTTTCTTGTCTGTCTGCCTATAACTGCATACTGAGAAATAGGTGCCTGAGGTGGTTGGGGGAAGATTTTTACCTGAGCCACTTAAATTACCAGGCCCAAAAAGATATTTATAATGTGACAGCAGTCACAGCTCCCTCCCATATTGAACACAATAATTACTTCTTGAAGCCACTTGCTATGTGGGCTCTAAACTAACTGATGCCAAGTAGCCATAAAATGCCGTGTACTAGAAATCATGACCCATACCTTGTAGTACAAAAATGTATAGCCAACCACTAATCACGTTATTTTTCTTAAACCAATGAGAGTTGCTCTCAAAGAACTTTGTATCAGCCCACGTCCTATCCTCTTTTGCATTTAAAAACCTGCTTGTAATAAAGGCCAAATAAGTGACTTTAAAGTATGTCCCTAGTAGCTCTCTTTACTTTGGTTCAGGTAAACTGTTTAAAATTATATTTTGTGCCTCAGCTTATTTCTTTTTGGTTGACATTTCTGAAACAGCAAGAAGGGTTCAAAGTGATGCCCCCCACCCCTGCCACAAACCATCAGACATTCCTTCCAGATTCAGCACCTACCCAGCTGTGAACCCCTTGTGTTCTCACAGCTTGAAAGAAATAGTTGAATGTAAGGGATGAGTCCTACCCTTTAGTTGACGGTTTAGACTTTGCTTGAGCTATTCTTTTCAAATCTCTGTTCCTAAAATGGAAGATTTCCACCTTTGCCTAATGGGCAGGACATGTGAGTTTCAGGGAAATTAAAAAAAGAAAGAAAGAAAGAAAGAAACTTGACTTTCACTGTTTCTGCCTCACATCAGAATGGTCAAGGTATTGGGTCAAGGTACTGGCAATTTTGTGGTTTAACTTTATATAACAGGCTTTTAAAATTGCAACTGCTTTCCATTGCATGAAATTGGGACTTAGTTTCTTATTTGTGACCAGTTTTTATTAATTCCAAACTGAAAAGTGCATAAGGGTGAGTTATGTCACCTCAAAAGAAAGAGACAATAGCTTCTCTTGACCCAGTTGGTTTATCTAGGTGATTTAGGGACTTTTCAGTTTTCAAGGTTGTTTTTCAGGATGTGATGTGACCTCATAGGGCATTCCTCACCAGAACATTATTTAAGGGATGCTTTTTTTTTTTTTCTCTCATTCAGGTGTGTATAATGTTAGGATTTGTCCCCCATAGCTTAGGCAACCCTTCTTCCCTGTGGCAATTGGAGGCAGTCTGAGACATGTCAGAGAATGATGCCCAACTCTTGGCTGACACCAAAAGAGTGATGCTCATAGGCAGCACGCTTCCACCCTGAATGGACTCAAGGACGTGGTCACGGCCGAAAAGCTCCTAAGTTATTTTGAAAATCTAGCTTCAAAATATGAGTGCCCTTATAAGGTACCCCCTCCTTTAGAAACAACAGTTGGCTTTATGTACAACACTTTGTAGCATTCTCTTGTAAATATCCAGGAAAACAGACCCACATGACCCAGGATAATCTTACGCAGAAATGGTGAAAATGAGAGTCTTTTCAAATGCCTAAAATAATTTATTTGTGTGCACAATTATAAAGAGCTGGCTTTATTGCCAAATTGAGTAAGACCCTTACTTCTAATGGCACCTAGAAGCTTCTAAAATTTTTTCTGAGAAAATTGCTTATTCAAGAGGTAAACAAAATGATACCTGAATCTATTCTGAATTTTATACTAAAGGCCTTCTCTCTTCCACCTGCAACTGCTCCTCCTTCTACCCCTGTGCTTTTATACTCTCTTTTATCTAAACTTTCTTGTTTTGACTTGCCTTTCCTATAATCACTACCTGAGGAAACCCCCAAGGTATCTTGCTACTTCCCTGAAACTTCTGTTTTGGCAGCCTCTTTCAAGGTAAAACCCATAGGAAGAGGTGAGCTTACTACTTTGTATAACCCCTGGAAAAAAAATCGAACTAAAATATATAATTTCAAGGTCCATCAGGTTTCCAAAATATTCGATTTAATTGTCTGGACTTGTTCTGACCTATATTAATTAGTTCATATGCTACTATCAGAAAGCAGGGGCACTAAATGGTTAAAAAAGGCTAACTGAAATAATCCTTAAGAGAGTTTGAAAAAAAAGCAGAATGAAGCAGATCATGAAACGATTTACACTTCAGCTGTGTCTCTTCATGATGCCATTCCCCAGGTCTTTCCTAACAATATAGATTAGAGGAAAATTCAACAATGTGCTCAAAGACCAGGCGATTCTGTGCTTGATTATTTTGAATGGTTTGAAAAATCCTTTAAATTATATTCCAGAATGGCACTGATGCTAGCCTCAAAGATTATCTGAATTATTTCCTTATAAATTCGACTTTCTTCAATGGCTTACATGAGGACTTGGTTATCTTTTTTAAAGACATCAGCTTGATTGGGTAACTATATAAACCCATGACTTAGTAATCTTGAATTACTAATAATACAGATAAACTTTCTAAAACTATTCAGAAAGAAGAAAAAAGGAAGTCCTCAAAGATTATGTGTTTGAAACTACAACAGTCAAACCAGGCCTTTTAAGAAAAGACAGGTGCCTCGTTTTAATGATAAAAGAGATGTTTGCTTCTATTGCAAAAATCCCTGCCATTTTCAAAAAACAGTTGTTGAAAAATTAATTGACAGCAGAAACAACACAAAGACAGGATCCTGCAAGTGAAGAGGGTTGTTCCAAGGACCTGTTTCTTCTGACTAATATCCAAGGAGAAATTGACTTTTTTGACAAATAAAGAGCAGACTCACACCCTTATGGACACTGGAGCTAGCCTTTCTGTTCTTAACCCGATCATTTAAACCGTTCCCTTTCATGAAGTAAAAAGAGTATACAAATGGTAGGGGTGCCAGGCATAGTGGCTCACAACTATAATTTCAGTGGTTTGGGAGGCTCAAGCAGGAGGGTCATTTGAAGATAGGAGTTTGAGATCAGCCTGACCAACAAAAAAATAGCCAGGCATGATGGCACGCTCCTGTAGTTCCAGCTATGTAGGAGGCTGAGATTGTAGGATCTCTTGAGTCCAATAGTTCAAGGCTCCAGTGAGCCATGATCCTGCCACTGGGTTCTAGCCCTGTCTCTAAAAACTAAAGTTTAAAACAAACAAAACAAATGGTAGGGCCGTCTAATCAACCTGTGACTTCACATAGTCCAAATCCTTAGACTCCCAGGTAGGCTTACTTAGTGGCCTTAATTTCTTTCTGCTTATTCCCTTAGCTCCCATATACTTTTAGGCAAACAATTTTTGGAACTATACCATGCATACATTTTTGTTCCCCCAATGAGGGAAATGTATTCAAATTGGAACAGAAGGAGCCAACAAAACTACTACAAAATGATAATAAAACTGAACTATTAGGTTGGTGCAAAAGTAATTGCTGTTTTGGACTGTGCATTTTAAATCATTATAACTAGGCTCAAATACATCTTTATTAATAAAAATAGGAACCATTACAATCAATATATTTTTGCCAACAAGAAATAAGTTCGTTTATTCCTGCAGTGTAAAAATCCATGCTTGAGGATTCAATGAACTCTTGGAAAGCATATTCTGCATCCTGTTGTTTGTGGAAGTGTTTTCCATGCAGTAAGTTGTTGAGATGCTTAAAGAAGTGCTGGTTGACTGGCAAGAGGTCAGGTGAATATGGCGGATGAGGCAAAGCTTCGAAGCTCAATTTTAAGCGTTAGTTGTGCAGTGTGCGGTCAGGCATTGTCATGGAGAATAATTGGGCCCCTTCTGTTGGCCAATGCCGGCTGCAGGCATTGCAGTTTTCAGAGCATCTCATCGATTTGCTGAGGATACTTCTCAGATGTGATGGTTTTGCTGGGATTCAGAAGGCTGTAGTGGATCAGACTGGCGGCAGACTACCAAACACTGACCACGACATTTTTTGGTGCAAATTTGGCCTTGGAAAGTGCTTTGGAGCTTCTTATCTGTCCAACCACTGAGCTGGTCATCATTGGTCATTGTATAAAATCCACTTTTTGCTGGACATCACAATTTGATCAAGAAATGGTTCATTGTTGCTGTGTAGAATAAGAGAAGATGACACTTCAAAATGACTTTTTTTTTTTTTCACTCAGCTCGTGAGGCACTGACTTATGGAGCTTTCCCACCTTTCCAATTTGCTTCAAATGCTGAGCGACCATAAAATGGTCAATATTGATTTCTTCAGCAATGTCTCTTGTAATTGTAAGAGGATCAGTTTCAATGATTGCTCTCAATTGGTCATTGTCAACTTCTGATGGCCAACCACTACACTCCACATCTTCAAGGCTTTCATGTCCTTTGCAGAACTTCTTGAACCACCACTGCACTGTATATTCGTTAGCAGTTCCTGGGCCAAATGCATTGTTGATGCTGCGAGTTGTCTCCATTGCTTTAAGACCCAGTTTGAACTCGAACAAGAAAGTCACTCAAATTTGCTTTTTGTCTAACATCATTTCCATAGTCTAAAATAAATATGAAATATACAAGTAATAACTTATTAGCAAAAAAACTTAAAGCAAGAAATACTCATTAAAATGATGTATAACATATCACATTTATTGAAGCATGTATTCCAATAGCAAACGGCAAATTTCAACAATGCAAAAACAGCAGCAATTACTTTTGCACCAGCAAAAGTGTTGGATATAAACACAGATCCACCAATTTCTTTTTCTAAACTTGGACTAACAAATTACACTGATGACTTATTAAAAATTCGCAAGACCACTTATGATCCTTATTTTTCACTGATAGTGGCAAAATAGATTCGGCAAACCTCACTCAAGTGGAAGTAAACTTAAATAAGCATTTATCCAATATCAGTCAATGCTTGTTAAGGCCTGAAGCAATTGAAGGAACCAAACCCATAATAAAATATTATACAAAAAAGGACATAATTATTACTTTGCACTCATGTAACACCCGGATCCTTCCCTCAGAATGGGGGGGTTGAAACTTTGTACAATATTTCAGACCTATAAACAACATTGTTGATACTGACTGGATGCCCAAAGCATCCAGTGGTATAAAACCTCTATTCTATTTGTATTATATTGATAGCAGTTCTTTCTGAAAGTGAGATATTTACTGTGGTTGATTTATGCAGTATTTTCTTACGTATTCCAGCAGACTCAGAGAGCTAGTACTTGTTTGCTTTTACTTGGGATGACCCCCAGTACACCTAGGCTGTGCCACAAGGTTGCACTGAGAGCCCTACCTATTTTTCTTAAATATTGAAATCTGACTTAGGGAGATATATGTTCATCCAATACATGTATGATCTTCTCCCTTGTTCCTTGAATATGCAAACCTGTAAGAATGATAATATGGTCTCTTAAAACAATTGTCATATAAGGGACATAGCCTTTCTGGAGAGAAACTCTAATTTTGCCATGCTGAGACAAAATAATTGGGACATTTGATTTCTAAGGAAGGATTGCTCATAAACCCAGATAGAAATAAAGGCATTCTAGCCTTCCCTAAGCCCTCAACAATAAAGCAATTTCAAAGATATCTGGATTGGCTGGATACTCTCAGAACTGGATACCTAATTTTTAGTAATACAGGTTTTAATCACCCTCCTGAAACTGGATCAGAGTGATCCTCTTTTTTGAATTCCAGAAAGACTGAAAACCACATGAATTATCAAGAATAGTCTTACAACTTCCCCTGCCTTAAGGAATCCCAATTACAGCTTTCTGTTTACCCTGTTCTTTTATGAATATCAGAGAAATGCTTTGGGAAATCGACCTTTTGGATATTATAGCCAATAAATTGAGGTAATTGCTAGAGAAATGCCACCTTGCTTAAGAGTGATCTTTGCTACCACCTCACTTTAAAACTGTTGAGGAAATAGTTTTGAAATCTTATCTCACATCTGTTTCCCACTCAATGGAAACCATTCTGCACTCACATTATACCCAACATTACTCTGTTAATAGACTTACTTTCCATGAGGTTCTTCTTTCCTCACCTTAACATAACTATTTTCCCATGTAATGATCTTAATCTTTGTTTTTATTTTCAGCTCTTAAGTTGAGGGGTACACATGCAGGATGTGCAGGTTTGTTACACAGGTAAATGTATTCCATGGTGGTTTAGCACAGATCAACCCATCACCTTGGTATTAAGCCTAGCATCCATTATTTATTTTTCCTGATGCTCTTCCTCCTCCCACCCCCAACCCTCCAACAGGCCACAGTGTGTGTTATTCCCTACCATATGCCCATGTGTTCTCACAGTTCAGCTCCCACTTATAAGTGATAACATGCAGTGTTTGGTTTTCTGTTCCTTCATTAGTTTGCTAAGGATAATGTCTTCCAGCTTCATCCATGTCCCTGCAAAGGACGTGATCTCATTCATTTTTATGGCTACGTAGTATTTCATGGTGTATATGTACCACATATTCTTCATCCAGTCTATCATTGATGAGCATTTGGGTTGATTCCATGTCTTTGCTATTGTGAAAATTGCTTCAGTGAACATATGCATGCATGTATCTTTATAGTAGAATGATTTATATTCCATTGGGTATATACCCAGTAATGGAATTGCTGGGTCGAATGGTATTTCTGGTCTAGGTCTTTGAGGAATCACTATACTTTCTATCGTAATGGTTGAACAAATTTACACTCCCACCAACAGTGTAAAAGCGTCCCTTTTTCTCCACAGCCTTGCCAGTATCTGTTGTTTCTTGACTTTTTAATAATCGCCATTCTAACTGGTACAAGATGGTATCTCAGGGCAATTTGATTTGCATTTCTCTAAAGATCAGCGATGTTGAGCTTTTTTCCATGTTTGTTGGCTGCATGTATATCTTCTTTTGAGAATTGTCTGTTCATGTCCTTTGCCCACTCTTTAATGGTTTTTCTTCCTTGTAAATTTGGTTAAGTTCCTTATAGATACTGGATATTAGATGTTTGTCAGATTAATAGATTGCAAAAATTTTCTCCCATTCTGTAGGTTTTCTGTTCACTCTGATGATAGTTTCTTTTGCTGTGCAGAAGCTCTTTAGTTTAATTAGATCCCATTTGTCAATTTTTGCTTTTGTTGCAAATGCTTCTGGTGTCTTTGTCATGAAATCTTTGCCCATGCCTATGTTGTCAATGGTATTGGGTAGATTTTCTTCTGGGGTTTTTATACCTTTGTATTTTACATTTAAATCTTTAATCCACCTTGAGTTGATTTTTGTATATGGTACAAGGAAGGGATCTAGTTTTAATTTTTTTGGATGTGACCAGCCAGTTCTCCCAGCACCATTTATTAAATAAGGAATCCTTTCCCCATTGCCTTTTTTGTCAGATTTGTCAAAGATCAGTTGGTTGTAGGTGTGCAGTCATATCTCTGGGTTCTCTATTCTGTTCTCTTGGTCTATGTGTCTGTTCTTGTACTGTAGCCTTATAGCATAGTTTGAAGTTGGGTGGTATGGATATTTGTTTGTTTTGTTTTGTTTGTTTGTTCATTTAAGCCTGTGTTCTTGTACTGGTACCATGCTATATTGGCTACTACAGCTTTACAGCATAGTTTGAAGTCAGATGGCATGAATGTTTTTTCTGTTGTTGTTGTTATTTTGTTTGTTTATTAGGACCTTCTTGGCTATTCAGGCTGCTTTTTGGTTCCATACAAGTTTTAAAAGTTTTTTTTTAATTCTGTAAAAAATGTCAATGGTTCTAACTATTCTTTTGTCTTTGCCTATTGATGAGATGCCACATTATGACTGCATCACCTTAATTGACCATACTATCTCTCATAGACAGGGCCTAAAACAAAATATAGATAATGCTGATGTAATTTGTAATTTTGTTCACTGATGATTTATTTGAAAGATGAATCTGAAAATTACTGGGCTGATTAGACCACAGTGCCTCTGAGGTTATAGATTATACTCTATATGTTATACTTTCCAGATATAAAATTATCTCAACAGAAAGCATTGCTCACCCTAACTCATGCCAGTTAATTGGCAAAAGATAACATAACTAATATTTACACTGACAGCAGACATGCCTTCAGACATGCTATAATTTGGGGATGCTTCAGAGCAACAGGGATTTCTGACCACTTCAGGTAAAACCATCAGAGCTGGTAAACAAGTCTCTGACCTCTTGAAAGTACTCTTCTACAGGTTGGATGTTTGTCCTCCAAACCTCATGTCTAAATTAGATGCCCAATGCTGGAGGTAAGAATTAATGGGAATTATTTGTGTCATGGACATGAATCCCTCAAGAATGGCTTGATAACATCCTTGGAGTAATAAGTTCTTGCTCTTATTAGTTCCCAGGAGAGCTACTTGTTTAAAAAACAAACAACAACAACAACAACAACAAAACCCTGACACCTCCCCCATCTCTCTTTTGCTTCCTCTGTCACCATGTAACCTCTCTACATGCCAGCTCCTGTTTGCCTTCTGCCTTGAGCAGAAGCAGCCTGTAGCACTCACTAGATGCCCAGTATTCTAGCCGGCAGAATTGTGAGCCAAATAAACTATTTTTTAAAATACATAAATCACTGAAATTCAGATATTGCTTTATAGCAACACAAATGAACTCAAACACAATCCAAAAAACAAAAATCTCTGGCTATCATCAAAATTCCTGGTAATTTAAAACTTGGTACTCCAGAGAACAAGGGTAATCAATTTGGTGACGTTGTAGCTAACGATGCAGCCCTGAAGGTTACATAAGAAAATAGATGTCTTGAAATGTCCTTACAAACTTATTATTCATTTAAAATGTTATTAAAAGAAGCATAAACAGGAGCTCTAAAGAAGGAAATAGACCTTTGAAAAGTAAATGAGGGAAGTCTTCTACAAAAACAAGCTTATTTTATGGACCTAATGATAGAACAGCTCTTCCTTGAGGGCTTCAGTTACCCTTTTTTAAAAATAACTATTATAGTTTAAGTTCTGGGATACATGTGCAGAACATGCAGGTTTGTTACATAGGTATACATGTGCCATGGTGGTTTGCTGCACCCATCAACCCGTCATCTACATTAGGTATTTCTCTGAATGCTATCCCTCTCCGAGCCCCCCACCTTCTGACAGGCCCTGGTGTGTGATGTTCCCCTCCCTGTGTCCATGTGTTCAACTCCCACTTATGAGTGAGAACTTGTGGTGTTTGTTTTTTTGTTCCTGTGTTAGTTTGCTGAGATTGATGGTTTCCAGCTTCATCCATGTCCCTGCAATGGACATGAACTCATCCTTTTTTATGGCTGCAAAATATTTCATGGTGTATATGTGCCATATTTTCTTTATCTAGTCTATCATTGATGGCCATTTGGGTTGGTTCCAAAATTAATTCAAGATGTATTAGAGACTTAAATGTAAGACCTAAAACCATAAAAACCCTAGAAGAAAACCTAGGAAATACCACAGGACATAGGCATGGGCAAAGACTTCATGACTAAAACACCAGAAGCAACGGCAACAAAAGCCAGAATTGACAAATGGGATCTATTTAAACTAAAGAGCTTCTGCACAGCAAAATAAACTATCATCATCAGAGTAAAGAGGCAGCCTACAGAATGGGAGAAAATTTTTGTAATCCATCCATCTGACAAAGCGCTAATATCCAGAAGCTACAAAGAACTTAAACAATTATCCCTTTTACAGTATGCTTGCTAGCTGACTTACTAGAAAACAGACAGAATGATAGCATGGGGCAAACAATATTATTAGAAACAATCCCCTACTTTTGCTCAAAAGTTCATTCTTGCCATAATGCTTATCCTAAAAATAATCCTGGAAAATCCCTTCATGCTTCCTAGAAACATTTCTTTTACCTTTAGGATCCTTTGTGACATAGCAGTTGAACTTTATCCAGCTATCTCTATCTCAGTGTTGTAGATAAGTTCTGGTGCTAATTTTTATGTTCTCTCCTTGGAGTGAAGCATTCCATGCCGATGAGCCATGACCCAAGCAGGTGGTACATTGTTATTGGAAAACAATTCTTTCATGAGGCATTCCATCTGACTTCCATAGTGGCCAAGGAACACACAATTTACTGGTCAGGTAATTTGATCCATTTACAACATTTGGCCTATATTTCAACATTTCCATTATGCCTATCCCCTCTAATCCTCTGGAGTGGTGGAAAACACCAATGGTGTAATAACGATTCAAAAAATTCAATTAGTGAAATAACAGCAGTCCTTAACCTGACCTGGCCGAAGGTTCTCCTATTGGATCTCTTCAACCTGTGATTGACCCGATATGGTTTGGCCATGTTCTTCCCCACATCTCATCTTGAACTGTAGCTCCCATAATTCCCTCATGTCATGGGAGGGACCTGGTGCAAGGTAATTGAATCATGGGGTGGGTTTTTCCCGTGCTATTCTCATGATAGTGAATAAGTCCCATGAGATCTGCTGGCTTTATAAAGGGGAGTTCCCCTATACAAGCTCTCTTGCCTGCTGCCATGTAAGATGTGACTTTGCTCTTCATTCACCTTCAATCATGATTGTGAAGTCTCCCCAGCCATATGGAACTGTAAGTCAATTAAACCTCTTTCCTTTATAAATTACCCAGTCTTGAGTATGTCTTTATTAGTAGCATGAGAACAGAATAACACACACCCCATTTGGAAAACACCAGCTCTCTCTCTTTAAAAGAATGATAGGAAGGCCCATATCTCTAGGTAAAGAAGCTTATGAACCCATGTTCTTTAAAGGTGATCATTTTTTTTATTGCTAAAGTCTCACAAAACTTCTCACTAAGAACTCCAAATTAATAAAGAGATTTCTTGAACAGCTAGCTCCATGTAGAAAAAGCCATAAAAAATCATGTCCTATAACCTGGAGATTTTGTTTACTAGAAATGACATCAAATAAGATTCTCTTCAATCTCATTGGAAGGGACCATATCAGGTATTGTTGACCAATTTCTGTGTCACTGAACTTAAGGGCATTGACTCATGAATTGGTGTTTCTCATTTAAAAAAAGGCAACCCTACCAGGGTGGACATCTGCCATCACTGGAGATCTTCAACTGAAGCTGACCTGAAGTCTTCCTGATCAGAATGGCAAGCAGCTGACATCTACATTAGACTGCCTCTGCCCAAGATACTGGATCAGGATTTTATAACCAATTCTTCACAATTTTAATGCCTACCACAACTGAAATATTCGGTGTCCTATTTTCAAATTATTTATGCTTTTTGGGTCTCCTTCATACACTATGGTTATCCTCTCTTGGGGGTTTTGGCAAAATTGTCTCATATATAGTTCTTTTAATATATACTATACTTGTACTATGGCAATGGTTTGTGTGTATATACACATATGGTATATACACACATGCAAGTGCCTACAATCAGATTTATTTTGTATAGACACATACAAATGCCTATTAATGGTTTGTGTGTATACACACAGGCAAATGCCTATAATCAGGTTTCAGTTTTTGCTTTCCCTAATAAATTTGACTACATCATGGAGGAATAATTCTTAGAAACCACTGCAACTTCTGGAACTTTGACAAGATGTTGGGTTTGCTACCATAAACCATAAACCATAAACCCCCCACTTTTTTTTTTTTTTTTGAGATGGAGTCTCGCTCTGTCGCCCAGGCTGGAGGGCAGCGGCATGATCTCGGCTCACTGCAAGCTCTGTCTCTCAGGTTCACATCATTCTCCTGCCTCAGCTTCCCGAGTAGCTGGGACTACAGGTGCCTGCCATCACGCCTGGCTAATTTTTTGTAGTTTTTAGTAGATACGGGGTTTCGCCATGTTAGCCAGGATGGTCTCGATCTCCTGACCTCGTGATCCGCCCATCTCGGCCTCCCAAAGTGCTAGGATTACAGGCGTGATCCACTGGCCCCATAAACCACTTTTAACCACAGTGACACATTGGTATGTCCTATTCTAAATTTCACCAGTATTACTGATGTACTCATATCACAACTTAGAAGCCATACAAAGCAGAATCTGTTTATTGAATCTGGCTGACTCATCCCAACCCGCTTGTCCTATGTTTCAGTTTAACTCATCCGAATCTTGTTTTCAAATGATTGCGTTCTTACTCAGAAATGACAGTGAAAAAAATCATAATGTTGTTAAAAATTAAAAGAAAAACAATCCCTTGTGCTATGAGGATTCAATCTAACCTTGTTCTAATGTTTCTAACTCATGGTTTAATAATGCCACCAACTATGTACTCAAATATAATACTCTCACCTGTGTTCCATCAGGACTTATTTTCACCCGTGGAGATCACCATCCATGGGTCTATAACTGTGTAAGGGCGTGGAATTATAAATAGCACTGTCTCTTAGGATACTTGGCCATCACTCTCTGTATGTATAGCTTTGAAGAAACTCAACAGTGGACTGATTTCCTCAAACTTTTCTGTAGACATGACCACCAATGTATTTTAGACAGAGATTCTATTTGGAGGAAAATCTGCTAATTATCTGCCTGATCATCAAGAAAATAGCTCCATGAATTTTATTGGAAGAACAGTTTTTCCTTGGTGGGGTGTTTTTTTTTCCCATGAACAATATTTAGAAATATTTTTGTAACCCCAGGAAATATTGCTGATGAAACTGCTGCCTCCACTGCAGCTCAACGAAAATCTGTTGATTCGCTGGCTAAGGTTGCTCTAGACAATCACATTGCCTCAGATTATATATTAGCTAAACAAGGAGGCATAGGTATGGTGAGAAATATTTGTTGTGTATACATACATACTTCTTATGAAGCAGAAATCCATCTAGGAAAAAATTTAAGAGAAGCCATTTTGTTACAAGTCTCTAAAGAAGAACCAAAATTGAATTTTCTTCATGTTATTTTTTAGTTGGCTCCCTGGTGGATAGGTTCTTTGTGTTGTTCTGGCCTACAAAGTCTCTTTCCAATTGCAATTCATGTTTCCATTGTATTTCTACTACTCAAATTGTTGGTGCTACGGATAGCTCATTGCATTACTTCTTCCAAGAAAACTAAAATCATGGTATTCCAAAGACTAGAGATAATTCAAGTGACAGCAGCTATATAAATCAATGACTTGAGTGAGTCTCATTTTTGTCAATCTGTGATGCCATCTCAATTCAGCCTTAGGGTGCACTTGAAAAGTACCTAATTGAGCTAGCTTCTCTTCTTCCTTGATGTGGGACAGGACTATCCAGGAACGAGCCTTTCCAGCGACGAAGGACAATTTGACACTTGAATTTTGATAATCAATGCTTTCGAGAAGAAAGATTTTGATCAAAAGAAACTTGAGGAAGAAAAATGAGAAAAAAAAGAAGACTTTTTTTAATGTGAGGAATTTAATCCCTTTTAAATTATCAGATTTGGAGAAGCATTTAAAATGTGAGTAGTCACATCTGCCTCCCACCTGGAGCTAAATAATTACCTCCTGAAGCTACTTGCTATGTGGGCTCCAGACTAAGAAGTGCTAAGTGGCCATAAAATGCCATGCACTGGACATCATAACTCAGGCCCTACAGTTCAACAATGTATACCCACTCACTAATCATCCTTTTTTCTGTAAACCAATGAGAACTCCTGTCAATCAACTTTGTATCAGCCTGCTCTTTGTCCTCCTTTGCCTTTAAAAATCTGCTTGGAGCACAGGTCAAATAGATCACTTCCCTAGGCCATTTGGAAATGTGTCCTGACCATCTGTTCTCACTTTGTTTCAAGTAAACTCCTTAAAATGATATTTTATGCTGCAGCTTTTTCCTTTCAGTTCAACATGTCTTAGCAAACATTTTTAATATTCTGGAAATTCAGAAAGATACAATTATGAGTTCTTCCATTTTGTAGACTGCTCTTGGATACATAATTAATTCATTTGAAAATAGTAATAAGATAATTAAAAGCTAAATTCTGAGTCTATGGTAACAATTTCATAAGGAACACAAAGGAGAATTTTTGTAGTTGGCCCATCAAAGCTGAATTTGAAGCATGCTATTTGCCAGGCATCAGACCTAGAGGACATTATGTAACTTCTTTCTGAGTTTCCTCATCTGTGAAATGGGTGAAATTATTATGACCTCCTCAAGGATATTGTGAGGATTAAATAATATACTGTACATAAACTTGTCAGACAACTTTGGCACATAGCCAGCATTCAGTAAAAAATAAATGTTATTTTTATAAGACTTGAGATGGACTTAAAAAATATATTATGAATTACTTAAACATAGGGAAAAGAGAAGGAACTCCAAGGAGAGATTGACTCATGCAAATAAAAGCTCTTAAGGACTGTTGCAAACCAAGGAGACGATAATTCCAGTAGAGGGCGCAATTGGAGAGGAGAGGGAAACAAACATGGAGAAATGGGGCATCTCAGATTCAGATATACAAGACAGCTGAGCCAGAGTGCTTACATCTCACAAGCTTGGTGATTGTTTTCCAACATGTTTTTTTAAGTAGAAAATAAAATCACAAGGTTTAAGGAGGGTTGTTATCCTGGCATTATAAAGACTGTTTGCATATTTCTAACTGTAAAAGAAAGAAAAGAAAAGAAATATTATAAGACTAGAGTAATTGGTGCAGCCACACTATTTACCCTGAATCATGAGTTCCTTAATTGTGGGTTGTGACTTTGTGTTAAAGGGCAGACTGGTATGTTTTCTCCTTAACTGTGAAATTCTTCACTTTTTTTATTTCTCACTTGCACTTTAAAACCCTGTAAATGTTATATTATTACACTATTATGTAACACAATAGCTGTTATCTCTCACTTCTCTATAATGATCTATGCAAGGCACCTTCTGTCAAACAAGTCAGGACCTCTTGCCAGATGAGAGTGATTCATCAAAACTGCTGAGCTTTTTCATAATCATTATTCTCACAATGTATTACAAAGTGCCATTAGCAGCGTTTAATTTTTCAGGTTGGGTACAGCATGGCAACTTTAGTTTATGTTTCACTGCTTCTCTTTGTAAAGAAATCAGTCGTTTTAAAACTGAACTACTCATGACAAACATGCTAGATTCATTAGCATCTGCCCTGGTTGTCTGTATGGAGGTTATATTGCAAACCTGATTTGCATTTTTATCTGCAAGGAGCACAAGGTTTGAACTGCCTAAATGTTTACTTAATTATTGCTCCCATTCTCTTCCACACCTATTTACCTCAAGCCCTCCACAAGCAGAGAGCAAGACTAATTAGTATCTAATTGATACTTTTTCAATAGTGAAAGAGAATCACTTTCAATACAAAGAAAGTAATATCAGTATACGCTGTAGGGAACACTTAATCAGTCATAATAGCAAATATGGGAGTATTTGTTAGGTTCCAAAATGGTGTATTTTAATTAAGAAGCACCTGGTTGTCTCCACTAAATTTTACTTCTTAAATAGGAAGAGTTTATACCACTCATTTATTTTTTACACCTTTCCTGGGAGATTATTTTGCAATCACTGAGGTATTGCAGATACAAAAATGAATAAGATAAGATTTCTCTCAAGAAACCATTAACCATAGGAAAATCAGACTCAGGAAAAAAAAAAATCCAAGTACAAGGGATGATAGATTTGTACTGAGTGTGGTGGAATCGCAGGAAAGAGCAGACTAATTCAGTCTAAAGAGGTCAGGGATAGATTCCTGGAGGAGACAGCACATGAGCCAAAGAGAGTGCAGCTAATTAGCCATCAGACTGAAGGGGGGATGGAGAAAAGACACTGAAGTCAGAGAAGGAATCACAAGCATAGCTAGCAATGTGGGGAACATAATCCAAAATTGTGTTGCTGAGTATATTTCATACTCATGGAATACATGCAAGTTGCATGGTATTTTTCACCATTTACCACCATTCTTTAGATACATTTATCTACAGAAAAGTGAAATGTTTCCATAACTTTATATAAAAGATGTTTACATATGAAGTAAAATAAAAAGAATGTATTTTGCCTTTCAACAAAGATTACACATGAACAACATTCTTTTGTAAATAACTTTCTGTGCTCCCTAAAGTTGAAATGACCTCCACTGCTCACCTCAATATGCATGTCCTTGAACTCAGAGGACTTTGACTATATATATATATACACGCACACATCTATATCCATATAATGGATATATATAGATGTGCGTAAACACACACACACACACACACATACTGAGGAAAACAGTAAAGAAATGCATTGATTCCAGAAGAGGGTGATATTAGAGAGAGGAGTAAAACAAACTTGAGGACTTGCAATCATTACAGATCTGAACAGACACGGAAAATTAGCTTACATTACTAGACCTGAGAAAATTACCAACTGGTGGCCAAAGTTGATTCTTGACCTTCGTATTTACCACAAAGAAGAGCAATGGTTTCGTGTCTGTAGTGATATATCATTTGTTTCATATTTTTAAAATAATAAATAAAATATAAATTTTTCAAGAAAACAATTAAAGACCCTAAGAAATATAGAAGTCCAACAGCCAAAGATCACCAAGAACACTACTGTATTTAAAGTTAGACCTAGTTATGTATCAGCAGCAAAAACAGTATAAGTAAGTCAGAACTCAGAACAAGATACCACCCAAATATAGCACCTTAATATTTTAAGTATTTTAAGCTGAAGGAAGCTGAGAAAACCACAGAAGCAGAAAGGTCTCTCTGAGTTTCTCCTGTTCCCATTCTCCTGAAGAGAGCAAACAAACAAACAAACAAACAAACAAACAAAACCTGGAATTTCCTTTGCCCCTTCTCCCTGAAACACTATAAAACGTAGGAAGGTCACTCTCTGACAATCTCCCTTTCTTCTTTCCTGAAGAACCTCATATTACAGGTGTTCTGCCCTATACAGGATGGGAAGAAATGTCACACAGAGACACAGAAAAGAATCAACAAATAGGCGTTGACGAGTTTTTCCCAGTTTATTACCATTACATCACACCCTTTTGTCCTCCAGTCATACTTCTGCATGACTATCCACAAAAATACATGGATCTTCATTTCTGAAGGTCCTCACCTAAAATGTGTATTAAATCAATGTGTATATTTTTCTCTTTTTCAACTGTCTTTTGTTTTAGGGTTCTCAGCCGTGGACCTTATGATGAATAGAAAAAAAATTGTTTTATCTCCCTTAATATACAAGGACAGTCTTGAGAAGAGGAGGTTTAGAGAGTTTATTTATAGGATTTGGAATTGGGCTTTGTGGTTACAGGGAAGGTTTAAGGAAACCAAGCATATTCTAGATTAAGAAGAAAACCTAGGCAATACCATTCAGGACATAGGAGTGGGCAAAGACTTCATGACTAAAACACCAAAAGCAATTGCATCAAAAGTCAAAATTGAAAAATGCAATCTAATTAAACTAAAGACCTTCTGCACAGCAAAAGAAACTATCATCAGAGTGAACAGGCAACCTACAGAATGGGAGAAAATTTTTGCAATCTGTTCATATGACAAAGGGCTAATATCCAGAATCTACAAGGAACTTAAAAAAACTTACAAGAAAAAAACAAACAATCTCATCAAAAAGTGGGTGAAAGATATGAACAGACACTTTTCAGAATAAGACATTTATGCAGCCCACAAACATGTGAAAACAAGCTCATCATCACTGGTCATTAGAGAAATGAAAATCAAAACCACGATGAGATACCATCTCACACCAGTTAGAATGGTGATCATTAAAAAGTCAGGAAACAACAGATGCTGGAGAGGATGTGGATAAACAGGAATACTTTTACACTGTTGGTGGGAGTGTAAATTAGTTCAACTATTGTGGAAGACAGTGTGGCGATTCCTCAAAGATCTAGAACCAGAAATACCATTTGACCCAGCAATCGCATTACTGGGTATATTCGCAAAGGATTATAAATTATTCTACTATAAAGACACATGCACACGTATGTTTATTGCAGCACTATTCACAATAGCAAAGACTTGGAACCACCCCAAATGCCCACCAATGGGCATTTATAGACTGGATAAAGAAACTGTGGCATATATACACCATGAAATACTATATAGCCATAAAAAGGATGAATTCATGTCCTTTGCAGGGACATGGATGAAGCTGGAAACCATCATTCTCAGCAAACTTACACAGGAACAGAAAACCAAATACCAGATGTTCTCATTCATAAGTGCGAATTGAACAATGAGAACATATGGACACAGGGAGGGAACCATCACACACTGGGGCCTGTCAGGGGGTGTGGGGCAAGGGGAGGGATACCATTAGGAGAAATACCTAATGTAGATGACAGTTTGATGGGTGCAGCAAACCACAGTAGCACATGTATACTACCTATGCAACAAACCTGCACATTCTGCACATGTATCCCAGAACTTCAAGTATAATAATAATAAAATAAAATAATCAAGACCCAACCCAAAAGCACACCCACCATCTCTACAAATATTTGTATTTTTATCTTTTGTTAAGTGGAAAGTTTAGGTAAGGATGAACAATTTATCCAATTGAATTGATTTAATTTCTGGAAGATGTTTCTATGTTAAACAGTGAATTTATAACTATGATTTTATAGTCTTCTTGACAACCTTTTGGTATGAGAATCATCAATATAAAACATGACTCAGGATTATCCAAAAAAATTCTTCTAAGGTTTGTACTAGGCATAAATATTTCCCTAATGGAGTCACTGGGTTCAGAGTGTTAACAGTGATGGATAGTGATATATGAGAGAAAGTGACAGAGGACATTCACAAATCTCCAGAGGCCTTAATTTATCTTGTGAGATATATTATGGATGTCAATGATTGACAAAGGTATTCCTCAATATTTTTTAATATAAAAGTTTACCTGTTGATAGTCATTATTCCAGACCATGCCTAAAACCGGAGTATGCTTCTTTTAACCTGAGAAATACAGTGACATTAAACATAGTTATATTAAGATGTTTTAATTATATGTAATTAAACTAGAATGATTTCGCTTCTCTTTGGAATATCTATTTTCTCTAATCTTTGTCTTGGTTAACAAAAGAGCTCTCACAATCAATATGAAATAATTAAATTCTAAAGAATGTTAAAGAAAGCAAATAGTATCCCTATTAGATGAATTTTGTATCTGGGGCAGATACTATTTACTTGGTTCATAATATGTATGTATGTACACACATCCATATAATGGATATATAGAGACGTGTGTATACACACACATCCATATAATGGATATATAGAGACGTGTGTATACACACACATCCGTATAATGGATATATATAGACGTGTGTATACACACACATCCGTATAATGGATATATATAGACGTGTGTATACACACACATCCGTATAATGGATATATATAGATGTGTGTATACACACACACACACACACACACACACACACATACATGTAGAAAAGAAGTAAATGTTTGCTTTTCCTGTGGCCATAGAATCTTAGCAGTTTTATTTATCTTAATATACAAACAAACTTATTAATCTGAATTTGAAGCTTGAACCTGAGAAAGGCAAAATTTAAAAACTAATTTTAAGAAAGGATATGCTATGAACATAAATAATAAATATTGATATATAAGAAATTGTTATAGGCAATATTTTTAAACCCAGGAAGCACATCAATAATTATAAAAAATTAATATTTATTTTCTAAATATAGGGAACTTTAAATTATATAATTAAATTATGGCCTAAAGTCCCAAATGAAGTAATCTTAAAGTTTCATTATTTTATAAAATATTACTTCTAAGTTTACATTTATAAATTTTTAACACTACTCTCAAGACCTTCCATATAAATCTTGTGTATAAGTATTTAAACGTAAGATATATGTTGTATTTGTTTTGTAAATTATTATAATGAAAAATAATGTAATATGAAACACTAATGTAAATAATTATAAGAGGAGACAGTAATGTGAAAGATTATACCTTAATTGAAAAAAACTAATATAATCAGTATATCAAATAAATAAAATAATACAAACATATAATATTGAATATGACATCTTAATGAACTTCAACTTCTCTTGAAAGATATGAAAGCTTATTATGAACATAATTTTATATTCACTTTAATTATTGTACTTTACATAGTCTCAATAATCTGTTCATTAATTAACACCTTTATATAAAGTAACCATAATTGATTTTCTCCAGATGAACAGAAAACAAGAAGACAGAAAATTTAAAACTGTGTAGTTATTTTTCTCCTGCATGTGTAGGAGCACACACATCATATTGTGTCTGCAAATTTCAAGGTGGCAAAAACAGATGTATATTAAACATCATCCAAAGGACTGCGAGCATTTTCTTAATTTTTAGCCACTCTATATGGATAAGAAACAAGGGAATGAAAACTATTTTAGAACACAGAGATAATTTAGTGGTCAGCAAGTCAAAGAGAGAGGCTTCCCCAGAATCCAACCATGCTGGCACCTTGATTTTGGATGTCCGGCTTCCAGAACTGTAAGAAAACAAATGTTTGTTGCAGTTTGTGGTACTCGATTATAGCAGCTTCAGCTGACTAATACAATTGGAATGGGTTATAAACCGGTTTTTAAGATTGCTCAATACTGTAGACAAATATTTCTGTCTTCTCTAAAAAGTAGGAACTCCTTTTTCTTTCTTAGTTATTTATGTAGGGGAAGCCATCATCAGTCGTCCAGATATTCAACTCTGTGTTGATTCTCCATGAAGACAATGTTCATTTGTAGAGATCCTATATTTAGTTTGAAAGTTGATCAACATTATTTCATTCTGTTTTTATTTTTGAATTGTTTATTGATTTTATTACTGTCCAGAGACTTTTAAAATTCTGGGTAATGGATGCATTTCACAACAACAACTAAGCTAAAAGCATTCAGAGAAAGAACAGAACATACTCTGCATTTTTCAGACTTCACCATGAAAGTCTTAATGATTCCATGAGTCTACCTTACAAGGATAAGTTACCTTTCTTTGAAACTTGTGTTAGTGTAAAATTTGAGTTGTCTTCCCTTTGGAAAGCCAAAAAGATCAAGAAAAAAAAGTCAGAATATTTTATTATCTTATTATCTAAAATTAATTTTATTTGATTTTTGGCATCCTGAGAGTATCAGGTATAAGAATAATGAGAACAAATATGATCAAAAAGATAAAGAAAAAGATGGAAAGAAAGCTATGAAGATAAGTGGTCCCAGGTTTCTAGGAGAATTTTGTCTCCTAGACATCTTCTAGGGAAGACGCTATTTACTTGTTTAATTTGGCGATTTATTTTGAGGGACTTAGTTCTGCCTTCAAGTTCTCACATTAAACAAGAACTAATGAGGTTAAAGCATTTAAAATCATAGTAATCAAACTTAAAAGAGGCTAATACATAAACCAAAATGCCAGTTTAGCAATTTAAAATGACTGATGTACGTCAACTGCCAGATTTTGCCAATTATTGGTTTAAAGCTCTCTCTGTATGTCAGAAGCTAAAACTACAAATTGGATTAGTAAGTAGGACTAGAGCGAGATCTTTTAGGACATTTTTCCGTCAAACTATTGACAGAGAATGAATAATATCATCTACTTGAATTGCATTTTTCTCTAGACAGGCAGATTGTATTCTTAAAATTAGAACATTCCATATTGCCAGAAACAGACTCACATATTCTAAAAAATTGATGCTGTTTTTTTCTAGAATCCATGAACTAACTCTACAAATCTTTGATTAAAACATAAAGTCATGTTTATATCCATCTTATGATTAATTACAAATTAATTTAAAAATTCAACAATAAATTATCAAGCACCACAATTACTTTTGCACCTACCTAATAATTCCTGCCTCAATTGATTGACAGGCAAGTTTGCAATATGATATTTAATCTACTATATAGAAACAGAAAATAAGCAAATGAGAGACATAATGAAGGAAGAGTTCATTAAGCTGAGGAAAGTCTTCAGCCCTTAATTGCAGGTACTCTCATGTTACTGAAAATAGAAATTCATATATTAATTTTAGATTCAGATGAATGCCTATGGTACTATCCAAGAGATGTCTAGGATTATTTCTGAAAATCAAGAAAAACACATCTACTAGATTGCAGTAATTCATGAAAACAATAGAAACAGAATGGTAAACAGGTAGATTTGAGAATGAAAAATATTTGCCTCTGAGTTCATGAAATATTGGACAATATGGACCAGATAATTGGGGAATGAATTGAAATCGAAAGCCCCTTAGCGTGAACTTACTGCAAAAATAAAAATGCAAAAAAAATACTTTTAAAAGATGTAAAGATAAATGATTCACAAATGAATGAAAAATGGTTTTGTGACTTGAAAACTGAAGAAATGCACATTAAATAAGGACTGTAGTATCATTTAAAATTGAATATTAAAAATAGTATTGCCAATTCTATCATTATTTTATTCCTTCTGATCTATATTTCGCACCTCATTCTTCCTTGTCCACAAATACTAACCTGTAAGGCTTCTATCAGAGGATACCTTTGCTCTCTGGCTTCTAGCTCATTGGCAAGCATGGGGAATCGACTGAGGTTTAAAGCAAGAGAGAAGAGTGAGGTTTAAGTTTTTATTCCCCCCAGCTCCTGTGTTGCAGAAGAGAGACTTTCTCTTGGCCAGCTTAATTCAGAATGCAAATTAACCAACAGTCAGACATTTGGATTCCCCTGTAGGCCAAAGTAAATCACCCAACAGATTGGAATACTGCTACAAAATCAGAGCAATGATGACTATGTTCAGAAACCAGGAAATTGGAGTGTCATTTATTACTGTCTTGTTAAATTCTGGTCAATGTAAAACTGCAGTAATCCAGTAAATACTAGAGGAATGATTACCAAGAACTCAGCACAGAACCACAGCATTGAGGTTCACCCAGCTAGGTACAGGACCCCCAACCAGACACACCAGGAACGCAATGTATAGGAAAGGCTAGCTACAGAAGTAGCCTTGTTTCATTTTATTTGCTTATGTTTTCTTTGTTGTACACATTTTTGTATGGAAAAAATAGTGAATTACCTCTTAGGTTACTTATTAATTATGATCCAAATGTCACCATCACTGGACAATGGAGAGGTTGAGGAGATTTTATGTATTTCTTATCTGACAGAATGAATAAAAATGTATGTGGAGGAGCAAAAGGACTGTATTGCTGAGTATCTCTTTAGATCCACTTGTTAACCTTCTTTTCTGTGTCCTTCCAATCTGAGCTATATGAACAAAATAAAAAATTGGCTCTTTCTGCTTTCTGGCTTCCTATTAAACAGTTAGTCAACATAGTCTTCTCTGTCACAGATTGCAATAATCTCCCTTGTTTGCCTTTCCAAACCTCAGGTGGTAGTAGAGCACAAGTATAACTCTCCCCAGTATTCTATCTCTAGTAGTATCCTCACATGTGCCCCAAACCATTGTAAACAGTCTTTTAATAAACTCAGAGCAAAGTATTCTTATGTAACCTTTCTGTATTCCTTTTATTCTACCTGAGTTCTGATTGATGAGCTGTAGCACACAATATTTGGAGGAGTGTTGATTTGATAATATTACAACTTATTGCATTAGTTATAAATTACTACACAGCTTTCAGAGGGCAGTTTGATCATTTGTATTCAATTAAAAGTATTAGTAAGGCTAGGCTAAACTGTGATAATAAAGCATTAATTCTTTCACTCTATTAACATGGATTGTTTCTCAGTTTATTTGTGTCTTCTTCAATTTATTTAACCAATGTTTTATAGTTTCCTTTGTACAGATCTTTCACTTCCATGGTTAAACATATGCTTAAGTATTTTATTCCTTCTGGTGCTATTGTAAATGGGATTATTTTCTTAATTTTTTGTTTAGATAGTATATTATTAATGTATAGAATCATGACTGATTTTTGTATGTTGATATTTTTATTCACAACTTTATATCCTGTGTTAGTTTTAACACTATTTTTTGGAAAATTTGGAGACTGACATATAAGATCACGTCATCTGCAAACACAAATGTTACTGTTTCCTTTCTGATTTGGATTGAGTTGAATGCTTCTGATTTCTTTTTTTAAAGGCATAATGTCATGTTTTATTGGGAGTATTTCTTTCCTTTGTAGAGTTAAATATTTCTTATTCCTTCCAACTTTCATGTTAGATTCAGGAGACACATGCGCAGGTTTGTTACATGGGTAAATTTTGTTTTACTGGGGTTTGGTATACAAAATTTCACCACCCAAGCAATAAGCATTGTACCCGATAGGTAGTTTTTCCATCCTCATGCTTCTCCCAGCCTCCATCCTCAAGTAGGCCCAGTGTTATTCACTCCTTTGTGTCCGTCTGTACTCAAAGCTTAGCCCCAACAAATAAGTGAGACTACATGGTATTTGGTTTTCTGTTCCTGTGTTAATTTACTTATGATAATGGCCTCTAGCTGCATCCATGTTGGTGTAAAGGACACGATTTTGTTCTTTGTCATGGCTACATAGTATTCCATGG
The DNA here is from genome assembly GCF_009828535.3 of Hylobates moloch. Taxonomy (NCBI): domain Eukaryota; kingdom Metazoa; phylum Chordata; class Mammalia; order Primates; family Hylobatidae; genus Hylobates; species Hylobates moloch. Next base: position 22,756,420 of record NW_026652292.1, on the reverse strand, counting down.
TGTATAGATATACAATTTCTTTATCAAGTCCACTGTTGATGGGCATATACATTGTTCTATGTCTTTGCTATTGTGAATGGCACTGTGATGAACATACACATGGGTGTGTCTTTATGGTAGTACAATTTATATTCCTTTTGGTATAGATACCCTAATGGGATTGCTGAGTTGAATAAAATACTTTAAGTTGTCTGTTTTTAAGTTGTTTTAAGGTGATTGTTTAATTTCTGTTTCAAGTTGTTTGAGAAGTCTCCAAACTGCTTTCCAAAATGGCTAAAGTAATTTACGTTCTTGCCAACAGTGTACAAACATTTCCTTTTCTCTGCAACCTAGCTAGCATCTATTATTTTTTGACCTTTTAATAATAACCATTCTGACTAGTATGAGATAGTGTCTCATGGCTTTGATTTGCATTCCTCTAATGATTAATGATGTTGAATATTTTTTCATATGCTTGTTGACCACTTGTATCTCTTCTTTTAAGAAGTGTCTGGTCATGTATTTTGCCCATTTTTTAATAGGTTTGTTTGTTTTTTGCTTGTTGATTTGTTTAAATTCCTTATAGATTCTAGATATTAGACCTTTGTCAGATGAATAGTTTGCAAAAGTGTTCTCCCATTCTATAGGTTCTCAGTTGACGCTGTTTATAATTTCTGTTGCTGTATAGAAGCTCTTTAGTTTAATTAGATCTCATTTGTCAGTTTTTGTTTTTGTGGCAACTGCTTTTGGAGTCTTCACTGTTAAACCTTTGCCATGGCCTATGTCCAGAGTGGTATTTTCTAGGTTTCCTTCTAAGGTTTTTATAGATTTAGGTCTTCCATATAAGTCTTTAAGCCATCCTGGGTTTTTTTTTTAATATGTCGTGAAAGTAGGGGGTCCAGTTTCAATCTTATGCATGAGGTTAACCACTTATACTAGCACTATTTATTGAATAGGATGTTGTTTCTCCCTTGCTGGTGATTGTTAACTTTGTCGAAAATCAGAGGGTTTTAGGTGTTTGGCTTTATTTGTGGGTTCTCTATCCTATTCCATTGATCTATCTGTCTGTTTTTGTGCCAGTAACATGCTATTTTCACTACACTAGCCTTCTATTATTGTATGAAGTCAGGTAACGTGATGCCCCCAGCTTTCTTTCTTTTTTTTTTTTCCTTAGGATTTCTTTGGCTATTTGGCCCTGTTTTTGTTCCATGTGGATTTTAGAATAGTTTTTACTAATTCCTTTAAAAAAATGCTGTTGGTAATTTGATAGGAATAGTATTTAATCTATGAATTGCTTTGGGCATTATGACCATTTTAACTATTAGGTTGATGCAAAAGTAATTATGTCTTTTTTTCATTAAAAATAATGGCAAAAACCACAGTTACTTTTTCACCAACCTAATATTTTGATTCTTCCTATCAATGAGCATAGAATTTTTTCCATTTGCTTGTGTCATCTTCGCTTTCTTTTAGCAGTGTTTTGTAGTTCTCACTGTAGAGATCTTTAGCTTCTCTGGTTAGCTATATTCCTAGGTATTTTATTCATTTTGTGTCTATTATTAATGGGGTTTTCATCTTCATTTGGCTCTCCGTTTGGATGTTATTGGTATATCAAAATTCTATTGATTTCTGTACATTTATTTTATATCCTGAAACTTTGCTGAAGTTTTTTATCATATATAGGAGCCTTCGGGCAGACACTATGGGGTATTCTGGGAATAGAATCATATTGTCTGCAAAAAGAGATAGCTTGAGTTCCTCTCTTTCTATTTGAATGCATTTTATTTCTTTCTATTGAATAATTGCTCTGGCTAGGACTTCTAGTAATATATTCAATAGAAGTGATGAGAGTGGGCATCCTTGTTTTGATCTGGTTCCAAGCAGAATGCTTTCAGCTTTTCCCCGTTTAGTATGATGTTGGCTGCAGGTTTGTCATAGATGCCTCTTATTTTTTTGAGGTACATTCTTCAATATCTAGTTTGTTGGGGGTTTTTTAACATGAGCTGAGGTTGGATTTTGTCAAAAACCTTTCTGCACTTATTGAGATGATCATGTGGTTTTTGTTTTTAGTTCTGTTTATGTGATGAAAGACATTTATTGATTTGCATATTGTTAAACCCCCCCTGTATCCCAGAATAAAAGTCCACTTGATCATGGTGAATTAGCTTTTTGATGTGCTGCTGGATTTGGTTTGGTTGCAAACCAAATACCATGTATTTGAGGATTTTTGTACCTATGTTCAGCAAGGATATTTGTTTGAAGTTTTCTTTTTTCACTGGGGCTCTGTCAGGATTTGGTATCAAAAAGATGCTGGTCTAATATAATGAGTTAGGGAGGCATGCTTCCTCCTTGAGATTTTGGAATAATTTGAGCAGGATTGGTACCACATCTTCTTGATATATTTAGTAGAATTCATTTGTGAATTGGCCTGGTCCAGAATTTTTTCTGGATGGTAAGTTTTTAATTACTGAGTCAATTTCAGGACTTGTTTTGGTCTGTTTGGTGTTTCAGTTTCTTCCTTGTTCAATCTTGGAAGGTTGTATGTTTCCAGGAATTCATCCACTTTTTTTCTAGGTTTTCGAGTTTGTATCAGAGGTGTTCATAATAGTATCTGAGAGATTTTTCTATATCTGTGGGATCAGTGGTATTGTTGCCTTTGTCATTTCTGGATTGAGTTTATTTGGATCCTCTCTTTTTCTTCTTTATTAGTGTAGCTATATGGTCTATATGTCTTATTTATTCTTTCAGATAACCAAAATTTGTTTGCTTCGTCTTTTTAATGATTTTTGTACCTCAATTTTGTTGAGTTCAGCCTCATCTTGGTTATTTCTTATCTTCCGTAGCTTTAAGATTGGTTTGCTCTTGTTTTTCTAGTTCCTCTTCGTGTGATGTTAGGTTATTAATGTAAGATTTTCCTAACTTTATGATGTGGGCATTCAGTGCTATAAACTTTCCTTTTAACACTGATTTAGCTGAGTCCCAGATATTCTAGTATGTTGTATCTTTGTTTTCAGTAGTTTCAAAAAACATCTTGATTTCTGCCTTCATTTTATTGTTTCCTACAAGTCATTCAGCAGCAGATTGTTTAATTTCAATGGGATTGTATTGTTTTGAGAGCTCCTCTTAGCATTAACTTCTATTTGTATTGTACTGTGGTCTGAAAGTGTGCTTGGTTTGATTTCATTTTTTAAAATTTTGTTGAGAATTGCTTTATGGCCACGTGTTTGATTTTAGCATATGTGCCATGCGTAGCTGAGAAGGAGGAAAAAAAAGGATTTTATTTCTTCTTCATTTATGAAGCTTAGTTTGGCTAGTTACAAAATTCTTTGTTGGAATTCCTGTTCCTTAAGGATGCTGAATATAGGTCGTCAATCTCTTCTGGCTTGTAGGGTTTCTGCGGAAAGGCCTGCTCTTCACCTGATGGGGTTTGCTTTGTAGGTGACCTGTCTCTTCTCTCTAGCTGTCTTTAATATTTTGTGTGTGTGTTTATCTTAGTGAATTTGATGACTATGCATCTTTGAGATGGTCATCTTGCATAGAGAGTATGTGCCATGTACATTCTGTTGTTGGGTGGAGTGTTCTGTAGACGTCTGTTGGATTCATTTGGTCAATGTGAATTTTAGCTTCTTAATATCATTGTTAGTTTTCTGCCTTGATGTTCTGTCTAATACTATCAGTGGGGTGTTGAAGTCTTCCATTAAGTCTCTTCGTAGATCTTTAACAACTTCTCTTATGAATCTAGGTTCTCCATTGTTGGTTGCGTATATATTTAAGAAGGTTAAGTCTTTTTGTTGAATTGAACTTTTCACCATTATGTAATACCATTTTTCGTCCTTTCCAATCATTGTTCCTTTGAGTCTGTTTTGTTTGAAATAAGAATAGCAACACTTGCTGTTCTTTGTTTTCTATTTGCTTGATAGATCTTTCTCCATTCCATTACTTTGAGCGCATCGGTGTCACTGCATGTGAGACCTGTCTGTTATAGACAGAATAGAGTTAGGTTTTTCTTCTTTATGCAACTTGCCATTCTGTGTCTTTTAAGGTGGTGTTTAGTCCATTTTAAGGTTAATATTTCAGGTTAATATTTCTATGTATGGATTTGATCCTGTCATTTTGTTGTTAGGTTTTTTACGTACACTTGATTGTATAGTTGTTTTATAGTGACAATGATCTATGCACTTAAGTGTGTCTTCACGGTGGCTAATAATACTCTTTCTTTCTCGTGTTTAGCACTCACTTAAGGATTTCTTATAAGGCAGGTCTGGTGGGAACAATTTTCCTTGGCATTTGCTTGTCAAAGAAAGGATTTTATTTCTCCTTCACTTATGAAGCTTAGCTTGACTGGACATAAAATTCTTGGTTGGAATTTCTTTTCTTTAAGGATACTGAATATAGGCCCTCAATCTCTTCTGGCTTGTAGACTTTCTGCTGAAAGACCTGCTGTTAGCCTGATGGGGTTTGATTTGTAGGTGACCTGCCTCTTCTCTCTAGCTGTCTTCAATATTTTTTCTTTTGTGTTGACCTTAGTGAATCCGATGACTATGTGTCTTTGGGACAGCATCATGCATAGTATGATTTTTTTCCTGAAATTCCTGAATTTAAATATGGACCCCTCTAGTCAGTTTGGGGAAATATTTGTGGAAAATATCCTCAAATGTGTTTTCCAAGTTGCTTGAACTCACTCCCTCTCTTTCAGGGACACCATTGAGTCATATGTTTGGTCTCTGTACATAATTTCATATTTGTCAGAGGTTTTGTTTACTTTTTAATTCTTTTTAATTTTTTTTCTGCCTGAGTTGAATCAATAAAGCAGTCTTTGAACTCGAGATTATTTTCTTAGTTTTGTCTATTTTGCTGTTAATACAATTGTATTATGAAATTATTTTAGTGAACTTTTCAGCTCTATAATCTTAAAATGGCTATTTTGTCTTTCAGTTATTTTATTTTATTTTTTTTAAGACTGGGTTTTGCTCTTGTCACTCAGGCTGGAGTGCAATGGCATAATCTTGACTTACTGCAACCTCCACCTCCAAGCAATTCTCCTGCCTCAGCCTCCCAACTAGCTGAGATTACAGGCACCGGCCACCATACCCAGGTAATTTTTGTATTTTTAGTAGAGACGGGGTTTTGCCATGTTGGTCAGGCTGGTCTTGAACTCCTGACCTCAGGCAATCCACCCACCTTGGGCTCCCAAAGTGCTGGGATTACAGATCTGAGCGACTGCGCCCATCCTGTCTTTCAGTTCTTGAATCATTTTACTGAATTCCTTAATTTTTTCCACTTTCTCTTGAAACTTGATGATGTTTATTGCCATCCAGCTTCAAATTTTGTTTGTCATTTCAGCCATTTCAACCTAGTTAAGAACCATTGCTGGAGAGACAGTGTGGTCTTTTGGAGGTAAGGAGACACTGGGCTTGGCATGGTGGTTCACGTCTGTAATCCTAACACTTGGGGATGCAAAGGTGGGAGGATCTTTTGAGCTCAGAAGTTCAAAATCAGCCTTGGCAACATGACGAAACCTCGTCTGTACCAAACATACAAAAATTAGCTGGGTGTGGCAGTGTGTGCCCGTAGACTTAGCTACTCTGGAGGCTAAGGTGGGAGGATCACCTGAGCCCAGGAGGTCATTGCTATGGTGAGCTGAGATTGTGCACTCCAGCCCGGGCCAAAGAGCGAGTCCCTGTCTCAAAAATAAACAAACAAAAACACGCTCTGTCTTTTAAAGTTACCAGAGTTCTTGTGCTGTTTCTTTCTCATCTGTCTGGACTGTTGTTCCTTTGATTTTTGAAGTTGCTGTCATTTGAATGGTGCTTTTGGCTTTTATTTTCTTTGATGCCTTAGAGGATTTCTGTGGCATAAGTTGGCTTTGGTTGAATGGCTTTGCTTCTGGGCAAACGGGGCCAAGAAACAACTCAGTACCCCTGGGCTGTATACTGTAACCTAGGGGGGTGAGCAGGGCCTGAGATTACACCCATGGCTTTGTTCTCTCTCCCTTCAAAATTAAGCATCTGATGCACTGGAATGGCCTAGGTGTTCCTGTCCCTGACAACAACAATCTGATTGTGAGTTCTGGCAAAAGCACTTCATTGGGGCAGTGACAACTGGGTCTACATTCACATACAGGTGCTGGTGGATGTAGGGCATGAATGACTTTTATTTCATTATCTTGTCTAATCGTTCTGGCTAGGACTTATAGTACTTTGTTGAACAGAAGTAGTGAGAGTGGGCACTGTTGTTTTGCTTCCGAAGTTAGAGAAAAAATTTTTGGATTTTCACCATTGTGTATCATGTTAGCCATGGACTTGTCATATATAGCCCAAATTATCTTAAGGTACATTTCTTCTATATCTAATTTATTGAGAGTTTTGATCATGAAAAGATGTTTAAATTATTACATGCTTTTTCTGCATCTACTGAGAAGATCTAATGATTTTTATCTTTTATTATGTTAATGCAGTATATCCCATTTTTATTTTGCCTATGTTGAACCATCCTGGCATACCAGGATTAAATTCCACCTGATCATGTTATGTATAATCATTTTAATATGTTACTAAATTTGTTTTGCTGCATTTGGTTGAGAATTTTGGCATTTTGTATGTCAGGTATATTGGAATAAAATTTTCTTTCATTTCAATTTCCATCTCTGGTTTTGATAACATGGTAATACTGGCCTTGTACAAATAAATTTGGGATGTTTCTTCCTCTTTTTATTTTTTGCAGAGTTTAAAAGGATTTATGTTAATTCTTCAAATGTTTTGTAGAACTTAGCCTTGAAGTTATCTAGTTTGAGCTTTTCTTTTTGTTCAGAGATTTTTGATTACTTATATAATCTTACTCATTACTAATCTGTTCAGATTTTCTAATTTTTCATGATTCAATCTTGGTAGGTTGTATGTTCCTAGAAATTAATATTTCTAAATTATTCAATTTATTGGCATATAATTTTTCTGAGCAGTCTCTTGTGACATTTTGTGTTTCTTTGGTGTTAAAATGTCCATACTACTTAAAGTAATCTACATAATCCATGCAATCCTGTAAAAATTCAATTTGCATTTTTCAGAGAAATCGAAATATTTATATGGAAGGAACCATCAAAAATGCGGAATAGCCAAACCAATTTTGAGCAAGAAGAGCAAAGCTGGAGGCATCATACTTACTGAATTCAAATTATATTACAAAGCTATACTAATCAAAAACTGTATAGTACTGAATAAAACAGGAAATTAGACCAATAGAATAGAACAGAGAGTCCAGAGATAAATACATGTATATACAACCAACTAATTAAGACAAGAATGACAAAAATATATAATGGGTAATGGATAGTCTCTTTAATAAATGGTGTTGAGAAAACTGGATATCTGCATACAAACAAATAAAATAACACTTATGTTATACACAAAAATCAACTAAAATCAGTTAAAGACTTATATGTAAGACTTGAAGCAATAAAACTCTTCAAAGAAAACAGGCAAGAAGCACCTTGACATTGGTCTTGGCAATGATTTTTTTTTATATATCACAAAAAGAACAGGCCACAAAAGCAAAAGTAAACAAGTGGGATTAAATCAAAGTAAAAACTTTCTACACAGAAAGTTTTTAACAAAATGAAATGGCAATCTAGTAAACAATAGAAAATATTTTCAAATCATATATGTGGTAAGGGTTAGTATCCAAAATATACAATGAAATTATACAACTAAATAGCAAAAATCTACCAATAAACCTGTTAGTAAATGGGCAAAGTATCCAAAAAGACATTTTTCCGAAGAAGACATACAAATGGCCAACAGGTATATGTGCTCAACATCACAATTCATCAGGAAAATGCAAATCAAAATCACAATGAGCTATCGCCTCACACCTGTTAGAATGCCTATTATTAAAAAAAAAAAAAGACAAGAAGTATTGGCAAAGATATGAAGAAAAGGGATTCTTGTACAATACTGGAAAATTGATATAGACATTACGGAAAAGCATATGGAGATTCCTTAAAACTTAAAAAATAGTATTACCATATAATTCAGAAATTCCATTTCTGGGCATAGAAATCAGGATCTTGAAGAGATGTCTGCCCTTAGACGTTCATTGCAGCATTATTCATAATAGCAAAGGTATGGAAACAAAATAAAAGTCCATAGAAGGATGAATGGATAAGGAAATTGTGATAAATACATACAATAGAATATTATTCAGCCTTGAAAACAGAAAACTTTGCCTTTTCAGATAATATGGATTATCTTAAACAAAATAAGCCAGACATACAAAAATACATTCCACATTAACTCACTTATGTATGGAATCTTGAGGAATCAAACTCAGACGCAGATTGTAGTATGCTGGGTTTAAGGGGCTGAGGTCGAGAAAATGGGGAGGTAGTGGTTAAAGAGTGTGAAGCTTCAGTTACGCAAGATGAATAAATTCTGGGAATCTATAGAACATGGTGCCTATCACTAACAATACTGTGTTGTTTATTTCAAATTTGCTGAGATAGTAGATCTTATATTAAGTGATCTGTTAAAAAATAAGAAAAAAAAAGAAACAAAGTGAAACAAAAGAAAACAAACAATAGTAATAAAGAGGATGAGAGAAACTTTTCAAGGAGATAGATACGTTTATGACCTTGATGGCGGTGAGGTTTCATGGACATATTCTTATCCCAAAACTCAATGAGATGGGGACATTAAATACCACAGCTTTTAAAATGTCTATCCTATCATAATAAAGTAATTAAAATATGTAATTCAAAAAGGATACCCCAAAATTTAGTAGCTTAAAAAGCAAGAGGGTTTTTTCCTAAGTAAATGTTCTGAGCAGGTATATCGGCCAGCAGAATACTTTTCCACCTTGTCATCCAAAAGCTAAGCCCACAGCGGCTATGAAATTCAACAGATGCCTCCAAGGTCACTTTGGTTGTTACCAGGCCAGTCATTCGAGATGGACAAAGAACATGGAGTATCATACATGCGAGAATTTATGAACAAGATCTGGAAGGGGTACCCATCAATTCCTCTCACCTGTGATTGAATATAAATTAACCACATGGCCATTCCTAATTGTAAAGGAGGATGGGAAAAATAAACTAGTTTTATTATCAATAAAGAAGAGAATATATATCAGTTGGCAGCTAGCAGTCTTTCAATTCAAAAAAGTTTCTACAAAAACATTGAGTCTCACAAATATAGGTGCAGATAATGATATATTTTAATTTTTATAATAGGAAATTGGAAACAAAATACTTGTTCTACTATTGATTATTGATTAAACAATTATAGCTCATATATTAACAAATTATTATGGAGCCATTAAAACTTACAATTTAGAATATTTTAAAACATGTCTTGTTGCTATATATTTATGTATTCCAGTACTTAAAATATTCAGTATATATGTATTCATCTTTAAAGATTGAAAAGAACTGGAAAAAAATATGAAATATGGTGGTTTCTGTATGTGGGTTTTTGTATTTCTGTAAATGCTTCTCTGTTTCTAAATAGTTTTACAATGATTATGTAGAATTTTTAGAATGAAAATGAAAAGTGCAAAATTATTTATAATAGTTATATAAGCATGCCATTTGAACTACTTTAAATAAAGATAGGTAGCAAATTATTTTTACAATGAAAAATTATATTTTTCCCCATTCTCACTTGTTGGAAAAGAGGAACAGATTTTCCTCCCACAGGCGAGAAAAAAATCACCTTGGAAAAAGGCAAAACATGCGACACTTTCGTGCAAACCGAGACTTTTTCAGAGTAATGTCAGGTTCTGAAAACAGAAGTTTGTAATAGAAAGTGTTTAGTAACATTAATCACAGCATTTGGTACAGTCTTGCCCATAATGTCTAAACATTTATTTAAAGCTTTTTTAGAGTTTTAAAAGTACCTACATACTGGGTGTTTTTTGAACTTCATATTAAAGTATCAAATATGTTAGTTATTTATTTACAAATGTTCAGGGATTTTAATGGTATTAATATGTAAATAATTGCATTAAAAATAGACCTGCAATACGATTTATGCATCTTGCTATTAAAATTTGGAGGAATCTTAAAGTTGCAAAAATTCCACTTTCTTTTCTTTCTTTGTGCTTTTCTAATGTGGCCTACATCCTCCCAAGCCTTATAGGATTAAAATTTTCTAAGCAGGGACAAAACTTTAAAGTGCAGTTTTCTTCCTGTAGGCTTTGTAGCAGCATTTCTTAGGTAGCCAATTCAAATAATTTCTATTTCTTTTCAATGTTCAAGAAATAGTCAAAATGAAAAGGAATGAACTTAAGTAATAAATATGTATGTCTCTTTAGGCATGTGTGTCCATACACCTACATATATATATATATATATATTTACATATTTTATTCATATACATGAAATGTAGCAACAACTGATGCATGTAACTGAACCTGTCAAACACTTCTGATTGCCACAGTGGTGACATTGTCTGATATAATCAAGAATAATTTTACTTTTTCTCAGTTAAGTATACTTCACATGGCTTTTGTCACTGAGGAATGACATTATCATAAATCAAACGATGAACGTCATTGAAACACTTTTTTTCTCAATAAATACCTTACTATATATCACAAATAGATAAGGATTTCACTATAATAGTATCATTATCAAACCTAAAAGATTAAACATAGTCCATTCATATTCTATAATAACAGTCCATGTTCATCTTTTTGAAATATTAAAAATACATTTTTATATAATCCAGATCCAAATGGGGTCCATCATTTAATTTATTACGGCCTCTTCTTCATTTAATCTGGTTCATGCCTTTTATTTATTCATTCACTGTTTAAATGGGCTCATTTATTCTTTAGAATTTCTCACTTTCTGAAATTGTATTATTTCATTCTCATGACGTCATCTAACATATTCCTCTATTGCCTAAGCTTTTGGTGAATGTAAAGTTAGATTTAGAGGCTCAGTAAGCTCTGATGAGGACACTGTGAGTTTTCAGACAAGGCAAGAAAGGGTATTAAGTTTACTACCTTACAGGAGTAAGCTTTAAAAGAAATGAAAATTCAAAGAATATCCTTTGACAATTTTCAAATAGAATATGGATTGGTGGGGAAAGACAGTAAAACATATTTATTCCTAATTTTTTAAAACCAAAGATGTAGTAATCGGCTGTACAGAGCACAAGTAAATGGAATATGAATTAGTGTGGCTTTTTCTGTCCCCCCGTTTCTATCTGGGGACACTCTTCATATGGGTAATGTCTTGTCAGAGTCGGAAACACTTGTCTTTCCACAATCTTTTTATACTCCAGGTTGCAGCATCTTCTTCAAAGATTTACACTACCAATCTCTGCACCTCTCTTAAGTAAATATTATAAATATTAATGTTTTTCTATATCTGCAGCGGCACAGCATCAGCGAGGCCGTATCCTCTCAGCAAAGGCAATGGGATCCCTTCCCAGGTGGCCCTGAACAATCTCTGCCTTTCCAGGATCCCAGATAGCCCATTTCTATATAGAATTCTTTAGAGGCAGGGGAAAAGTGATAACATCAGCCATATCCAATCTGAATGTAGCTGTGCATGCTTTTAATATAAGCCTGTTGTACAGTATTTTAAAGAACTAAATGAGACTATGATGGATTAGCAATTAATTTACGTAATGCATTAAGAGGAAATTTTCCCTGTTTGAGACAGCAGATCAATTCAACTTAGTACCTGAAAAATAAAATGGCAAGATAATAGACCTGACAGAAATAAAACAGTGATGTTAGCTTTGCATATGAGACTATTCAGAACTTCTGATTTCTGTCTGCACAACACATTTGTAGGTGTCAATGGAACATTCTATTCATTTCATTAGAACTTTTGGATGAAACTCAATTTTCATTAAACTCTGATAATAGTCGCATGAATAAAATGTGGTAGCTATTAATATTTTGGTATATGGATTGAATCTAAATATAAAAAAGACTGCAGTAACCCAATATTCAATACATGTGGCATGCAGTCAGAGAGACAAGGCATTCACACATAAGATTCCTGTTGGATCAGATGAGATGCATTATTTTTAACTTTAAAATTCTAGGAATATATTATTCTGGAAAATATCTAAAGATATATTCACAAATTTGAATATGTATCAGTAACTCAGATACCTCTTATTTCTTTTTTTCTTTTCTTTTCTTTTTTTTTTTTTTTTTTTTGAGATGGAGTCTCGTTCTGTAGCCCAGGCTGGAGTGCAGGGCAGTGGCACAATCTTGGCTCACTGCTACCTCCATTTTCCGGCTTCCAGTGATTCTCCTGCCTCAGCCTCCTGAGTAGCTGGGAATACAGGCACCCGCCACCACGCCCAGCTAAACTTATTTCTTTCTTAACTCCAAAAATGACTTGTAGTTTATAGTAATCTATCAAATATACACATCGAGTACGTCTTTCTTTTAAATAAATAGTACTCCTTAGTGAAAATTCATTTTTATTACACCTACTGAAATACAGCATCATTAAGTATAGCATCAGGACATTTTTATAATCGTATTTTAGTTATTTAGCCATCAACTTTATTATCAATATTTGGTTGGGGAAGACGAGATGATGAAAAAAACACAGCAACTGAAATGTGACAAACTGTATTACTATTTGATAAAAATGAGAAAGTAATATTTCTCTAGACAACTTTGATATATCTGGGCAGTTTGTTTGTCAGTCTATCTAGTGTCTCTGCCTCCATTCCCTCATTGAGCTACAAAAGCTACTCTGTATTATTTTGAGAATTCTCCCCACCACCATGCCCCCTGTAATGCGGTTGGTGTTGACCCTCCTACCTCTGCCCACATTAGGAGCGAGTATGTTACCCTAGTCTGGTTCGCTGGTGTACCAAACCTCTGTGAAAAGTGATTAGGAAAGTAAAGACATGGCAGGAACAAGTCCTGTTCCTTTTCGTCTTTCTTGGCACACATGAAAGTATATTTAGCCATCTCTCCTCCTGTGTTCAGGTGGGTCCATTGATTGAAACCTTTTCAAGCCAGTAAATAGTGCTTTTCCTGTAGTTCCTCTCTCTTCTCTGCTGTGGAGACATTTAAGGGCATGAGTCGTAAGTTGAAGATGGCATGACTGCATCATACATGACTTGAGCAGCAAATAAAACTTTCTCGTGTTAAACTACAATAAGCTTGCTGAGTGTTTACCACTGCAGCTAACCTTATCTAGTCTAATAGAGATGAGTATGCAACCCTAGGTCAATGAGACTTAGTTCAGAGTTGTTGTTGGAACTGTTGTAAATATAAGCAATCTGCTTCTACTGATATTGTCAAAATCATAGACGGTAAGCTTAAGGCTGCTCGAGATCAACTTGCATGGTGTGGAAGACTCAGTCCAAATTTAGGAAGCACAATAGAAATCAAAGCTAAGATACAGAGATAAGCACATGTCTTTCTTAAATCCTTTGAATATCCATCTGTAGCCATATTGGGACATTTCAATTATTTAATCCAATACATTCTCTTTTATCCTAAGCTAATATGAGTTTTCTGTCATTTGCATTTTGAAGAACTAAGATTGATAATAACCATAGATGTTTTAGTAGATTTTCTACAAACTTGCTACACCCGTATTTTAACCTTTGAACATGAAGATTCCCATTTGATTGATTTACACAGTGAACACAGAAATGACAGTGAATAGAAAAGTTTATTTTTTAATTGTCCCTTATTTCATACCCCACCACAGAGTCAGCATGATTGTGATCCTGGTTTGGAGTTTTGTTTCTCGATGCTACTTAATTTAAATTAACTTCTAGATAGCTTTTGTATGTCACAATTTGTGTGAAAACACATGAACACACACACATAAATACAAAATTGTAATATCACTTTAAAAAGTATAACTTTTGAATAGTATTTAAATCCTGATTTTTTAGACAATTATAATACCCACTTTCATGTTGAAAACATTTTTATTTTTTGACTCATATTTCTAGCTATGAAAATATAATCCTATCACATACCTGCTGAGCTCCAGAAAATCTGTGCTCTTTAAGAATCAATTTCACAAACTTAATTTTTCTTGTCTTCTCCATTTTATTAGACTAAATCTCATAAGCACTGGGTGAAAATTAAACTACAAAAACTTTCTGAATCTTATTTTTATTGATTTCTCCATACACAGCTTTAAAAATGGCTACTATATACACTATGAAAGAATTTTGGCCTGTATATGAAGACTCTAAGAAATTATTTATATTTAGAATTATCTGTGTGATTTTGAATCATAGAATTCTCAGCTTAATTTAGTGGACTGTATTAAGACTTTAAATTTTCTTTGTAATAGATCACAAATCAATTTATCCCAGCATAATGGCATATTTGTTTTACTTTTATTATTTTGTGAATCCAACATAGGGTTAAATGTAAAATAATATTTTCTAGAGAACACTTAATTTATTTTAAGGACAATATATTTAAAAATATAGACATTTTCTACAAGAATAAGCTTATTATCAGCTAATGTTTTCCTTGAATCATACATTTTCCATACTTTTTGTAATTATGTCTCATCATTAATTTATTGATCTATTTAATAATCATATATAACTTCAGGATACTGTAAACTATTGATCTAATTTATAATAGATTGCCTCCATGCTTACCTTAATACCACTGAAAGAATTTCACTAACATTAGAGAATAATTGCTTGTTTTTATCATCAGTTCTGAATACTGTCAGGTAATAATGTAAATAAGTTTGATCAGCTATCTCAGGAAGCAAAACCTCATAGTAGATTAACTAAAATTCCAAGACTTTTTGTTCATGTGGACTGTTTACTGGCCACAAATTATGTTACAATGGTTTCTATTAACTTTTCTTGCTGTAGATGCTAACAATGAGGTCTAATCAAATGCAACCATATAAATAAGTCAAATTAGTTATCCCAAACAACTTGGAAGCTATTGTCTTGCTGTAGATGCTAACAAAGAGGTCTAATTGAATGCTACCATATAAATAATTCAAGTTAGTTATCCCCAACAACTTGGAAGCTTCTGCCAAGGTTGTAAAATCAAATTTTTTGTCTTCATGTAAGTCATGGCACAAAATATTATACAAAAAATAAAATGTGAGGAGCTCTTTCATATTATGGTGACATTTCAAACACAGCAGGGCACGGTGGCTCTCTCTTGTAATCCCAGAACTTTGGGAGGTGGGGGCGGGCAGATAGCTTGAACCCAGGAGTTGAAGAACAGCTTAGGCAACATAGTGGGATCTCATCTTTATAAAAAATAAAAAATTGACTGGGTGTTGTGGCGCATGCCTGTAATCTCAGCTATCTGGGAGGCTGACGCAGGAGGATGACTTGATTTCAAGAGGATGAGGCTGTATTTTGCCACTGTCCTCCAGCTGGGGCAACAGAGCAAGATCCTGTCTTAAAATAGAAAAAAAAAAAAAAAAAGGCCCATTGCTGAGTATGGTGGCTCATGCCTGTAATCTCAACACTTTAGGAGGCCAAGGAGCAGGGACTGCTTGAGCCCAGGAGTTTGAGACCAGCCTGGGCAACACACTGAGACCTCATCTCTATTTAGCCTGGAATGATGGTGTGTGCCTGTAGGTCCAGCTACTTGGGAGGCTGAAGTGGGAGGATCACCTGAGCCTGGGAAGTTGAGGCTGCAGAGAGCAGTGATTGTGCCACTGCACTCCAGCCTGGGCAACGAGAGTGAGATCCTGTCTTAAAATAAAATAAAACTGGTTCATTATTCAACAGTTTTTCAACTAGAAGAACCTCTTTCATGATATTGATTCTTCCTATCCATGAGCATGGAATGTTCTTCCATTTGTTTGTGTCCTCTTTTATTTTGTTGAGCAGTGGTTTGTAGTTCTGCTTGAAGAGGTCCTTCACATCCCTTGTAAGTTGGATTCCTAGGTGTTTTATTCTCTTTGAAGCAATTGTGAATGGGAATTCACTCATGATTTGGCTCTGTTTGTCTATTATTGGTGTATAAGAATGCTTGTGATTTTTGCACGTTGATTTTTTATCCTGAGACTTTGCTGAAGTTGCTTATCAGCTTAAGGAGATTTTGGGCTGAGATGATGGGGTTTTCTAAATATACAATCATGTCATCTGCAAACAGGGACAATCTAACTTCCTCTTTTCCTTATTGAATACCCTTTATTTCTTTCTCCTGCCTGATTGCCCTGGCCAGAACTTCCAACACTATATTGAATAGGAGTGGTGAAAGAGGGCTTCCCTGTCTTGTGCCAGTTTTCAAAGGGAATGCTTCCAGTTTTTGCCCATTCAGTACGATACTGGCTGTGGGTTTGTCATAAATAACTCATTACTTTGAAATATGTCCCATCAATACCGAATTTATTGAGAGTTTTTAGCATGAAGGGCTATTGAATTTTGTCAAAGGATTTTTCTGCATCTATTGAGATAATCATGTGATTTTGTCTCTGGTTCTGTTTATATGCTGGATTATGTTTATTGATTTGCATATGTTGAACCAGCCTTGCATCCCAGGGATAAAGACCACCTGATCATGGTGGATAAACTTTTTGATGTGCTGCTGGATTCGGTTTGCCAGTATTTTACTGAGGATTTTTGCGTCGATGTTCATCGGGGTATTGGCCTAAAATTCTCTTTGTGTGTGTGTGTGTGTGTCTCTGCCAGGTTTTCGTATCAGGATGATGCTGGCCTCATAAAATGAGTTAGGGAGGATTCCTTCTTTTTCTATTGATTGGAATAGTTTCAGAATGAATGATACCAGCTCCTCCTTGTACTTCTGGTAGAATTCGGCTGTGCTTCCATCTGGTCCTGGACTTTTTTGGTTGTTAGGCTATTAATTATTGCCTTAATTTCAGAGCCTGTTATTGGCTATTCAGGGATTCAATTTCTTCCTGGTTTAGTCTTGGGAGAGTGTATGTGTCCAGGAATTTATCCATTTCTTCTAGATTTTCTAGTTTATTTGCATAGAGGTGTTTATAGTATTCTTTGATGGTAGTTTGTATTTCTGTGGGATCGGTGGTGATATCCCCTTTATCATTTTTTATTGCAACTATTTGATTCTTCTCTCTTTTCATCTTTATTAGTCTTGCTAGCCATCTATTAATTTTGTTGATCTTTTAAAAAAATCAGCTCCTGGATTCATTGATTTTTTTTTGAAGGGTTTTTTGTGTCTCTATCTCCTTCAGTTCTGTTCTAATCTTAGTTATTTCTTGCCTTCTACTAGCTTTTGAATGTGTTTGCTCTTGCTTCTCTAATTCTTTTAATTGTGATGTTAGGGTGTCAATTTTAGATCTTTCCTGCTTTCTCTTGTGGGCATTGAGTGCTATAAATTTCCCTCTACATACTGCTTTAAATGTGTGCCAGAGATTCTGGCATGTTGTGTCTTTGTTCTCATTGGTTTCAAAGAACATCTTTATTTCTGCCTTCATTTCGTTATTTACCCAGTGGTCATTCAGGAGCAGGTTGTTCAGTTTCCATGCAGTTGAGTGGTTTTGAGTAAGTTTCTTCATCCTGAATTCTAGTTTGATTGCACTGTGGTCTGAGAGACAGTTTGTTATAATTTCTGTTTTACATTTGCTGAGGAGTGCTTTACTTCCAACCAGGTGGTCAATTTTGGAATAAGTGTGATGTGGTGCTGAGAAGAAGGTATATTCTGTTGATTTGGGGTGGAGAGTTCTGTAGAGGTCTGTTAGGTCCACTTGGTGCAGTGCTGAGATCAATTCCTGGATATCCTTTTTAACTTTCTGTCTTGTTGATCTGTCTAATGTTGACAGTGGGGTGTTAAAGTCTCCTATTATTATTGTGTGAGAGTCTAAGTCTCTTTGTAGGTCTCTAAGGACTTGCTTTATGAATCTGGGTGCTCCTGTATTGGGTGCATATATATTTAGGATAGTTAGCTCTTCTTGTTGAATTGATCCCTTTACCATTATGTAATGGCCTTCTTTGTCTCTTTTGATCTTTGTTGGTTTAAAGTCTGTTTTATCAGAGACTAGGATTGCCACTCCTACCTTTTTTGTTTTCCATTTGCTTGGTAGATCTTCCTCCATCCCTTTATTTTAAGCCTATGTGTGTCTCTGCATGTGAGATGGGTCTCCTGAGTACAGCACACTGATGGGTCTTGACGCTTTATCCAATTTGCCAGTCTGTGTCTTTTAATGGGAGCATTTAGCCCATTTACATTTAAGGTTAATATTATTATGTGTGAATTTGATCCTGTCATTATGATGTTAGCTGGTAATTTTGCTCGTTAGTTGATGCAGTTTCTTCCGAGCATAGATGGTCTTTATAATTTGGCATGTTTTTGTAGTGGCTGGTACTGGTTTTTCCTTTCCATGTTTACTGCTTCCTTCAGAAGCTCTTGTAGGGCAGGCCTGGTGGTGACAAAATCTCTCAGCATTTGCTTTTCTGTAAAGGATTTTATTTCTCTTTCACTTATGAAGCTTAGTTTGGCTGGATATGAAATTCTGGGTTGAAAAATTCTTTTCTTTAAGAATGTTGAATATCGGCCCCTACTCTCTTCTGGCTTGTAGAGTTTCTGCCGAGAGATCCGCTGTTAGTCTGATGGGCTTCCCTTTGTGGGTAACTTGACCATTCTCTCTGGCTGCCCTTAACATTTTTTCCTTCATTTCAACTTTGGTGAATCTGACAATTATGTGTCTTGGAGTTGCTCTTCTTGAGGAGTACCTCTGTGGCATTCTCTGGTAATTTATAGATTCAATCCCATCCCCATCAAGCTACCAATGACTTTCTTCACAGAATTGGAAAAAACGACTCTAAAGTTCATATGAAACCAAAAAAGAGCCCGCATTGCCAAGACAATCCTAAGCCAAAAGAACAAAGCTGGAGGCAGCATGCTACCTGACTTCAAACTATACTACGAGGCTACAGTAACCAAAATAGCATGGTACTGGTTCCAAAACAGAGATATAGACCAATGGAACAGAACAGAGCCCTCAGAAACAATACCGCACATCTACAACCATCTGATCTTTGACAAGCCTGACAAAAACAAGAAATGGGGAAAGGGTTCCCTATTTAATAAATGGTGCTGGAAAAACTGGCTAGTTATATGTAGAAAGCTGAAACTGGATCCCTTCCTTACACCTTATACAAAAATTAATTCAAGATGGATTAAAGACTTAAATGTTAGACCTAAAACCAGAAAAACCCTAGAAGAATACCTAGGCAATAGCATTCAGGACATAGGCATGGGCAAGGACTTCATGTCTAAAACACCAAAAGCAATGGCAACAAAAGCCAAAGTTGACAAATGGGATCTAATTAAACTAAAGAGCTTCTGCACAGCAAAAAAACTACCATTGGAGTGAACAGACAACCTACAGAATGGGAGAAATTTTTTGCAATCTACTCATCTGACAAAGGGCTAATATCCAGAATCTACAAAGAACTCAAACAAACTTACAAGAAAAAACAAACGACCCCATCAAAAAGTGGGTGAAGGATATGAACAGACACTTCTCAAAAGCAGACATTTATGCAGCCAACAGACACATGAAAAAATGCTCTTCATCTGGCCACCAGAGAAATGCAAATCAAAACTACAATGAGATACCATCTCACACCAGTTAGAATGGTGATCATTAAAAAGTCAGGAAACAACAGGTGCTGGAGAGGATGTGGAGAAATAGGAACACTTTTACACTGTTGGTGGGACTGTAAACTAGTTCAACCATTGTGGAAGACAGTGTGATGATTCCACAAGGATCTAGAACTAGAAATACCATTTGACCCAGACATCCCATTACTGGGTATATACCAAAAGGATTATAAATTATGCTGCTATAAAGACACATGCACACATACGTTTATTGCAGCACTATTCACAATAGCAAAGACTTGGAACCAACCCAAATGTCCATCAATGATAGACTGGGTTAAGAAACTGTGGCACATATCCACTATGGAATACTATGCAGCCATAAAAAAGAATGAGTTCATGTCCTTTGTAGGGACATGGATGAAGCTGGAAACCATCATTCTGAGCAAACTATCACAGGACAGAAAACCAAACACCGCATGTTCTCACTCACAGGTGTGAATTGAACAATGAGAACACTTGGACACAGGAAGGGGAACATCACACACCGGGGCCTGTTGTGGGGTGGGGAAGGGGGGAGGGATAGCATTAGAAGATATACCTAATGTAAATGACAAGGTAATGGGTGCAGCTCACCAACATGGCACATGTATACAGATGTAACAAACCTGCATATTGTGCACATGTACCCTAGAACTTAAAGTATAATAATAAAAAAAAACTAAAGTTGCATCAATTAAATGTGTTCTCTGAATGGTTTGAAGAGTAGCCTTAATTATTCTCACCACAAAAAATGATGTATATGAGGTGACAGACACATTAATTAGCTTGATTAACAATTTCACAATGTATATGTATATCAAAACATCACATTATACATTGTAAATACATAAAATTTTTATTTGTTTACTTTAAAAAAGAAATGTAATAATCAAAAAAAAAAAGAAGGAAAAAACTCTTTCAAGTAAGAACCTGATCTGGTGTATATCATATCCTCTCACATACAAGGCTCTTAAAATATACTTTGAAATATAGTTATCTATAATAAAGATACACTAAGTCTTGATTACAGGTAAGCCTACTTGGAAAAGATGTATTCACTGTGGCTAATGGAAGTGTGAAACATTATCAATGGATTTTTATTGCACAACCACACTGTTGTGGGTATAGAGAAAGCCAAAGAACACTTAAAGTCATCTAGTTCATATACAACAGCTATACCACATGATGGAGTGGATCAATATCAGAAATGGCAGCAATGGACTAGTAGTCCACAACTTGCTTATGGAGTCATTGGATGACTTTTCATTAGATTATATAAGACAGGAGTTACAAATACAAATGCCTACTATAACCAGATTTCCCAATTTTCAAGGGCAGCAAAAAAAAACCAGAAATATTAATATATATGGAATTTCTCAAATTTAAAAACTGCCCTATGTTTATTTTATATGCTGTATGGGTCAACAATTTATAGTCTAAATAAAATGCATTAAACAAAACTTTTCTACACACGAGTGTTCAGAGCTTGGTTTAGGTACCCAAGGGTCTTAAAGTCATATAAGGGAGATAGCGTGAAAGAAAAAGCATGTTGGAAATGTACCTACTGACAAGTTAACATAGTTTGTGACCAAGAAGGGCTTAATGTTTTCTCAGCTTGACTAAAATTTAGACAGGCTTCTTTCTGGCTTTTCGCCCTGACCTCCCATTTCTTAGAGCATTTACTTTAGAAAATATGTAAATGTTTTCTCTGCCCCTTGGAGATGTAAATCTTTTTAAAAACCTCTGGCCAGTTTTACTACCCAAGAATAATTTTAAAGAAGCTGGAAGTCGTCCTTTTGAAATGTAGTCATCAAAAAAAAAAAAAAAATAGTTCCTCTGTCTGCAGGCGGGTAGAAGTGTAACTTTAATGTGTACCTATTGGCAAATACAGAAGGCCTAACTACAGAGAAAAACATTTGCAAACCAAAAAAAGTGAACGGGTCTAACATATCCCATTGATCTACCTCTCCCTAAAGTTCCGAGATATGTTTTCCATAACTCACACTAGCACTTAAAAATCCTTATGCCTTAAATTTCAGTGGATTAATTTCAAAGTGAGTTATGTCCCCTTCCCCCATTGCAATAGTATTGAATAAAGTCTTTCTTGCATGTTTCACTTTCTTCAGTGGAATTTTTGATCTGACAATGGGTTTCAACACTTGAAGCTTAATTTAGAGATATAGGAGAAATGTGACTAATTATATCATAGGCAGGATACAGTCATTTGTACCGATTACACATTGTAATTACCTGTGTACTAACCTATCTTACAAAGGAAGGAGTGGCCTAGTTTTCTGCGATATCGCTCACAACTAGGGAATGCCACTGACGATAGACACCCAATATACGTGTTGTGAGTGAATTGAATGTGATATAGATAAATAGTTCTGCCCAATCCATCAAGTTAGTTACTCTCTGAAAATAGAATGAAGTAAAATGAAGGAATTTTAAATAAGAAGATCTGGAAGTAGTATATTGTAGAGGGAAAATCCATGTGTTTTAGTAAGCCACATGTTCATTTGAATACAGCTGTATCCATTTATCAGTTATATAATCACAGGCAAAATACTCTCATATTCTATAGAATGTTCATATGTAAATTAGGGAAACAGTAGCAACACTTGTCAAATATCCTATGAGGATACTCAATATTTAGTAGTTTTTTATAATATTATAAAATATTTATTGCATACAGTTTACTATTCTCAATTTATTTTTTCTAAAAGTAAACATTCTACAGAACACTATACTGACTAATATTGGAATAATATATTACTATTTTGAAAAAAAATACCTAATGTATATATATTAGAATTTCTCACCATTTGGGAATCATCCTGTTTCTAATCCTGTCATAGCTATTGTTTTTGTTGTTATTCAAAAAGACAACATATTTTTCTCTACCACGTGAATTCCTGATCATACTTCAAAGACTATATTGACTACCACATCTCTATTAAATCAGTAATTAAAGTCACTTACTCTGTGTTCTCTTGATGTCTTTTACATAGTTTTTATATGAATGTCATATTATTGCACCGTACTTATTTCTTTACTTTTCCATATTTGATTAAATTTAGATGTTCTTGAAGGTAGAAACCATGGCTGTTTCATTATTGTTTCTTGCAGACTTGTCATCTGTGTCTGAGATGTAACAGATACTCAATATAGAGTTGTTGATTGGCTGGCTGACTAGCTGGTTAAGGCTATTTTTCTCAATTTCTGTTCCAAAGTGAATAAAACATGAAGAATTAAGAGAAAACCTTAAAAACAAAAGCAAAATTATTTTACACTTTCCAAAAATAACAATTCTAGCAAAGATAGATAGTTGAAATAAGATTTGCTTGATTCAAAATCAGAAAAATATACGAAAAACACTTTATTGTTGTTCCATAACGTATCTTTATTTATTGTTAATGGGTATGACAGATGCAAAGGAGAGCATATATACAAACACACAAACAGTTATACATACACACCCTCTCACAATACCATTGTTTGATCAAGTATTCTAATGGTATGAAATTTTTATATGTGTTAGGAATATTATAAATATTTCTATTTGTTTGGTTCCACAAGTTATAGTTTATAAAGACAGAATACTTTATGGTTTTGAACAGATACAAAAATGAATAGCTTTAAAAATGCTAGTATTGTATGTATTATTTCTCTGGGCCAAAAATAGCTACATATTTTCCATTCCACTTAATCTACACATTAACCGTGTATAGTAATTTCTATTAGGTTTTCCTACTGTAAAAAAACGTACAATTAGAAAGAAACTTTGTCTTAGTTCCCTCAAGTAACTTGAGGTGAAATGCAGATTTGGGTATAAGGATGTACGAATAGAAAGCCTATGTTTTTAAGTACTATACGATCATCTTGATAGTAGACACACAGATTTTAGAGAACTTTGCAATTTATAGGTAGAAGATCTCATAAAAAAGGCTGAATACATTGGCATTGTTTAATAACCTTGCCTTTAGCAGGATATGAAAACAGCATACATGTATCTGATGTGTAGGTAAATGTTAAAAGATCACTGTGATGAGCGGGCGCGGTGGCTCACACCTGTAATCCCAGCATTTTGGGAGACTGAGATGGGTGAATCGTTGAGGTCAGGAGTTTGAGACCAGCCTGGTGACCATGGCAAAGCCCCGTCTCTACTAAAAATACAAAAATTAGCCAGGCGGGGTGGTGCCTGCCTGTAGTTCCAGCTACTCAGGAGGGCTGAAGGAAGAGAATCCTTTGAACCGGGCAGGTAGAAGTTGCAGTGAGCCAAGATCACAATACTGCACTCCAGCCTGGGTGACAGAGTTAGACACTGTCAAAAAAAAAAAAAAAAAAGAAAAAATCACTGAAAATATGTTTTCAGTATTCTTTACTTCAGAAGAGGCCAAATCTAGGAATAATTCAGATTTCAGACAGAGAGAATAATAACTTTCTAACAGAATGAAAAGGGATTGGAACTTTGTTATACACAAGGCACTGTAGATACTTTGTATATATAATTTCTTTTTAAGCAATAGCTTTTATTTTTACATTTAATAGAGAATTTCATGTGGATTCATTATGTTTTAAAGAAGAGAAAGTGAGTGAGAGAATAAGAGAGACTAAGAATTATATGATACACATTAAAAGCTACCAAGTTAACGATGAAACTTCATTTTCTTTAGTACTCTAAAGAATTAGAATCACAGAAATACAAATCACACCTTCTTAATTAGAGCAAATTAATTACTAAAAATAATAAAAACAATTTGCCATAGCTTCATTTTGCCTAAAATTGCATATTAGTTTCTATATGCATTTCTAGCTGGAAATACAATATCTGTTTATTAACATTTGTTGCCAAGTACTGTATATCATCCATAATTCTGGGTTATTAAATTCCTGAAGCATGCAATACAGCAAACTTAATAGATTTTATGCAAATTGTTATATAACAAAATAAGACCAGATGGTACTCATCATAGCAGAATCTTTCCATAACAGTTTCATATTTTTGTTAAAATTAAACAAAAATAAAGGCACCTCTGACTTTTAACTTATTTTAATTCATTCCCTATAACCATTTTTTAGCCATTCTCCTAACTCTTTGCACCACATTATGATAAAATTTCAGTTTTAACATTCTTTTGATATTAAGTAAGTTGCTATCTTTGACTTGTTATCAGGATCTATGGGATAAGTGTGAACAACATTTTCATTGTAAAACAATCTACAAGTATATAGAAAGAACAAAATTCAGCTTAGGATATGGCTCAACCACTAATGCATAAACAATATCAAAATGTTGTTAGTGTTACATTTAGATTTATTAATGTATAAAATAGGTATATAAACAGAAATACATGTATATATTTACTACTCATTTTATAAATTATTTTCTCCTTCTACATTCAAGGCACATAGAGTTAATTGCTCAAGGAAAATTAATGCAGACAATACATTTGAATTCAGTGCACATTTTCTTTAATTCTATGATTTTGCTAATTGGTTTATACAGACACACAGAGCACTGCATTTTATAATTACATTGAACTTTTATTAACTGTTTTGCAGAATTAGAATAGTGGGAAAAAAGTAATGATTTCATAGGAAATTCACTTGTACTTTTATTTAAATTCATTAAATTATTTAGGGCAAATGTTCATTTTGGGCATGAAGAAAGAAAGCGGATATAGTTGTGGTAGTTGAAGTAAGACAGAAGAAGATCACTTGGTTAGTCCACTGACTTCCTAAAAGGCAGCCTGGAAGAGGAACATGAGATGTGTATGTCAGTGGGAACACACAGGGTGAATCTGCTCTTTGTATAATAAGGAGTTTAATTTGAAATGTAACAGTGAAAAACAAGGAGTAAAGCACATGTATTTTTATAAGACACCAGAGAATAGCTGAAAGAGCGCTATTCATGATTTTATTTCTCAGTGGAGAGACATAAAGGGATCCTCCATTGTGCCCATATTGTAAGATATATTTCAGAAAGACTTTTAAAACTTAAAGTAAGCATGAGAATTGAAAATAAACAAATGAGCAAACAAACAGCAAAGTGGTTTACACATCATGTTGAAAAATAATTTCTTGTCTATCATTAATAAAGTTGGCATTACCCAGATAAAATGAAATTTTAAAATAACAATAAAATATTTTAAAATACATAACCACTTGTACACTAAGTCAACTTTAAAATATATCGATTTGGTTGAATGGAAGACTATTCACTTTTTATAGATTATTTAGAAACTAAAATAAAATCTGTATGTTTTAACTGTTTTCACAGAAATAGATGTTTTTATTTTTTTATTATGAGCAATTGAAAACAAATAGCAGAGCACAGTCATTTGGCCATCTATGAGGTTACTATTCAGAATTAATAGTGTTGATTAATATTAACAATAAGTTATGAGAGACAGAAAATTAAAGATACTTTTAACAGTAGCATTCAAAATTATATAATAAACACAATTAATTAACAAAAATAAGAAGGGTTTATTGATATAAAAAATCTAAGGTATAAACCAAAATTTTATTTCCATAAATGGAGACTAATGAATAATTTGCAAATGAAACAATAAGTGGTAAAAGATTAGATTTCCCTAATTTACCTAGTCATATACCATAATGTTATTTGAATATTGTATTTCCTCATAAGCCTTAAATTTAAATTTAAAATTCATATGAAAAATAAAATGGATAAAAAGTAAAAGATTTTGTGTAAAATTTGCCTAAATAATATCAAAGTTTTATCATTCTTCATTAATTAAATCATTTTGATGTTGGCTCAGCAACAGATGTGCAGACCAATGAGCATAAGACAAGTTATTAATAAAAGAAAAAATGTATTAAAAAAATGTATTAGGTAAAACTGGCACTTCAAATTAGAGGAAAATATTATTATCGTTTCAGTAAATGTCATAATTTACAAAGGCTAATAATACAATTGCTATTTCTCCTCTGTCAGCTTTCCTTTGGAATAACGATATGCTCTTATTCTTAATGCCTAGAATCTTTTTTGTTACATTGGAAGTCTATTCCCTAGAAGACTTCCTATGCAAATGATGGTGCAAACACAGTTTTCATTAGTATTTTTTGTTTGATCATTGTCAACCTTTTGTCCAACTTGAATATTGTAATATATAGATACTTTTAGCAGCCTCTCTTGTCTCTTTAACAATGTTTTATACTAAACTTTCTTTACTTTTAGTTTTACACTTGAGTATTAGAATATTTTAAATAGTTGTATTACACACACACACACCCCCATACATGTATCTCTAAATTGTATAGAAAAGCTTATTTTTTTATAATCTTGGCATTCCACTCCTCAGAATTCTAAAGATATTTGTTTTTTTAAATTATTGAATACATAATCAAGCCACTAAGGGTAGGAGAAAGCCTTAGGCTGAGACGTCTTGAATATACTAATTATTTGAAATTTAAAATAAAATGGCCACAAAAATACATGCTTCCTTAAGTCTTAATCAATTTTTCATGTAGTACATAAATGTGTAGATACATCAAGTTTATAAACAATGCTTAAAAATTTAGTAACATAACAGCCATCTTAGATCATTATGAAAAAATAATTTAAAAATAGAAGTATTCTGACCAGAGCCCTGAGATCTTTAAAACATTGTGGTCAAGTTGCAGCAAAGAACAGCCTGGAAGTGCTCATCATGGAAGAAAACATCGATTGAAAGTCTTTCTGATAGGTTCTGTCAGGATACTTTCAAATCAGTTCTGCCAAGAGCTGGTGATTTTTGAGTTGCTAGATCATAAGTAATTTTATTATTTACTACAGTAGAAGTTTGCAAACATTATATATTATGCATTTGGGAATTAAATAAACATAAATTTGGCACACACACGACCTCAATTCATTTCACATGACATATATAAATATTAATGTAAAATGGATCAGAGACCTAAATATAAAAAATGAAACTATAAAACTTCTAAAACAATGTATGTGAGAAAATACTTGTAACCTTGAGGGAAGCAAAGACTTCTTAGAAAAACGGAAGAATGTATAAAAACAAATCTGTGAATTAGATTTCATAAGAATTAATAACTTCTGCTCAAAAAATTGAGAAAATGAAGAGACAAGTCATAGATTGGGAGAAAACATTGTTAAAATAATGGTATTTAAAATATAGAAAGAAATTTCAAAATTTAGTAATAAAAAAGCGAAAAAGCTAATAAAAGGGGATCAAAATATTTGATTTGTACTACAACAATTAAAAAATTACAGAAAAAAGACAAACACATCAAAAGATGTTCAACAACTTTAGGAATTAAGGAAATGCAAATTAATACCAAAATAGAATCCTACGACATTCCTACAAGAATAGATCAAATTGATGCAAACCAACAAACAGAATTCACAGTATCAAGAGCTGGCCAGGATGAAAAGGCAACTGAGAATTCCACATATTGTTCAAAAGAATGCAAAATTGCATGCCAACTCTGGAAAATACTTTGTAATTTCTTATAATTTAATTATACTTTTACCATATGAACTATGGATCCCACTGCTAGGTATTTAATGAAGAAAAAGGTTTCAACAAAACCTTATGCAAATGTTTATGACAACTTCCTTCATAGCTACAAAAATTGACCCAGATGTCCCTAAATCAGAAAATAGACAAATTCTATCTACCCATGAAATAAAAATTACAAAAAGAAATGAACTACAGACATGTACAACAAAAAAGAATCTCAAATTCATTATGCTAAGAGAAAGTAGGCAAACTCAAAAATTTGTGCAAATATCCTCAATAAAATATTAGTAAATCAGATCCAGCAATATTTAAAAAGAACCGCATTTCATGACCTACTAGATTTATTCCATTTATACTAGTCTGGTCCCTTCTTTGAAAGCCAATCAATGGAATCTACCATGTCAACAGACTAAAGAAAAAAAATTATATGATCATATAAGTGCATCCAAAAAAGCATTGACAATCAACACTCATTTATAACACTCTTAGCAAACTAGGACCAGAGGGGTTCTTTCTCTACTTGATAAAGAATACACACAAAACATCTACAACTAGCATCATACTTAAGCATGAAAGACTTAATGCTTTCCCTGTAATGTTGGGAACAAGACAAATATGTCCCCTCTCATTCAACACAATGTTGGAAGTCCTACCAACTGTAATGAGAAAGAAAAATAAATGAAAACTAAAGATGTTGTAACTAAAAAAAAGGAATAAAACTCTCATTATTTGAAGTTGTCATGATTGTCTATGAAAAGAGGAAGAAGAGAACAACAAAAAACTTTCAGGCATTAAGATGAAAAAAAAAAACTCACTATTTGAGGATGTCACGATTTTCTATGTTAAAAAGAAAAACAACTAAAACCCCTCATTGAACTAATGAGTGAGTTCAGCAGGGTTGCAGGTGTAAGGTCAATACACAAAAATCAATTACATTTCTACATACTAACGATTAGCATATGAAAGCCAAAATTTAAAACTCAATAGCATTTATAATTTTTCCAAATAAAATCAAATATGTAGGTTACGTATAAACTTAACCAAACATGTATACAATCTATGTACTGAAAATTATATAAATTACTGCTAAAAATGTAAAGAAGTGCTAAATAAATGAAGAGACAGTGTATTTATGTATTGGAGGACTGAATATGGTACAGATGTTGATGTTTAATAAATTCTTTTTTTTGAGATGGAGTCTCGCACCATTGCCCAGGCTGGAGTGCAGTGGCGCAATCTCAGCTCACTGCAACCTCCGCCTCCCAGGTTCAAGCAATTCTCCTGCCTCAGCCTCCCGAGTAGCTGAGATTACAGGCACCCGCCACCACACCTGGCTAATTTGTTTGTTTGTTTGTTTTGTATTTTTAGTAGAGGCGGGGTTTCACTCATGTCGGTCAGGCTGGTCTCAAACTCCTGACCTCATGATCTGCCCACCTCAGCCTCCCAAAGTGCTGGGATTACAGGTGTGAGCCACCATGTCCAGCCAATAAATAAAATTCTTATCAAAATTCAAGCAGTTTCTTTCTTGTGAGCAAATTTATTCTAAATTTTATATAAGAAGGTCTAGATCTGTATAATTATAATGACATTGAAAAGTCAGAAAAAAAGTGGGAGGGATCACTCTACCCGATATTAAGACCAACTCTAGTAAATAAAAGAATATAGTAGTGAAAAAGGGATAGACACCTAAATCAATAGCACAAAATAAAAATGCCAGAAATAGTTTTGCACTATGTCAAACAGTGTTTTAACAAAGGTGCAAAAGCAATTCAATTGAGGATGATAGCTTTTTCAACAAATTTGCCCAAAGCAGTGAGACACCCACAGGCAAAAAAAGAAAAAGAAAAAAAAAAAAAGAATCTAAAGGCAGACATCCTATATAAAAATTAACTCATACTGAATGGGCAAAAGCTGGAATCATTCCCTTTGAAAACCAGCACAAGAAAAGGATGTCCTCTCTCACTACTCCTATTCAACATGGTATTGAAAGTTCCGGCCAGGGCAATTAGGCAAGAGAAAGAAATAAAGGGTTTTCGATTAGGAAGAGAGGAAGTCAAATTGTCTCTGTTTGCAGATGACATGATTGTATATTTAGAAAACCCCATAATCTCAGCCCCAAATCTCCTTAAGCTGATAAGCAACTTCAGCAAAGTCTTAGGATCCAAAATCAATGTGCAGAAATCACAGGCATTCCCATACACCAATAACAGAAAACCAGAGCACCAAATCACGAATGAACTCCCATTCACAATTGCTACAAAGAGAATAAAGTATCTAGGAATACAACTTACAAGGGATGTGAAGGCCTCTTCAAGGACAACTACAAACCACTGCTCAAGGAAATTAGAGAGGACACAAACAAATGGAAATTCCATACTCATGGACAGGAAAAATCAATATTGTGAAAATGGCCATACTGCGCAAAGTAATTTGTAGATTCAATGCTATCCCCATTAAGTTGCCACTGACTTTCTTCACAGAAGTAGAGAAAAATACTTTAAATTTCATATGGAACCAAAAAAGAGCTCGTATAGCCAAGACAATCCTAAGCAAAAAGAACAAAGCTGGAGGCATCACGCTACCTGACTTCAAACTATACTAAAAGGCTACAGTAACTAAAATAGCATGGTACTGGTACCAAAACAGATATATAGACCAATGTAACAGAAGAGAGACCTCAGAAATAATGCCACACATCTACAACCATCTGATCTTTGACAAACCTGACAAAAACAAGCAATGGGGAAAGGATTCTCTATTTAATAAATTGTGTAGGAAAACTGCCTAGCCAAAACTGAAACTGGACCCCTTCCTTAGAGCTTATACAAAAATTAACTCGAGATGGAGTAAAGACTTAAAGGTAGGACCTAAAACCATAAAAACCCTAGAAGAAAACCTAGGCAATACTATTGAGGACATAAGCATGGGCAAAGACTTCATGACTAAAACACCAAAAACAATGGCAACAAAAGCCAAAATTGACAAATGGGATCTAAACAAACTAAAGAGCTTCTTCTGCACAGCAAAAGACATGATCATCAGAGTGAACAGGCAACCTACAGAATGGGAGACATTTTTTGCAATCTATCCATCTGACAAAGAGCTAATATCCAGAATCTACAAGGAACTTAAACAAATTTACAAGAAAAAAACAACCCCATCAAAAAGTGGGCAAAGGATATGAATAGACACCTCTCAAAAGAAGGCATTTATGTGGCCAACAAACATGAGAAAACGCTCATCATCACTGGTTATTAGAGAAATGCAAATCAAAACCACAATGAGATACCAACTCACGCCAGTTAGAATGGAGATCATTAAAAAGTCAGGAAACAACAGATGCTGGAGAGGATTTGGAGAAACAGAAATGCTTTTACACTGTTGGTGGGAGTGTAAATTAGTTCAACCATTGTGGAAGTCTGTGTGGTGATTCCTCAAGGATCTAGAACCAGGAAAACCATTTGACCCAGCACTCCCATTGCTGGATATATACCCAAAGGATTATAAATCATCACTATAAAGACAGATGCACACATATGTTTATTGCAGCACTATTCACAATAACAAGTCTTGGAACCAACCCAAATGCCCATGTGGCACATATACACCATGGAATACTATGTAGCCATAAAAAAGAATGGGTTCATTCCTTTGCAGGGACATGGATGAAGCTGGAAACCATAATTCTCAGCAAACTTATGCAGGAACAGAAAACCAAATGATGCATGTTCTCACTCATAAATGGGAGTTTAACAATGAGAACACATGGACATAAGGAGGGGAACATCACATACCAGGGCTTGTTGGGTGGTGGGGGGCTAGGGGAGGGATAGCATTAGGAAAAATACCTAATGTAGATGACAGGTTGATGGGTGCAGCAAATCACCATGGCACGGGTATACCTGTGTAACAAACCTGCACGTTCTGCACATGTTTCCCAGAACTTAAAGTATAATTTAAAAAATGAACTCAAAATGCAAGCATAATGCAGTTAAATATAGAACTATAAAACTTCTGGAGGCACTGGGGTGAGATAGAAGATAATTTATACTTCTTAGATTTCTCATTGAAAGAACAATATAAAGGGGAAATAATGATAAATTGGACTTCATTAAAATTAAAAACGATTACCGTGCTAAAAGTTGAAATGATGAACAGAAAAGCCACAGATTTTGAGAAAATACTTCTAAGCAATATATTCAGCAAAAGACTTGCATTTAGAAAATATTTTTTTTTAATTATCAAAACTCAACAGTAATTGAACAAACAGTACAATAAGTAAATGGGCAAAAGACACAAACAGACATTTCACTGAAAAGTACATTCACATGGCAAATAAACATATAGAATATGTTCAACATCATGAATGATACAGGAGATACAAATTTTAACCACAATAACATGTCTCACTTTGCCTAACAGAATGATGAAAATTAATATACTAATAATAATAATATAATGATAATACCAAATGCTGGCAATGATGCAGAGAAAGAAGAGGAACAAACTAAACTCAAAGGTAGAAGAAGAAGGAAAATACTAAATGTTAAATCAGAGATCAACTAAATAGAGAATAGAAAAATAACTTTTTTTTTTTGAGACGGAGTCTCACTCTTGCCCAGGCTGGAGTGCAGTGGCGCGTTCTCGGCTCACTGCAAGCTCCGCCTCGCAGGTTCACGCCATTCTCCTGCCTCAGCCTCTCGAGTAGCTGGGATTACAGGTGCCCGCCACCATGCCCGGCTAATTTTTTGCATTTTTAGTAGAGACGGGGTTTCACCCTGGTCTCGATCTCCTGACCTCGTGATCTGCCTGCCTCGGCCTCCCAAAGTGCTAGGATTACAGGCGTGAGCCACAGTGCCTGGCCTAGAAAAATAATTTTAAACACCAAAAAAAAATTTTTTTAAGATGAATAAAACTGAAAAATATTTAGTCCAGTTGGCGAAGAAAAAAACAGAAAGATTCAAATTACTAACATGGGATTTAACGTGGGGGCAATATGACAGAACTTACAGAAATAAAAATTATTAAAAGATACTATGCACAATGGCATACCAAACAAATTAGATGAAATAGGTGAAATAGTCAAATTCCTAGAAACACACATATCACTCAAAAAATTTAAACAATCAAAACATACTTCTGTGAAAATGAAAAGACTGAGTCAATAATCAAACACTTCCTAACAAAGAAAAGCCCAGGACCAGATGGCTACACTGGGGAATTCTATAAAATATTTAAAGGAAAATATACAATTATCATTTTCAAAATCTTCCAAAAAAATAGAAGAGGAGTGATCCCTTCCAAACTTATTCTGCATGGCTAGGATTATCTTAATCACCAAAAGCCAAAGACTTCACAAGTAAGGAAAACAACAGATCCTATGCACTCTATGAATATACATGCAAATATCCTCAAAAATACATATCCAACAGCTTACTGAAAAGATTATACACCATGAATATTTAACATCAATTCTTAAGAAACTCTTCCAAAAACAGAATAGTAGAGAATACTTCTAAGCTTATTCTATGAGGCTTCTATTACTCTGACATTAAAGCCAGACAAAAATATCTCAAAATATGAAAGCCAATATCAGTTATGAAGATACAAAATATCCTCAGTGAAATATTAGCAAAATAAATCCAACAGTACACTAAAAGATTTATACACCAGGTCCATGAAATTCTCAGATATGAGGAATATAAAGTTGACTCAGAATATGACATTCAATGTAATATACCATATTGTTAGAACAAAGGGCATTATTATTTTAATAAATGCAGAAAATTTTATTTGACAAAATATAATGCATTTTCATAGAAAAAAAAAAACTCAACAAATTAGAAATAGAAGAAATTTCCTGTAAACAAAGGACAGTTATAAAAAGCTCCCTACTAATATATTGCTTTCCCTATTTATGCCTAGTGTTCCATTATTGGAATGCTAAGCATGTAGGAGTTATTTATATCCTATTGCTCAAGGTGATCACCAAGTTCTCATTGCAAAAATACAAAATTTGCCACCTCAGGCATAAATGGGTTAATGTTAATAGGTAAAAGACTGAATGTTTTCTCACTAATGACTGAAACAAGATGCAGATATTCACTCTCACCACTTTTATTCACCATTGTACATTTGGTGCTATCTAGGACAATTTGACAAGAAAGTAAAGTAAAATGCATTCAGATTAGAAAGAATGAAAACTATCTCTCTTTTCACATGACATGATCTTATGTGTAGAAAAATCCCAAGGAATCCAAAACACCTATTAGAGCTAATAAACAACTTCGGCAAGTTTGCAGGGTACAAGTCAACATATAAAATCAATTGTATGTCTGCACACTAAGACTGAACATCCGAAACTGAAAATGATAAAATAATTTCATTTATAATAGCAAAATTACAAATATTTAGGAATAAGTTTAACAAAAGAGAGTCAGACTTGTACCCTGAATTTTACAAAACATTATTTAAAGATATTAATGAAAAGACATCTCATGTCTTTGGATAACTAATATTTCTGCTAATGATCTACAAACTCAGTGCAATCTCTATCAATATTCTAGTGGCTTTTCAAGGATATTTATAAACTGATCCAAAACTCACATGGAAATTTAAAGAATCCAGAAGACCAAAACAGTCATAATTAAAATTTAGAGTTGGATAATTCACTTTTCCTTACTACCAAATTTACTATGAAGCTATAGTAATAAAAACATTGTGGCATAAAGTGTAGGAAAGTCATATAGTAATACAAGCAGTGTGTTATAAGCATAGGAAAGTCATATAGATCAAATGGAATAGAGTTGGGAATCCATAAATAAACCTATACATTTATGACTAATTCATATATTAAGAAGGTTTTTAAGACTATTTGATGAGGAAATAAATGAATTCCACAAATAGTGCTAGTAAAACTGAATATCCACATACAAAAGAATCATTACACCCCTTCTTCACACTATGCATATTCACAAAAAAATCTCAAAATTAATCAAATATCAAAATGTGAGAGGTTAAATGATAAACCTCTAGAAGAAAACAGAGGAGTAAATATTTGTGATATTAAGTAAAATAAGTACTTCTTTAATATGACAGCAAAAAATACTAGTAGCAAAAGAAAAATTAATAAACAAATTGTACTTAATTAAAATTAAAAACAGTTTAATTATACAATCACGAAAAAGAAAAGAGAGACCACAAAATGGGACAAAATATTGTGAATTATATATCTGATAAGAGAGTAATAGCCAGAATATATACTGAATTCCAAAGACATTAACCCAATTAAAATGATTTGAGTGCACATTTGTCTAAAGAAGATGTACAACGTGCCAATCAGGACTACAATTATTCACCACGTCCCACCCAACAGCATGGATCTAATTACAAACATGAGAAGTGAAACGTATTAGCAAAGATGTGAAGAAATTGGAGCGCTTACTCATTGATGATGGAAATTTAAAGTGCTTCAGACATTCTGGAAAGTTCATTAGAAAGTTGAGTTATTCTATGACCCAGCAATGCAACCCTAGGTACACATTTCAGAGAATTGAAAACATAAATCTATTCAAAAAATTGTACCTACATTCCATAGCAACATTTGTCATAGAAGCCAAAATGCTGTCAAAGCACAGATGTCCATCAACTGATGAACTGACTAAACAAAATGGGGTACATTTATACAATGAAATATGATTTGACCATAAAATAATGAAATATTCATACATACAAAATTATAAAGCATAAAAGCACTGCGCTAAGTAAAAGAAACCAGACTCAGAAATGATACTATTTATATTAAATGCCGAGATTGGGTAATTTATAGAGAAAGAAAGTAGATAGGCATAGCATTTGCCATAATGAGTATGGCATTTATTTGAGGGGGGTGATAAAAATACAGTGGAATTAGCTAATAGTGATGATTGCACAATCTTTTTGAATAAAATAAAAATCCCTCAATTGTACTATTTAAACAGGCAATTTTTAGGGTAAATTAAATCACAGTATAAAAATTGTAGGAGAGAAATTGCAATATATATATATATAAAACATACAGAATTTACTTCAAATTAATCTGGTGGTATGATTTGGTGGCATAAAAAGTAAGAGTTAAGATGAAAAAAGCTTAAACTCTTCAAACTAAATGATAGAAATGTGCAGCTTGTTGAGGCAGGAGAATGGCGTGAACCCGGGAGGCGGAGCTTGCAGTGAGCCCAGTTCGCACCACTGCACTCCAGCCTGGGCTACAGAGCAAGACCCCGACTCAAAAAAAAAAAAAAAAGAGAAAAGAAATGTGCAGCTTGTTATATTTTCTTTTTGTGTACCTGTTTAAATTTTTGCAGTTGCCTGCTGGATTTAATATTAAATGCTGGATTATCTCTTAAAAACCTTTACTAAAAATTTAAAACAATTTTTTTTCAATTCCAAAACACCAGATTTTAAATTTATTCTCTCTTCTGTATTATTTACACTCCCTTGACTAATTGCTTTAAATTCTCTAATTTCTCTATAAACTGTGTATAAATCTGGGAGTTATTAAAAGCTGTGGTACCATGTAAGAGAATAATAAGAGTATAATTTTGTATAGGACTGGTAAAATTCAACAGACCTGCTACCACCACCATAATCTGAACAGTTTCAAATAACTATAATAGTTTCAACTCTGTCAATTTCTCTAATCCAAATAGTTTGACCAACATTTAAGTAAGAGCTGAAGAAAACGTGTTTAGCTTCCCTAAGAAAAGATAATGTTACATAAAAGTAACCATTACATAGATGAAAATCTCTAAGGCAAACAAATAATCAGATCCTTTATTTGGGGTTCAATAGACAAACATAGGACAAATTTGGTAATCTCACAGGTTGGAAGATTTATACAGAATATAAAAACATACATCTAATGAAAGCTGTTCTCCAAATTAAATAGTATCACCTATGTATTAGTAATTCTCTCTTATTAAATATACACACTCAAAGGCTGCACTATAATTAAGTTTTATACATTAATTAGAAAATCACACTACACTTGTGCTCTCCAAAGAATTAGTTGCAGGATCTCTTTAAAGCATTATTGAGAACTTCTAAGAGCTTTTAATTACATGGATGCTAGAGACAAAATGTTTATGTTCCCCAAAATTGATACACTGAAACCTAATACTCAGTGTGATGGTATTAGGAGTTTGGGACTTTGGGAGGTCATTAGGTCCTGAGGGTGGGCCTCTCATGAATGAGATACGTGCCCTTATAAAGGAGCCCCCAGAGACATCTTTTATCCCCTCTGCCATGTGAGGACAGGATGAGAAAACGTATGTCTGAACCAAGAAGTAGTTCTTCACCACATGCCAACTCTACCCAAGCCCTAATCTTGGATTTCCCCCAGAAAGCTCTACTTCCCTGTCACTGGACAATCATTTTAGAACACTGAGTAAGACTATTGCCAATATTCATCAGAGACTTTCATTTTAAGATATTTAAAAACTTTTAATGTTAAATTTTTATTATCCTCTCTGGTGTTTCTCCTTAATCAATTATCCATGAGTATGACCTATTTTCCATCACTTATCCAACGTCTTTCTAAATTATTTTCCTAACTCTAACTTGCAAATATGCCAAAAAAAAACTTTGACTGTACTTAACAAATATTACATATAAACCCTTTCATTGGAAATTGGTTGGACAAACAAAGTTGGGAAAAGGAGTTGGGATATTTGTGTATGAAACGGAGAGAGAGAGATTTTAAGGAGTTGGCTCAAGGGATTGTGGAGTCTGGCAAGTGTGAAATCTGTAGGTCTGACCAGCCAGCTGGAAACACTGATAAGAGTTGAAGTCACCGTCTTGAATCCAAAATCATGGGGCAGGCTGGCAGGCTACAAATTCAGGCAAGATTTCCATGTTACCTTTTTAAGGCAGAATTCTTTGTTCCCTGGGAACCTTCAGTTTCTGCTCCTAAGGCCTTCAAGTGATCAAATGAGGCCCACCTGCCTTATGGAGAATGATCTCTTTTCTTTACAGTTAATTTGTTGCAAATGTTAATCACATCTGAGAAATACCTCACAGCAGCATCTAGATTAGCATTTGACCAAACAACTGGGAATCACAGGCCTGCTATGTTGACATATAAAATTAACTACCTGTGATAGTTAATACTAAGAGTCA
Organism: Hylobates moloch; assembly: GCF_009828535.3. Classification (NCBI taxonomy): domain Eukaryota; kingdom Metazoa; phylum Chordata; class Mammalia; order Primates; family Hylobatidae; genus Hylobates; species Hylobates moloch. The sequence goes on along the minus strand of NW_026652292.1, from coordinate 22,718,216 downwards.
ACTTGATTGGATTAAATGATACGAAGTATTGATCCCAGGTGTGTCTGTGAGCGTGTTACCTAAAGAGATAAACATTTAAGTCAGTGGGCTGGGAAAGGCAGATCCACCCTTAATCTGCTGGGCAGAATCGAATCAGCTGCCAGCGAATATAAAGCAGGCAGAAAAACATGGAAAGGAGAAACTGGCCTGTCCTCCCAGCCTACATCTTTCTCCAGTACTGGATGCCTCCTGCCCTCGATCACTGAACTCTGGTACTGGATCCTTCCCACCCTCGATCATTGGACTCAAAGTTCTTCAGTTTTGAGACTCGGAATGACTCTCCTTGCTCCTCAAGCTTGTAGACAGCCTATTTGTGGAACCTTGTGAAAGTGTAAGTTAATAATAAACTCCTACATATATATATATATATACACACACATACATATATGAGAGAGTTCATACATATATGAGAGTACTTATATATATAGATAGTTCTCATATATTTTATACATATATATATATGGGGAGTTCATATATATATATATATATATATATATATGTATGTTCTCTAGAGGGACAAAACTAATAGAACATACATACATATATCTTGAGAACCCTGACTAATACACTACCCCATCATCACGATATGTGTGTTTACCAAATTGCTGCACCCATGGAAAAATGAAGTTTATCGTGTTTTTGCATTGGCACAAATTCATTTCTCCCTCTCTCCAGTTTTGAATGTTTTCTAACGTTCCATGTGATTTCCATGTTCCAAGGTTTGCAAAAGGGAAAGGTGATGCAATTCAGGAAGAAGGAAAAAATCAAGTCTGGTAACCTCCACTTTAAGCAGTTTGTAAGACGCAATGTTAATCATAATGAAAAAAAAAAAAGAGGTGGGCATAAAATAAGACTAGAAAGTCCACGTTGTTGGAATTTTTTTAAAGTGTTGATAAAAATATATTGACATTAGCTCTGAGAAGTAATTGAAAGGAATGTTTTGAAGTCATGAACAAAATAATTATTACAATAAAAACTACTTTCTACTGTTAAATTATTTGAATAATCTTGTGTACCTTTAAACAATGATTAATTCTTGCCTCTTCTCTAGAAGGTTCTATACGTAAAGATGCCCTAATGTAATTTAAAACTATTGTTTCTATTAAACTTGTTGACTTCATATTTTCTCATTTGTATGCAAAATTATATTTATTTTTTACTTTCTGAGAAATAACAACTTTTCATTAATTATGCCTCTAAGGAAGAAAAATCCCAGAGCTAAACCAAAGCAATAATTTAAAACTAAAATAAAATTATAAATTCCAAAAAGTGTTATTTAAAAGTTAGATTTACATGTATACCTGAAGGCCTTTTATCAAAGGAGGCTGAGATAGAATCTCCTGTGATTTAATTTTGAGTCAAATTTTTCTACTTAGAAGATGTCGCTATTCTTACGCATATAACCAGTAACACATAAAATAGATATTAAATTTACATTCTGTAACTTAACTTGAATAATAACAAGAAACAAGTTGATTCAGAAAAAGCTGACTAATATGTGCTCAATGTCTAATTAGTCGAGTGGTATTAATTTTGCCCATTTCATTAAATTAGCTGAATAAGTTTGGAGGCCACACACATTGCACTAGTTATGCAGTTCAAATACATTGACAGTCCTTGTAATCCTGTTTAAATATGCACTAACCTGGAAAAAAGAGATGTCATCAAATGCCTGTGTAATCTGAACTAGCCAGATTTTGATTTAAAAAAAGTAATCTTAAATTTTGTATTCTGTTTCCTTTCTACAACCTAATGAGCGCAAGCTCAATTGTTTTGGAAACTCCCAGAAATATTTACAATAAAATTGAATTATTATTTTAGGTACCATTTTTACAAATATCATGTAACTAGTAGAAGCAGCTCAAGAAAAAAAGAGGAGTCTTACAAAGAGAAGTGAAGTCACTTACACATTCCAGCTTCAGTGTTATGGATGGTTAGAGAAACCATTGGGTTTAATTAGCAATTCCTCAAATGCAATTCCACAGGAGTATTCAAGAAGACTTTAAATAGCATATAAATGAAATTTTTTAAAAAGGTTACATTTATATTTTAAAGCGAATTAGAAAATTCAAGAAAATTTCTAACATTTCAACTACAATACTGAACATAAAGTCAATGAGCAAAAAGTATTTTATCCCTAAAAGGGGAAAACTAAATTCTGCTTTTCATATGTAGATATTTCATTATAGATATAAAGAGAAAAATTAGCTTTAATCCTTAGTATGAAAATTAATGACCACGAATGAAAAAGATATTGGTCTAACCCCAACACAAATGTACAAGGGCTTACCTCAGTAGTGGCCTTATATTTAAGTTATTTCTTCAGGAATCCTACTTCGTGATATCCTAAACGGAATATCGCTCTTCATTCACGACAGAAAGGACAGTTGATTTTGCTAAATAAGTGTGTACATCAGTGACTGAAAAGTTATATAGCTGAATCTAGTTTTTAAAAAGCCTAGAAAGAAATAATAATGTACTAAAATTTTTACGGTGAGTTAAACAATCGCATTGTCCATAATGCAAAAATAAGGTAAAGGAGCTGCTTGCAAAGCTCAAGCCTTTAGAAAATATATAAGATATATTACCCATTTGGCAATATTTTATTTACTTCTAAATATATAATAACAATACCCATGTGACAATGTTTTATTTGCTTAACTCAGTTTGAGAATGAGTTACGCTATCAAATGGGAGTTCTTTAACATTGGTTTCTAAGTTGCAATAGAGAGGTCCTTTCTTATTATAAAAGTATAAGCCAAGTGGGCATCTACATCAAGCTTTTCTTACCATCAACAAATACCTGCAACCTATTTACAGACATCAGAAACTATTTTGCCAGAAAATTTCCTTTTAATACAGGAATCAGAAAACTTTTTCTGTTAAAGGTCATATGGTAAATGTTTTAGGTTTTGCAGGCCAGTTGGTGCATATGACAAATCCTCCATTCTGTCATCGTAGCATGAAAGCAGCCATAGACATTACAAAAAGAATGGATGTGACTGTTATCCTAAAACCTAATTTATAAAAACAAGATGCTTTAGTTTGTTCTCACATGACTATAAAGAAATATCTGACACTGGATAATTTATAAAGAAAAGAGGTTTGGCTCACATTTCCACAGGCTGTACAGGAAGTGTGAAGTTGGCCTCTGCTTGAAGTCGGGAGAGGCCTCAGGAAACTTATAAACATGGCTGAAGGTGAAGAGGAAGCCGAGCCGACACTTCACAGGACTGGAGCAAGAGGAAGACAGAGCCCCCGGGGGAGGTGCCGCAGGCTTTTAAAGGACCAGCTCTCACAGGAACTAACACACTATCAGGAGAACAACAGCAAGGGGATAGTGCTAAACCATTCATGAGAAACCTGGCCCAGTGATCCAGTCACCTCCCACCAGGCTAGGTTGAGTTCTACAACCCAACGTGAGATTTGGTGGCGACACAGATTAAAACCATATCACAAGGCTCTGGTCAAAAAAGGCCTCTTGGCTGGATTTGGACTTTTGGCTATGTTTAACCTACAAGTTGTAGCTTGCTGATCCATTTGAATTCAATAGAACATACAAGGTTGAAAATTATTTCTATGGATACTGTGTTAGCCATGTCATACACAATTCAATTCATCAATAAATATTATTATATTATTTTTCTAATTTTATGCAACCCCTGCATAACCATACTTACTAATCTCTGTAAAATACTACTTGTTTTATTCTAATTGTTTAATTTTGATTTTAAAAATCAGAATAATTTTGAAATTCTAGGTGCTTCATTTGATTACTTACACCTGTAGGGAGGATAAGGGAAGATAATTTCAACCAACAAAACATGTGAATGCAGATAATGAGTTTTAATGCCCATTATAGCCCACTCAGTGGCACTGAAATAATTAGAACCTAGGTTTATTATCTTAAAGTATAAAACCAGTACCTAAGAAAGTGCCTCTTTTCTATTAGGGACTTGGTTTTGGAAGAGGTGAGCTGTAACCAGTATTGGGTTTAATTATCAGTCTTTCATATAGACAATTACATGAGACTCTATGTTAACACATTTTCCTCCTAATTATGCATTTTCTTATTGAAAAAAGCACAATAAAATAAACTCCCAAATATAAATTTATTTTAGACTTTTTTTCAAACCAGACAGAATAGTGAATCAATTTCTTCTTCCTGCAAACAGAAAAAAAAAAAATGATTGGGTACATAATTGATCTGATCACTGGTTAATAGAGTGAAAAATCACATAATAAAAAAATGTTTCACTTACTTTAAGTGAAGAAAGCCTAAAGAGATTGCAATCTCATGCATGTTCTAGGGGAACTTTGTAAAAGATGAGGCTCTTTATCTTTTTAAAAACAGTTTGCTTTTGCATTCAGTTTTAAAATATTACATGTTAACACATTATTTATTGTAAGAATTACTTCGAGCTCTTTCAGGGAGGCCAACTTTGAATGCCTTTTTGACCTATATTTGCATATCTGCCTTTATGATCAATGGTAAGACAAATACACATAAATTTCCCTTACAAAACTTAGTTTACAACTACGGGGATGAAATAATTAGATCTGCAGGTAAATCTTTTCAGTGCAGTTGGGAGAATATGGAAACATGAACTGACCCTAAAAATGATGAGAAGACCCATGGCCTGCTTTAGTACACAACAAAGGAGAAAGTGTCAAGACTTAAAAATATGGCACTGATTTAAAATTCAATTTATTTACCCTCTATGCACACTAGGAATACAAAGGTGATTGAGCCACGGATGAATCTCTTAGAAAAGTGGTTTGACTCACACTTCCACAGGCTGTATAGGAAGCATGATGTTGGCCTCTGCTTGACTTCTTGGGAGACCTCAGGGGACTTACAAATGTGGTGGAAGGTGAAGGGGAAGCAGAGCTGACACTTCACATGGCTGGAGCAGGAGGAATCTAGTAAGGGAGATGAATCATTGTTGTCATAATATTATAAGGCAGAATGTAATGGATAGGCCAAAGAGAGAGTTTTTATTATATGGATAAGGGAAAGATAAATTCTCTGTAACTTAGGTGTTCACACAGTAAATACCTTTTGAACTGAGCTGAAATTGTGGTCTATTATGCAGTTTCACGTAGTGACATCTAGGGTGCATTATGCTATGTGTAGCAATTCTATATAACACATATAATGAGAAGGGAAAAATAACAGTGAAGAACCAGGAATAAAGATGTGTTCCACCATGAAAAAGGGCAAAACAAACAAAACCAATGATTTTTTTTAAAACTAATACTATTTTGCCGAGTGTATACTAGTTATTTTGAAGAATGTTCCTTAATACGGCTCTGTCTTACGTTTTTTCATTATTAAATTTTTGTTATATATGTCTATCCAGAATATCATGAAACTGCCGCTGCATCCTTGTCAGTGCATTATTTTAAAACATTTGACATCTCATTGTTGGTGATAGTGTTTATCTCCTGGTTAAGGTGGTGTCTGTTAAGCTTTTCCACTACGAAATTGTTGTTTTATTCTTTTGCACCAATAAGGATCTGCAGGAAATAATTTGGGACTATGTAAATATCTTATTTTTAATCACATTCTTGATGCTGTTAGCAGGCATTGATGACTTTTGCAAGCATGTACTATAACTATTGTAGTTGTCAAATTGTGATGTCCTGTTTTCATCATTGCTTCTGCATTTTTAGGCAGAAATTATATTATAAAAAGAAACTTTCCATTCTATGGCATTTATTTATTCATTTTATTTACATCAGTATGAACTCCTGGATTCTTATTTTTACTTATAGGTTATAATCTATCACTGTTATTATTATTTGTTTGATGTTCAAATAGCCCTCAGTTTGGCTAATGGGAGTACTTCAGGCCAACTCCTGTTTTCATTTCACATACTGCCCATTCATTCCTTGATCAACTTCTTATTGGCCTGAACTCGTAGAAAATACCAAGATTATGAAGTACAAAGGAAGACTGAAAGGTCTTTCCAGATTAAGTTAAAAACAAATGACAACTGAATACAACATGTGTTCATGAATTGAATTCTATACGCGAATTTTTTTTCTTTTGCTATCAAATAAATTAGTAAACAATGACATTCGACTATATGTAAAAGACAGAATACTATATTAATATGAATTTCCTGACTTGTAGAATTACATTTTATTGATGTAAGAGAATTTCCGTATTGTTAGGCTATCAGTATTGACACGTAAAGATAATGAGACATCCTGTCTGTCATTTACTCTGGAATATGTCAACGTTTAAGAAAAAGATACACTATTTAAAAAGCAAATGTGGAAAACAGTTACATTTAGTGATTGTGTGTAAAGAGTAGATGGGGATACTTAGTACTATTTTGAAGCTTTTAATTAAGTGTAAAATGATTTCAAAATAAGGCATTAATAATACTGGTAATAATCAAAACCATGATTTCAGAGGTATAGGCCCTAGGTGAAGCCCCTTTGTGCTCACATAAATACACATCCATATGCAAATATATTCACTCAGAACAAGAGGATGCACTGTTGGAGACAGAATGGTTTTGTGCTTTAGATTATGACTTGTGGAGCTCAATCCTCCTTAGAAACAAGAAACATGGTATTTACTATTTTATTTATTTAATCAGTTAGTTACTTATTTATTAGTTTTGATTTATTTTAGGCTTTGAGAGGAAATAAAATAGTGTCTCAATCCTATTCCTGCTTAAGTAAAAAAGATGAACTGTCTGGATGGTAATAAAAATTTAATGTTTAGCCTAGGGCTATCATAGATAAATTTATTATTCACTCTCAAACTCAAATTCTGTATAATACATTCAGATATAATAGTCTTTGTTACTTGTGAGCAGTAGAAAGACAAGAGTGAATGATACCGATTCCATTGTAATAATGAGACAATTAACACTCCATGATATAGTGACATCAGGGTAAATATTAAGGAAATAGAAGAACAGATGGAATTAGAATAGGATAAATTTACTTTTAATTTTAAATGCTTGAACATCACTATATTTCTAAACTTCTTATTTTCTAGAACTTAATTATTTCTTAAAGGTTGTATTTTCTAGACACATTTTTTGATATGTGATATTTACTAATGACTTTAACACAGATATTTTGCTAGAAATATCAGTTGCTTAGGAACTATGCCATTTTATGGTAACTTTCAAAATGACATTTTCTGAGACCTAAAATTATTCCACCTTATTAAAAATAAGGCAAGTCTGTTTAACCTATAAAGTTGAAAGCCGTGCATGTAGGTAAATAAAGCAGATCCCACTTAATCTCACCCATTGAACCAGAATGTAATTAATGTCTGTTGTGATATTCCATGGTAATTAATAATTATACTTCCTTTTTTATTATACTTTAAGTTCTAGGGTAGATGTGCATTTTAAGCCTGTATATATGGTTTCATGTAAGACATCAAAATCTAAGATATAAGAATCCCTTTCCTATGATTAGTATTCTAGGCACTTAGAAATCTTATGAATTCAGACATAAAACACTTTGTTGTATAAATGATTTATATATGTAATTTAGCCTGTGGATGGAACATGTATAGCTTTTATGAGAGTCTCAAATGAAACTATGGTGAATATGTGTATTACATGGTCAATTCATATTTTTATCACAATGAATTCCTCAGAGCACTTCTCTGAGGGGTATGACTATGAGATTACATAGTCTCGTAAGCATCAAGCAATTGGGATGGCTTACCTTCCCCAAAATTTATTCATCAGCAAAGCAGGTATTCATGCAACCTTCAGACTTGCATGAAGTTTAAGATGCACCAAACCTAGAAGCCTCTAAATTTTACAGTTTACAAATGGTGCATCAATGTCAATAAAATTCAAATAAATATGACCTTCTGTTAACTACACCAAGGACATGTGATAATACAAAATGTGCCTATAATGCATAAAAACTTGATTACAACATAAAATTGTACTGGGACATATGCTAGTTCTGGTGACGTATTTTGAGGCAAGTCAATGCAGTTAGATTTGCATTAATGTTGTAGCTGTGAGCCTTCAGATAAACATTAAAAGGGTTTTATTTTATAAATGGGACCAGAGAGATGCCTCTTTTATATCTTATGTCAAACATATAATGCAATGGTAACCAGAAAAAGGAAACAAAAACTTAAGCTTCCAACAAGAGCAGGAGATTCTATACCACTATACACGAGGAAAAGCTACAGAATGTCTTTGGTAACCAGTAAGATTTCAGAAAGATGACTAAAGAGGATGATTTCTGGAACAAATCTTGGGCCAAGCAGAAGAGAACAATTCTCCAAAGCAAGTGGCATAAACTGAGAGGGAAAACAAATAAACAAAAAAACTGTCTTTAACTCAAGAGCGATGACATAAGGGCTGGTGATGACAGGTCATGGACTCTTTGTCGATGCAACAGAGAAGAAGGGATAATGCAGCTGAATGAGGAAATACACAAATTCCTGCAAGTCTATTATTTAGGAAGTTTCTAACTTGAGAACATCTCTACAATTGGAAAACTCTTGACTTGAAGAAAATGAAGAGATAAAATAAATCGTTCAAACATATAAGCATTTTCATCTTGAATACTGCCTTCTCTACACGTCCCAAGTTTTCTGCAACAGCTGGTCAGAAAAGAACTCATATCATTAAACGATGAATTAGAGTTAAAAATTAACTTGAACAGCACACACAAAAACTAGAAGAACATAAGAACATAAGAAGAAATAAATAGAAAACAAAAATAGTAGATTAAAGAAACGTTCTAAACAAACAAGAAAAGAGGGTAGCTGAGAGCTGAAATGAGATATACAAAAGCTCGAAGAAAAACTGTCAAGCATCAGGAGGAGAGGACTGTGAACTGGCAGAATTTAAGAAGAAATTACAAGGAAAACTTAAGTTATCACACTGTAAATGATGAAAAAGGAAATAGGGCTATAAATATTAGAAGCATAGGATATTGGCTTATGAACACTAAGAAAATGAAGTGAAAATGAACAGATTTAAAAAAATATTAGAAACAAAAAATATCTATAGACATATTTACATAAATGTAGATACATAGATACACACACAGGCAGACAGAAAGATAGATACAACTGCAGTATATTTATAATGTGGCATGTGAAGGGCCAAAATGAGCAAATTGAATAGAATAGAACATTTTTTGTTATAATGAAAGTAAAAAATCCAAAAATGAGAAAGTACAAGAAGAAAGGGTCTGTTGATTTATAATTGCATGACTCATCAGTTTTTTTACCTAAACCAGGATTTTCTCTGCTCTTATATGCAATGTTTGTATTTATTTTTATTTTTTATTTTTTGCTTTTTCAAGTTTCGGTTTATTTCAGAGCCTTATTTTTCTTATTTATATTTTTATGAGCAATTTTATCAATCTGGACTTATTTTCTGCTTAAACTTGTGGAAATTATTTTTGTTCCAATCTGTATTCACATATGCATAAAGAGAAAACCTCTTGGGTCTTATTTGTTGGATTAACTTTTGTTCATAAAGACGAACCACGTTTACAGAGATGTGAATTCTATAATTAAATGTGTTGCTAGCCTGGAAAAAATTTCCAAGTCTCATTCTCATTTCATGTTATTATGAAGAGTGGACTATGGTCATTGACATTCTGAGAGTTTGTGGTTGTCTTGTGAGCCTAATGCAGGTGGGTAAACCTGTATTGTCAGCTTCAGCCTCTCCCTACCATTCCCCCTAGGATATACTTTCAGTAGTGTTTTTAGAAGTTATAGTTGCAGAACATGTGCATAATTACAAATACAATAAAAAAATTAAAAGTACAAAAGCACAGGTAACAAGAAAAAAATAGATAAACGAACTATGTTAAACTCAAAAAACCTTCTGCACAGGAAAAGAAATAATCAATAAGGTAAAGAGACAACCTGTAGAATGGGAGAAAATGTTTGCAAATTATTCATCTGACAAGGGACTAATATCCAGAATATGTAAGAAACCCAAACAACTCAGCACAAAGAAAACCAAATAATCCAAATATAAACTAGGAAAAAGATCTAGACAGACATTTCTCAAAAGAAGACATACAAAGGGACAACAAGTGTGTGTGTGTGTGTGTGTGTATATATATATATATATATATATATTTTTTTTTTTTTTTTTTGTGAGGGAGTGTCACTCTGTCACCCAGGCTGGAGTGCAGTGGCGCGATTTTGGCTCCCTGCAACCTTCACCTCCCAGGTTCAAGCGATTTCCTGCCTCAGCCTCCTGAGTAGCTGGGATTAAAGGCACCCACCACCACACTCAGCTAAATTTTGTATTTTTAGTAGAGGTGGTGTTTCATCATGTTGGCCAGACTGGTCTCAAACTCCTGACCTCAAGTGATCCACCCACCTCAGCCTCCCAAAGCGCTGGGATTACGGGTGTGAGCCACCGTGCCCAGCCCCAACAAGTCTATTTTAAAATTGCCAACAACACTAATCGTCAGGGAAATGTAAATCAAACCAGGATATCACTCTAGTTAGAATGGCAGTTACCAAAAAGACAAAAGATAAAAGCTGGCACGGTTGTGAAGAAAAGGGAACACTTACACACTGTTGGTGAGAATGTGAATTAGTACAACCATTATGGAGAATAGTATAAAGGTTTCTCAAAAACGTAAGAATGAAACTACCATATGATCCGGGAATTCACTACTGGGTATTTAGTCAAAGCAAAGGAAATTCATATATAAAAGGGATATCTGCACTCTTATGTTTATTACAGCACTATTTACAATATCCAAAATACGGAATAACAAAATGTCTGTCAACAGATGAATGGATAAATCAAATGCAGTACATATGTATAAAGAATGATTATTAAAACATAAAAAGCAGTGAAATTTTACATTGCAACATGGGTGGGACTGAAAGTCATTATGTTAAATGAAATGAGCCAGGCCCAGGACAAATATCACCTGTTCTCACTCATGTGAGAGCTAAAGAGTTTGATCTCATGGACATAGAGAGTAGAGTGATGGGTACCAGAAGGTGGGAAGGGTAGTGATTGGGTGCAGGGATGAAGAGAAACTTGTTAATGGGTACAAACAGGCAGGTACATAGAAAGTATAAGTTCTGGTGTTCAGTAGCACTGTAACGTGACTATAGTTAACAAAAATTTATTTTATATTTTAAAATAGCTAGAAAAGAAGGTTTGAAATGTTTCCAACACACACAAAAATGGTAAATATTTGAAGCAATAGATAGCCTAAATACCCTAATTTGTTCATTACACATTCTATTCATGTATCAAAATATCACATGTACCCTGTAAATGTATACAATTATTATGTGCCAACAAAAAAATACAAAATACTTTAATTGTGTAGTAGATGAAATATTTCGGTGTTCTTGTATTTACCAGGCCTTTGTCTTTCTAACTCTTGGCTTTTCCTTGTGCCCAAGTCGTGTAAAATATTTGGCAGGGGCGGGGGGCAGGGGAGTACTGATTAACTGACCACTATTCTAAACATCAGTGGTATAAAAATTCATTTTTGTTGTTGTTGCTGTTGTTGTTGTTCCAAGATAGAGTCTCGCTTTCTCACCGAAGCTGGAGTGCAGTGGCGTGATCTTGGCTCACTGCAACTTCTGCCTCCCGGGTTCAAGTAATTCTCCCTGCCTCTGCCTTCTGAGTAGCTAGGATTACAGGCACCCGCTACCACGTCTGTCTAATTTTTGTATTTTGTAGTAGAGACGGGGTTTCGCCATGTTGGCTAGGCTGTTCTTGAACTCCGGAACTCAAGTGATCCACCTGCCTCTGCTTCCCAAAATGCTGGGATTACAGGCATGAGCCACGGTACCCAGCCAAAATTCAATTTTTTAACACTATTATGGGCCAGGTGCAGTGGCTCATTCCTGTAATTCCGGCACTTTGGGAAGTCGAGGCGGGTAGATCACCTGAGATCAGGAGTTCAAAACCAGCCTGGCCAATGTGGCTAATCCCTGTCTCTGCAAAAATACGAAAATTAGCTGGGCATGGGAGCACACCTGCAGTCTCAGCTACTCGGGAGGCTGAGTGAGGCAGGAGTATCTCTGAACCTGGAAGGCGGAGGTTGCGATGAGCCAAAATCATGACACTGCACTCCAGCCGGGGAATAGAGAGAGACTTTGTCTCAAAACAAACAACAACGACAACAACAAAATCCTATTATGAACTGATAAATGAGAAGAGATGAACAGCCTTGGCAAGTTTTACATGATAATCTAAAATTGAAGTTTAATCTTTCAAATATATTTAGCAGAAAATATTACGCCTTTCAAGGTGTTTGTGTGTATAATTTGTATTCATATGCATGCATAGGCATTAGTTCACACAGGTATTAGTGCTTACAGTACTGTTGACACTCTTCAACACTGTTAAGCTAAATTATCTCATTTTTAACTACATGCTTTAATCTGGGAACTCTATATTCTGTTTGCAAATTGTTCATTTATTTTATTAAATTACAGTTGCTGTTGTAAACTATCATCATATATAAATCCATAATTTATGCTCTCCAAATCTGGACATATTCACTGGAGTGGATGGAAATTTTTATTCTCTTTTTAAGTTACAAATTTTTAACATAATAATAGTATTACTACCATATAATTCATATTATAAAATAACAACTACACTTACAATTTTTGCAAAATGTCAAAACTATTACTGAAAATTTTATCCAATGCTAATAAGCACAGAAAAAATTAATAAAGGATCACACATATCATTTTTCAACTACATACATAATTATTTTTAGGTAAAAATGATTCCAGATAGTTATCTGAGCATGATGAGTAAAAAAGCACACATACCTTTATAAAAATGGATTGCATTCTGCATATAATCTAATTAAAATATACAATAGTATTATGTTTTACATGAAATATCAGAAAACGTGAAATTAAGGTATAGCTGAAAACATTCAAAGTTTGAAAAACTGTATTTTATACAATACATATCTTCAAAAACTCTTAAGATTATGCAAAGATATTATGGAAGACATTAACAGGTGGAACACATATTTTTTAACTACGTATTTTCTTAAACAATTTTTAGTGATTATTTTCAATAAAAGATAGGTCATTGGCTCTCTCTCTTCCATTCTAATACATATACTTGAAATATAGACCACTACTTTAATCTGTTAAAGTTTGTTACTTTATAATTCATCTAACTGTTACACACTAAATATAAAAATATTTGTTCTATATTTGAATGGACCTGTTTTTGTGATTATGATTCCTCTACATTGGAAAGTGTATGTGCTAATTAACTTCTTAGTTGGATACAAGTAATTCCCAATAACACTTGCTCCAAGAATTGGAATTTTATAGTTTACAATGGTTTCTTATCTGAGAACAATTGCATCTTTTGGTTTCTACTTTTTTCTTTGAATTTTGTAATCTTAGCATTGAATGTTACTGCAGAGAAGTCTAATGCCAATCTAAAACCTCCAACTTTGTAAGCGACTTGCCCTCTGCTCCATTATCTGAAGTATTCTTTCCATATTTTTGATGATTTAAAGGGCACCTGCATGTTACCTAAAACTCAAAGTGCTCTATGAACACAAATAGTATCTTCTTTTTTTCTGGTAAATCTTAGTTTGATTGTTGTGTTAGTGATTTTTTGTTATTTTTAGTTATTGAGGTTTATTCCTCAAGAAGATTAATCATCTTTCTTTCTTAATACATCTCTATCTCACTTTTCCTTCTTTTCAAAAAAAAAGAAAAATATGATCCCCCATAGTTATCTCAAACCTTGTTCCTATGTTACTAACCCTCTGTCCTTTGATGTTACTAACATTTTTATGAGTTCAGTTGTGGTCTTTTCACTCTTAATATTTTTTTCTTAAATTTCCTCTTTCTCATCTCATTTATTTGGGCTCTGACCTCATTGACTTAATGAGCTTCATAAGCTCATTAAGCTGCTTTATTCCTCAAAGCAGTTGATCAAACTTCTTTCTGTTGGGTAAAGCTTATTTCTAGCTTGTGTCCTTTATCTCTTTGATGCTATACTTCTCTAGATGTTAATTTGTTAATGTACTATTGAGCAGCACAAAAATAAGTTTTCACTTTTCTAAGACCTTAAATAGGTTCATAGCATACCAGCTTGTTTAATGCATTTGAATTTTTTCTGTATATGCAATGCCACAATATTTACTCACTGTTTACCATAGATTAAAAACTTCACAGAGCAACATTTTAACCCCATAGACATTTAAGAAATGAAACACTAAAATAACTGTAGTTTATCCATGTTTAAGCAAAATATATTCAAATTTATTTGTGCTTGTTAATAATAAACATATATATATTTAATTCACATTTTAGTAAATTAAGTCAAATAATTACTTATTAATTATCCTAAAGAGTCCCACAAGGTATATTACAGCTTTGAACCCAATAGGAATTTAATATATCTTTATCTGCTTAGAGCACTATTATTCAAATAATATTCGACAAAGGATTATGTGCTTTAAAACATCACTAATATTAATCAAAGAGGGAACTCAAGACGCTCACTATAGTATGGCAATACAAACTGTTGTTTAAGTAATGTAATACTACATATTATATATATTTAATATTTTCAAGTATAGCAATAATTAGAGCTGGACATAAATTGTATTAGAATATATAGATTAAAATGAACTTTTAAATAAAATACATGCCTACTGATAATAATGATGATGATGATAATGGAAATTCTGTTTAAACTACGAAGCAGCAAGTCCTTGAAATATACAGAATTTACCTGACAGCATTTTGGTGGGGTTTTCTAAGGTGAGGTAATTCTATATAGCCTCCAATACCCCATTGAGTATTAGCTTATAAGTCCTTTGGCTTGACTCCCCAATAGTAAGGCAGTCTTTCATGTTATCAAGATAGGAAACATTACTGTTCCAATACGATTGGGTTGCTCTAATCCAAGCTTGTCCAACCTGTGGCCCACAGGCTGCATGTGGCCCAGGATGGCTTTGAATGTGGCCCAACACAAATTCATATACTTTCTTAAAACATTATGGGATTTTTTTGTGATTTCTGTTTGTTTGTTTTTAGCTCATCAGCTATCGTTAGTGTTAGTGTATTTTATGCATGGCCCGAGATAATTCTTCTTCTTCCAATGGCGCCCAGGCAAGCCAAAAGATTGGACACCCCAGAAAATCTCTTGTCATCTTGATTTGGAGAACTCTTACGTTTCTATAGGCATATGACAGAAAAAGGAATTTGGTTTAAGGTTTTGGGTTTGGGGGAGTTTTTGTATTTTATATTTCTTTCTTCTGTCCCTTTTTGCCCTTTACATTCTTTATTTATAAGACATTGGTTTAATAATTTATTTTATGATTCTGATTTGATAAGATTTTAGCTATATGAAAATTGCTCCCACACATGACAAATATTTTTCCTTAGTATGAGAGCCGTCCTTATTCAAACAGGAATTGGAAACAGGACGACACTTGCCAAAGCATGGACTTCAGATCTCTTTTGGGTTTAGTTTATAAACTCTGCAGTGATGCCAGAAGACGGAGGACACTTCTTTCTCAAGGCCACAGAGGCAATGTTGACAGTTCTAATTAATAGAATGTAAATCCCTCACTACATTCTTTATTGTTTTCCCTCTCCCAAGCTCACCCTGTGACCATGGCCCTTTCATGGCATCAGAGAATTATACCAGTGGTTTAAGAAAGGGAAAGAGTAGAAACCTTCTGCCTGGCCCCATTAACATTACTGTTGGTCCTTCTTGACATTTAAAAATGTGCACAGTACTAACTTTGCTTTCTTGCTTATTCAATAATTGCTCTTTTGTCTCTGACAGGCTTCTACTTGATTTCCCATGATTTCAGCAGTGAGATTCTAATTGTGCTTTCCAAAACTTCTTTGACATCTATCACACTAAAATCCCAGGGCCACTCTTTGGAATAAACTAGAGTATGAAGGTTTTGGTATCTTTTCGTTTAGAAATGGAGATTTTTTTTTTTTTTTTTTTTTTGAGACAGAGTCCTGCTCTGTTGCCCAGGCTGGAGTGCAGTGGCTTGATCTCAGGAACCACCCCCCACCCAACATCATGCCTGGCTAATTTCTGTATTTTTAGTAGAGACAGGATTTCACCATGTTGGTCAGGTTGGTCTTGAACTCCCGACCTTGGATGATCTGCCTGCCTTGGCCTCTCAAAGTGCTGGGATTACAAGTGTGAGCCACTGCTCCCAGCCTAGAGATGGAGATTTTTAAATGAAATTAAAATCTCTAACTGCTTTAAAGTTTTTAAAGAGGAAAAGGGGAAATTTTGAAATAAATGTAGTTTACCCAGTTTATCAGCTTCTAATTTGTTAACATTGTTCTCAATTGATCTTTAGATGACAATCAGCATGTATTCAGAAAATTATGAGTTGTCTAATTTGGAGTAAAAATGATTGGCTCATTTGTACCCTTTGGACCTCTTGAAAGACATAAGTGGAAGAAGGAAAGTGTGATAATAATTTAAAGAATCTTATGAAAAGATCCCCCATTTATTCATCCAGTGTAAGTAAGTCAAGCTTGTACAGCCAATGAATTTGATAAAGTGAAGGGATAATGGTCTGGTGTTGAAGTTGCTGGGAACAAATTTTGTTTTACATTAATTTAACTTATTAATGATACTTTTTTTTTTCAACTGTCTTCTCTTGCAGAATACTTTAGGAATCCAAAGTTGTAGAAATAGGCTAACCTAGTCAATGGACTAGGCAACTTCACGTAGTAACATACCACAAAATGACAACCTGAATTTTGAAATAAATACTAAGCCACTTTAAGTTCTATAATTTAATAGCAAAGTATGCAATTATCAAATAAACTGTACTTTCAATTAATGAAGTGAACATTCAGTAGCTCTCAGTTTTCTCTCTTCTGCTTTTCTGCTGGGCTGGTCCTGGGGTTAACTAGGACTTGCTTTTCAGTTCCGTCTTACTGTTTTCCTTGTCAAAAATAAAAAGAGCAAAAACAAAACAAAAATCGAAGCCAAAAATAATAGGCCACTTCCCTTCCACATCTAAGGTGAATGCTCAATTAGTTACTGGAAGTTCTAGAACCTTATGTCCAGCTTCCTACTTACAGATCCTCTTGGGATTCTCCCAGACATCTTCTAGGACACTTCCTCAATATCCACTCTTTCCCCCTTATCCTTATTTCATCTCCAATTTACTCTCATCTTATAATTGTACTACCATTCTTGTTAAAGGAAGAAACTTCAAAATCAGTTTGCCTATCTTTAACTCACTCTCACCTGAGATTTAAAAGTAAACCTTGACAAGTTAGTGTTAAAAGTATACTCCCAAGCTTTTTTTCTCCTTCATCTCAGCGTCCCTTATTTATTTCCTGGACCTCTGTGATAGCCCCCCAAATCATGCCTCAGGCTCTGGGGTCTGGTAGCCTTGCTGAGCTGCAGTTCTGCCTCTGTGGGATGGGGATACTAAGGTTACATATTGACTAGCATTACAGAAAATGTAAGAAAGTAAAGAGCCAACTAAAAAATAGTTCAGACTTTGTGGATCAAGAGGCAAAAAGAAGGATATTGCAGAGCTACTTTGATAATGAGAGGACCCAAATGCCTGCCCACCTTTCAGACCTATGATGGTTGATCCAGGTCAGTGTCATGGAGTGTCCCCAGTTGCCCTCAGCTGGAGACCTTCTGAGTTGGTAGAATCACAGGTCTGAGGTGTGGCTGCAGGAGGATCTAACTGTCCTCTTCAATCTCTGCCCAGTGACACACTCATTTTGGTGGCCTCCAGGAGAGCCCAGCCAGCCTTCCTGACTTGGCTGCTGGCCCTAGGTGCTAGGGATAGAGAGAGAACAGGGGCAGAGGGGTATGCCAGGCCGGGTCTCCATGGCCACCACTGCCATCTTCCAGGGTTGACACACAGTAAGCTCTCAATAAACAACTGTTACTGTTATTAATAATAATAACACCACCTTAAAACCACTCAGCCTTTACCATTGGACTTGGAATAATTGCTAAATGCCTAACGTGACCTACAAAGATCTTCATGATTTAGTTTTTGTTCTGTCCCTAACCACATATTCTGCCACTTCTCCTTGCCCGTGACAGGTAGTGGAATGATATTACAATCAGACCAGGTCCTATGCTGGACTTTCCTTCTCTCTATACCTGGGTAAATATTATTCCGCGTTAATCCACTTAAAGCTCAGCTCATTAGTGAGGTCTTCCACTTTTCCTTACCAAGAAATAGGTCCTACCTGTTATTATTTATTTTAGAACTTGTTTGTTTCCTTCTTGGTTTTTAAAACAATTACAATTACCTCATCGAAGTGATTTTCTTTTTCCTTGCTTGTCTCTTCTTCTGGGTTTCAGGCTCCATGAGAACAGGATTCATGTGTGTGATATTTATCTTTATATTCCCATAGCCTATAACAATGACAAGCATAGAATGGTGATAAGTAAATATTTTTGAGTTGTAAATAAAGAAAAAAGTGAACTATATTTGGCTAAGTGAACCATATTCCCTAGTTCTTTGCCTGCAATGGAAAAAAAAAAACACTTGGATCATTTTCCCAAATTTATCCATTATTTGCAACATTTGTTAAACGATGTTGAATAAACAGATAAGCATATATTTTAAATTCTCATAAGTGAACTCATATCTGGCAAGTAATTATCATACAACCTCTTCTTTTCCTATGGTTTCTAAATAATGTATTATTTTAAAAATACATTATTAGATTTTCAGTGTTTAAAAATGCATTGATAGGTTCTTGAATAACAGAATAAACTTCATAGATGAAGAGGGACACACAGAATATTTAATTTAAAAAAATTGCTACTCTTTATAACATTATGAAATTATTGTAAACATTTTCATCAGGCTTCCCATTAAAAATAATTTACATGAACAATAAAGCAAAACTTAAATATATAAAAATTAGTGCCAGAGGCAGTGGCTGATGCTCGTAATTCTAGCACTTTGGGAGGCTGAAGCAGAAAGTGACCTTGAGGACAGGAGTCTGAGATCAGCCTAGATAATATAGGCTGTTGTCTCTACCTCAGCCTAGGCTCATCTCTACCAAAAATATATATTTCTTTAATTAGCTGAGTTTTGTGGTGCATACCTGTAGTCCTAGATACTTGGAAGGCTGCAGCAGGAGGATCACTTGAGCTCAGGAATTCAAGTGAGCTATGATCATTCTACTGTACTCCAGCCTGGGTGACAGAGTGAGTCCTTGTCTCTAAAATACATAAATAAAAGAAAATATTTTAAAAATTAGTTTTCCATTAAATATTTAAATAGTGATTAAAATTTTTAAAATTGCTTTAATAAGCATCAAAATTAAATCACAAATGTAATTAATCAAATTACATTGAATGTTTTAGTCATTTTAAACTCTGACAAAAATCTTCAATTTCTTACGAAAATTGATTACAAAGTCAGTTATTAGACTATTACAAAAAAGTGTCAAAATTTTGCTGCCTCATTTTTAAGTTAGTGGTTTTCATTTCCTGTTTTCTTGTTGCTTTATTTGCCCTGCATTAACACCACAGAATTTTTGTAATATATTCTGATACATTTTGAAACATTTCCTGTGTTTGTAACACTTACCAAATGCAAAGAGGGAAAAAAAATCCATCTAAGACTAGAGAAAATTGGGAGAGGTGTGTGGGTGATTTATTGATTCTAGAGTTGAACACAGTATCTAGCTGTATAGTCCAGGGAAATCCAATTCCAAGCCAGTGTGTGATGATTCATCTGTGCCTTCTTCTTTCTTTTTTAACAATTAAGTTTCTCTTATTATAATAAAGGGCTTTAATACTTTCTGTTTCATAGGACTTTAATTTGATTTATCCATATTGTTTATCTCAGAAGTTGTGTGTATTTCAAACGTCATATGGTCAGCATTATTTAACAAAATGTCCTGAATTATGATGCGTGATGACTTGGTATATTAACGTTATTGAAATCCCACAAAAATAAAAAATATGATAATAAGTTGCATTACATAGACTTTTTATCTACCAAGAGATGAAACGTTGACTCTGCTCACTTAGCCTTTAGGGATAAATGGTTAATTTGTTGTCTTAAAACACACTTTTGGCTTGGTTTTGTGGGCTTTGCCTATGAAAGATAAGTTAGCTCATAAAAAATGTTGTGATTTTACTTACTTTAACTTTTGGGAAGCAATGTTCACCAGCGTACTGGATTGAATACTACCTTACAGAAGGCTGAGATCTGCCTAATTTTGTTGTTATTGTTTTACTTGACTTGCTGTCCTTTGTTGGACCCTAGTAGAATTAGTTCTTAATCTTTGAAAGTCAGTAGCTCCCCGGAAAATCTGTTGATGTTGATCTTTTGCATAAGTTTGTCAAAAATATAGTATAATCTTCTCTCTGTGGTTTCCTTTGTTCCTTCATTCCTATAATATTTTATGCCTATAAACATGAATGCTGTTTTATGATTTTAGTTTTTACAGAAATGTTATTTGTGCTTTCAAATGCTATTTTCATATTTTGGTACTCTCATTCCTAACATATTTAAACACTCTTCATATAATCCTGCATTCTGTTATTCTCTTAAGCATCTTCAGCATGTCCGTATATTTATCCTAAGGTTGTCAACATTTTTCTCTTGGCATTACAGAATTTAGTCAATTCTGTAATAATACTATTTTAGTTCTTAACGTTTTTCTTAACTCTGAATTTTACTCTTTCATCTAATTGTGGTTTTTTATTATCTGATATTTGACTTTTAATTTATGTTGTATTCTACGTGATTCCTTTCTGAGCCATGTATTTGTAAGGATAATTTTTGCTGTGTTTTGGGTATATTTTTTCCACAGGGAATATGCACTCTCTCCCTCTCTTTCTCTCTCTCTCCGTGTGTGTGTGTGTATATATATATATATACACACACACATATGTGTAGTAATAAATATATATATATAGTACGTGTGTGCATGCAAACATACAGACACATGTACAATAAGTGCACACACATATACAGACACATGCACTTATTATATTCTTTCTTTTTTCTACTTTTTCACAATCTTAAATATTACTTCTATAATATTTATGTTTTAAGAAAAAGTCTATGTAAACATCTTTGTGTTCAGATGCTATATGAATAAATTTCCTCTTATTTTCTGTCCGTTTCAGTTAAAATCTGTCTTAGCTCCGAAGTTTTATTTCAAAGATGATATTAAACTGAATCTATAGGTAGTAGTATTTGATAGTTAGAGGCTAAATTTATTTCCTGTGTGCACATAAATTTTGTTTGCATTTACTTGCCTTTTTTACAAAAAGTATAAGTAGGATTAGCTCGTTGATTTCTAGATGTTTCTTTTTTATTTCCCTGCATACCTATTCTCAAAAATTGCAGTTCTTCCTTTTTGTTTCTTCTTTTTATTAAGACTTAATGTTACATTTATTTTCATTTTGAATAAATGAAATTACTTATTTTAATTTCAGCTAAAGAATTTGTAGTCTGTCTTCACTCATATTTTTTCCAACAACACATGTCTTCTTGTTATGTTATTCTCAAGTTATGTAGTTCAATGTAGTTAAAATTAACCCAAAGGAAAACATACATATGAATAAGATTATTTTGAAGAATTTGAAAAGACAGAACATCAAAATCCAGTTTTACAGGAAATAGCAACTTTCCACATCTTTCTCCTTCAACTGATACCTACAACATTTTTAAAAACATCTTTACAAGTAGCCATTAAGACTATTTGAGGATTTCTGGTTATAGAGAGGCCCAATTACATTGTTTTACAACAGAGTTGTCCAAATTTTGACTTCCCTGGGACACACTGGAAGGAAAAGACTTGTCTTGGGCCACACATAAAATACACTAATGCTAATGATAACGAATGAGCTAAAAAAATTGCCAAAAATCCCATAATGTTTTAAAAAGTTTACAAATTTGTATTGGGCTGCATTCAAAGCTGCCCTCAGCTGCATGCTGCCCATGGGCCACAGGTTGGACAAGTTTGTTTTACAGGGTAGCGGCTTAATACTTTTAGAAACTATTAGAATTACTTTTGAATATTGAATTAATGATAGTCTTCCTCTCATAACCACAAGTCTTAGACCTTTCTCTGAACACATAGATTGATTCCTAGCTTACAGAAAATGAAATTTCAAAAAATTAAAAATTTGCTTAGCATAATCATGAAAGTTACGTTTAAGCACTGTAAAATCTTCTTGTCATTTATATGGATTAGTTTTGCTTGATAAGTACCTTGAAATAAAGCAAAGGCAACTGATCACATACTGAATTATTGGGCTGACCAACATAGAATGAGAAAATCTTCCTTTATACATTAGCACAAAATTAGAAAACAAAAATCATCCTTATTGGGTAGAAAGAGAGACAGAGATCAAGCCAGGAAATCATAAAATATAATAAAAATTTTTAACAGCGGCTCCTACCCCAATTATAATACGTACCAATTTCTCATATACAACAAAGGGAGACAATTTTATGCCAACTGGATAACAATGTAATATCAATTTTAACATATATTCCAATGTCAGAGATGTTAAAATGTTGAAAAGTGTGTAAGAGTTGACAAAATGTGGTATTTTAAAATGTAATACACCTCTATAATTTACTTCTTTTTCCTTTGGTGTGCTTACTTAACTATAGTGCTACAGAGAGCTGAATCTATTTTCTGAATAATCTCACACTGTCAATGAAATTTAAGAGGTATTCGCTCAGTATACATGTAGCAAAAGGAAAAAATGATTAATTTTGACAGAGGTGGGCAGGTAGGGTCAAAAAAAAGGTTTTAAAAATAGAAAATATTTAACTTGAAAGATAGTAATAAAATGTCATTCTAAGGCTGAAGGAATTTGGGCAAAGTCAGGGAGATATGAACAAATTGGTGCACTCAAAAGAACACAGATCATTTAATATTCCTGCAGCAGGAACGCAAAGTGGAACGGGGAGAAAAAGAGATTTTCGAAAAACAGATTGAATGATAAATTCCCCCAACAAATGACAAAGCTTAAGGGTTCAGAAATGTAATATTTCTTGTCTTAAAAACGTTGAGTGAAAAAGAAAGTGTCTAATAATCAACACTTTTATTTATACTACTCTTCAAAAACGTGTACCAATAAGAGTATAGAAATTGGTTTTCCCAATGGAAAAAAAAACTAGAATAAATTTATCTTTTGGATTAACTATTATGGAGAACATTAATAACTAACCAATTAAATTAAAATAATTGTTTCAAGTGAAATTGATTTCTTCTCTTTGCTTCTGTAAGAAGTCTAATTTATATAAAAGTTTGCATTAGAGTGGACAATCTAAAATAAATAGTAATATAAAGGAGGAAAGTACAGGTATCTATATAGAAGGTATGAGATTTGAAGATTAGTATCAATACAACACATTGCTAATAGGATATATGTTTTATTTGCGTTATTAGCGGAAAGTATTTTTTCTATTTATAAAAATTATTTTTAATTTATTTAATTCAGTCAAAAATTATATAATTATAGCCTAATAATAAAATATATATCTAAACACAATGAACATTTGATTAATTTAGAAAGAGCATATTTGAGTTTAAGATTCCACACTTCTGATGTTATGTTCTAGAAAGGTATTATAGTATGGATAAACATTATAAGTGGAGGGAAAAAAATTAAAATGTAAACCTGAGTCATAGAATCAAACAGTGAAGCAATTATGATATTTTGAGCAAGTTGTGTGAGCTATAGCTAATTGAAACACAGTGTATTAGTAATGGTTCCTCCAAGAAACTGGGAATTCAAGCTGGGTAATTAGAAGAGAGGTTTATAAAGTTGCTTTTTATAGAGGTTTGGGTTGTATTTAAGAGTACCCAAGGAATAATGTATTGCCAGAACCAGAAGAAACTATTCTCTTTCCTAATCCTGCAGGATGAAAGGAAGAGCTCAATAGTGCAAATCTGCAGAAAATAAACAGAGAGGATGGAGAATAGTCTAAGACAGTCAGTGAGAATACCATGCCTTTAAGGAATCCAGCAAAGCAGTCATGCAGCTCATAACGATGCCTCAGTCAATGACGTACCGCATATACGATAGTGGTCACACAAGACTATAATAAAGCAAAAAAATTTCTACCACCTACTTACTTCTTTTTTTTTTTTTTTTTTTTGAGGCGGAGTCTCACTCTGTTGCCCAGACTGGAGTGCAATGGCGTGATCTCTGCTCACTGCAAGCTCCGCCTCCTGGGTTCATGCCATTCTCCTGCCTCAGCCTCCCGAGCAGCTGGGACTACAGGTGCCCACCACCACGCCCGGCTAACTTTCTGTATTTTTAATAGAGACGGGGTTTCACCGTGTTAGCCAGGATGGTCTCGATCTCCTGACCTTGTGATCCTCCCTCCTCAGCCTCCCAAAGTGCTGGGATTACAGGCGTGAGCCACCGCGCCCGGCCTACTTACTTCTTGATGATCTTGACCCTGTGTAGGAATAGGCTAATGTGTGTTTGTCTTCGTTTTTAACAAAAAAGTTTAAAGAGTAAAAAAATAATTAAATAAATTTAAAAATTTAAAAATAGAAAAGAGTATGTTGATAGGGATAGAAAGAAAATATTTTTGGACAGTTTTACAATGAGCTTGTTTTAAATTAAATGTTATTACAAAAAAGTCAAAAAGTTTAAAAATATTTATAGAGTGAGTTACAGTAAGCTAAAGTTAGTTTATTATTGAAGAAAAAAGTTTCATAAATTTAGTGTATCCTAAGTACAGTATAAGTCAACAGTAGTGCACAGTAATGTCCCAGGCCTTCACATACACTCACCACTCACTCACCAACTCACAGAGAGCAGCTTCTAGTCCTGCAGTCTTTATTCATGGTGCCCTATACAAATATACCATTTTTAATTTTTACACTGTATTTTATTGTACCTTTTCTATGTTTAGATATGTTTGGATATCAAATGATTACCATTGTGTTGCAATTGCCTGCAGTATTTAGTTTGGTTATCTGCTGTGCAACTTTGTAGCCTAGGAACAATAATCTATACCTATACCTTATAGCCTAGGTGTGTAGTAGGCAATATCATTTAGATTTGTGTAAGTGCACTCTACGATGTTCATAGTGTAACGGAATTCCCTAATACATTTCTCAGAACATATCCTAGCTGTTAAGTGATAACGTGATTGTACATCTCTAAAGTGCATATTCCTCCAGCACTCAGATTTCTTGCTGATGGCTTCCTTCTATTCATGCACAGCTGGATATCAAAGTGATGAGAAGTCATTGAGGCAGTGTGTATACATCAGCTTTCTGGAACACAAAGCAATGTAGAGAAGGTTAGAGAATGTATTTAGATAGGCAAAAGGATATCTAGGAGAGAGTATCACTTTTTCCCCATTCTCTCAGGAGTGTCTGTTCTTGTCTTTTACCCAGTTGAAAGATTTATGTCCTTAACACAGGTGTCTTGTTATATCCTTCTCTCCATGTCCAAATGGTATAAGGTCTACGGTGCAAAGGACCAGAAAGATGTAAGGAGGGCTATTAAGACAACCCTTGACTAATTATAACAGGGAACAAGAAAGTTGCCATAGCCCTTAGGCAAACCGGTAAAGAAGAAGACAAACATTATTTTATTATATTGTGTGGCTAAATATAGGAATTTTAGTTAGATTCCCATGTAGAAGACACTGGAAGCTTTGCCAGTTATTAAGTTTGTTTACTGCCATCATACATTCTGGTAATGAAAAAATATATACATAGAATAAATTTGTAGTCTCATTGGACCCACTGCGAGAAAGAATCAAACCAAGACTCCATCAATCATCAAAAACCTGCACTCTGTGCAGCATGGTAAAATGCAAAAGTTCAGATATCATTGTCTGTTCAGAGGTGGTACCATAAACTCCAAAATGCTTGAATGTTTTCCTTATTTTTATTTTCTTGAAGGTTTGTCATCTGCTAAAGTCTGAAATTCCTTCTGCAAAACCATTGGAAAAGATTCATGGTAGAGACATGTGTCGTGTTGCTGAGTCCTTCAAAAGATACAGATTTCTCCTCAATGGACGACCACTGACTCAATAGATTGGTACCTGAGTTACCTCTCTGTCCTACAACCATAGAATTTTTCTGCTAATATATGTCCTGCAATCCCTTAGTAGGCTATCAATCTATGTTATTCATTGAAACCCTATGTTTTGTTAACCATCACCGCAGATTCCTGCATATTAAATTTTATTACCATTCCTGCCTTGACATTTATTGGGATATTTGCATCCACCCTGTCTCTGGAGGGCAAGCACTAATCTTGCCTCTAGCAACTTTGAATCCCAATACTTCCACTGAGATTTAGGAAAGCCAAGGCTATTGCAGCATCTTTTGCCACAGTCCTAGCCAATAGATTGATGATGGTCACACATAGGCTTATAAAAATGCTAATGCCCTTATAATCAAAGCTTTTTTCTCAATGCTTAACAAAGGCATGACCTTTAGACCATTGCATAGGGTACGGCCAATGGCTATATGATCAGATAATATAAAACATTTCAATACCAACATTATAATCCAGATGAAACTTCTGATTCTTTCCTATATATACCCCCTAGAACTGATATTTTAACTGCATTGCTAATTGCTGGAGCTTTCTTTTGAGTACAGGCTTCAACCAGCCAGAGTAGCTGCTGACTATTAACATCCATCCTAGGTGCTAGATCCAAACTTATATGCCATGTTCCAGGTAAGGACAATTTATAAATATATTGGGTGGCATTTATCATTTTAAAATTTCATCCTCCTTTGTCTAGTACCCCAGAGTAACACTCTCATACATGCTTCTCAGACTCTTGTTAATTGAAACTGACAAACTTTTGTTACTTCACTGTATATAGAGTCCTGGAGTCAACTACGTTTCTCATTTGGTGTATGTTGGACAACTCCTACGGCCCTGAAGATGATGATTGGCATTTAGCATGGCCTTTGCAGAGAAAGTAGTCCCTAAATACATTTAAGAAGTTTTTTTTTTTGAAGGGAAATTCTAGTTCTCTCAGAAAGGGTTTGAATGTATGCCTCTGCCAGCAAAGGAGATTCAGGAGTACTCGGGGGGAGAAGAGAGTCCAAAATGTTCAGCTGGGTTTATGTCTTCCCAATTTTTTCCATCTATATCTCAAGGCGTCATTCTTTCTCAACCAGTGAATTGAGCATTTTATTGACACTGCAAATCTGCAACTCCTACAGCAAGCTCTGGTTATTGTTCCTTAGCCATATCTGCTCTGTAACTAGCAGAGGTAATGAACTCTTCAAAACTGTCACTGAGAATTTCTAATTCTCCATTTATTGTGTGAATTGAGTATTCACAACCTTTATTTTGTTCTTTTACTTGAGTATACTTTCTAGGGCTCTTAGGTGTAGCCAACCACAATAAAAATCTTTATCATCATTATTGTCATCAAAAGAATAAAATTCCAAAGAAATTTTATCTCCTGAAACCTAGTTTTTAATTGCATGTCTTCCCATGCTAATAACAGTGATATTTTGAAAATCTTCATACAACTATTTCCTACAACTTTCCAGTGTCCAAATTTTCCTCAAAACCAATAAATCCATACGTTTCTCAGTATGTCTACAATTCAACCCCAGGATACTATTTCTAAGGTTTGTTTCTGGGAACTATTTCTGATACCAATTACAATGTTATTTAAGGTTAACCAGAAAAAAAATAGATGGCACATTAAAATCAGTATTTAGGGGGATGTTTAATAAAGCAAATCCTTTTATGAATTGTGTTTGTGTTTTAGGGAATTAAAAAGGAGGAAAGAAGTGGTAATATAGAGTAGTTGAGCTAGTAGTGGATTTAGACATTTTTAATAACTGGCTTTCTCGAAAAAAATCAAAAACAAAAATAAACCAAAAAAGCCTAATTTGTAGCTATGCTATTTTCCATGATGTGAATGCTCCCACCATGGCTGATTTCAAGCTGACACAATGGCCTTAATGAAGACAGAGTTGGGAAGCAATGGCCACAACTAGATCTCAGGAGATGGTAAGAGCCATCAACACCTCCAGCA
Organism: Hylobates moloch; assembly: GCF_009828535.3. Taxonomy (NCBI): domain Eukaryota; kingdom Metazoa; phylum Chordata; class Mammalia; order Primates; family Hylobatidae; genus Hylobates; species Hylobates moloch. Next base: position 22,690,172 of record NW_026652292.1, on the reverse strand, counting down.
TGTTCACACCACTGCCTGGGGTTAACAACAGCAGGAAGGTTTTAAGACACATAGACCAGAAAAGGCCAGGGAAAGAGTTACCTAGAATCAGAGATGGTAATTGCGTGGAGAAGGATGTCCAGCATGAATGATGCAATCAATTCACTGAATCTTGTAGAGTGGAGTAACCAAGCGAATTAATAACCTGAACACTCCTCCTCCAACCTTTCAATCTGTTGTCAGTGCAAAATGTTGACCTAACTGAAACCATAAGCCAAGGGAACCCATGATGCAGTGTATAAGGGCCTGCCTCCCAGACATAAAGCAGCCAGAAAGAAATGAGAAGTAGATAGTAGGCATCAAACAAAAGATATCATATATATATATATATATCATATATATCATATATATGATTCATTAATATATATATCATATATATCATATATATGATTCATATATATGATATATATGATATATATGATATTATATATGATATATATGATATTATATGTATGTGATATATATGATGTAATATGTATATAATATATATGATAGAATATATATGATATATATGATATATATATACACTTTTCTGTTTTTGTCTTATCTACTTCACAGTTGGTTGTGCATGCTAAATATATTTTTATTGATGTTTTCTGAGTGTACTATTCAATACAATTATCTGGGATACAGGTGGGAGAAATAATAACTCACCATATTTCTTGTTACTCAAAACCAATATGTGTTATGTAATTGTAATTTGTAATTAAAATTTCAGGCACATAACTGGCATAGGATTCTGAATGGTTGTGGACATGTGTTTGCTTCCCCCAAAATTAGGAAAAATGTTACCAAAAAATTGTCAATAAGAATCATTGCACACATCTGTCTTGTAACATCACTCCCCCCCTCCTTGACTCTTCTTTGTTATTAGAACTACTTGTAAGTCTCTGAACTAGATCTGCTCATTTGTCTACATGAACCATACTTTTCAGCCAGAAGGATCTCATTGTCACTTAAATGCATTATGTAAATTTATGCATTTTTTTCTCCAGTTCTTCTCATTGATCTTTTTCTTACCTCTATAAACCCAGCTGAAGTTCAAACTGCTCTATGAAGCTTTTTCCAAACACACCAAGTGCTTTTTCTCCCTCTTCTAAATTTCTAATTAAGTATAAAAAAAACAAGGATATCATCTATGCCACCCATTCATTACATATATTCTCATGCCTGAAAATTTACTTAGAAGGCAATAGACTTTTTTCTGTTTAGATGTTCCAGGCATGAAGTCTATAATACAGGATTTTACTAATTTAACAACTGTCTTATTTGTACCATTATAAAAAAATACCTGAGAAAGGGTAATTTATAAAGAACAGAAATATATTCTTCAAGCTCTGGAGACTAGGACATTCAAGATCAAGGCAGCAGCATTTGGCAAGTTGAGGGCCTTCCTGCTCCATCTTCGTATAGTGGAAGGAGGGGAGGCAAGAGAGGTAGGAGGAGGCAAAAAGGAGACAAGAGAGTAGCAAAGCTGTGTTGGTGGCAGAAGAGCAGAGGAGAGAAGTTACTCCTGCCAGACCTTTTTTAGTGGTATTAGTCTATTCATGAAGGTGGAGCCTTCATAAGCTAAATATCTCCCATTAGGCTCCACCTCCCAACACTGTTGTATAGGGGATTAAGTTTCCAGCACATGAATTTTGGGCAACACATTCAGACTATGGCAGCAATCATAGGCAAACTACAAATATGAGCTCTGGTTTCATCATGTGGGAAATAGGTGAAAACCAAATTTTTAAAAAATGCTGAGACTCTTATGGTTTAATTAATTTTACATTTACAAATGTTAATTATTATTAATACTTTTAAAGTAAATTTTCTGTTCTTAGTAGAATCCTTGGATAAAGAAAATTACCCCTCACCCAACTTAAAAATTTAAGAACAAAGAGAACTTAAGTGACATTTTCAGGGTCATACTGCTAGCAACTGGTAGAGCCAAAACACAAATTCAGAGATTCCTCTGTCTTATTATCTTACAAAACACGTTTCATCCTAGAACTCCAAGTCTAGGATACCTTGAGCCTTTCTAGTAAGTGTTTTGCAAAGGATTGCAGATGAATTAATAGAATTCTGATACAGAGCTTCCAATATCAGATTTGAGGTAGTTTTTTTTCTTTATCATCACAACGAGAGTCTAGGTATAGACATCACCTGTTATAACAACGTGCTTAGTTCATTGACCATCACTGTCATTACAGCTACATCTGTGCTTTTTTGTTTCGGAGGCGGTACCAAAATTGTTTTCTTTCTTAAGAAATAAATAAATATCTATACATGGCATGTATAACATATCAGTTAAAATATTGTAAATGAGCACAAATGGCTGCAGAAAAATTAATATTTTATAAAAATAATAATTTTGAAGTCTAAAAAATAATGGTTAAGAAAACACAAAATAATACCTAAAGTCATGAGAATAGAAAATACAATTCAATGAAGTAAATGAAATCTAAATTATAGTGGAGTATTGAAGGCATGGCCATAAACTAGAAAGACAAAAACAGTGTAAGAAACAATAAGAGAATAAATAATAGACATGTCATATATGAGATATATTGGTAAATTGATATTAAAAATATGTTATTTCTTTTGATCAAGAGTATGACATTCTCTTATACTGAATAAACAACTCATCTAATTGAAATTCAAAATGTAAAATCCTTTTAATGAACTGTAACTTCTTGGGAAGCCTACAACCACACAATAAAATCACTTAAAGCACAAAAATCAACTGACTTGGAATTGAAAAAAAATTAAAAAAGAAAACACATTAGTTGTTTCTCTTTGTTACATGCAATAACTCTCTTGAAAAAGTAATTAATATATTTTTCCAAGGTCAAATAAAGCCTTAGTGTAAAATTACCTGTATTTTATAGTTCATGAAATACATATATATACACATAGATATGGATATGGATAAACATATATATTAATATCTATATTAATCAGCTCAGACTGCCATAATAAACTATCACAGACTGAATGGTTTATACAACAAACATTTATTTTCCCACCGTTCTGGAAACTGCAAAGTCCAAGACCAAGGTACTGGCAAGGTAGGTTTTATTATGAGACCTCTTCTATTGGTTTGTATGTAGTCATCATTCGCTGTATACTCACATAATCTCTTTGTGTGCTGAGAAAGAGAGATACAAAAAGACAGGAGAAAAAGAGAGAGATGGAGTGCACAAACTCTTTGGTGACTTTTTTATTTTTTATTTTTTTTGAGACTGAGTGTCGCTCTGTCGCCCAGGCTGGAGTGCAGTGGCGCGATCTCAGCTCGCTGCAAGCTCCGCCTCCCGGGTTGACGCCATTCTCTTGCTTCAGCCTCCCGAGTAGCTGGGACTACAGGCACCAGCCACCACGCCTGGCTAATTTTTTTGTGTTTTTAGTAGAGACGGGGTTTCACCGTGTTAGCCAGGATGGTCTCGATCTCCTGACCTCATGATCCGCCTGCCTTGGCCTCCCAAAGTGCTGGGATTACAGGCGTGAGCCACTGCTCCCGGCCGGGTGACTTTTTTTTTTTTTAATTTTACTTTAAGTTCTGGGATACACGTGCAGAACCTGCAGGTTTGTTACATAGGTATACATGTGCCACGGTGGTTTGCTGCACCCATCAACCTGTCATCTACGCTTTAAGTCCCACTTGCATTAGATGTGTGTCCTAATGGAACCAACCCAAATGCCCATTAATGATAGAGTGGATAAAGAAAATGGGTCACATATACACCATGGAATACTGTGCAGCCATAAAGAAGAATGAGTTCATGTCCTTTGCAGGAACATGGATGAAGTTGGTGCCTCTTATAGGGACATTTATCATACATGATGGGGACCCGCTCACATGACCTCATTTAACCTGAATTACTTCTTAAAGCCCCCAATTCCAAATACAGCCACTGAAAGTTAAGGCTTCAACATATGAATTTTAGGGAACAAAAACATTCAATCTGTAACTATGTGTATATATAGAAATATGTATACGTTTGTAAAAATATAAATTAATTATATTCCTGTTTATCTTGTTAGCTAGCTACTACTTGTCCTTAAATGATGTACAATCAGTAAATTATTGTTAAAAATATGTTTATAATATATACATTCATTTATATCTAAATTTGAACCACATATTGAACTGCATTTTTATTAAGCTTAATCATAGAACTGAATGTCATAATCTTTATAAGATGTATTAAATTACATTTTTAAAATTATTCTCTTTTGTTATCCTCTATTTAGCTGTTTTCCTACATTAAGACTAAGCTATAGCCTCTTGTCCCTCATTAATTCTTTTGTTCAACCTAACTAATCATTATCTACTCACTCTCTGCCCCTCTGCAGCAATATTGTCTTTGTTTACCTTCTTTCAAAGTAAACTGGTGTCTTATTATATTTTGTGCATATTAATGAATGTGTCAATAGGAGAGATGTTGTTAGGAAACAACTTTGAAGAATTTTGATTACTGATCAAGTATGGAAAGCATGGATTTCAGGGGAAACAAAATGCCTAAGAGGATTTTAACCACAGTAACTGAGAACAGGAATTAGGAATCCTCAGAGGAACTCTGTTACCTTAAGGGTTCATGGAGATTGTCATCTTGGTTTTAAACAAATTGAACTCGTCTTTTGAAACTGACACTTCAGTGTTTTAAGTTATTCCTAATGAAAAAAAGTTGTTTTCTAGTAAGAAAAGTCTGATGTTGTTGATGAAAGTATGTCTTTAACTGGATAGACGTGATTGACTTTTTTAAAAAGGGGAATGGCTAAGCATATAGGAAGGTATAATGATGCTTTCTACAGAAAAGCTGGGTTTCAAGTGAGATCACTTAATTTCGTAAGGTCTTACAATGTTAAGGCAGGATGTAGAAATGAATCATATATTCACAAATACTTGAGAATGGAAATTTCTCAGCCTAAGCCCTCCAGAGATGCAAATTGTCATGTACTAGCACTTTAACAGGTAGTACAATGCCAAGGACAATGAGCAAGGGAACAAGGGTCTAGACACGCAGGAATGTGTTACTGAGCTAGTCACCTCTTGGTGTCAAATGCAACTAATTAATTTCCTGGAACTGTTTTTGAATGTCCTCATGAAGCACTTTAGGACATTAATCACTAGGGATCAGGAGATTTAGGGAGAGAGCTCTTAACTTTAACTCCTCTTTTAACTTCCACTTTGCATTCAGAAGCATGAGGTCTTGGGCAAGTGCCATAGCTTCTTATTCTTTAGCATCAGCAAAGAATTCCCACTATAGGAGAGGAGAAGCATCCAGCAGAGACTAGGTCTCTCAAGTGACATATTAGGTAACAAATAGTTGGCCTTCCACTTTTAAAAAATAAGAAAATGCAGCTCTGATGCTTGTAAGACATGAATAAATCAAACATTAAGAACCTGTATTACAGGACAGTCATGGTGGCTCACGTCTATAATCCTAGCACTTTGGGAGGCCAAGGTGGGCAGATCACCTGAGGTCAGGAGTTTGAGACCAGCCTGGCCAACATGGTGAAACCCCATCTCTACTAAAAATACAAAAATTAGCTGTGCATGGTGGTGCATGTCTGTAATCCCAGCTACCTGGGAGGCTGAGGCAGGAGAATCACTGGAACCCGGGAGGTGGAGGCTGCAGTGAGCCAAGATCACACCAGTGAACTCCAGCCTAAGTGACATAGCAAGACTCTGTCTCAAAAAAAAAAAAAAAAAATCCGTATAATCTGTATCATATAAACCCCAACTATATGTTCAAATAGTGTGACAAGGACATGTATTTTATTATATATTTTATTATTTATTTATTTATTATTTATTATTGATACTTTATATTCCACATTAATTCGTCTTTTGCTTTATCTGATCATCTCTAGGCCTGCAGATAAACATTTCATTTTTGGGAACCAGAGGCAGTGCTTTAGCCATCTTTTCATTTTATTTTTTTATTTTTTTAATCTGCTAACTCCTTGTCATTCTATAGTATTCATTAAGGACTTTGCATATGATTTGTAGTGTTTCATTTTTATCTCACACACTGTTACCATCTTGCGTAAATTCCATTATCAGTATGGATGTTTCTTCTCTAATGAATACAATAGCCTCGAGTGACTTGGTTTATTCATCATGATTTTCTGATTCACTTCTGCCTTCCATTCCTACAGCTTTAACATCCCTAATTGCTTTATACCTAAAGCCACTAACTTGGTCTTGTTTTTTTTTTTACCTCGTAACAATTTCTTATCTGTCCAGATTTTTCACTCAATTACTCTTGGCATTATTGTTATGTCTCATATCACTCATATCACTTTGACATTTTTCAGCTTATTCATTCTTCCAGTTCTATTTTTTAATCTCTAAACAGTTTAGATTTTAAAGTTCAGATTTCTAAATCCTACTTTGTCAATATGATAAATTAATGTAACTATTTAATTTTCATTGCTCAGCCTTGAAAAAGAGGGATAAAAAAAATACTTGAAACTTGCAAGAAATAACAATGTTTCTACTGAAAACCTATAACTATGGATCATTGATAAAAATCAAACCACCAAGCAATTCCAAATGAAAATTATCTCATGATCACCAACTTCTTCTACCAAGTCACCTACCTCAATTGTAAGAAGAGCATCTTCCTAACATTTTTGTTGAAGTGATGCTTTTGATGTTGTGCCTAATATCTTTGTTGGGGTGATGTTTTTGATGTTGCTCCTAACATCTTTGTTGAGGTGGTGCTTTTGAGGACTCAAATAACAGAGACTCCATTATCTCTTATGAAATAAACATCAATATTTTCTCTTTTCTGTTCACTTGGGAGTGAATTCATGAAAAGCCAATCTGGGCCAAAAATATATGAAATGAAAGAACGAAATTTACAAAACTGAGTGAAGAGAGATGATGCTGTTTCAGTGGACATTCTTCTCAGGGAGCATACTTTGTCCCCTTCTTTTCACCACAGCCTGCCCTGGATCACGCTGTGGATTGGGGATGTTCTCTGACTATGTAGCTGAATCTTCAGGTGAGGGATTTAAAAATGAATGGTGGCCTTCCTATGCCTCCCAACTGCTTTGCTACTCCCCAACTCACTCACCCACATCTGCATTTCTAGCCCATCCCAGAAGTATATGCAGATAAACTGAAGGAATTAAAAGCATATGAGACAATTGGTTATTGTCTGACATTGCCCCCACTGCTGCTGCTGCTGCTGCTGCTTCTTCTTCTTCTTCTTCTTCTTCTTCTTCTTCTTCTTATTATTATTATTATTATTATTATTATTATTATTATTCCTCCTCTTCCTCTTCCTCTTCCTCTTCTTCTTTAAGACAGGGTCTCACTCTGGTGTCCAGGCTAGAGCACAGTGGTATGATCATGACTCGGTGCAGCCTCAACTTCCTGGGCTCAAGTGATCTTCCTCCCTCGGCCTCCCTAGGAGCTAGGACTATGGGCAAGCACCACTATACACAGCTTCTATTTTTTATTTTTTCTGTGTATACAGAAGGGGGTCTCATTATGTTTCCCAGGCTGGTCTTGAACTCAAGTGATCCTCCTGCCTTGGCCTCCTGAAGTGCTGGGATTACAGGCATGATACACACACACACACACACACACACACACACACACATTTCTAATTCTTATTTCCAGGTGCATAGTATTCCAATGAGTAGATGATCATCATTTATAGAAACTTTTTGTTTCATAACTTTTGCATGTGGGAATTTTCACGATAGCAAAGACTTGGAACCGACCCAAAGGTCCATCAATGATAGACTGGATTAAGAAAATGTGGCATATATACACCATGGAATACTATGCAGCCATAAAAAAGGATGAGTTGATGTCCTTTGTAGGGACATGGATGAAGCTAGAAACCATCATTCTGAGCAAACTGTCGCAAGGACAGAAAACCAAACACCGCATGTTCTCACTCATAGGTGGGAATTGAACAATGAGAACACTTGAACACAAGATTGGGAGCATCACACACTGGGGCCTGTCGTGGGGTGGGGGGAGGGAGGAAGGATACAATTAGGAGATATACCTAATGTAAATGATGAGTTAATGGGTGCAGCACACCAACATGGCACATGTATACATATGTAACAAACCTGCACGTTGTGCATATGTACCTTAGAACTTAAAGTATAATTTAAAAAATTCAATATTTTATAATTTGAAGGATTTTTTGTAAATAAACATGTCAATATGTATTTTCATAATATTGGAGGCAAATTGTCAAGGTATATATTTAGAAATGCACTTGGTGGATCAAATGTAAATGCATTTGTAACCTACTGTATAATGACAGACCATCCGTCAAAGTGATTTACTAGTTTAGGTTCTGCCAATTATCCAAGTGCTTGTCTTTGCCAATTGATTTTGTTTACAGTGGGTTTCATTTTGTTTTTATTCGTTTCCTTTTTTTTGTCCAGAGCATTCTCTTCTTGATGAAATTAGGATACTAAAATGAAGGTTAATTGTAGTTACCTACAAATGGAACCAATTGGTTTATACCAATTTTACTGAAGGTAATTTGATAGGAATGGAATAGCATTAAACTCAAGAACTTATGAGATTCTATACATGTATAGATCCTACAAGAATTAATATTGTAATTTTTAGATGGTTATATATACTATTGTGATAATACCAAGCAGATAGATGGATAAATAACACTGAAGATGAGAAGAACGATTCCAGAGAGAGATTTAAAATATGGGCAAATAGATTGTATGTCATTCTGGTGGAAAGGAGAGAGGGAAGAGTAAATGGAATACTGAGGGCTGGTAGAGGAGGAGAAGCCAGCAAAAAGACATGGAAACAGAAAGAACCAAAGACATTCTTGATATTTGCAGATAAATGGAAGGCTGAATATGCTAAAGTAGATAAGCAGGGGATTTAAGATAGGAAGAGGCTGACAGAAAGGAGGCCTACTGCAGTTTGAAACATTGATGAGTTGGGAAAAATGTTTCAATAATAGTGCATGAGCAAGTTAAACATATGTTGAGGACTATGTAGGTGGATTTTGGGATGTTTGAAATAGTGATTTCAAAGATGGTAAAATTTCTGAATTTTTGACCAGAAATGGTCAAAGCTAACATGGAGGAAAAAGTTATTGAGATGAAAAAAATTTAGCAACAAACCTCAGATGTTGGCTGTGACATCCACAGGAACGTGAAGCCACTTACAAAGATAACAAGTGTTGGGTCAAAAGGAATGTAATTCATTATTCAATTTATTAAACTGTCAATAAGCTCAGGAGTATGACTAGGAGGAGTATATTTGATTATGAAGCTGGTGAAAAAAGAAGACGAGATACAATTATTTTAAAAGGGCATTGTGGTGCCAGAGAGATCTTGACCCACTCTCTCATGTACAAAAGTTACAGGGACTGAAAAATCTCCAACTGCAGAAGGGTTTAGAAATCAGAAAGCTTTTTTTAAAAAGTGTTAGGAGTATTTTGAATATAAAGGAGTTTGCTGACTCTTGGTTTTCTCTGTTCTTATTACTTAAAGTTAATCCCCAAACTTCTTTAAAGTCATTTTCATTTTCTATTTGTCTTATCACAGTGGGGTGAGATGTCTTCTTTGGTTCCTGTGATTATTTCAGCTGGATAAATATTTTTTTACCCAAACCTAAGACCAGTGGACCAGAATAATATTGTTCACAAAAGGAGTGCAACCTAAGCAATACAAATGGGAGATGGTATAGTGCAAAGACAGGAGAGCCAGAGTGAGAAGGAAAGAAAGACTAGAAAATTGGTATCTTTCAATGTCTTTGTTTTTCTTATCTTCTTGATAAAGTGCTTGATACTGCATCTTGAATTAGTCAGAATTTTGAGCTTTAAATAAGCCGAAAGAAATGACAGTTACTATTAGATAAATAGATAAATGAAATCACAGAGAAGGAAAATGCCCCCAAAATCAGTACATGCCCTGGAGTTGACTTTAAAGTGTTTACATATGTAATTGGGAATTCTTCTATGAAAATGGATAAGTAATATCAAATTAGAGTTACTTGGTATAATAAGAAATTTTTTATTATTTATAGTGAGCTCCTTTCAAAGTATTATAAAGGATGTATCCTGTTATCCTATAAAACATTCTTTATAATAAACCAGCAAACACCCATAAAGTGTTTCCCTGAGTTCTGTGGGCTGTTCTAGTGAAATATCAAACTTGAGGGAGAAATCATGGGAACCCCTAAATTTGTGTGTGTGTGTGTGTGTGTGTGTGTGTCTGCCAGCCTGGCAGAAATGTGGGCAGCATTGGCATCCTATTGCAATTGATATCTGAAGTGTAGGCAGTCTTGAAGGACAGAGCCCTAAAACTTATGGTGTATTTAATGTCAGAACTGAATTGAATTGTTGGATACCCACTTGGTAGCAGAGGATTGAAGAATCATCTCATAGGTCATCTATTAATTAGAAGTATAATCAAACAGAACCAGTGACTCAAAGTTCGTGAAAAATAGTTCAGATTGTAACATTAATTACCATGAATATTAGAAATGTGAAGGAGGACGGGGTCTCGTCACACAAGTGAAAATACATGGAAAAAATATTTAACCTCCAGAAAATATTATAAAGTATCATTTCTAGGTCTATAAAACTGAAGCCATGATAACAAATAAATAAATGCCTCTAAAAATGCTTTGAAATCCTCTTCTGACACTCCAGAAGCTATTTTGTTGTAAGGCAAATCCATCTTGAATCATAGCCAAGTCCTGTTATGCCAAAGGACCTTGTTGTAAATCTTATAAGGCTGCTCAAATACAAGGACCCTGAGGACACAGTTAGAGCAAGATGCGAGCGTATCTTCTTACACGATGTTCCAGGAGGCAAATGTTAATGTTTAGAAACTGCAAAAAAACGCAAAATGGCAAACCTTTATTTAGAACATGTCAACATTATCTTGAAGGGTATGAAGATAGGTACTATTGAAGAATCAGTGAATAAGGAAGACTTGGTGGGAAATAAAATAAATGGGAAGTGTAAGTATTTACCAATGTTTAGCTTACCTTCTCTTTAAGATGTAATAAATTACTTTCCAGGGAGAGTGGCTGTTTATTGTTGTATACCTGTTGTTATTACTTGTATTTGTATTTCTTAGGTGTTATTGCATGTAAAGATATTGAACTGACTGCAGCCATACAGGTTAAATAGCAGATATGAAAGTGGGACTCAGCTCTTGGACTTCCAGTCTTTCTACTACACTATTTTAAATTGCCTGTTCCCTTTTCTATTCTCTCCCCTCAATCAATCAGGCTGATTCCAGTGTCAGTCTTCTCATGGAAAATGTCACACAGGCATTTTAAACAGGTTTGGAAATGATAGCAATTTCCAAAGAGTGCTCAGACCCATAAATTAACATGAAGCTGTATTCTGCCACAGACCTTGAAGTGCTAATGCAGAGATATGTTCATAAGAAAAGACACTGATGTCAGAGTTGATATATCATAAGGAAAGCAAAACTTAAGGCAGAAAGTAAATTTGAAAAAAATGTCACTGGGTTACTTTTTATTCGGGTTTATCAATGTCCTGCTCTCTGTTAGCAGATTCCTAAGAGACTTTAAAATAAGAAACTGCAGCCAAATAGTCCATTTATAGCTCCTGACAAGGCAGTTGTCCCATTTCTTTGTCTATTTTCCTTTCCTGAGAAAATGGATTAGACAGTTTGGAGGAAAATCAGCACATCTTCTTTTCTTCAGTCCCTTAAGCCAAAAGTCTAGAGAAAACCCAGGCCTTTTTCTCTGACATCTATTATTTTTTCAGAGTTGAACCAAAGTGTATACATTATATTTCAATAAGGCTATTTTTTAGAAGTCTGGTTATCAGGATTGGCCATGACCTTCAATATCCATTCCCAAAACAAACCAAGAACACCAAGGTCTGGAACTGCTTAGCGGCTACTAGTTTTGTAACTGACTGATATTTACTACAAAACACAGGTACTCTAATTCAGTAATCATTGCTCATGAATTGGTATGAAAATACTAAAGAAATAAAGACATTCCCTCTCATCTCAAATTGCCTTAATCTTGTCCTGCGTCTGATGGATTCTACTAGGTGTGTGTGTTTGTTTAACATTTAGCACAGTTTCTCTCTATGATATTATAAGAAGGTAGTATACCAAAGGTCCTATTGTTCCTATATTTACAAATCACAATAGAGACAGCATTTGTAGCTAAATTGATTAATGTGGGCACATTTCTATTAGAGATGTAGCCGAGTACCTTGCTTTAAGGAGACATGTCAGAGACCAGCTACTAGCATTCCAATCCTGGCTGACCATTGTTAATTGTGTCCTTGAAAAACCTGCTTAACATCTCTGTGATTCCATTTTCTTATCTGTAAAACTAGTGCAAAAATGCTATTAGTAGGTTCATTTTGAAACTAAAAAGAAATAGCATACATCTCTTAGGATAAATACGCAATGTGTCTTTATTATGATGAGCCAAATTCACAACTTTATATTTGACAATTTGTGTATAAGTTATGTGGGCAAATATTGCAATAATTTATATTATAAAGGGATTTTCATTTTTTCCTCACACATCTGTATACCAAGCTATCTTTAGAATATTATTTTAACTAAAAGTGTTCATGGAAAAATAGCATATCATTTGGTAATCAGTGTGAAAAGAAATGCTTATCTATGATGGCATATAGCCTAAGGGACTCTTCTGTTAATTTTGCAGTTTTTCTCCCAAAGCTGTATGCACACAGAGTGACCATGTCGATTTCTGTCAAGAGCCATGTCTGATATCTAGAGTTGGATGCTTCATCTCAATTTATCTTAAACCTCACACAAACATGAAAGTCAGAAAAGATTATTCCATTTTACATATAAAGAAAAGGAGTCCCAGAAATGTTAATTGACTTTCCTAAGGCAATATAATTAATCATCGCCCAAGTTAGAATTTGAAACAAGTCTCTGATTCCAGATCCAGTCTTTTCTTCGGCTGTTTAAAACTTTCCTAGAGAAATATTTTTAAGCTTCTAAATATATTTATTTGATTGAAAATGTACAAAAAAAAGAGGAAATAAAGGCTTGAGCTGTTTAAAACTTTGGATGGTATCATTTTCCTGGTGAAGGAAATGACAGCAGCCTTAGGCAGGCATGCTTTGAGCACCTGCCTCTTCTTAAAAAGCAATGTAATCCAACTTGAGAGGAGAGGGCAGGAAAGATAAGACCAAAAGTCTTGAAAACTGACAACTGAAAAGATAACTTGTTCTGAAGCATCTGTGAAGATTTGAAGACTATACCAGTACACAGAATGGTAAAAATATGTAAACTTGGTGTGGGAAGAAGTTTACAATAATAAGCAATAGAGGAAAATTAAAACAAAAGAAAAAGCCAGGAGCACTGGCAAAGGCTTGAATTAGGTGTAGTTGAGAAAATGAAAATGATCTAGAATTCAAGGGCAATTTAGTAATACTGTATGTTATAAATATGATGAACTATTGGTAATTGAAAATTTTATATAATTTGCTAATGAGGTGTTTACAAAAAAAAAAACCCAAAACAATGATTTTATTATCACCTAAACTAACATTTGGTTTTATTACCAGGAAATAGCTAATCTATTTAACAAACAGAGTAGTGATTGGAAAACTTATGTGTGCATTGGAATCATCTATAATACTGATTAAAAGAAACTCTGGGGCTTACTACCAGATCTTCAGATTTATCTGGTATTCTATGGGGCCTGAGAATTTGCATTTTAACACATCTCCAGGTGATGCTAAAGATGCTAGTCTCAAGAGGATGCTTCAAAACCTCTGAATGTCGTTATTTTTTAATTTACACTTAAAATCTTTGACTTCTGTAATCTGTCAGCCATAGCTATCAAAGGATTAGTAGCAGAAGTAAGACCTACTCTCTGGGTAGATACTGGGAATTCCTGTATATAAATTTCAAATGATTTGATCTTTGATTATGGAAAATGTAGGTCTTAGGTATTGAGCCTTTAGTTGAAAACCTCATAACCACCTTGTCAATTATTTAAGTTCTTATCATCCAGACAAACCCAATGCAACTAAGCTTTTCTTATAAGTCTGGTAGAGAAAATTGGGACATGTTTTTTAGATAAATCAAAGAAAATGATTCTCATACAGACACATGCTTTTTAAAATTATTTTTAAAAATTTAATTATACTCATATAAGGAGCACTCAACACATACATACACACAATGAGTACACACATATACACACTTTGAATGTGTACACACTTTTATTGTGAGTACACACATTGACTTCACATCACACAGTACCATAAACCAGACTTGCCTTGTTGAATTGGCCACAAAGTCCAAGGGATCCCTCCGTGCACTGTACAACTGAGAATGTAAAAAGAATAGAAATAAAATTAATGTTCAAATAGCTTATTTCAATACAATAAACTACTCATAGAAAATGCAATTTAGATTTTTTTAAAGGAATAAAGAAGCTATATATAAGCCTGGTAATTGAGCAAATATGGAGTTTGCAATTTTTCCTTTACTTCCTGGAAGGAACAGGGAAAAAAATTATTGCCTGACTTAAAGATATTTTGAATGATGGTTTCCCTTCTTCTTCTTCTTCTTCTTCTTCTTCTTCTTCTTCTTCTTCTTCTTCTTCTTCTTCTTCTTCTTCTTCTTCTTCTTCTTTCTTCTTCTTCTTCTTCTTCTTCTTTCTTCTTCTTCTTCTTCTTCTTTCTTCTTCTTCTTCTTCTCCTTCTTCTTCTTCTTCTTTCTTCTTCTTCTTCTTTCTTCTTCTTTCTTCTTCTTCTTTCTTCTTCTTTCTTCTTCTTCTTCTTTTCTTCTTCTTCTTTTCTTCTTCTCTTCTTCTTCTTCTTCTTTCTTCTTCTTCTTCCTCTTTTCTTCTTCTTCTTCCTCTTTTCTTCTTCTTCTTCCTCTTCTTCTTCTTCCTCATCTTCATCTTCTCCGTCCTCATCTTTATCTTCTTCTTTTCTGATAGAAAATGTATCCAATAGTAGAAAAGGTAATATAAAATAAATAATTAACCTTTCACCTATTACATATATTTCCCATGTTAGAATTTTAATTATTCCAAATGAGAAATGCTGAAATGAGCATTAAAGAAGAGCATGAAATGAGGAATTAAAGAAGAGATTCATTTCAATTACTTAGAACAGCAATAGCAGCAACAAAGATTTTACTAACTTCAATCTGTTTTCCCCTTTAATAATTTATCAATGTGTTCTTTAAAAAAATATATGGAAGAACTCATGATTGCAAATGAGATTTTAAAACACTCTAATTCAAAGTTTGTTAAATGTTTAATTTGTTTAAAAAGTTATTGAAATAATTTAAGAGCTAAGTTTTAAATGTGTTTTTTGCCAAACAACATTATATAATTCCTCTGAGTACAATGCGGTGTGGTATTGACTAGTCTAGGAGACAGGATTCCTGTCTTATGTCCAGATTCTGAGTCACTTTGAGAGTTTTGGGAGGTCACATTTCTACTTATTTTCTTATGTTGTTATATTTTACTTAAAGTTGACATAAAGGAATAAAAATGTATAGTATTTGCAGAGCTGATGAAGAAAAGCATGCAAATTATGCAAATATCAACTATTATCATTGTAGAATACAATAATTAATTGAATAGCCATCTAAAATAGAAAACTAGCAAGATTTGTGCCTATCTATGCTATGTCGGTAAGATATTTTTATATTATTGATATATCCTTGTATAAAATGTTCTGTAAGTCCAAATAATTAATTTTATAAGCATTATTTACATATTTTGGGTTAATAGACTCCATAGATTAAATAAATTCCCTAGTAAAAATCCGTGTAGCCAGTATAAAGAAAAAGGAAACAGAAATTTTTTAAAGAGAATGACAATGAAAACAAAAAGGCAGATACAAGTTCTAACATTAATAATTACACTATGTGTAAATGGAAAATGAAGCAAACAAAAGTCAGAGTTTGACAAAGAAAAAGTATGACTCAACTATATGCTGTCTACAGAAAACTCACTTCAAATATGAGATAAGCAGAAGGATGGAAGTAAAACTATCAAAAAGACATTATATAAATGTTAAAGGAAAAAAGTGTGGCTACATATATATATATATATGAAGTCTACTTTATCTGATTATATATGTGTGTGTGCATATATATATATACAGCAATTATCAATATATCTTTATCTAGAGCAACCATCGTCATCTAGAGCAACCATCAATATATGTCTATATGTATATATAGAGAGACATAAAGGAACATTAAATAATGATAAATAGGTCAATCCACCAAGATGACCTAAATGTATATGCAATAAGCAACCAAGTTACAAAATATTTGATTCCAAGCCTATAGAACTGACAGAAATAAAAACAAACTCACAATTACAGTTGGAGGCTTAAATATCTTCCTCTCTAAACAATTAATGGAGCAACTAAATAAAAATCAGTAATAATTTAGAACTCCATGACTTCACCAACAAACAGGATCTAATTGACATTTATCAAACACCCCAGGCAACAACAGCATAAATATTTTTTTCAAGTGCCAACCACTGTATGCCAAGACATGCAATATATTGGGCTATAAAACAAAACTTAACAGATATAGAAGTATTGGAATTATGCAAAGTGTATTGTCTAACCACAATGGAACTAAACTAGAAATCAATAAAAAAAGTTAAAATTAAAATATCCAAACACTTGAATAAGAGCAGCATGAGGACCATTGTTGTGATGGAAATGCTCTGTATCTTGATTGTATCAAGCCAATATCCTAATTATGTGCTATATTCTAAATATTGTACTATAGTTTTCAAGATGTTACTATTAGGATAACTGGTAAAGTATATTTAAGATCTCCGTATATTATTTATCACAACTGCAATGGATTTACAATTATTACAAAATAAAAGTTTAATTTAAAAAATATATTGGCTGGGTGCAGTGGCTTACACCTGTAATCCCAGCACTTTGGGAGGCTGAGATGGGTGGATCACCTGAGGTCAGGAGTTCGATACCAGCCTGACCAATATGGGGAAATCCTGTCTCTACTTAAAGAAAATAAAATAAAAATAAATACAAAAATTAGCTGAGCATGGTGGCATGCGCCTGTAATCCCAGCTACTCAGGAGGCTGAGGCAGGAGAATCGCTTGAGCCCAGTGGGGGGAGGTTGCAGTGAGCCAAGATTGCGCCACTGCTCTCCTGCCTTGGTAACAGAGCAAGATTCCATCTCAAAAACAAAAATATATATATACACATATTAGGATCAGAAAAAAGTCTCTGATAGCATTAAAGAATAAAATGCTTACATATAAATTTGGTAAAACATCAACAAAATACATACTATAAAAATTACAAAACATTGATGATGAAAATACACAAATATTCAACTAATGCATAGTAGAATTTATAAGAAAATCTGGCCAGGCGTGGTGGCTCATGCCTGTAATCTCAGCACTTTGGGAGGCCGAGATGGGCGGATCATGAGGTCTGGAGATCAAGACCATCCTGGCTAACAAGGTGAAACCCCGTCTCTACTAAAACTATAAAAAAATTAGCCGGGTGTGGTGGTGGACGCCTGTAGTCCCAGCTACTCAGGAGGCTGAGACAGGAGAATGGCGTGAACCTGGGAGGTGGAGCTTGCAGTGAGCCGAGATCGCGCCACTGCACTCCAGACTGGGCAACAGAGTGAGACTCCATCTCAAAAAAGAAAAAAGAAAATCCAAGTAATCTAGAAGGGCTTTAGTAATTTTTTAAAGCAAAATCGAATACAAAATGTGAGCATATGCATCACTTGCTTACCAGGCTTGCTACGAAGTTATATTCATCAAAATGGTTTGGTATTGATATATAATAAGTTGATCAGTCAAGCAGAATGTGTTATCCAGAAATAGAAACACACAGATATCATCAATTATTTTTCAATAAAGGCATCAATCCAAGCAAAGGAGAAAAAAATGTATCCTCAACAAATGTTGCTGGAGCGATTGGATGAACATACAAAAACAAAAGTTTTGCCTAACTTCTTTCTCTCATCAGGCAAAAAATTAATTTCATGTGTTTAATGGGCCTAAATTTAAAAGTAAAATGTATAGGTTTTAGAAGATTCCGTGAGTGGTATCTTCGGTGTCTGAAATTGGTAAAGAATATTTGTCAAAAACACAGGTAAACTAATAATAAACATTTATATATTTTACTCTATTAAAATTAGAGATTCTTATCAAGCCATATCATTTCATTTTTATTTATTGACTTACCTTTATTATTTTTTCAAAGGCTAGTAGAATGAAACAGTGGGAACAGAAAAGGAACAAATAAATATGTAACTGGTCGTGATCAATTAATTGTAAACACCGCTGCACTCAGACTAGCTCGTATTATTTTAAGATGAAAATATATTTCAAAGACTGAGAAAAATTGCCAAATGATACACATTTCTGACATAAGAATTGATGCAACTATAAATGTGTGTATAAAAATATATATGACTATATATTGCTGCATGTAAGTATTGGATTGGTGCAAATGTAATTGCAGGATTTGCCATTACTTTTAATAGCAAAAACTGTAATTACCTTTGCACCAACCTAATATATATATAAAACTATATATCACTGTGTGTATGTGTTTGTGTGCATTGGTGGTTGCTAAGACCACAATTAGATTCAATAATTCACTGGAAGGATGCAAAGAACTCAGAAAAAATTGTTATACTCATTGATGTTTGTTGCAGTGAAAGGATTCAGATTAAAATCTGCAAAGGAAAAAGATTTATAGGGTAAAGTCAAGGAGAAACCAGGTACAAGGGTTTGGTTTTTACAGTCTGAATGTTTGTGACCCCCAAAAATTTGTATATTAAAACCTAACTGCCAAGACAATGTTAAGCAGTGGGGTCTTTGGGAGATAATTAGGTTATAGGGCTCTGCCCTTATAAATCAGATTTCATGTCCTTATAAAAAAAGTTCTAGAGAACTTCTTTGTTTATTTTTCCCACCATGTGAGGATACATAGAAAGAATATCTATGAGAAATGGGCCTGCATGAAACACTAAATTTTCTGGCACATGGATCTTGAACTTCCTAACCTCTATAACTGTGAGCAATACAATTTTGTTGTTTATAAATTACCCAATCTAAGGGATTTTGTTATAACAACAGAAAGGACAAAGACACAAGTGTCCTCTCCCAGTGGAGTCATATCGGGATGCATTTAATTCTCCCACCAACAACGTGTGACAGACAACACATGCAAGGGAAGCTCAACCAAGCTTTGGTCTACAGAGTTTTTATTCAATCACATAGGCGTGCAGCACTTGTTTGACTTACCACGGGTACCCATGTTTCAGAACCTCCCACAGGCAAAGGGAAAAACAATTGTTCACCATAAATCACACTGTTTGCATAGAATTATCTGGTCAAACACATATCGCATGGATCAAGTCCTCAGACATAAAAGAACAGGCTGTTCAATATAATTATAGCATTGCACAAGGCCTTTGGTATAGAACATACATTGTAATAGTTTAAAGGTTATCTTTTAGGAGCTGCCCAAGGACCACAGTTCTGAAGACAGACAGGTCTTTTTGGAATGTGTAGAATTTGAGTAACCCAGGTCTGATCCTAACCTGAACCCTGAGAATGAAGCCCTCAGGCATGGGAGTAAGATCCTTATAAAAGAAGCCCAAGGAAGCTTGTTTGTTTGCCCATTTTACCATATGAGGATGCAGGGAAAGGAGCCGTCTAGGAGAAAGTGAGTCCTTACCAGGCATTGCTTCTGCCGGTGCCTTGCTCTTGAACTTCCCAGCTTCCAGAAGAATAAGAAATACATTTACGTTGTTTGTAACCTATGTAGTTTGTTGTATTGTTGTTCTAGCAGTCCTAATGGAATAAGATAATATTTCTTCTTAAATCAATACATGATGCAGCAGATGCGTTAGAAAAGCATTTAAGAACACTTATTTACAGTGAAACTATATTTTCATATATTAAAAGTGACATAAAATTATGATATTAAAATATATGGTACTAATAGAAGGTGAAAGAAATGGAGGCAAAATTTTATATTAAAGACCAAAATTTCCATGGCCATGTAATATACTAAAAAATGGCATTTCTTACTCATAGGCAAAAGATGTATTAAATTGATTTGGGAGATATCTAGTTAAATATGGCTGATCTAACAGATGAATTTATCTGATATTATTTGACTATGTCCCCACCAAAATCTCATCCTGAATTGTGGTTCACATTATCTTCATGTGTCCTGGGAGGGACTGGTTGGGAGATGATTCAATCACGGGGGCGGTTAATCTCATGCTGTTCTCGTGATAGTGAGTGAGTTCTCACAAGATCTTATGGTTTAATAAGAGGCTTTTCCTCCTTTGACCTGGCACTTCTCCTTCCTGCTGCCGTGTGAAGAAGGATGTGTGTGCTTCACCTTTTGCCATGATTGTAAGTTTCCTGAGGTCCCCAAGCCATGCTGAACTGTGAGTCAATTAAATCTCTTTCCTTCATAAATTACCCAGTCTCAGGTATGTTTTTATTAGCAGCATTTGGAAGCGGACTAATACATTATATCTGACTAATTTATCTAAATTTCTGTAAAATGTCATTAAATTTTTTACAAAACACTCTCAAGCAAGCAAAAGATATTTGATGATAAAATGTTATAATGATTTATCTGTAAAATATTGAAAACGAATAGAAGGAAGCCTTTTAATTGACTTAATGAAGAATAGATAGCTTTCTATATGTGTCTGCAGAGGAGGTGTAAATGAGCAGAAAGCTAATTTAGATATTCAAATGCCCCAAAAGATGAGGAATTGGCAGGACCCTTTACTGTTGATCACAAGGTTAAAATGTGGAAATAAAAACAAGGAGTCTGTCTGAAAACACACATCCCGAGGATTTAAATTCTGCAGTTCCACTCTTTCCATAGAGACAGTTAATTACCTTTTCTCCACCTACATAAGAAATGGGCGGTTTCCTCTCCAGAATAATTTGACAGGACAAGTTTGAGTTTCCAATATGTCAGTGATTGATGTTTGGCAAGGTGGTAAATTCTTATAGTAAGCAAGCACATTAAATGAAAATGTAAATATTAAACTGTAATGACTCAAGCTTCCTTCCACCACTCAATTTTTAGGGCAATCACAGCCAGCCCTACACTTACCATGGAGAATACAGACAGGTTTCTCCCTGAAAAAGCTAAATGTTTCACAACCAAGAGCTACTAACATTGAAATATGAGAATTCTCAATAACAAAAATTGTCCCATTGTCACATTAGTATGTCCTACTTAATATCAGGTGGATAGCAAAGAGTCCCCAATATCTGGCAAAACTGGTGTTGTGAAAGTCAGATGAAGACCAAAGAAAAAATACTACGGTTAAAAAAAGAGGGAATCCTAGAAGCTAAATGAAACCTTAAATATATTAGTGCTGCTCTCTTTTAGAGAAATGAGGGATGTTGAAACTAAGAAATAAAAACAAAAGTATTTAAAATGAAATGAGAAAAAAAGAAAGAAGCTACAAATATATAAAATATGGTCACATTAAAATTTCCATTAAATTTTGGAAATAAGGAACAAGACAATCTTTCAGGAAATGGAGAATAAACGAACAAACAAAGGCTTTAACAGTGTGAAAGTAAACCTAAAATTAAAGGTTCAATCAAGAGATGCAATTTAAAGCTCAGGGGAGTGCCAAAGGAGAGACACAGAGTATGAAATGGAGGAAAATATTAAAGAAGCAACATAAGAAAGTATCCCAGAACTGCCAGTGTTTCTCAGAATCAACCACTGCAAAGAGACCAGTACCCAACCCTATCATCATCATCATGAAATTTCACAGTGCGCAACAAAATCTTTCAGACAGCAAGCATTGTGCAGCCATTAGATTAAACAGTACCAGTAAAATATAGATGGCTGATATAAATACATGTAAATTTCTAAAGAAAAATTATTTTCTGCCCAGACTTCAGTATGCAGAAAGAAAACATCAATTTGCAGGTAGAATACACATTTTTGCGGTATTATATGCTCTCAATAAATACATGTGCAGTTTATAGCAAAACAACATAGGATGCGATTCACTGAATATCAGAGCAAGTAAATAAACAAAAAGTATGAATGTGTGAACCAGAAAAAAAAAAGTAAAGATAAAGAGCAGTCACCAAAATTCTGAGAATTCCTTGTAATATTATGCAGAAGTGATAAGCATTGTCACCATGAGAAAAATTTCAACTAAACCTTCAGTAAAATGGAATCAACATAGGTCTTAGAGTTATTCTGTTGAGTGTGGAAACAGTAGTAAATATATGGAAAAAGAAGCAAACTAGAAGTGTGACAATTGTTAATGGACACCAGCAGAAATCAGGGACATACAAACAAGCAGAGAGTTGACAAAAAGTGGGATTCTTTTTTCTTATCACCAATATGAATTTGTCCTCACAGTTTCTCCATATTTAGAACTGACATTGAAGGGCCACAGAATAGACCAAACACACATGTCCATTATAAATGTGACTGATGAAATGATATTATAAACTGGAACAGAGAAAAGTCACAGAATATCTAGATTAAATGTCTGATACTTCGGAGATTGCCTTGGTTCAGAAATTTTCACCAAAGAAAAAAGTAGAGTAAAGATAACTAAGTTTACATATGCAAATTTATGACTGTTAAAAAGTCATAGCAGCTGCAGTATTGACCTAAAAAAAAAAACTCTACTTATTTAGTTGCCTGACAAAATGTTGGTATTCATTTTATTCTCTTGGATTTTTTTTCCTTCCTTTTATTTGCTTTTCTTGGATAGTTTCATAGGCTACAAATTCTGCAACAAAACGTTGAATAAAAACAATGTAGGGGACATACCTGTATGCATTTATTCAATCTTAATTATGTGACCGTCAATATAATAGCTGTTACAATAATAATTTTTTAATTGTATTTTTTTGTAGAGAAGGAGACTCACTGTCTTGTCCAGGCTGGTCTCCAACTCTTGAACTCAAGCAATCTTCTCGCTTTGGCCTCCCAAAGCACTGGGATTACAGGTGTGAGCTACCAAGCCCAGTCCTCAGATGACATAATAACTACATCAAGTTTCATGAATAACTTTATTGTGATTTTTTTCTCTAATTGCATGATAATTTTTCCATTGTATTTACTTTGTTGTTTTTGTTATTTTTCTAAGAACATTATAATATATATTGCCATGATGGACATGAATTTGATTTTGTTCTTGCTAAATAATCTGAATATTACTGAGGTCATTTTACTTTCAATTTAATTTACAAATTTTTGAATGTTTATGTCACACACGCATATAGTACTATTCGATATAATCAGTTCTGCAGAGCTTTCTTACTATGGTTAATGTCTTTGCCTTTAAGCTTGAAAATATTTCCTCATCTAGAGATGTGAAAGAAGAAGGAGGAGAAGGAGAAGAATGAAAAAGAAAGGAAGTGATAGAAAAGAAACTTGTCCTTCAACCTGGATAGGTCTCTATGTTGCTTGTGGAGAGGAAGTCGCACTCTCCATGTATTCTTACACTTTCAGCAGACCTTGCTGGGTGCCTTACCAATTACTGGTTGATTGGATCATCTTTCTTTATAGCAGAGCCCATGCAACAGGCCTAGCGACACATTTCGCAATGTCTTATGCAAGGATATGTGACACAGATTTGGCAATGTAAAAATATGGTAAAAGCTTCCTTCTCAATGTAAGCATATTCTTGCTCCCTGACAGTCACACTTTCTTCCAGCTTAGAATGTAAACTTGATGGCTGGTGCCGAAGCAACTTGAGCAGTAGGAAGCTAAGGGGAAGGCCAAAAAATGGCAGAAATCTCAGCCCTAATATGAGTCCTTGAAATAATTTTAGTCTTCTAATTGTCTAAAGAAAAATAAGCCCATAATTGTTTAAGCCAGTGATGAACAAGTTTTTAGTTTCTCACAGCTGAGTGTAATCACCAGCTGCTGCAGCCCTCCATGAAGTTTCAACCTGCCTGCTGGAAAAGCATTACTAGTGCAATGATTCTCCCAGTCAGGGAGGTAAATAGCCCAGGTGCCAAGAACAATTTGCTTCTTCTGTGATGTGCTGTCTCCCACTGATATTTGGAAATTCAGTCATTACCACCTTCCCATGGATAACCCTAGGGCATTATGTGAAAAATTACTCCTGTAATGTGTCCCTTCAGTTCCAGCCACCCCGGGATGCTGCAGCACTTTTAACATGGTTAACTCCAAAATAAGGCATACACTTCAGAAATTAAGAAAATTTGAAAGGAACACTTTATAGTATGAGGGTTACGTAGTGTAAGGTGTCAACCTATACCTGTGTTGCAGAAAATCAAACATGCAATTTTCATATTGGAGTTTGTGGCTCTGAAAAGAAGTAAGCTTTGAAGTTCCTGATTTGAGCCTCAGAGGCAAGACACTCTTGAATGAGCTAGTACAGGAGTGAGCAAACTGCAGCCTGCAGGCCAAACCTAGTCCTACACCTGTTTTGCAAATAAAGTTTTATTGAAAGAAAAGTCACATTAGTTTCTATACTATAGAGAGAGAGAGAGATATTATATTTAGTGATATTTGCATGACAGAGTTGAGTAGGAGCAACAGAGACCATATGGCCCACAAAGCTGAAAGTATTTGCTATCTGCTGCTTTGCAGGAAAAAAAA
Source organism: Hylobates moloch (assembly GCF_009828535.3). Taxonomy (NCBI): domain Eukaryota; kingdom Metazoa; phylum Chordata; class Mammalia; order Primates; family Hylobatidae; genus Hylobates; species Hylobates moloch. The sequence continues at coordinate 22,665,500 of NW_026652292.1, read as the reverse complement.
TACTGCCAAATTTTAGCATTTATTTGGCTTTTTATATGAGGGTATTATAAAACAAACAAACCAAAAAGAGTACAATGTATCTGAAACTCCATGAAATATGTGATGTTTTAAAAAGCTATGTGTTTGAGAAACTTTTAGCTAGATGTAACAAAATAAAATTAAAATAGAAATAATAAGTTTAAGTCTTAAAAAGCTCAACTTCAAAATAATTAAAATATATGTAACAAAAGAAGATTAAATGCTGTGTAGACACCTTGTAAGATGGGTTTACTCACATTCAATTAGACTTGCTGGGTCCCTGAAATGTGTAACTTGTCTAATTCAGTTTTTTAGCCATACAATTAGGAATTTTATATTATAAATATTTTTTATCATTGTTGAGATGAACACAATTCATTGGTAATAAGTTTATTAAACAAATCTAAATATATACAAATATAATCTAACTATTTTGAACATATTGTTTTCTTAAAATGCATATATATTGCGATTTATTAATGCATGATTAAATATAAGTTAAACATGAAGAAGCTTAATAAATATATGCCATGTAAAAAATTGTTTTATAGATTCAAAAGTTATGAGACATCCTTTTTCTCCTAAGGTCAAAAACATGTGAAAGATAAAAGACTATTATTATCTATATTATTATTATAGATTAATAATATATTATTAATTCTATCATTAGCATTTTAACAGAAACTTCATAGTTATTAAACATATTTATTAATTTTATATTTCAGGGTAACAATAACACCTATGATGCAACTTATGCAAAATTACTTTGTAAACTGTGAATGCCTTTATTTTTACTCTAAGCTTTTATTTTAGATGTAAGAAACAGTAAGCTCATAAATTGTAACTGAACTATATAACATTTGAACTAGTAGTAACTAGGGAACAAGGTCAAAATTTTAGAATTCTGCATTTCTGAAAAGAACAAAAAGATGGTATAAGTATGTTTGCATAATTTTGTGAAGCTTGAAACTATGCATCATGTCTATGCACATTTGAAGCAAGATGACAAATATGATTACCCCAAGGAGCACACAGGTTTACTTAAGAATTGTAGAGTCACACAATTCATGAGGTCTTCCAAGCTCTTTGCAGCCCATTGAGAAGCATGCACATGGGTGTGTGATCTAGGAGAAAGCGCCTACATTTGGGTGCATAAGACTTTATGCACTAAAATAATCTGTTGTTCTTGGAAGATTATTAAACAGTGGTAGCTCCCCTAATCACCAGAAGTGTCTGTCTGGATAAGAGAGCCACCAAGGCCAACCAGAAAGCATGGATTCCAAGACTTTCAAATTGACAGAAACTGAAAAGAAGGGTCTCACCATATGTCAGTTTTGTACTTTCAACTCAGAAGATAATAATGGAACAAGGAATCATCATAAAATGCTCTGCTTGAAGTAGTGCAGAACCCAGTAGTAACTCTTTTTACTTTCATGTTACTGTTATTAATTTCACTATTGTTACTTTGTTTAGTATTATCAATATTTAACAAGCTCAAATAACAAGAAATAGACCCATAAAAGTCTCTCTCTGTGTGTGTGTGTGTGTGTGTGTGTGTGTGTGTGTGTGTGTGTGTGTTGTGTGTGTGTGTGTGTGTGTGTGTGTGTGTGTGTGTGTGTGTGTGTGAGAGAGAGAGAGACAGGGTTTCTCTCTCTTCCCCAGGCTGGAGTGCAGTGGCACAAAAATGGCCCACTGCAGCTTCAACCTCCTAAGCTCGAGAAATTCTCCCACTTCAGCCTCCTGAGTATCTGGGACTACAGCCACATGCCATTACACCCGGCTAATTTTTTTTTTTATTTATTTTTTAAGAGACCAGGTCTTTCTATATTTCCCAAGCTGATCTTGAACTACTTGCCTCAGGTGATCCGCCGATGTGATCCTTTGCCTGGGTTTCCAAAAATGCTAGAATTACAGGTGTGAGTCACCATGCCCAGATCTTAAAATAAACTTTAATGATAGATTGATATTTATGTTCGGTGAAGTTAATAGTCAGATGAACTGCACTAAGAAACCAGTGAAGAAATAAAGTTTTGTTCAGGTATTTGATTTTCAACTGATGCTGCTTGACACTGTATGTCATACAATAGAGTAAGCAAGCAGCACGGCAAATGTAGTTCAGACAGTTTACGCACTGGAAAAACATGCACCCTTTAGATTGTTAAAGTATAATCGGTTCATAAAGTCTAGCTGCTATTTATAAATTAACATAAAAAGAAGATATAATCTACTATTTTTCTGTGCTAATTTTCTCAACTGGCTCTATAATCCTCTAACTACAAACATTTATATATAGGATATTTATGTTTTTATCATCTTGATATCGAGATGAGGAATACAGAACAAATCTCAGTGTATTTATGACCTGCAACCCTTAGGATACAAAAGCTCAATGAAATAACTATAATTACTGATAACAGAAGATTTGAGTTTCTAGAAAGCTAACAAGCATAGTTTTACTGAGGTAGATATAACAAGAAAACCAGGAGATGAATGGCTTCCATGTCTATTTAATAGACATTAATAATAGAAAAAGAAAAGCTACACTTTTTTTCCAAAATTTTTTTGGGGAAATGCATTTCCGAATCTCAAGACTGCAGTGGGAGAACAAACTTAAGAAGGACTCATCCTTCACTCTGAGATGGGATGTTAATTTTAAGAAACTCGATTCCACTGCTCTGCTTTCCCCCTTAGTAAATGACCAAAACTTGGATCCTCATATTAGTGAAGACATAATTCCAAAGATCTTGTCACCATCATATTAGGTTGCTTCTGGTTGCTGCCACAAAAATGTGAAAGGAGAAATCTTATATGGAATTAAGTTGAGGAGATGAATGGTACTATCAATTGTTACCTTTTTTTTTTTGCACATAAAACTTTATCTTAATGGTCTAGGACTAAAAGCACTTTGATTGGGATGTTGTTTCCCTTGACACCATCAATCGATCTCTTACCTAGCAGAGGCAAAGAAGTTGGTTAAGATAAGCTGTTTCTGAGAATGATTTCTCTCTATTTCTCTTTCTGTTTCTGTCTCACTTTTCTCTTGACTCTGTTGAGCTCTTTCTTCTTGTTTTAAATATGTGTGCAAATATGATGGCCTGTGCCAAAACAGCACATTTGCAACCTGAGGTGAAAGAAAATGAAAGACTACATATTGATATTTCTATCCATAAGGATGTTATGAGCTTCAAATACTTATTGCTTAGTTCAGCAGCCAGTATAACCTTGGAACTGCCTAATTATCCTTCTATCTCACTCATTCATGTTTTTAATAATTTTAATTTGTTTTTCTCACTGGGGCACCCAGTTCATAGATCCCTTAATTCTCTTATTGCTTATCGGCATTCTCCTCATTTTCCTCTAAATTCATCATAATTTCAGTAGTTCATCCCTTCAGTCATTTCTTATTAATTTCCTTGTCTAGCATACTTCAGTTGCACTTCAACAACTAACAAATAATTTTGTTTTTGTTTTTTGTTTGTGTGTGTGTGTGATTGTTGTTGTGCCTCCAAATGCTGCTGTGATATTATATAGATTGGTGTCAAAAAAAAAGCCATTTAAAGCCATTAACTTCAATTATATCAATTCCCTCTTCCATTTCTCTTGAAGATAATTTTCAACCATATCTACTTGATCAAACTCTTGCCCCAACCACATTTTACATTTATTTATAGCTGAACTTATCCCAAATGTGCAGACCCTAATAAAACTTTCGCCAGACAGATGTGAATGCCTGCTGATACCCACGCTGCCTGTTACCACCCTCTTCCTTTGCTGTTATAATAAAGCAGATATTCATGCTCTTATCCAGTTACTACTTCTACTCTAATATTTCCATATCTTCTCAGAATCTTAAAACATTTACTTGTCTTTTTTTTCAGTATCATCAATGCATTCAGTTCTACTAGTTCCTTTGATAAACATCTGCACGATGTCAGATCTCTTATGTTAACACCCCCCCCCAAACAAACTAAAGCACAAGGAGGAGAAAATGAAAAGCATTTCTATCAGCACAAATCACCTTATAACTATTTGTCCATCTCATCCTCCTACTTCAGAATCAAGTTTTATGAAAATGTCTATAGCGCTTTCTCCATTATTTTTCACCTGCAAATTACAAGACATGTTTTAGCCTCGCGATTTATTTGAGTTATTTTTGCTAAGTTTACTCATGGCATTAAAAAATAAATTGCAAGAATATTTTATTTATATACTGATGACTCCCAAATATAAACATCATAGATATTGCTCTCAACTTCTATATACTGATGACTCCCAAATGTATACATCGTAGATATTGCTCTCAACTTCAGATTTATCAAATCACATATCCCTGACTTTTTGAGGTAATTTATACTCAACACGTATTTAAATGAATATATTGTTAATCGCTCCACAAATTATAAAATGTTTCTCCTCTTTTTTATGTCGAAGTCACCTCATTCCCCTTTTTCCTTTTTCCTGCCCATATGCAAAATATTGTGGATTCAAAATATCACTTCTCATGTTTATGCACTTCTCTTTGTCTCCACTATACCTAGTCTGCGAGGCATTTCTCTTGCCTTGAAAAGTAAAACAGCCAACGGGTGCATACAGTAGCTCTGTCTTTTCTGTGGGGATAAATTCCAAGACCCCCAGTGAATCTGTGGATACCTGAAACTGCAAATAGCCTAAAACTCTTTATATGCTATGTTTTCCCCATACATACATACCTGTGATAAAGTTTAATTTATAAATTTTTCAGAGTAAGAGATTCACAAAATAACTACTAATAAAATGAACAATTATAACAATATACTTTAATACAAGTTGTGTGAATTCAGTTTCTCACTCTCTCTCTTTCTCTCTTCTCTTGAAATATCTCATTGTTTGTGATAGTATTTGACTGTGGTTGACCACAAGTAACTGAAACCACAGATAAGGAGACACTACTGTATTCCTGTATTCTTGCCTCTAGTCTTAGTTCTTTCTCAGACATTTCTTTGCTCTCTTGGCAGGCGCATTTCTACACCAAAATATGCTCTATGTCATTTTAGTTTTAAGCCAACTCACTGGATTTATTCTTAGAATAAAACCTCAAACTCTCATCATGTTTAGCAAAGCTCATCAAGATCTAGTTCCTGAATTATTTGCCAAATTTACCTCCTGCCTTTCCCACTTGCCTATGTACAAAATGTTTCCTTTTTCTGTGAAAAACAACAACCCTTTTATTCTTGTGTCCACCTAATGAGTTCATTCTCATTGGTACTCTTATTCAACATCACTACTTCAGAATTCTTAGAAGTCATGTTACATTACACAATAGCCAGACAGATGCAAAATTTAGGTGATGAAAAATGAAACGACACAAATATGATGCTTTTATTGAAAGACGTTGATATTTCATAATTTGATAAATAGAATATTGATTAGTTGTGGTTTAATTCACATAATGAATCAAAATATTGTCATAAAAATAAAATGCTAAATATATAAGATAATTAAAATCATAGAAAAGAGGCACTAAGGAAAACTTTTTAGAAAAAATCCTGAATTTCCCACATTTGTTGTATGATTTTGTCTTAATTTAAAAATGATTTATGAAGCAATAGATAAGGCAGTCTTTTGGTGCTTGTGGCACCTATTCTGGCTGGGTTCACACTTCATAATCTCAAAGATTTGCTTTTTGCTGTGCTCTCTAAGAGTACTCTAGGTTCTGTCCAATACAGAGCTTTCGACACACATTTGCTTTTTAATTTTATCTTTATCTGCTAAAGAAAGTAGCATCATGGTTCATGCTTAAAGGGTCTGTGCCAGCTCCTGAATATATATTTGTCACATTAATGAATGATTGGTTCTTTCAGCAGAGTAAGAGCATGAAAGATGAGGCTATTACTAATTATTGATCAAACAAAATTAATTATTTCATAAACAACAATGTATATGAAATAGATTGATTAATCTTTCTTGTTATCTATCAATAGGTTATATTCAGAACATATTGAGCATAAATTTCATTGTAACTAAGTAAATCATGAAGAAAATCATAGAATATATTCTAAATATGTAATAAAAATGCTATTAGAAATGAATAAGAAAGTAAGGCTTATTCAATGCTTTGTTGAGTCCTCATGAATGGGATTAGTCTTCTTATAAGAACAAGCCAAATAGCTAACTAGTTCTCTTTGCACCATGTGAAGATATGAAAAGAAGTCTGGAAGAAAGCATTTATCAAAATCTGACCATGCTGGCATCCTCATTGCAGACTTCCAGCCTCTAGAACTGTGAGAAATATGTTTCTGTTATTTATGAATCTCCCAGTCTAAGGTACTTTGATACAGCAGCCTGAACTAACATGCTGGCTATAGGAGAAGCAGCACCATATATTGGAGCTGATTCACAGTACATAGAGCATTTTGGAGAAACTTACCTGAGCCTTGCAAAATATTGCCAGCTACTTGACACTTGTATTAGTCTGTTCTAACACTGCAATAAAGAGCTATCTGAGACTAGGTAATTTATGAAAAGAAGAGGTTTAATTGACTCACAGTTACACAGGCTGTACAGGAAGCATGACTGGGAGGCCTGAGGAAACTTACAATCATTGTAGAAGGCAAAGGGGGAAGCAAGTGTGTCTTACCATGGTGGAGCAGGAGAGAGAGAGTGAAGGAGGAAGTGCTATACACTTTTACACGACCAGATCTCATGAGAACTCACTCACTCACTATCACCAGAACAGCAAGAGGAAAATCCATCCCCATGATCCAGTCACCTCCCATCAGGCCCTTCCTCCAACACTGAAGATCACAGTTCAACGTAAGATTTGTGGGGGACACAGAGTCAAACTACATTAGCACTGTAACTGAGTCTTTAAAGGGCTGCTTTACTGTTCTATGAAGTCATCTGCTTCAGTACATTGGGGAACATGGTAAGATCAGTGCATTCCATTGCAGATTACCACACTTTTGTTGTGAAGGGAGTCTCCTGGTCAGAGGCAATGCTGTGTGGAGTATTATGACAGTGGTTAAAACATTCTGTCAGTCCCTGATGGTAATTGTGGCAGAAATGCTGCATTTAGGGAAGGCAAATCTGTATGCGTAGTGTCTATTCCAGTAAGAACAGTAAGAAAAAAATCCTGCCCCTTCCATGATAGAAGTGGTCCAACGTAATCAACCTGTCACCAGGTTGCTGAATAATCACCCTCGGAAATAGTGTTGATCTCTGTTGCTGCTGGCGGATTGGGTACTTTGCAGTTGTCATAGCAGGTTGGCCATGATGAGGAAGTCCACGTTGCTGAGCCCATGCATAGCTTCCATCTCTGCCACTATGAACCCTTTGTTCATAAGCTCATATGTCTCCCCAAATTTTCTCATCACAAGTTTTTCAATTATGTTTGTTTCTAAGCTCTGAACACCCAGCCACATTATTGCTTACAGCCGATGAATCAGTGTATAGGCACATGTGCCTATATCTTTTTCCAAGCAAAGTGAACAATCAGGTGTGTTGCTCTTAGTTCTGTCCACTGGTAATTTTGTTTTTCATCAGTGTTCTTCAGAAATGTCCCAAAAAGCTGTAGTGCTACAGCTGTCCACTTTTGAGTAGTGCCTGCATTTTATGTACACCCACCTGTAAAATGAGCCCAAGTATTCTCTCTGTGTTAGCAAATCGTAGGGAACTCTTTCTGATGCCATAGGTGCAGACTGGGAGAGAGAAGGCCGTGTAGCAGAGCAGGGACCATGGGCATTTGGACTACTTTTTCATATAACTTCCTTGTGCCTTCAGGACCTACTAGGGACCAATTACATATAGACCATTTTGATTTGATTATAAATTGCTGCTGTGTGTGCCTAAATGTGTGATATAGTGGGTCACGTGACATCTTGTTTATGATAGGTAGCTCAGATTGCACAGTAACTTCTCAACTCATGGTTAATCATTCAGGTTTTAATAAAGTCCAATAGCAGGCCAAGACCTATCTCTCAAAAAGATAGTAATTATCTGCTTGCTCCAAAATCCTAAGATATTGTGCAGCCAGTCACCTATAGGGATACACCACTGGTTTCAAGGAGTATGTCTATTTGCCACTAACACTTCAAGCACTATTAAATCTTCAAAGTTATATGGTGGAGTGCCAGTACAACTAATTCAGCACTTGGACCTGTTGCAGAACCTTCTGTTGTCCTTGGCCCCATTAAAATTAGCAGCTTTTCAGGTTATTGGTTGAATGGGTCACATTAACACACCTAAATATGTTGCCTACAAAATCCAAGTACACCCACTATGTATTGTTCTTCCTTCTTGATTGTAGGACAAGATAGATGCAACAACTTGTTCTTTATCTTAGAAGAAATGCCTTGACAAGCCCCACACCACTGAACCCCTGGAAATGTCAACAAAGAAGCCTCCTGAATTTTAGTTATGAGTTGATGATATTTCTCATCCTCTGACACACAAATGTCTTATCACTAAGTGTTAGGTAGTAATTACTTCTTGATTACTAGGAAATGTACTAGGTACTTTATGCAGCATAATGTCATCAAGGTAATGAACTAGTATGATATTTTGTAAAAGATAAAGGCAATCAAGTTTGCTGCAAACTAAGTGATAACAATAGGCTGAAGTGTTGAAATACTGAGGTAGAGCAGTGAAGGTGTATTCCTGGTCTTGCTAACTGAAAGCATACTGCTTCTGGTGAGTTTTATTGACAGTTACGATGAAAAAGGCATTTGTCAGACCAGTAGCTGCATATTAGGTACCACGGTATATGTATTTTTTTCTAGCAATGAAACCACCTCTGGTAAAGCAGCTGCAATTGGCATCATCACCTGGTTAAGCTTTTGATAATCTACTGTTATTTTTCAAGATCCGTCTGTCTTCAGCACAGGCAAAACAGGTAAGTGAAATGGAGATATGATGAGGATCACTACCCCCTACATCTTTCAAGTCCTTGATGGTAGCATCAATACTTGCAACCTCCCCATGAAGAACACAGTGTTACTTTGGCTCATTGTTGTGTTACGCAGAGGAAGTTCTAGTGGCTTCCACTTGGCCTTTTCCATTGTAGTAGCCCTCACTTCACTGGTTGGCAAACTAATGTGGGGATTCTGCCAGGTGTTGAATGTGTCTATTTCAGTTATATTTTCTGGAATGGAGGAACTGACTGCAGAATGAATTCAGGGACTCACTGGGCCCACTGTAAGATAGACTTGAGATAAATCTCCATTAATTACCTGACTTCCATAAGCCCCTACTCTGGCTGGTGGGCAATAGTGATTGGTATTGTTTGGCTCTATGTCCCCACCCAAATTGCATGTCAAATTTTAATCCCACATATTAAGTGTGCGGACTGATGGGAGATGACTGGATAATAGGGGTCGTGTCTAATATTTTGGCATCATCCCCCAATGCTGTCTTATGACAGAGTTCTCCAGAGATCTGGTTGTTTAAAAGTGTGTGGAACTTCCCCCCTCATGTTCTCTCTCTATCTCCTGCCACCATGTGAAGTAGACCCGTGCTTCCACTTCACCTTCTACCACGATTCTAAGTTTCCTGAGGCCTCCCAGTTATGCCTGATAAACTTTGAGTCAATTAAATGTCTTTTCTTCATAAATTTCCCAGTCTCAGGTAGTTCTTTATAGCAGTGTGAAAATGGACTAATAGAGTAAATTCATATCAGGAGAATAGGACACTGCTATAAAGATACCTGAAAATGTGAAAGTTACTTTGGAAGTGGGTAATGGGCAGAGGTTAGAACAGTTTGGAGGGCTCAGAAAAAGACAGGAAGATGTGGAAAAGTTTGGAACTTCCTAGAGCCATTCTGAATTATTTTGACCAAAATGATGATAGTGATGCAGACAATGACGTCCAGGCTAAGGTGGTCTCAGATGGAGATGAGGAACTTATTGGGAACTGTAGTTAAGGTCACTACTGCTTTAGGAAAGAGACTGGTGGCATCGTTCCCTTGCCCTAGAAATTTGTGGAAATTTGAACTTGAGAGAAATGATTTAGAGTATCTGGCATTAAAAATTTCTAAAGCAACAAAGTGTTAAAGATGTGGCCTGGCTATTTCTAAAAGTGCATGCTAATATCTGTGAAGAAAGATATGGTTTGAATTTGGAACTTATATTGAAAAGAGAAGCAGAGCATAAAAGTTTGAATCACTCACCTGAGGTCAGGAGTCAGCCTAGACAACATGGCAAAACCTCATCTCTACTAAAAAAACAAAAACTAGCTAGATGTGGTGGCAAGTGTCTGTAATCCCATCTACTTGGGAGGCTGAGGCAGGAGAATCGCTTGAATCTGGGAGGTGGTGGTTGCAGTGAGCTAAGATTGTGCCGCCGCACTCCAGCCTGGGGGACAGAGCGAGAGTCCATCTCAAAAAAAAAAAAAAAAAAAAAAAAGAAAGAAAAAAGGAAAACCCATTTTACAGGAAGGAATTCAGGGCTGCAGAAATTTGTTTAAGTAAAGAGGAGCAGAATGGTAATAGCTAAGACAATGGGAAAAACGCATTCAAGATGTTTTGAAACCTTCATGGTAGTCCCTCCCATTACAGGCCTGGAGGCCTGGGAGGGAAAAATAATCCCTGAACCAGGACTAGGGCCCTTTTTCTCTGTACAGCCTCAGGACATAGCACCTTGCATCCCAGCAGCTCCAGCTCTAGGCATGGCTAAAAGAGGCCAAGATGGAGCTCAGGCTGCTGCTTCAGAGGATGCAAGCCACAAGCATTGGTGGCTTCCACATAGTGTTGGACTGCAAGTGTGCAGAAGGCAAGAGTTGAGGCTTGGGAGCCTCCACCTAGATTTTAGAGGATGTATGGAAACACCTGGATGTCCGGGCAGAAGTCTGATGCAGGGGCAGAGCCTTCACAAGGAAGCTCCATTAGGGCAGTGCAGAGGGGAAATGTGGAGTTGGAGCCCAAAAAAAGAGTCCTAACTGAGGCACTCCTTTGTGAAGCTGTGAGATGAGGGCCACTGTCCTCCAAACCCCAGAATGGTAGATCTACTGACTGTTTGCACCATGCGTTTGGAAGAGCTTCAGATACTCAACCTTATCCCACGAAATCAGCTGTTGGAGCTATGCCCTGCAAACCCATACGGGTGAAGCTGCCCAAGGGCTTAGGAGCGTACCCCTTGTGTCAATGTGGCTGATATGAAACATGGAGTCAAAGGAGATTTTGGAGATTTAAGATTTACTGATGGCCTTACTGGTATCAGACTTTCATGGGGCCTGTAGCCCTTTTGTTTTGGTCAATTACTCCCTTTTGGAATAGGAGCATTTACCCAATACCTGTATCCCCATTGTGTCTTGGAAGTAACTAACTTGTTTTTTTTTTTATTTTTTTATTTTACAGGCTCATAGGTGGAAGAGACTTGCCTAGTCTCAGATGAGACTTTGGACCTGTACTTTTTGGTTAGTGCTGGAATGAGTTAAGACTTTGGCAGACTGTTGGGGTGACATGATTATGTTTTGAATTGTGAGAAGGATATGAGATTTGGGAGGGGCCAGGAGTAGAATGATACAGTTTGGCTCTGTGTCCCCATCCAAATCTCATGTTGAATTGTAATCCACACATGTTAAAGGTGGGGCCTGGTGGAATGTGACTGGATCATTGTGGTGGTTTCTAACGGTTTGCCACCATCCTCCTAGTGTTGTCTCATAACAGAATTCTCACAAGATCTGGTTATTTAAAAGTTTGTGTGTGGCCGCACGTGTTGGCTCATGCCAGTAATCCCAGCACTTTGGGAAGCCAAGGCAGGCAGATCACCTGAGGTAAGGAGTTTAAGACCAGCCTGGCCAACATGGTGAAACTTTGTCTCTACTAAAAATACAAAAATTAGCCAGGCTTAGTGGTGGGCACCTGTAATCCCAGCTACTCAGGATGCTGAGGCAGGAAAATCACTTGAACCTGGGAGGCAGAGGTTGCAGTGAGCTGAGATCATGCCACTGCACTCTAGCCTGGGTGACACAGCAAGACTCCATCTCAAAAAAAAAAAAAAAAAAAGCATGTGTCACTTCCCCCACTTACTCTCTTTCTCCTATCACCATTTGAAGAAGGTCCTTGCTTCCCCTTTACCTTCTACCATGATTGTAAGTTTCCTGAGGCCTCCCAGGCATGCTTCCTGTTAGGCCTACAGAAAGGTGAGCCAATTAAATCTCTTTTTGTCATAAATTACCCAGCCACAGGTAGTCCTTTATAGCAGTGTGAAAATAGACTAAAACAGTGATGTTTTGGGTCTCCCGGAATTAATGTCAGTTCAGGACTAGTGTCCAGTAGTTCCCCAAAGGCCTGATTATTTTCCTTTATTCAATGCACAGTTATTTGGATAAAGACCATAGCTTTCTTCATTCAAGGGGTTCTAGGTCTGTAGAATCTAGTTCTGGGAATTGATTGTGGGGTCATGACTTTTTGTGATTAAAATTAGCCTTTTGTTGACTTGACCTAGAACTTTTGTATTTAGACAGATCAAATAAGAACTTAGCAGGCTGTTTGTCTACTTCACTTCTAGAAATTTCATGATCAACTAGCCCATGCCATAGGTCTGTGCAAGTGAGACTATTCTGATTGTGGCTTTGACAATGCTATCCATTATAGTTACCACACTCACCTTTCCTTTCATCGTTGAATGCTGCCACTTGATCACTGCCACTCCAGGATCCAATTACCACTACCGCATTTAGGTTTCCCAGATCAGTGACTGCAATTCCCACTGAGAGGTCTGGTTTACAGACTAGCAGTGACAGAGATTTTCAAGGAAGCCAGGGCTCCCCTCACAAATTGTTCTCACAATATTGTAAATGGTATGTCTTCTGGACCCTCCCAGTCGTCTTCAATGGCAAATTCACTCTAACAGTTCAATTTCCCTAAGCCTTTTTATCCCTTCATCTGCATTATACCAAGGCATATTTGGAATTTCCTGTTTGATTACTGTGGGCAACTTTTTGGCTCATATTTTAACCTACGAACCAACCAACCAACCAAACTTTAGAGTTCTTTCAAATTTCTCAAGCTGCAACAGTAAATACAGTATCTCTGCTTAGTGAACTCATATCAATAAACTTAAACTGATCCAACTTTATGTTCCTTTCACTATTATCCCACGTTCTCAATATCTATTCCCACACATGTATCTTAGATTTGTCTATAAATTATAAAGCTCACGTGGTTTTTTGAAGTCTAGCATACTTCTTCATGGGTCACATTTTATACCTCACCTTTAGAGGGCTGCTGGAACTTCATTTTAGTTATAGAAGCAGAAGCAAAAAGGGGTGGTAAGGGTAAGTCCTGAGAAAATTAGCATTGTCTTATGTGACAGCTGCCTTAGGGAAGCCACTACAGTTTTCCCAGGCATTATAGGGTTACTCTGCTCAGTTATGGATGGAGCAGTCACTACCACTGGGGTTGGGGTAGTAACTTGTATTAGGGTTGGGGGAGGCCATTTCACTAGGGATGGGGAGACCATTTCTACTGGAAGTGAGGAGCCTTTGTTTATTGATAAAGAAAACGTATTAGAATTTAGGGGTTCAATGTTCCAATTTAATCTGGGGTTCACACATGTTCATATGAAAAGTTACGGCATCTCATTCTTTCTCAATCAATGCCCTCACTTTAACCGTAGACACCCTATGAAGCTGGGAGTTCAACTTGCATTGTAATTTTGCCAATTGGCAGATGAGATTCTGTGTTTCATTTTCAGCTGTTTCAGCTTTGCGGCTACAGGAAATAAGAAGCTCCTTCAGGGCATATTTAGATGCCTTCAGGTCATTTATGCAGTGCTTGAGTGTAGAATTTAAATCCCTGAACTTATCCTTTTCTTTCGGCACTTCATCCAGCGCTATTAGAGGCAAAAAGCCATTCCCATTGTATTCATTAGTTTTTCAAAAATATTTGAAAATAGAATATACAGAGCCACTTAGCTCCTTGCTTCTTATAAGTGGCTAACTAGGATTATTTAATGGACATATTTTGGATAATTCTATCACTAGATTACACTATGGACTATCAGCACTCTCTTTATTATGAAAAATAGAGTCATTAGAATCTTTTTATTTTACTTCTTTTTTTTTTCAACTTTTGTTTTAAGCTCAGGAAGTACACATGCAGGTATATTACATGGATAAATTGTGTTTCACTTGGGTTTTGTGTACAAAGGATTTTGTCACCCAAGTAGTAAGTATAATATCTGACAGGTAGTTTTTTGAACTTCACCCTCCTCCTAACCTCCTGCCTCAAGTAGGCCTCACTGTCCATTGTTCTCATCTTTGTGTCCATGTGAACTCAATGTTTAGCTTCCATTTATAAGTTTGAACATGTGGTGTTTGGTTATTTGTTTCTGCATTAATTTGCTTAGGTTGATGGCTTCAAACTGCATCCATGTTGCTGCAGATGACATGATTTCATTCTTTTTTATGGCTGTGGAGTATTCCATGACACCTATGTACCACATTTTCATTATCCAGTCTACTGTTGATGGGCATCTAGGTTGATTCCATGCCTTTGTTACTGTGAATAGTGTTGCAGTCAACATACAAGTGCATGTGTCTTTTTGGTAGAAGAGTTTATATTCTTTTGAGTATACACCAAGTAATGGAATTGCTAGGTTAAACAGTATTTCTGTTTTAAGTTCTTGGAGAAACCTCCAAACTGCTTTCCACAGTGGCTGAACTAATCTACCTTCCCACCAACAGTGTATAAGCAATCCCTTTTCTCCACAACCTTGCCATATGTTATTTTTGACGTCCTAATTATTGCCATTCTGACTGGTATGAGATGGTATCTCATCATTCATATTTCTTTAATGATTAGTGAGTGATATTGAGCATTTTTTCATAGATTTGTTGGTTGCTTGTATTACTTTATTTTCACATTGCTATAAAAATACTACCTGAGACTGGGTAATTTATAAAAGAAAGAGGTTTAATTGACTCACAGATCCACTTGGAGGCCTCATAAAAGTTACAATTATGGAAGAAGGTAAAGGGGGAGAAAGGACCTTCTTCACATGGTGGCAGGAAAGAGAAGTGCAAGCAGGGGAAATGCTAGATGCTTAAGAAACCATCAAATCTTGTGAGAACTCACTTGCTATGATGAGAACAGCAAGCATGGCCTAAACTGCCCCCATGATCCAATCACCTCCTACCTGGTCCCTCTCTCGGCACATGGGGATTCGGGGATTACAATTCAAGATGAGATTTGGGTCGGGACAAAGCCAAACCATATTACTGCTTATATGTCTTCTTTTGAGTAGTGTTTCTTCATGTCCTTTGCCCATTTATTAACAGGGTTGTTGTTTGCTTGTTGATTTATGCTCCTCTTGAATTCTAGATATAGAGTTTTGTCAAATGCATAATTTGCAAATATTTTCTCCCATTTTGTAGGTTGTCTGTTTATTCTCTTGAGCTTCTTTTGCTGTGCAGAAACTCTTTAGTTTAATTAGGTCACACTTATCTATTTTTGTTTTTGTTGCAATTGCTTTTGGATACTTCCTCATAAAATATTTGCCAGAGACTATGTCCAGAATGGTAGCTCCCCTCTGTTCTTCTAGGGTTTTATAGTTATAGGTTTTATATTAGAGTCTTGAATCCATCTTGAGTTGATTTTTTTATATGGCTAAAGGAAGGGGTCTGGTTTCAGTCTTCTCCACATGACTCGATGGTTGTCCCAATAACATTTATTGATTAAGGATTCCTTTTCCCATTGCTTGTTACTTCCAACTTTTTTGAAAATCAGATGGTTGCAGGTATGCAGCTTTATCTCCATATTCTCGAACCTGTTCCATTGGTCTTTTGGTCTGGTTTTGCACCTGTGCCATTATGTTTTGACTACTATAGTCTTCTAGTATAGTTTAAAGTTAAGTAGTATGATGCTTCCAGCTTTTGTCTTATTTTTTATTATTTTTATTTATTTATTTATTTTGCCTAGGATTATTTTGGCAATTCTGGCTTTTTTTGTTCTTTCCATATAAATTGCAGAATAGTTTTTTTTCTAATTTTGCAAAATATAATGTTGGTAATTTGAGAGGAATAGCATTAAATCTGTAAATTGCTTTGGCCAGTATGGCCATTTAACTATATTAATTCTCTCTATCCATGAGAATTAAATATTTTTCTATTTGTTTGTGTTTTCTCTGATTTCTTTCAGCAGTGTTTTGTAAGTCTTATTATGGAGATCTTTCACTTCCATAGTTAGCTGTATTCCTGGGTTTTTTTATTCCTTTTGTGGCTATTCTAAATGAGATTATATTCTTAATTTGGCCATCAGCTTGAACGTTATTGGTGTATAGAAATGATTTTGTATCCTAAAACTTTACTGAAGTTTTTATCACTTCTAGAAGACTTTTGGCAGAGACTATGAGGTTTTCTATCATATCATCTGCAAAAAAAAAAAAAAATACTTTAAAATGCTCTTCCTTCAACGAGTGCACAGTATAATTAATTAATTGTAAGTAATTAATTAGGTAACAACGTAATTACTAAAAAGTTAGATAAAAAGAAGATATGTGTGAAGTTGAATGTCAGAAAGGGTTAATTTGAGACAACAGCAGAGTGTTGCCTTTTTTTATTATTATATTTTAAGTTATGGGGTACATGTGCAGAACATGCAAGTTTGTTACATAGGTATACACATGCCATGGTGGTTTGCTGCACCCATCAACCTGTCATCTACATTAGGTATTTCTCCTAATGCTATCCCTCCCCCAGCCCCCCACCTGCCAACAAGCCCTGGTGTGTGATGTTCTCCTCCCTGTGTACATGTGTTCTTGTTGTTCAACTCCCACTTATGAGTGAAAAAATGTGGTGTTTAGTTTTTTGTTCTTGGGTTAGTTTGCTGAGAATGATGGTTTCCAGCTTCATCCATGTCCCTGCAAAGGACATTAACTCATTCTGTTTATGGCTGCATAGTATTCCATGGTAGATACGTGCCACATTTTCTTTATCCAGTCTATCATTGATGGACATTTAGGTTGGTTCCAAGTCTTTGCTATTGTGAACAGTGTTGCAATAAACGTACCTGTGCACGTGTCTTTATAGTAGAATAATTTATAATCCTTTCGGTGTATACTCAGTAATGGGATTGCTGGGTCAAATGACATTTCTAGTTCTAGATCCTTGAGGAATCACCACACTGTCTTCCACAATGGTTGAACTAATTTACACTCTCATCAACAGTGTAAAAGCATTCCTATTTCTCCACATCCTCTCCAGCATCTGTTGTTTCCTGAGTTTTTAATGATCACCATTCTAACTGGCGTGAGATGGTATCTCACTGTGGTTTTGATTTGCATTTCTCTAATGACCAGTGATAATGAGCTTTTTTTCGTATGTTTGTTGGCTGCATAAATGTCTTCTTTTGAGAAGTGTCTGTGCATATATCCTTTGCCTACTTTTTGATGGGGTTGTTTTTTTCTTTTTCTTGTAAATTTGTTTAAATTCTTTGTAGATTCTGGATATTAGCCCTTTGTCAGATGGATAAATTGCAAAAATTTTCTCCCATTTTCTAGGTTGCCTGTTCACTCTGATGATAGTTCCTTTGGCTGTGCAGAAGCTCTTTAGTTTAATTAGATCCCATTTGTCAATTTTGGCTTTTGTTGCCATTGCTTTTGGTGTTTTAGTCATGAAGTCTTTGCCCACTCTTATGTCCTGAATGATATTGCCTAGGTTTTCTTCTAGAGGTTTTATGGTTTCAGGTCATATGTTTAAGTCTTTAATCCATCTTGAGTTAATTTTTGTATAAGGTGTAAGGAAGGGATCCAGTTTCAGCTTTCTGCATATGGCCAGCCATTTTTCCCAACACCATTTATTAAATAGGGAACGCCTTCCCCATTACTTGCTTTTGTCAGTTTTGTCAAAAATCAGATGGTTGTAGATGTGTGGCATTATTTCTGAGGCCTCTGTTCTGTTCCATTGGTCTGTATATCAGTTTTGGTAACAGCAATGCTAATTTGGTTACTGTAGCCTTGTAAATAGTTTGAAGTGAGGTAGTGTGATGCCTCCAGCTTTGTTTCTTTTTGCTTAGGATTGTCTTGGCTATATGGACTATTTTTTGGTTCCATATGAAATTTAATGTAGTTTTTTTCCAACTCTGTGAAGAAAGTCAATGGTAGCTTGATGGGAATGGCATTGAATCTATAAATTACTTTGGGCAGTATGGCCATTTTCACGACATTGATTATTCCTATTCATGAGCATGGAATATTTTTCATTTGTTTGTGTCCTCTCTTATTTCCTTTTGGCAGTCTTTTGTAGTTCTCCCTGAAGCAGTCCTTCACATCCCTTGCAAGTTTTATACCTAGGTATTTTATTCTTTTTGTAGAAACTGTGAATGGGAGTTCACTCATGATTTGCCTCTCTGGTTGTCTGTTACTAGTGTATAGGAATGCTTGTGATTTTTGCACATTTATTTTGTATCCTGGGACTTGGCTGAAGTTGCTTATCAGCTTAGGGAGATTTTGGGCTGAGATGGTGGGATTTTCTAAATATACAATCATGTCATCTGCAAACAGAGAAAATTTGACTTCTTCATTTCCTCACTGAATACCCTTTATTTCTTTATCTTGCCTGATTGCCCTGGCCAGAACTTCTAATACTATATTGAATAGGAGTGGTACGAGAGGGTATCCTTGCCTTGTGCCAGTTTTCAAAGGGAATTCTTCCAGTTTTTGCCCATTTAGTATGATATTGGCTGTGGGTTTGTCAGCTCATCTGAGTGTTGTCTTTAGACTGCTGAGCTGGGTATCCGGGGGAACAATTTTCATTCTGCTTGATCATTCTGCTGTTTTAGTTTTTTTTCAAGATATTAGATATCTAGATAGTTCAGGATGACTAGAGCTATTATGCTGTGTTCCAAACCACTTTTTACATTTTATTCAAAATGCACCATGTAGTTTCCTATTTTAGTAGCATGAAAAATAAACTCCAAAACAATGCAACTTTTTTCTCTCTAGTTTTATCTTCAGCACAGCTTGACTCATCATAATTTTGCCTTTAAGTATCACCTACATTAATAAACATACAACTAGGTATCAATAAATTTCTGTGGAAAAGGAAATTATCACAAGATCAGAATTGAAGAACCAGTCTCATTTCATCTAATATGAAGATGATCAACATATATAAAGTTGTATGTGCATTTCTATTTTTACTATTGGTTTAAAGTAAATTGGCAAGTGAACATCTCAGCTCTTACATACTGTTTCTGATGAGAATGATTTCTTTCCCATTATGAGCTTCATTGATTACATTTTTATTTTTATATGCTTATATTTCATAATTTAATTTTAAAATTATTATTATATTTGATGAATTCTAGCAACATGTACATGTGCCTTCAAATGATCAGATATACACTTTGATTTCTTTCTGGGTTTCATAGTTCTAATAACAGGAACCATTGTCCACACAATCCAAACTTGCTTTTTCCTGTTATGAGTAGGTGTTATATTTGTATATCTTTTTCCCCCTCTCTACTGTATTCAGATAGAAGAATGAATAAAAATGCCAATATTCTGAAAGGTTTTTCAGTTTCCTATATCATTTATTAACGTTCTTGTTCTTCCTGGGAAGATCCCATGTGGGATCAGTTGAGGAATTTGATGAGACATTACCAATTTATCACCAGACTCTCTCTCATAGGACAAAAACTATACTAAGAGGTAAAAACTGCTCTCTCGCTCTCTCTCTCCCACTCCCTCTCTCTATATAGTTGTAGATGTGTATGCATATATATATATAATTTCAATAACTTGAAAGCTGCTTACAGTCATTTATTCTGAAGACAACACCTAAAAATAAATGTTTCTATAATATACAACTCTTAGCATATGAATTAATTTGTAAATTAGTTGCACACAGCCTGTGGGTACTAAAAAATATAGGTGAAGCAATGATTCCCGTAGACTAGTTACTTAGCTAAAGAATAATAAATGAAATAAAACTTAAACTAGGCTTTAAGGGAAGAAATAGAACTTAGTAAACAAAAAAGGGGAGAATCAAGAAAAAGACATGCTGAGGAAATTGCAAAAGTTGAGGAGATATGCATTTTCACAGAAGAAATCATTTTGGCATTAAAGGAACCTTGATGAGGAACAGCACCTTAGACAAGAATAGAGAGGCAAAGGATAAATCAGATTGTGCAGAACCGGAGACATTTAGCAACTTGAAGTTATACTGCAAAATAACGCGAATATTTTAGGTGTCTCTTTATCGTAGTATTCATAATGAACAGTGATTCAATTGTAAAATGCATGCATTTAATAGAAATTTATAAGTTACAGAAAAAAGACACTAATTACACGTCAAGAGAAATCTAAATGCAATCTTCCTGCCATGTTAAACATGGTGTGCAATTTATTGAATTAAGGATAATCAAACTGCAAAACTTCGAAAAAAGTGCAAGATTTGATAGCTGCAATAGAAGACTTTGAATAATAAAAGAAAAAAGATAAGTTGGTGAAGACATAATCTTTCTTCATCTAGGTAATAACAATGTTTGAGATGTTATTAACATAATTGTAATAGTTGTACTGTGTTTATTGTTTAGTATTTTCCTAGACATATATCTTACTGTTTTTCTATAAGAATCTAAAAATGGTCTTTAGAAATATATCAGTATTTTTGTAATTGGAAAAATCATTAATTTTACATGAGTATTTTGTTCTCATTCCTTTTTTAAGAACTGAGCAGTATATTTATGAATTATCCAAAATAAGACATTCAAAAAAGTTTATATGCAGCTGGAAACAACACAACCCCCATGTATTAAATAAATGAAGACAAACAAACTTTTACCTTTCTATAATTTTTAATGAGAGTCTTGAAATTGCTTTGTTCCTGGTTTATAATAGCACAAAATAATAGTGCAGAGTGGAGAGAGTATCTTTAGACTTTCAACAGTTCTGATAATGCAGCTTTTAAGTATTTTCAATAAAGTAGATTTATAAAAACCGTTAAGGACAAATAGAAAACAAAATAAAAAGTTGTTATGAAATAAAACAGAGAAACAGCAAATAAACCGAGGCAGTTGAGCAAAACAGTGTAACTGAAATTTAAAGTTCCCTAGTTTGTAGTTCCAAATTTCCAACGGTAAGGTACAGTCTATTCAGTTCTGTTCTTGCTGATTGAATCGAGCAGGAATGAGTTCACACCATATAAAAAAATAATCAAATAACTTGGCATTTGAGGGCAATCAGATGAAGTTTGTGGAGTGCACAGATTTGGAAAATCAAACTTCCTCTGGAGTCCAACGTCTTTGGCTGATCCAAGAGCATAAGAACAGAAGTTCTGGCAAATCCATACAATAAATAATCTCCCTCTAAATTTGTGGATATCTCACCTCTAAATTTATAGATATCTCTGTCCTCAGACATAGAGAACCTTTTGGATATTCAATTTTTATCTCTTAGAACCATAAGAACATTATAAGGTTTTTTGAAATATAGAAAATTGTAACAGGTAAATGTTTCTCATAGAGATTGACAATTGAAATTATAATGGACTTTTCCTCAGAAATAATCGCCAAAGTAAAAGCAGTATCTACACTGTTTTTCTGTACTTATCATTGGAACTTTGTAATTAACTACATACAGTTAGTATATAAATCAAGGAAAACAACTCTACTCTGGGACTTTCCTTTGAGAGGAAAACTACTGCCTTCATTGGTTAGGGTCATTAAGAATGTAATGGCCTCTTAAGCCTGAAATCTAGAGGAGCGAATCAGAATGTCCTAATGTACTGGTTAATGATGCTTTTGTATTACCAATTACCAGCAAAACCCATTGCATTAAAATGAACAGTCTTGGATTAAATGTTAGTATGGATATCACACTCTGTTCATAGCTATATGTATTAATAATGTGTATGTATCATCATATTCTTTATAAAAACAGCATTTTATAAAATGTAAGTGAATGAGTGAATAAATGAATGGCTTCAGCATAGCATGTGACTATTAATAAATATCAAAACTGCTTATATTCCATAAATATTTGGAATTCATGTAGTGTATATATAGGTAGTTAATTTCATTCAAAATTTCAATATTTTCCCTCAGAAATGCATAACCCCATCTAACTGCAACGAAACATCAAAAATCCCAATTGAAGAACATTCTACAAAATGTGTGACCACTGCTGCTCAAAACTGTCAAGGTCATCAAGTAAAGGAAAAAAAGAAACTGTCACAATCCAGAGGAGCCCAAGAAGATAAGACAACTAAATGTTAGGTAGCCACCTGGATGGGATTCTGGAATAGAAAAACGGCAGTAGGGAAAAACTAATGAAGTACAAATAAACTCTGGACTTTAGTTAACAGTGATGTACTTAAATTGGTTCTTTCACAGCGACAAATATACTACAAAGGTTCTTTAAATTGACATTTTATTGAAGACAGTACAGTAAAATTGTAATCACCAAACTAATTCTTCATATGTCCTTGGTATCTTTGCAATATTTAAGGTACAATAAGTTCTTACTAAACATTGTCTATAGGTTTTTGGAAACTTCTACTTTAAGCAAACAACACATAACAAACCTGGGCTGGGCCAGTGGCTCACACCTGGAATACCAGTATTTTGGGGATCCAAGGTGGGCAGATGGCTTGAGCTCAGGGGTTCAAGACCAGGCTGAATAACATGGCAAAACACTGTCTCTACAAAGAAACAACAACAAAAAGTTAGCCAGCTCGGTGGTGCATGCCTGTAGTCACAGCTACTTGAGAGGCTGAGATGGGAAGATCACTTGAACCCAGAAGGTGGAAGCTAGAGTAAGCCATATTCATGCCTTGGTGACAAAGTGAGACCCTGTCTCCAAAATACATATATACATACACACATACGTACATATAACAGACCTGATTTATTTTTCTCATCAACATCATATTATCAAACTACTTTGAAGGAAATGATGTTATTCAGGATCTGCTATATGTCTTTTTACTTAAAGTTGCAATTGCCAAAAACCTACTGACAATGTTAAGTGAGGATACTGTACTTCATTTGTGGGGAATACTTTTCTTTATCATTTTATGGCAAGTTAAATGAATTAACAAATTAGTTAAACTAGTTGTTAAAGTAAATTAGTTGTTAAATTAATTGACAATTTTTAACTCAAAGTAATACAGAATAATCTAGTGATCTCAAGTTTTAAGCAATGAACATTTGTAATATTGCTTCAGAACATAGATGTCTCAAAATTTTCTACAGAAATATTAGCACTTGTATCTTAATATTTTCTACAGTAATTATAGCACTTAACAGGATAGTCAGAAATAAGACCATGCTAAAAGCAGGAAACTAATGTGAATAAGTCAAAAGCAAGAAACGAAATATAGAATATTTATTTTCTTCTCTCCATATTAATATGTGCATTTTCCCCAAGTCCACATACTCATAACTTAAGTAGATATGCATTGCTTCCACATAATTTAAAAACTTGTAAGATGAATGAGTAAATAATTTTAACTCAAGCTAATACTAAAAGCTATCGGACTAGTACTACACTAAAGGGGGTAATAGGAATAATCTAATACTCATGTAGCCTGTACACTAAAAATTCAATATCCTCATAAGTAACCATGAAACAAATGAGGAAAGAAGGAGCACAAATATTTTAGCAATAGCAGATGTTTCATTTTCAGAGCCTATGGTGTCCATAAACATTGTTGGTTAGAAAGGCTCAAGGAGAGGGAGAGAGATGGGGGAATGACTTGTTGGTGGAGCAGTCAGAATACACAAAACATCTGGATTAAATTTGACATCTTATATGGGAGTGATTTGTGGTACCCCAAAACAATTATAATAGTAATCTCTAAGATCACTGATCACAGATCACCATAACGGATATTATAATAATAAAAAGATTTTTAAATTGTACAAGAATTACCAAAATGTGACAAAGATACAAAGTGATCACATCCTGTTGGAAACATGGTGTCAACAGAATTCCTCATGTAGGGTTGTCAGAAACCTCCAATTCCGAATAAACATAGTATCTGCAAAGAACAATAAAATGTAGCACAATAAAACAAGGTGTGCCTGCATTTAAGATCCCAGACATTCTCTGAGGGGCAGGAATTTGAGAGTAGTTTACCTGAATGGTTTGGTTCAGGGTCTGTCCCAAGGTTGCAGTCACATCCATTGCCTGAGGCTGCACTCATCTCAATGTTCAACTGTGGTGGCAGAATCAACTTCCAAGTTCACTCGTATGATTGTTGGCAGGAGGCTTTTCTTCTTTGCCATGTTGGTCTCTCCTTAGGATTGTTCATGACAGGGTTTCTCCCAAAGCGAGTGAGGTGAGAGAAACAGCAGGTGAGCAAGAGGGCCCAAGATGGAATTCACTCTTTTATAATGTAATCTCAAAAGTGGCATACCATCACTTTACCATATTCTATGTGTAACACATATCAACCCAGGTACCATGTAGAAGAAAAGTACACAGTTATAAATATATGGAAATGGGTATCATTGGAGGCCATCTTGAAGGCTGGATACTGCAACAACTCATGCTCTTCTAAGAGTTTACAGTTCTTTGGGAAAGGGTATCATAACCACCCCACATTGAAGAGGGCTATTGTATCCTCAATGCATACAAAGTAATAGACAACAACAGGAACCATTCTATTATTCCAAAGCTTGACGTTATGACAACATCAAGAGAAAAAATTATTTATCTGACCCCAATTCTAAAGTCTTTAACAACCTATTTTATCTATTCTAATGAAAATTTGTGTAAAATAGTCTCTATTGAAAGATAGTCTAATATTACATTGAAAGGTAAACAGAGATATAAGACAAGCATTTTTAGATTATTTAAACTTTATTGTTGTTTCATTGCATTAGACAAGCTGAAAAGTTATGAATTACAAGCTGAAAAGTTATGAATTATGCATTAGGCAAGCATAAAAATTTATGTAATTGAATGGATCTAATTTCTGAATATAGTCAACCATATAATTATTTTACTATTGAAATGCATACCATTTAATTTTTTTCCAACCTAGTAGTAATTCATCAGAAAAAAATCACATTACTTTGGGTAGAAAAAGATATGTTTGTTTTAAATATCAACTTTTATAAGCACCGTTCAATGTGATGTTTGAAAGCGGTAAATTCTGAACTGGAATTTTTCTTAACCGATTTTCAAAGCATTTGCCTTTCAAAGCATTGTTTAAAAGTACGCTCTATAGTGTAACCTTTATGAACCGATAAGGTCAGTTCTAAAACAAACCAAAGTAAATACATCTCCAAAATGTGTACCATTACAATAGCAATTTTTAAAGAAAGAAAGACAATAACGCTTTTTCATTCTAATGATTCCAAAATATATGCTTTCTTATATTACTAAGTTGCACTGCTACACTGACTGCCAACAGGGGAATTTAAAAAAAAAAAACAGTTATGAGCTGTTTCAAGAATTCAATATCCTGGCAACCTGCAGTTCATGGCAGAGTCATGCTAATCATTTTGGAAATCATTCGGATATTGTTTTATAATACCAGTGAGAGTGGAAGTGGCAAATTATTTAGCTTTATATTGGTTTAATTCCATAATTAAGTAATTGGACTTGGAACAAACAGTTTACTACTTCCGTTTTAATTAACATTTCACTATATAACTACAGTACTCACTAAAAATACCATCTTCTGCATACAGAGCCAATTATGATATGCATTATTATAAGTAATAAAATCTTTTACTAATCAAACATTTATGTTGATCAGACATTTTTATGCAATGGCAATTATAAGAAAAGGAATCAGGTTACCAGTGACAAATGTTCTTAATTAGTGTTAAGTATGTCCAGATTAGTCATATTTCATGTTCCACTTAAAATATCCTTTCCTTAGAGAAATCTAGATTACTTTAAAAAGTCATTTAAATATTTCAAGATTCTAGCTGGGAAATGTTATTATTATTTGATACTCTATAATTATGACATGGTTTTATTGCTAATACAGCTTTAGCTCATGGGCCGATTTATCTAGCTAGCAACAAAATTTTTATCAGCATAAAGAATTATAAACATTACGACTTCTGATTTGCACTTTTAATTTAGAACATCCCTTAGCTTAGATTACTTAACCAGCAAATATATCACTAAATGTCTCATAAAAAGAGAACATTAAAATGAACCTTTTTCTTATTGAATTAATAATATTCGGCTCAATCTACACATGAAAATTCTATGTTAATAGAATAATATCTCAGTTTTATAAGTAAATATATTGAAATCAAATATTCGGACTATTGAAATATTTTACAATGAAACTAGTTATTCCAATATTTAGTAGAATTTTTGCCATTTGATAAATAATTTGTTATATCTGCAAAAGTATTGTATGCTAGATTTAAAAATTTTAAAAAGGGAGACAAAAATTATTTCACAGCTGACAATGACAAGTGAACTCTTACTTGATTTTGTCGTCCTCCAATAGGCACTAAAATATTGGACAAATTAGAAGAACTTAGAAAAGAAGAAAGGTTTAAAAATTAGTGTCTTAAGTCTTCACTTTAAAAAATTAGGAAAGACATAAAAATTTAACCCTAGTAAGTAGAATAAGCAAGAAATATATATGAGTGGATACAAATAAAATATAATTTAAAATAAAGAAAATTAACCAAGACAGAAATTTATTCTTTGAAAAGTTTAATAAAACTGATAATCCTAAGGCTCAGTAAATGGAGTCAGAATAGAAATTTCCAATATTAAGAATTAAAAGGGAGATACAGATGCTAGAGTCACTGCAAAGTAAAAAAGGAATATAATAATAAAATATGTGACACAAATTTGACAAATTTAATAAAGGGATAATTTTTTGAAAGATTGAATCTAATAAAATTGATACAAGAGGAATGCAGAAACCAATGATTCCTCTGTTTGATAATAATTTAAATCTGTAATGACACAATAACCCACAACTTCAGCCCAGATGGCTTCATTCATGGATTTTGTCATACATTTAGGAAAAAATTAGGAGTAATCTCATTCAAACTGTTCAGAAAATAGCAAAGATAGAATATCCTTTGATTTTTTTTGTGGGGTAATACAGCCCTAGTACTAATTCTGAGAGTTATATTGAAAGAAAGAAAGAAAGAAGAAAGAAAGAAAGAAAGAAAGAAAGAAAGAGAAAGAGAGAAAGAGAAAGAAAGAGAGTAAAGAAAGAAACAGAAAGAAAGAAAGGGAAAGAAAGAGAGAGAGAGAAAAGAAAGAAGAAAGAAAGAAAGAAAGAAAAGAAAGAAAGAAAAGAAAGAAAGAAAGAAAGAAAAAGAAAGAAAGAAAGAAAAGAAAGAAAATTTGGTGTCTCATAAAAATAGAAAAAACCTTAAATATTAGCAAATCATATATAGTAAAATAACAAGTTGATGAAATATCATGACTAACTATATTCTAACCAATTAATGCAAAGTCAGTTTACTGTAAAAGTAATCAAGTATATGCCCACATTAACACATTTGGTATTACCACAGTAGGTGCAGAAAAGTTATTTAACAAAATTCAACAATATTGTTGACAAAACTGAGCAAACTAAAAACAAATGTCTTAATCTGAATAAAGTTATCTATATGACACCTACAATTATCATCATACTTATTGTGCAAATATTGAGCTTTTTAGTACTAAAGTAAGAAATGAGGCAAGGGTGTCCACTATCACTGGTTCCATAGATTATTACACTAAAGGTCTTAGCTATTTCCATCAGGCAAGAACAAATCAGTTGAAACCATCAGAAAGAAATATGCATAACTGATCTTCTGGCAGATCAGGTGATTATTTACACAGGAATCCCTATGGCATCTGCAAAAACTACCAGTACCCGTAAGTGACATTAGCAAATTTGTAGGACACAAGGTCAATGTTTTTTAAAATTACATTTCAGACACTAGAAGCAAAACTTAAAAATTAATTTCAGACAACCATTACTTTTAAAATCATCGAAAAGTATAAAATGCTTAAGAATATATTAAGCAAAACACATGCATAACATTACCAAGACACTTTAAGTTACTGAAAGGAGATACGTAAGAAGCCATAAATAAATGTAAAGACAGAAAGAGCTAATAAATTAGAATATTTTATATTTATAGATTCAATTGTCAACACATTGATCTATAGATTTAATGCATTCACAATAAAAAATGTAACATTCTTTTTGGAAAAAATGAAC
Organism: Hylobates moloch; assembly: GCF_009828535.3. Lineage (NCBI taxonomy): Eukaryota > Metazoa > Chordata > Mammalia > Primates > Hylobatidae > Hylobates > Hylobates moloch. Next base: position 22,637,351 of record NW_026652292.1, on the reverse strand, counting down.
AACTTTATTAAATTATTTTCGTGAAAACTTAAAGGCTCTAGAATAGCTAAATAATCTTAAAAATGATGAATGAACTTTATTCCAATAATTACTACAGTCTTACAATAACCACAAGAGTGTGGTATTTGTGTAAGAAAATCGAATAGATCAATGAAACAGAAGAGAGAAACCAGAGGTATTCTATGTTTATTTTCTACAAAGGTTCCAAGGAAGTTCAGTTTTGGTTAGCGGGTAGAGAAAATAAATAAAACTTGAATTGTATCAAATGCTGGACTCTAACACACTTAAAAATGAATCATGTACCTCACCCTAAATGCTGAAATATGAAAATTCATAAACTCATCAAAGAATATATTCATGGTAAAGAAAGATTTTTAATGAGATCACTTAAATCATTAACTATCAAGAAAATTTGCTAAATTGACTTAATATTAAAATTCCTGACATCCAAAGACACCATTAGCAAAATAAAGTACCAGCCATGAAGTCAGAGCAAATACCCACAATATATGCATCCAAGCAAGGACTATGATATAAAATTTAAAATCAACTCTAAGAAATCAATAATTAAAAATACGACCAAAATGTGTTCATGGACACTTGAAAAAGGAAGATTAAAAAATGGTCAATAAGCAAATTAAATGCACACAGCATAATTAGTTATGAAGGAAATGCACTCACAATGAGATCTAACCACAAACTTACCTACTAAATTGCTAAAATAAAAAATACAGACACAATAAGTTGGAAATGCCGAAGAACAACTAAAACTTTTTATTATTTTGTTAGGAATATAAAATAGTAGAAACACTTTAGAAAATAGTTTGGCAGGTTTTTAAAAATACACAATATTATAGATACATCTATTCTGTATTCCAGTAATTCCATTTCAAGGTACTTAGCCCAGAATTAAAAACGAGTCAACAAAACAACTTATACAGGAATGATTCTTGTAGAGTTATTCCTGTAATCAAAAATGGGAAACAAATTACATGCCCAGCAAAAGAAAATGGAAATTCAAATTATATTGAGTGAAAACACCAGAAACACAATTATTTATATTAGTTTTACTCATAATAGACAAAACTCTAAAATACATCAAATATTTGTTAAAATCAAGTTGGTAAAATAAATTATGATTTAAGTGTACAACAGAATATTATTCAGCAATAAAATAAAGTGCATTATGCAGCATGTAATTACATTAGGTGAAAAAAGTAAGAAACAAAATAATGTACACTCTATGATTGCAGTTTTTTGAAGATGAAGAAGATAAAAAATTGTATCACGGTGTAAAAAAAATCACACCAAAGATTGCTTATGGTGGTGAGAATCTAGTGAAAAGTCATATAAGGGAACAACCTGGGTTGAAGAAAATTTTGTATATTTTAACTAGGTTTTATTGTACTTACCTAAACTCATTGAATTTTAAATTTAACATATGTGCATTTCAATGTATAGAAATTTTAACTAAAATAAAAGATATACAAAGTTATCTGACTGTTTAGAAAAATATTGGAAAAGAAAATTAGTAACTTAATTTTTGTCCGAAATATATTATTTTCATCAACAAAAAAGTCAATTGAAATTTAATACTATTTACTGCATATAACAGCATATTCAAATTTTTTTTTTTTTTTTTTTTTTTGAGGCGGAGTCTTGCTCTGTCACCCAGGCTGGAGTGCAGTGGCGCGATCTCGGCTCACTGCAAGCTCCACCCCCCGGGTTCCCACCATTCTCCTGCCTCAGCCTCTCCGAGTAGCTGGGACTACAGGCGCCCGCCACCAGCCCGGCTAATTTTTTGTATTTTTAGTAGAGACGGGTTTTCACCGTGGTCTCGATCTCCTGACCTCGTGATCCACCCGTCTCGGCCTCCCAAAGTGCTGGGATTACAGGCCTGAGCCACCGCGCCCAGCCCAAAATTTTATAATTCAAAGACCTCTGCTAAAGTTCATAATTCAAACGAGTCAAAACTTTAAAAGCTGCACTTAATGCTTTAATTTTAAAGGATGTTTTAAGAGATAATGTCAGAGGATTTACATGTAGAATTAGATTTATGATTTGACTACCATTTCAGGAAGTTCAGCATCTTTTTTATTTCAATATTGCTTTCTTAAAATAATTTCAGTTATTTTCATAACTTTGATAACATATTTTTTAACAAGGAAAAACAAGTGATTCATTTAAAAGGAGCAAAACTGGCAATGTTCAACTCTTTTTAGAGATGATTTTATGACTTCATTTATGCTACAAATCTGATATCCTTGGACCTATTAAATTTATCATTTTGTATTAGAAACCAAAGTGGTGCAGTTGTCTCTGCAAGCTTGAAAGTTAATTGGGGCATTAAATATACATTACAGTAAAAATTTAAATAAAGAAAACTTTATTTTGCTTTGAAATACTGCTATTGCTTGTCTCAGAAATTTTGAAATACTGTGTTTTTAATGAATACAGCATTGTTTTATGCTTTTGTTAATAAGTTTTAACTCAATTCTTATTTAATAACATGGCTTATTTTACAGTCATATTCATTTTTACATCTTCTCTTGTTGATTTTTAATGTTTCATTTTGCCAGAAAATAATAAAAATGGCACTATAACATTGAAATTTACTGAGGCCTGATCTGTGGTCTTTTTCACATGTCACTTTTCAGAAAATTACATTAGGTCTCAGGAAATTATTTTTCTTCTGTGTAAAATTTTTCCTTGTAAAATTCAGATTCAATCACTCATGCATTAAAAAGCTTATTTTATTGGATTTTGAAATACATGTAGTAAATCTCAAACTATATCCTTTTACCTATATTCCCTTGTTTTATAAGTTACATGTTCTGTCGGTTGTTATATTTAAGTTTCTATTGTTTAGTTTTGTATGTACTATTATACTATTACCACAGTTTTAAGTTTCATTTAAGCATTTATATTAGCTCTCTGTGGCTTATACTGTTTTTCACCTTACATTTGAGTTTGATTAACAGAAAATGCTACCACTGGGATACTTTTGTCTTATAGTTGTCCTTTGTAGGTTTTCTTTTTTTCATTTCAGCATTTCTTTATCTTAGTTTTTAGTTATGTCTCCTACACAGAATATATTAATATTAAAATTCTATCTTAGGATCTGACCTTTATTAATAAACTTGATTAATTTTCTAATTACATTTGCTGTTATATTGAGACATGTTTCTTCCAAATCAGTTATTCTCTTTTATGTAACCTTTTTTCTCCTTTCTTTTCTTCAATTGTTAAAAAACATCAGTCTTTTTCTGCTTGCTTTGAATTACATATGATAAATGGCTATATACATTCATTTTTCTCCTGATTAATTCTCTACAGTACCTGTTTATATTGTAAAATTTCTGCAAACTATCTTGCAAATCAATTAGATGTATCAGTGGTTTTAACATTTTTATTGTAAAATTATTTGTCATTGAATATTTCCTTATTAATATTCATGTTATTCCATAATCTTAGCCTAATATTCTAGCATGTAATTCACACAAAATTGTTTTTAACTAAAATTTTATTAAACATAAATGTACTTAGAATTATTCACTAGAACAATGAATACATAATATTAAAATGAACCTTTTTAAAATCAAATAATAGGAAAAAAATCACATTAAGTATTACCAGAGAGTGTTATCATATATAATATTCAGGATTCTCCAGAGACAGAACACATAAGAGATAGATGGATGGATGGATAGATGGATGGATGGTGATAGATAGATAGATAGACAGACAGTAAAAGGTAGATGATGAAAGGGAATTTATTAGGGTATGTGGCTCATGCAATAGTTGAGGCTGAGAAGTAGCTTGATGGGCCATTTGCAAGCTAGAGAACCAAGGAAGCCTTTTGCATGGCTCAGTCCAGTTTTAAAGGCCTCAGAACCAGCAAAACTGATTGTGTTAACACTCAGTCTGAGGCCAAAGGCCCAAAAACCTATTGGGGTGTGTGTGTGTTGTGGGTGCAGGCTGGTGGGGGGCAGAAGGTGTTGAGAGGGAAGGTAGTTGGTGCAGGTCCCAGAGTCCTAAAGTCATAAAATCTTGAGTTCTGGTGTCCAAGGGCAGAAAAAAAGGGTGGCCCAGCTCCAGGAGAGAGAGAACAAATTCCACTTTTCTCTCCCTTTTTTATTCTATCAGGCCCCCAACAAACTGAATGGTGCCTGCCCACATTGAAGGAAGCTCTTTCTCGCTCAGTCTACCAACTCGCACCAATTGCCTCCAAAAACACCCTCACAGACACACTCAGATTTAATGCTTAGCCAGCTCCCTAGGTATCCCGTAATCCAGTCAAACTGATACCTAAAATTAGCTATCAGATTTTTCTACGTTCATGAAATAAATGACTAATTCTGCACTGGATAAGTACCAGTTTTAAGTGCAATATTTTCACAATTTTTGTTTTTTTCTTGAAATGGTTACCCAAAATTTTGAAAAACAGAATGGTACATAAAGACTTTGAGAAGTTGTTGAATCCTATAGGTCTCCTCACATAGTTGATATTCGAAGGCTTTTCCACATTATACTTTAGCAAATGATCTGTTAATATCGTGCTTAACACTGAGACTTTGTGACTAGGCCTAGTGCTATGCCTAGGCCTCCATTAAAAATGAAAGCAGCCATCTATGTTATCGCATAAGAATAAAAGTACCTGTGAATACCTAATGAAAACTGAAGTAGAAAAAAATAGTACTTAACTATGAATTACTCTAAAAATTGGCTGTGATTAATTTGGGACAGCAAATTAAGTTTTTTCCTATATATCAAATTTTCACATCATATAATGTATAGCCTAAGAAGTCCTCAAATTTTTGTTGGTACATCATAAATATGCTCTTTCTGTGGTGGTGGTATATTAAGGTGTGCATAGATTCCTTAAATACTAAATTGGATAAGGTAAAATTTTATTTTTCTTTTTAAAGCATAAAAATAGAAATCTTCAAACTGGGTCAGGGAGAAGTAAGGTGTCTACCCAACATTCATGTGTTGTTATCTTATTTTCTTAGAAATTTGATACCATATTAATAACATAATCCACATAATCATATTTCAATGTAAAACGTTTTTTTCCTAGATTCAGTTTGTAAAGATGGGCAAAAGGTTAACAAAACTGTATTTACTATTTCACTAATTCATATCTGAGTTTAAAATTTATAACATTTTTTCTCAATTGTACATTCATGTCGATTTCTAAAGTTTCATTTTTGTTTTTTAGTAGTGTGGTGGAAGTGTTGCTTACAAATTTTTGTTACATTCAAATTAAATTCCCACACGCAATTTCTAGGAGTGAATTAATTTGGCATTAAGAATGAATACGAACCTTATGAATTTGAATGGTCTTCTAAAATGATTGGTCATTACTTAAATTCAAATTTTATTTTTTATATTCCTGTTCTTTTTTGCATGCAAGGGATATAAAACCCAGAATTAATTATTGAATTAATTTACTTCTCATTTGTTTTTTTCTAATCTTAATCTTATTGAATCCATACACTTTTTCTTTGCATCCTTAAATGCTCTGAAAATTTTTTGCTTATGTACATTTTTTAAACTTTGAATCAGACATACGAAGACTAAATGTTTGAATCTCATAAAAATGGTTTTATGCTCTTCCTAAAGAGCTCTTTAACATCGACGAGTTTACAAGTTATTCAATAGTTTTCATTTGTTTATTCATTTGACTCCAAAGCTGTTTGTTCTCTTACTCATTTGTTTAATTCTCTAGGCCCTAGTTTCTTCATTGTGCCTTTTCATTTGTTCAGGGTTGGCCTTTTTTTCATTTAGCAACCCACAACATACATAAAAAAGTATAGTTGTTCACAGAACATCTAATGTCAGAGCGATTCATTATGTTGACGTTTTATAGTCTTTCCAATTATACTTTATTCGCTGGTTGTCCTCAAGCATCCTATTTATCTTTGTAAGTACTCTCCTTAACTTTATAGAAGCTTTTCCTTGGGAATCCATTTTTAGGCTTTATTAAAATCAGGCATGTATAATACTTCCCATTTTCAAAGCGTTTAGTATTTTTTTCTTGCTTATTGCTCATAGCATTTAGCAAAACTGAGAAATGGAAAATGGCTTTGTTTAATATCTCATTGCAAATAAGTTTCAGTATTCTAGTTTAAAAATACCTATTTTAGGCAAAGATATTTCTTTCTCGAGGTAAACTTTTATAATGTCATACATTTATTCTCTCACTGTCATGATTTTCTTTCTCCCCCATGTAATTTTTTTTCCATAAAAATGGGAGTAATATTTATGTTACAAGTTAGAGCAGACTGATTCTTGTTCAGCTCTACAAAAGGGCTCAAAAAATAGTACTGTCTTCCTTGTTGAGAAAATAGAACAAAGGAGTAAGAAAGTATATTTCACATGAATCACCAATTATTTCTAAGAGGGTGTTTATGACTTTTATATTTGGGCAAGTTCATTTTATAATATTCACCTCCAGAATGGGGCACTGTACACAGCAAAGAATGTGCTTAGTGAATGAGTAACGGGAAAATGCTTTCTCTCAAGTCAGAATTATCCCAACTTCTTTCTCCCTATATCAAAAGGAGTGGGCAAAGGAGCTGAGTGTGGTATTCTCAAAGATGTCAATCACTGTCACTCCTACTCCCTCTGTTTGGAGTGAATACATTGTCTGAGAGAGGAGCGTTGTGTATTTAGAAAACAGCACTCCTCCTTATGGAATGGGGAGTAGAGAAAAGATGTTCATCAATTAGCATACCCTGACTCCTAATTCACTTAGACCACTGAGCTTCTGAATTAATCTTATCATTAAATAGGCCTGTGGGTAACCTGCTTAGGAATGGAGTTGGCCAGCAGCAGGGCAGATCTGGATCAATATTTGTGAGAACCTTTCTCCCATACTCAGCCACTGTACTTCTGTACACTTTTGTGGGACAGTGTGGAAAAGCATAGGTATCTGTACCTAAGTCTGTGAAATCTGCAAGAACAGTACAGTGATCAAAGGAATTCCAAACCACTGTCTTTCCAAAGCTGAACATTCACTTGCTATTCACTTTTCTTTCCAGACTACCTCCAGCCGTATTTTCCAAGAAGGCACAGCAGAGGTTCTACGATAACAAAAATAGCATGATACTCTAAAAACCATATGGTCCAATGCGTAAGAAACAGCTAATCCAAATGATAGAAATGCCAGTAAGTCAACATGCTTTATTTGAGTATATATCCTGCCCTAATATCACATGCCATGAAGAAATTAAATTCTAAATGTTAAATCCTTTTTAAAATTAAATCCCAAAACACATAAAAGTCCAAAATTAATTTCTTTTGCACATGTGAGTCACCATTCCAAAGAAGCGAAAATCCACAATCCATCCTTCCCACCTTCATGTTTTGCTGGGTTTCAGGTCTAGGAGTTCTCCAATACATGGACAGAATTTGGCTGCTTCAACATCAGTGCATGGGGCTTTCACAGAATTGTGAATATTTCCTTCAGGGCCTCAGAAAGTATTTTCTTTCTATGTCAGTCTCTGATGTACCTCACTTTTAATGCACCAAAAAAATCAGTCGGTCACAAAACGAGCATTACTACCCTTCACATCTAGCAAACCACTGAATATATAGTACCTAATCCAATGATCACAGTCATAATTATGTTGGCAGAAGGTAGCACTTTATATTGCCTTAGGCTTCAGAAAAAAATAACCTGAATCTGAGGGGATAAGGGAAAAACAAGAAAATCTTGGTTTTGGTTTATGAAATTAGCAGTCTATGGAAACACATTGTCCTATATCCACATTCTGTGGATTTTAAATTCAGTTAGGAGAAATTCCTAGGACAAAATTAACATTTGTATGATACGTTCATACACACTACTTCTGGAAATCATTTCACCTATCCTTAATAATTGCCATTCCTCTTTCAGCCCTATTTTTAACATGTCAGTGCTGAACTGGTTGTGAATTCTATGAAGTGACATATCATCCCTTCTATTTTTGAGTAGGATTTAGTCCTGTGCTGCAACCGAAATCTTCAGGACTAAGAAACCTGTCTCCTAGGAAAATCCCCTCTGCCATTTACAGCTAACCATTAAAGAATTACCTTCAGACCATGGGAGATGACATTTCAGCACATGTCAAAACCACTAGAGGATTCAAGGTCAGTCAGCGCCTTTATTTTCCTGCATGGAGAGTCCCTGAATGGGGAACACAGCTCATGACTAGATCTTCTTAGCTAGCCTAACACTAAGATTAACAGCTGAAACTTCAGCAGCATACATGATTACATGCAGAACTCTGCTGACTTGCACTTGAAAAGCAGTTAATATTTTTCAGCCTCCTGACCCCGCTTCTAATGCACATAAGCCTCTCTTTCCTTTAGAATTACAAGCCTGTCTATGGCATGCATGCTTCAGAAAAGTTATGCTTTCTTGCTGAGCTGCAGCAACCTACATTTTGCAGCTGGTCACAACTATAAAAAACCAAACAAAAGAAAACCAAACAAAACCAAAAAACCCAGCAACTTCTCCAGATCCATGACTTTGCTTGACCATATCTACTATGAACCAGAAATGGGTGAGGCCACCAATATGAACCCTGAGATCTAATTCTTTCCATAAATTAGCCTGACAATTATAATCTCACCAGCTTGCTACTGTCAGTTGAGGTTGCTTATGTTCTTGTGTTGCTGCTTATGTGCTCTCTTGTGGCCTTTGCAGAGGTCCAGGCTGCCTATGCCTTGACTTAGATCCTTACCCTCTTGCTATACTTTGAATGTATTTTTCTAAAATTCATTTTGAAGCCTAATTCCCATTGTGGTTTTATTAAGAGTTGAGGCTTTTGGGAGATGATTGTGGGATTAGTGCCTTTATAAAAGAACTTGAAAGAACCTATCCTGTTTTTTCTACCACGTGAGAAGACAACATGAAAAGGCAGGCCATCTCTGAAGCAGAGAGCAGCCTGTAGTAGACGCCAAATCCACTGGCGCCTTGATCTTGGACTTCTCAGCCTCCAGAACTGTGAACAATAAATTTCTGTTGTTTATAAGTTGGCAGTTTAAGGTATTGTGTTATGGCAGTCCAAATGGACTAAGATATTTCTGAAGAAAAAGTCATTATTTTATGGACAGAGCCACCATTAGCTGCAGCCCTTCAAAGTCAAAATAGCCTATGCGTGGCTTAAAACCTCATTCACAGTCCACAGACATAAAAAAACTAAACCCAGATTCATCAAATTGTACAGTTTAAAATGTAAGTTTTATTTTATGTACATAACATCTTAATTTTTTTAAACGATGTAGCAAAGCAAACAAGGAGAAATGTATAGGAACAGAAGGCAGATCAATGGTTTCTGGAGACTGAGAGCTGGAGAAAAGAATTAACTATAAAGGGACATGAGAGGACTATTTACGGTGATGGAAATGTTATACATCTTGATTAAATTTGCACCTAGGAAATTGCAGATTTTAAAGGGTTCAAGAAACTCTCGATTTAAAAATGAATTTTACTGTATATAAGTTATACATCAATAAACCTGATTTTAAAATAATTTCTTAAAAGCTGAACCACCACAAGTGTTTGCTAACTCCAAGATCAAAAGAATTTCTGGATACACTAAAATCTAGGCCCCCACAATACACAACTTGGAACAACAAAAACCCCTCCATGGCAATTTTTGCTCTCCAAAACTCCACTCAAATGTTTTGTTTATCAGTTTCCCCAGTATTTGTACAAAAGGTTAGCGTAAAAGGATCTGAATAAACAGAACCTCGATTTTCTAAACTATTTTTAAATAATTTAACAAATAGTACAAAGCAGTGGCTGCTGAACACTTTTACTAATATGAATTAATAAGAAGATTTAATTTCATTACTAACACAAAAAACCAGAATAAGACAGATTTTTTTGATAATATGTGTGGTTTGAAATTTTTGTGAAAAACTGTGTTTTACACTTCTGTTCACTTTCTTTAGCCATCAGTATAGTTGTCTTTAAAGGTGAGCCTTTTTCTTTTTTTTCTTTTTTTTGCTAGACTCCTTACCTTCCTTGAGCTTCTTTCAAATTCTCTGCAACTTTTTCTACCATGTTAGGCTCAGTAATGTGTTTTTATTCCCGCTCACTTCAAGAATCCCTGTCCATTGATTGTGCCTTTTTGTACCCTAGTGCTTTATCTTATGACCTGATTTACTGGACGTATGCCTGGAAGTTAGACCCTGCTTGGAGAAGTGTGATACCCTATTTAAATCAGCTGTCTCAAACACAAACTCAAGCATTCAATATCACTCTATCTTCCACAACAACACTTCATTTCTGTTTTAGAGGTAACAAGCAGGTAGAAGTGCCAACTGAAATGCTTCTTTATATATTCATACAACTTATCATGTGCTTATCTACCTATGTCATTTCATATAATTTACACTTACACTGATACGTTTTTTTTCAGTTAGGGTTCCATTAGATAAACACAATCACTAGGAAATAGACACATGCATATCTGGATTTTCTACAGGGATTTGAGGTTCACAGTTGTGGGGATTGTTTAGGCTTGATAAGTAGTCACTCTATGACTGGTGTCTTTGCCTCTGATTCTGCCCCATGAAGTTGACCGAGAGGGTTTTAACGTCTTCCTCAGTTTGACTAATCTTTAGACAGGCTTCTTACTGACTCTAGGCCCCAAACTTTCTTTTTTGCCTTTATTGAGGTATAATTGACAAATACAAATTAAGTATATTTAAGAAGTACTAAATGTTTGGATATAGGAAACATTGTGAGATAATTATCATAATCAATTAAGACATTCATCACCTCAGTTACCATTTCCTTTTTATTTATTCGTAGTAAGAATACCCTGTCCCCCTTATTTGAACATTTACTTTAGTAAAATTGTAGTCCTGAATGCTTTCTCTGCCTCTGAAAGTGTAATTTTTTTTTTTTTTTTTTTTTTTTTTTTTTGAGACAGAGTCTCCCTCTGTCACCCAGGCTAGAGTGCAATGGTGCAATCTCAGCTCACTGCAACCTCCGCCTCCCGGATTCAAGCAATTGCCTGCCTCGGCCTCCCGAATAGCTGGGATTGCAGGCACCTGCTGCCACGCCAGGCTAATTTTTGTATTTTTAGTAGAGACATGGTTTCACCGTGTTGGCCAGGCTGGTCTCAAACTCCTGACCTCAGGTGATCCGCCTACCTTGGCCTCCCAAAGTGCTAGGATTACAGGCATGAGCCACCATGCCTAGCCAAAGTGTAAATTGTTAAACAGCCTCTTTCTAGACTTACAAACCAGTGAGGGCTTTCACAGGAATCTGTGAACCATCTCTTTGAAAGTTAATTATCAAGGAAAATAGTGCCCCTGTCACCCAGGTTCTCTGGAAGGGTGGAAACCTACCTTTGCTCGGTGCCTTGTCCCACGTTGTAATATTACCTCCTGTACTGAAAAGAGAAGAAAGTTTACTTTTCCATTGGATAAAGCCTGTTAACAAACACAGATGGCCCACAGTCTCCTCTTTCCTCCAGCTCTTGCCTTGAATGAAACCTTCCTTTCCCGTTTAACTGTCCAGTGTAATTTTTGCTTTGACAGAGTCCACAGGACAGGCTGTTAGTAAGCAGAGATAAGATGTAAAGTGGAAGACAACAAAGTGAAGCTGGGACCCATCAGCATGAGCCAGAACCCACAAGGATGGACTCTTGCCTACACATGGGCTATACCTGGGTGGTGTGGATGTCCTGGAGAAACCAGTTCCTTCACAGCAGAGAAAAATAAACACCCTACCAAGAGATTACAAAATTGTTCTGTATTGTTGGCTAGCCTGAAAGAGGCAAAGAAAGGAATTCTATTAAATATAGTGTAAACCAAAAATAAGATTCTAAGACCCCAACTGATTGATTGGACCCCCCGCCCCCAGGCCAAGGTCATTCCAAACTAAAGCTGAAACACTAGTTCAGACCATGATGGGAAGCAGGGGTTGAACATGTCTCATTATACTGTCCTTCCTTTGGAATTCAGGCAAATATGACAGTCATCGACATTAAAACAGAGATCCTAAGACTGACCAAACTGACTCTTGGGGCAATAGGTTGGTGCAAAAGTAATTTCAGTTTTTGCCATTGAAAGTAATTGCAAAAACCGCAATTACGTTTGCACCAACCTAATAGCAATAAAATATGTCACAAAATGACAGATTGCAGGCTCTGAAAGAAATTGAACTATTTTATCCTGAAACTAACTTCTTTGATGTATTTTTAAATGCCCCTGCAACACTGTCTCGTGGTGGAAATCTACATTCTGTAGAGAATCCCCTTCCATTTCCAGGTCTTTTTCTGAATCAGGAGAGGCTAACCAAGAGTCTTGCACCTTTTTAAGTCCCATAAGAAATATTTACCATGTATTCTCTCTGAAGCTTGCTACCTGGAAGCTTCATCTGCATAACAAGAGCCTTGGTCTCCACAACTTTTTATCTCAAACCAGACATTTATTTCTATTGACTCCAGGTCTTTAGATAATAACTTAACTCTTTCAACAATTGCCAATCAGAAAATCTTTGAATCCACCTATTACCTGGAAGCCCCTCCCACCAATCCCCCACTTCCTGGACCAAACCATTGTACAGCTTACATGTATTGATTGATGTCTGTGTATAACTTCTGTCCTCCTAAAATGCATAAAATCAAGCTATAACCCAACCAACTTGGGCACATGTTCTCAGGACCTCCTGAGGCTGTGTCATTGGCATGTCGTTAAAAAATAAATGTCTAGATTGATTGTGACTTGTCTCAGATACATTTGGGTTTACAATAGTTTCCCAGATGACACGCTACCAGACCTTCTCCTTTGGTCTTTATCGGAAATAAAAATAACCATTCTTCAAGCCTCATTTCTAATGCAACAATTCCTATTATCAGTTCTTCTCTGAACCCCAACAGCAATTTTTAATTTCTGTGCAAGATTGCTTATTAGAATATAATTGATTATACCTTTCCTTGTCCTCCTTTAATACTTCCTTCACACATTTAACAGTTTATCAAAATATATTCCGGACAATTTTATAACAACTGTATTTGTCAAATATACAGAGAATTTTCTGCTGACTTTAGTATATTTATTGCAAAAATTGTGCTTAAAAGAGACAACAAATATAGCTAAAGTTTGTTGGATAATATAAATAAAAACATATATGTATAAAGTGAATTAACAGCAAGGTTATTAATTACTCTTCTATTCCAACTTATTTCTACTTGTTATTTTTTTAATAAGTGTCATATATATTATATATATATATATATTTTTTAGAACAGAAATTCAAACTCAAAACTAATATGTTCCCTGCGTCCTAGGTCAGTACCTCTCCTGCCTCTATCAAGCTGATACAATAGCAATTATTATATATTTCTATTTTTTTTTTTTTTTTGAGATGGAGTCTTGCACTGTTGCCCGGGCTGGAGTGCAGTGGCAAGATCTCGGCTTACTGCAATCTCCACCTCCCGTGCTCAAACTATTCTCCTGCCTCAGCCTCCCAATTAGCTGGGGTTACAGGTGCCTGCCACCACACCCAACTAATTTTTTGTATTTTTAGTAGAGACGGGTTTTCACTGTGTTGGCCAGGCTGGTCTCAAACTCCTGACCTCATGATCCGCCCGCCTCGGCCTCCGAAGGTGATGGGATTACAGGCATGAGCTGCCACACCTGGCTGCAATTATCTATTTCCAAGCTGCATTTGCTCTTTTCTACACTAACTCCCCATTCTGGACTGTTTCAAGTTCCTTTCATCTTAAAGTTTCAGTGATGCTAGATGAAGATGTTCTAGAGATCTTCTCCACAACATAATGTCTGTAGTAAACAACACTGAATTGTGCATTCCAAAATGTATTAGAAGATAAGTCTCACTTTAAGTACTCTTACCACACATTAAAAACTAACAAATAAACAAAAACAAAACAGTGAGACAGAAGGAAAGTTTTGGAGGTGTTGGATATGTCTATTACCTTGATTGTGGTAATGGTATAACAAGTATTTGCATATGTCCAAATTCATCAAATTGTGCACATTAAATATACGTGGCGATTCATTCTTTCAGAAATGGTACATAAGTGGTAAACTCTTTGGATTTTAGTACCTAGAAACACTTTTATTTCATGATTGATTTACTCCTTATAGTTTTACTGAGTATGAGATTTCAGTGGAATAAATTTTCACCATCATGAAGATGTAATTCCATTACCTACTGACATCATTTGTTTATAATGATGACTTTGCTACCAGTATAATATTCATACATTGTTAGATTATTTATCACATGTCTCTGCAAAATCTTAAGATATCTGACATCCTGCAGTTTAACTTTAAACTTTCTACGTATACAAGATAGTAAGTTTTACTATGTCAACCCAGATAAGCTGGAACTACATTTTCCAGAACCCCCTTACCTTTGTTGTACCAAGTTAGATTAGTTACAAGATAAATTTCCATGGGATTTGGAAGGCAGTAAGGAAAGAATCTTTTCTTTTCTTTTTTCTTTTTCCTTCAATTTTTTTGTATTAAAGTTATGTTAGGGCACTAGGCTCTGTGTAGTTACATATCTGCCAGTTCACCTGTTTGGCCTGAGCAGCACCCAGGTCCTGAGTAGCTCCTGAATCTCCCCATGGTTTGGGTCAAATGTTCATGTATGTGAAGTTCCATGGGAAAGAATGCCAGACTTTCCTATGGTCAGCTGCATCATTATGGCTGGAGATAGTAAAAGGCAGATATGGAATATGGCTTATCTTCATAGGACATTGTTTATCCAGTTTTTTTCTTGCTTTTTCACAATTGAATTCCAGATTCTTTTCTTGACCCCTGTCCCAGCTGGTCTATAGCAATAGGCCCAAACTATATGCAAAAGCATGAATTGCATACATTTCTTAACGGGCTTCCATATGATGTATATTCTAATGCCTACAATAGACTCTCAATGAGAGTCTCATTGTTTGATAGATTTCTTGCTTTTTTTAATTTATGGATTCAGTAACTCATGCATTTACAATATTTTGTATTTAATGCCTTCTTCAGTTGTTACGTGTCAAATATTTATTCAGTTCTGAAATATTTTTCAGTCATCATTTCATAAAACATTTCTTTCAAATATTCCATCTATTTATAGATTCATCTCAATTTCCTATGATGTGACTTTGTCATTTCTTCTCCATGCCTGTTATGCCTGTTACTACTAGTTTCTTCAAATATTTATCTTTGTTGCTTTGGACAACATTATAATATAATTTCTCAAAACCATCTTTCAATAAATTAATTCACCTCCCTACTGTTTTCAAATTAGATTGCATCTCATATATTGAGCTTATTTTTCTATATATTTATTTTTGATTCCAGATTATTTTAGTTGTTTTCCTTTTAAAATCGATTTTATCATATCATTTCTTCCTTTTGGTTCATAATCCTTAATTGTTCTCAGTATTCACAGTGTTATGAGTTTGAAGGTCTTCAATGGACTTATTTAAAAGTCTTTTAGAATGCTTTATTTTTATTTCATTAAGACTTAATCATTTGTATTCTTTTAAGTGCTCTTTTAGCATGCATTGTTTTAAAATGTGTTGAAATTTTTCATTCTATTCATCTTCATTAGAATTTTTATTTATTTATTTTTAATCTCTGCCTTTATATTCATTCCGACTGTCTAGTGTTTTTCTATCTAAGACTATGAAATTACAAGTTGGCATTATATTTGTGGCTCTGCCTTTTTATCCCAGCAAATTATTAAGATATTTCCTATTTAACTCTTAGGCACTGAATAAGATGGCACCCTAGCCCACTTCTTTGCAATGAGTTTCTGCCCATTTTCTCTCATCTACCTAGTTATGGACATTTACCCATCCACAGTTGTAGGCAGTAGACAGAGGATATATTTTTTTGAGCTGCATTTTAGGGTATGCTGTCCTTTTTTTTTTTTTTTTTTTTTGAGACTGAGTTTTGCTCTTGTTACCCAGGCTGGAGGGCAATGGCCCGACTTCAGCTCACTGCAACCCCTTCTCAGGGGTTCAAACGATTCTCCTGCCTCAACCTCCCTAGTAGCTGGGATTACAGGCATCTGCCACCATGCCCGACTAATTTTTGTATTTTTAGTAGAGATGGGGTTTCACCATGTTGACCAGGCTGGTCTCGAACTCCTGACCTCGGGTGATCCACCCACCTCGGCCTCCCAAAGTGCTGTGATGGGTTTACAGGCATGAGCCACTGCACCTGGCCACATTGTGCTCTCCTTTGATATCAAACCATTCGCCTGCTTGTAGTCCAAAGGCTCACTTACAGTAGTTTCCTTACAACCTGCAGAAGCTAAGACTTTGACTGCCTTTGCTTAGACAGTCTCTCTTCAGATTGTTTTGTCATTGTTTCAGGACTATATTAGTGTATGATTTAAATTTAAGAAAGTCTCTTTAAATGTCTTTGCTAATATTTTATTTATTACAGGTTCATATTTGGTGCAGAGATGGAGGGACTTGAATCATGAAGTTACAATACCATTATGAATAGATCAGAAGCCACACAGAACTTCTATAACAAGGTTGAAAACTTTTTCCATAAAAGGTCAGATTAGTAAAGGTTTTCGGCTTTATAGGTCATATACACGCTACATCACATATTCTTCTTTTTCCCCCAAAATGGCTTAAAACATAAAAAGCATTCTTGGCTTACAGACTACACAACAGGTAAGAGGAAAATTTTTATGCTACTAAATGGTTAAATGTAGGACTGGTTGGGTTGAGATGGTGTGTTCAAATAGAAAACCAGTGTATGTTTTAATTTTTAACTGAAAAGACCAAGGTTATGTTATGTGTCATCCTAGTTGTTCTAATTTATGTATCTTCATTTTATTTTTTACTTAATGATAATTTATAAACTAGTCAATCATTTTATTTTTTCATGAAATATTAGAGACCAAACTGGGTATCAAAGTAATCGGGCAATTCTTAGTGTACCTGGAACTATAAGATTACAATAAGATAACTGTTTCAAATCAAGTCAACTAAGGCTACTATATAATACCAACAAACAACAAAGAATTGAGCAAATTCATGCTGAGAGGAAGTCAGTTTGAGAGGAATCTAAAAAAGATAAGTATTCATCACTTAACGTAAAAGCACCTCTAAAGAAAAAGGTGCCTGGTTTGGGGTCTGTTCAAGAGTAAGAAAACTTATTGTAAGTACTTAAGGTTAAGGCTTTCTTTGCTGTTTCTCTCAAGAAATAGCAGCAAAATCAACATCATCAGCAACTCTCTGAGTATGAAAGTATTTCTGACAAAAGGCATTAAGCTATATGATATGTAATTTGCAAACTATAAAGCACAGATAAAAGCTTGCTTCTGCTGACTTGTCTCGTTATCTCTTTTAGAGCATGCAATGTGCAAGAGGCTAGACTGGGGAGGTGACAGGAAGTTATTTTAGTCAAAATATTGAAATTCCATTGTAGCAAAAAAAAATTTTTAATTATTTAAACCAGCATATTTTCTGTTCCTCCTGAAGGGGTGTTAAGTAAAATAAGAAAATCTGTTAGAAAAATTGAAAAACAGAAATATCTAATTTATAAAGCTAGATGTGCAAAATTTCTGTAAATTTAAAAATAGTCATGATATCATCTAAAATTTTTAATTTTCCAAATATATTATGAGACTAATTTTTAGCAAATCTACAATAATAATTGATAATTACTAATGATCAAAAATGACTATTCCTAGAGAACTTTAATACTTCTACAGATATTGTTAGAAGTATGAATCAATGCATCTTTTCTCCAGAGAAATTTTGAAAAATTTATCAAGAGTGTTTAAAGGAGCTTCAAGTTTTAAAAATATAATTTCACTTCTAGGTATATATTCTTTGGATATAATCTGCAATACAAAATGTAGACAACAATTTATATGAAGAATATTCATTACAAAGTTACGTATACTAGCCAAATTGAACTAAAAGAAATATCTCACTAACATACATCTTAATGAGATGTAATAATCTCACATATTAGAAAGGCTTTACTTTGCAGAAATAAAACGTCCAGTCATCTCTTGAAGCCATAAATGTAGTAATCTCTACTACATGAATATTTCAAATGGGACTTGACATTTGAAGAGATATCAACAGGTAAAGACAGACGTTGGTTCTGTTTTGGTGTTTGTTTACAAAATGTTGTATTTTTAGATGTGTGTCGCAAAACTATATAGAATTTCTTGAAATGAACATTGTTGCCCGTAACTGCTTTCTTTTATGTTTATTGGTGCATGCAGTTGAGAGTTAGCTATAGATATGGTTGTCTATGAAATGTTGAAATGAAACGAAAAGTTGAAGTAATATGCAAATTGTAACCCCAAAATACAGTTTAGAAAACACGAATAATTTACTTTAATAATATTACTTCAAATTTGCCCTTATGATTTGTCTATTTATCATTATATTAATAGTAAATATCTTCTATTACGTAAGGAAAGTATTTTTTTGTGGTTGTTGTTTGGTTTGGATACAGAGTATTGCTCTGCCACCCAAGCTGGAGTGCAGTGGCGCGATCTCAATCTCGGCTGACTTCAATCTCCACTTTCCAGGTTCAAGCGATTCTCCTGTCTCAGGCTCCAGAGTAGCTGGGATTACAGGCACTCACCACCACACCCGGCTAATTTCTGTTATTTAGTAGAGACGGGGTTTCACTATGTTGGCAAAGCTGGTCTCAAACTCCTGACTTCAGGTGATCTGCCCACCTCGGCCTCCCAAAGTGCTGTGATTAAAGGCTTGAGCCACCACAGCCAGCTGGAAAGCATTCTTTACCGGCCAAGGCATTGATTCTCCAACAATATGTGGTGCTATTTCTTATTTTACAAATACATTTTCAGTAGATGTAACATATTTATGTACACATAAAATATAAAGGACAAGTAAATAATCTGGATCCATTAAGCTTCAAAATTAATAAAAATCTGTATGCTTGTGTTAAAAATAATTAATTTTTAGATAATATTCTTTACATTCCTTATAACTTTGGATAGATAAATATAATGAACACCTTCACAAATTTTTGCTTAAGTTATACACCAAAATCCATTTAAATCCATTACAAATCCATTTACTAGTGAATAATGACTATTATTTTACCTTCTGCTGTATATAAAATATTAGCTATAATTCACATTCTGAACACATATAAATGAAATAAAGCATCATCATTCTTGATGGAAATATAATAAAAAGTGGACAGGAAACATATAGCTATGTGTAATCATATGTATACACACATATATACGTAGTAAACAGATATTAAATAAGTGACAGAGAGTGGACTGTTGATAACAGAACAATAAAAAGGTTTATCCATATGTCCTTTCTTTCATGGTATTCAGAATTGTTTTAACAATACAATATAAATAGTACAGTTGAAGATAGAAAAATAGAAATGATGGCCAGGTGTGGTGGCTCATGCCTGTAATCCCAGCACTTTGTGGAGGCTGAAGCAGGCAGATTGCCTGAGGTCGGGAGTTTGAGAACAGCCTGGGCAACATGGCGAAACCCTGTCTCTACTAAAAGTACAAAAATTAGCCAGGAGTGGTGGTGGGTGCCTGTAATCCTAGATACTCAGGAGCCTGAGGCAGGAGAATAGTTTGAACCCGGGAGATGGAGGTTGTGGTGAGCTGACATCGTGCCACTGCACTCCAGCGTGGGTGACAAGAGCGAGACTCTGTCTTAAAAAAAAGAAATGGATATGGTTTCCCACTAATAAATATAAAGTCTAGTAAGAAAAAGAAAAAGCTGATAAACATAAAAGTAATACTTTTTGAAAAGCAAGTTACGTGTATATAAATATATGCACATATATAAACATATATACAAATATATTTATATATGTGCATTTATATATAGTTATATTAAAAATATGTTATGTATAAATATTTGTATATGTAACTGTATAAACATATCTTGCTTCCAGAACCTATACACACACACACACACACACACACACACACACACACACACACACACACAAGGTTATATATAAATTGGTTCCTGAATGATAGATTTTAAGCATGTAATATTAGGATAAAGAACATTTTAGACAATGGTGTAAATGCTTTCATAGGACATAAAGAAATGTAGTTTGAATAGAAAATGCTTGAAGAATAGTGTGTAAGATAAATGGTGTTTGACCATAAAGGACAAAACCCCAAGGCTGTGGTGAATACATTTCCTCACAGGGCAGTAGAGAATCAACTTGGTTACTGTGCAAAGAAATGCCAGTATCTTTGTAATGCTGTGCTGGACATTAGGGATGGGAATCTGTCAAACATATCTAAATTTGACAAACGATTACAAATCCATTTACTAGTTAAGAACAAGCAAATAAGAAAAAAGAATCAGGGCTTCCTTTTCTATATAGGCGATAGACAATATAAGAGATTGTTGCTCTAATTTTAATCACCAATCCAATTGTAGTAAATTATGAAATGATGTTTTTGTTAAATGTGTCAAAGAAAGAAAGGTGTGAAAAACCACAAATAAACTAAACTCTAGCCAGTGACAAATTCTTCATAGGAAAAAGGAGGCTTCTTTCCTGGTAGAGTTGCGGGAAGGGGGAGTTATCAACTATATTTGGTGATACAAAAAAACTAGTCACACCATTTACAAACATGTAATGATGACATGTGTGCTGGCTGCATATGAACTGGTGGGATAGATTAAATTTCTGAGACGCTTTATCGATGTAGTGAATATTCACTTACCCATCTACTCTTTCCTATGGAACTTCACTAACAACATAGGATATAGGCCAGTGAGTGGGTGGCGGGGGTGGAGCACATCAGGACACTTCAGAGGTAACTATTCAAGGCACTTCGGGTTTTTAGTAACCAAAGGCTGAAGAACGGAGAGCTGAGAGAAGTGCCTTCTACGCATTCCAGGCTTTCTGCTCTCTAAGGAGAGAGAGAGAGTAGGAAAGCTTCCAGAAATTCCTCTGAGACGTTCTGGGTACTCACAGAGATACTGGGTACTCACACATAATCTTGAAAAATTAGGGGCAGCGCAATAGGGTTCAGAGACATTTCCTAAGGCTCTTAGGAAAGCTGATGACAAGACTAGAGTAAAAAGAACTCACTTGAGTTTCAAAAATGTATCGGTTGGGTTGCAATGAGAAAGTTACCATATCACACATACATGTGTTCTCCGTATAAAGGAATAATTTGGCTCTTTTCTTTCCTCTTCTCTTTTTTTTTTTTTTTTTTTTTTTGAGACAGAGTCTCGCTGTCGCCCAGGCTGGAGTGCAGTGGCGCGATCTCTGCTCACTGCAAGCTCCGCCTCCTGGGGTTCACGCCATTCTCCTGCCTCAGCCTCCCGAGTAGCTGGAACTACAGGCGCCCGCCAACTCGCCTGGCTAATTTTTTTTTTTTTTTTTTTGTATTTTTAGTAGAGACGGGGTTTCATCGTGTTAGCCAGGATGGTCTCGATCTCCTGACCTCGTGATCCGCCCGCCTCGGCCTCCCAAAGTGCTGGGATTACAGGCGTGAGCCGCCGTGCCTGGCCTCTTTTCTCTTCTTTAGTATCTTCTCTTTCCTTCCCGTCCTAAACAACTCCATTCTAAAGCTAGTAGATAGGACTAAGTCAAGTGTGAAGAAAGGCCACAGCAGCCCAGAGCTAGATGTTGAGGCCCAAGAATGTTGATAAGAATGCCCATGTAGAAGTGATTCCCTGGAATAGGAGCTAGAGGCTGAGGTAGGCTGTGGTGATCAGTTCAGTGAGGTAAATCAGAGACTGACATAGAAAAGGGAGACATCTGGGTAGGAATCCTTCAAATACTTTGAAATGAGAAACCCAGTTGCTCAATCCAGGCCAAAACATTATATTGCATAATCCCTGAGGATAAAACTGAGAGAATCAAGTCACTTTCTTCTTAGGGCAATGTATGTATATATAGGCTGTTCTCCCATGTCTTTTTCATTGATGCAAGTACAGCAAGAATTATTAGCAACTGCGTAGATACTACCATCACTACCAAAAATTGTCTAGAGGAATGCATTGTCCATCATTACTTGTGCCCATGACTTGAGACTGATTTGTATTCCATTTAAGGCAGAGGTAGTGTCATTAATAATTTCTTCCAGAGTTAGTGACAAGTTTCTTGCAGTCCTCTGTCCTTGGGACATGGCTCTGATTATTAGTATGTATAAACAATGAATCAATAACTCCTCCAGGTAGAATGTCTGATTAATCAAGAGTAGGCTTGTTTTTGAGCTCATATCTGAGTCAGAATTTCCAGTCTTGCTGATTTATAGAATACGTGTCTCTGTGTACAGAAAATTCTAAAACTTCTAAACTGCATGAGGTGTTATTCCTAAAGTGCCTGAATTGTATGAGGTCCTGTTATAAGCAGAATGATGCATCCTGCTTGCCAAGGAAGTAGTATCTGGTAGGAACAAAAGGAGTTGTTCTTTACACAAGGTTGGCTCCAAGGCCTTGCATTAGGAAGGTTAAATATTTTATTAATTTTTTCCAGGTGGTAAGTAATTTGTCCATCATCCTCAGAAGATTGTTGAGTTCAAATGTAGAATTTATTGGTGCCTGATCAATAGATTGCAATGATTTATATTTTTTCTAAGAGATAAGACACTAGAAATGTCAGGGGTTAATTTGTTTTAGGTCATTTGTTCATGGAGGTGCAAGTGGAAACACCATTGGCTGTAATTCCCTATGGTTTTGTTTGATGGAATTGGAATTGCCCAGAAGTTTCTATTATGAAGTTATATGTATGCACGGCATGTCCAGAAGTCAATAAGATTAAGGGCAATGACTGGTCTTTGGTATAACCTAAGAATGGCTTTAGAATGAGTATTTTCTGACTAATGATAACAACAAAGAGAAAAGAAAACAGAAAAGTGGCCTTTTTGAATGGACAAATGGACCAGAGTGTACAGAATTTTTTAAAAACAAAAGAAGAGTGGTTATAAGCAAGCAATGAAAAACAAAACAGGAATTGGACAGGGATCTTGTTATGATGTCTGGATTGGAACCTGCTCACTACTGAAGGTTTTCAGCTTACTCCAATGGTCTCAGGTCAGCTCTCTACCTCCAAAGATTGGTGGCTTCTACATGATCTCTGTGAATCCTCAACTGAGGTCAACTTTTGGATTGATATCTTAATTGTGTGGAATTCTGAATTCTAGTTTAGTTGTGAAGTATGAAAGGTTCCTCAAAGGTTCACTGCCATATCCATCAACAATACCTGATAAAGTCTCTTCCACTAAGATTCAAAAATAGTTTTCTTCTAATGCCTCTTCCAACAGATAAAACCTTCTCACTGAAGATCACAATTAGCTTATTTAATGTATTAGTCCATTCTTGCAATGCTACAAAGAAATACCTGAGACTGTGTAATTTATAAAGAAAAGAGGTTTAATTGGCTCATGATTCTGCAGGCTGTACAGAAAGCATAGTGGCTTCTGCTTCTGGAGAGGTCTCAGGAAACTTACAATCTTGATAGAAGGCAAAAGAGAAGCAGACACGTCTTACATGGCCAGAGTAGGAGGAAGAGAAAGAGATGGGAGAGGTGCTACACACTTTTAAATAATCAGATCTTGTAAAAATTCTATCAGGAGAACAGCACCAAAGGGATGGTGTTAAATCATTCGTGAAAGACCCATCCCCATGATCTAATCATCTCCTACCAGGCCCCACCACCAACACTGAGGATTGCAATTGAACATGAGATTTGGGTGGGGACACAGAACCAAATCATATCATTTAGGAAGATGTTATGGGAAGGCAACTTGTTGGTGGCTTGGGAACAGAACAGATGTCTGAGAACAGAATATAAGTCACCTGCAATGTTTTGCCAACTGACAAAAAAGTATCAAAGACCAAGAAAAAAAATGGCATCTATTTTCTGAAACATTCAATTTTGTGAGGAGTCTCTGATAAGTTTAGATAGTATCTAGTTTTCACAGGAGAGTTATTTTCCCTCCTCAGAAAAGTTGTGTTCTAAATAATAAACTGCATTTTAGCAAAATTGTGATTAATGCTTTGAAAGTTTCTCCTAAGGCTCAGCGAAAGAAAATGAAATCATTCTGCACCATTTGCCTCCTCTCTAAACAAAGTAAGAGGTTATCCTTATATTACATCAGAACTCAGCTTGAATCCAAAATTTAAGTTTAACAGTTACTTGCACATCTTATCTTGGGATAGATGGATCTTTGGGGACAATTGACATTTTGGAAGTCTTAGGAGAGTTGTTGGGGACAAGCAGGCATATTTGAACAAGGAGAAGAGGAGGGAGGAGTCAAGAGAGGTGGTGTGGGGAGAGCTCAGAAGCCAAACAGGTAGAGGAGAGCTGAATATAGGGGTGTTAACTGGAGGACAACAAAGGGAAGGATTTACTAAAAACATGTAAGTCTATTTTTAGTTGTGGAAGTCTGTCGATTTGCCCATTAATTTTTGGCCAATAAATATTTTTTGGTGGCAAAGTTTTAATCAGAATTGTGTTTGGTGGTCATAGCATACCAATAAAATAAATGCTCACCATTGAGTCCTAGAAATTTGTCTTCCTTTCTTTTCTATGATAATTTTAAACGAATAATTTGATTCCAGTCCAATGATCCTAGAGTTGGCTATTGAAGCCCAAAATCATCCTTGGTGAAGTTGTGCCATTTAGAGAGATGAGTGTAAGAATTAGTATTGCAAAAAGAGTGCACTGAAGGAGTTTTTCCCTGCAGGAGGTGATTTAGAATTAGATTTAGATTTAGAATTATATGATTCCATGAGAATTAACAACGGTCAATCAAAGTGATGCTTGTACACTTTTCATCTTGGGCCTCCAGTCTGACAGCTGGCCACCACTCAATGCAGATCTGACAATCCAAACCCCCTCCCCCACCCTCTATCTCCTCAATAAGAAGAAAACCAGAAGGAACTCAGCATCAAAGCCATAAAAAATGATGAGTTCATGTCCTTTGTAGGGACATGAATGAAGCTGGAAACCATCATTCTCAGCAAACTATCGCAAGGACAAAAAACCAAACACTGCATGTTCTCACTTATAGGTGGGAATTGAACAATGAGAACACATGGACACAGGAAGGGGAACATCACACACCGGGGCCTGTTGTGGGGTGGGGGGAGGGGGGAGGGACAGCATTAGGAGATATACCTAATGCTAAATGACGAGTTAATGGGTGCAGCACACCAACATGGCACATGTATACATATGTAACAAACCAGCACGTTGTGCACATGTACTCTAAAACTTAAAGTATAATAATAATAAAATTTTTAAAAAAAGATCAAATAAGAAGAAGAAACTCATTCGGTTTTATTACTGACTGCCAGTCAGAATAATGGCTCACCAAAGACATTCACATCCTAGTATCTGGAACCTGTGACTATATTACCCTACATGGCAATAGGGACTTTACAGATGTGATTATGTCAATGATCTTGAGATGAAGAGATTGTTTGATATTATCCAGGATGCCTAAATGCAATCAGAGTAGTCCCTAAAAAGGGAAAGAGAGTCAGAAGCATCAGAATTAGAGTGAGATTTGAAGTGGTACATTGCTACCTTTAAAAATGGTGGAATGGGCCACAAGCCAGGGAATGCAGCTAGCTTTTAGAAGCTGGAAAAGACAAAGAAATGTACCTTCCTCTACAGCTCCCAGAAAGAACACAGTCCTGCTGAAATCTTAATTTTGGCACAGTGAAACTCAGTTTGGATTTCTGGCCACCAGAACTGTAAAAGAATTTAAGCCACCAAAATTGTTAGGACTTGTTACAGCAGCAAAAGGAATTTACACAGTGCCCTATGGTGGTGTTGTGTTCAAACTGACCCCAGTCTGGGGAGAAAAACAAACTCTGGGTGGTAAGCCCACCGTGAAGCTTCAACAACAGGTCTTTAGGGCCCATGCCTGTGTTCTATGCTGTGATTCCCTTATTCTAACACACATCATTTTCAGACAGCACCACACAAACAGAAGCACAAGAAAGGGTAACAAAAGGATGAAAAGTCATGCCAAAAAAAAAAAAAATGAAAGGACAAATAACAAAACCAGAGCACCAAATTGAGCCAAGAACCACAATGAAAAGCATGGACTTCAAACCTGTTGCTATCGTACCATGTCAGTGCAGATTCAACAAACCATGACGCATGATGGGTCTCCATGGCTACTCACCCTGGGAGAAGACTGGAGTTCTGTCACAGTGGAACTTTTGGGGAAGCTGGGGAAATGAACAAAGGCAATGCAAATCAGAACAAACAGACGCTATTTATTTGAAGCCTGTTAGAGAAAGGAAGTTGGCTATCATCACCTGCATTTGATACAGACTCAGAGGAAGAGAGTGGGAAAGCTTTAGAGTGAACAGTTAAAAACCTCCAGGTATGTTCTGATTGGAAGTTGTTGGCATGGGGAAGTTGGAGGTGGGCTAACTAGAAGCAAGGTGCCTTATGGGATTGGTTTGTGGAGAAGATTTGGTTTGCCCTAGTTGATCATGAGGTGGAAGCAGGGGGAAAAACATAAGAAAACTGGTGGTCACTGACCAAGTACTAACCATTCTGAACCGGTTGCTGCAGAGACTGTGGCTTGACTTCCTGGGTTGGTTGCTACAGAGATTATAGGTGAGAGTTCTATTATCATATAGCCTGGTCCCTGTCCATGTATATATTCAGTCTCTCCAATGGTACTCCACACTAGTGAATCTGGGCAACATGGAGAGGTAGTCTTGTGCATGATAATGGAAACTTAACAGGGTTAGGAAGGTGTTAGCATTGTAGGGCAGTCTGGAAGAAGGTGTCAGTGCTTGAGTAGTGTGAGGAGTCTTTCTGTGATGGAGGGAAACCCTGCATGGGGTATCAGAAGCCAGGTAGAGTGATAAAGGCATTTGCATGCAGAGGGGGAGTGGCAGCAATGGAAGATTAAAACATACAAGAAGGAAGTGATCAAAGAAGTGATTATATCAAAGAAAATGCAGCCAGGTTTCTCAATGTTGCAGAAGAAACAAAGAAAATGTGATAGTTAATTTTATGTCAACTTGGCTAGGCAATGAGGACCAATTAGAAAAAATACTAATTTGAATGTTGCTGTGAAGGCATTTTGTAGATGTGGCTAACTTTTAAAATAAGTTTAAGAGCCTTAAGAGCAAAAACTGAGATTTCCCAAAGAAGGAGTTCTGCCTCAAGATTATAGCATAAAAATCCTACCTGAGTTTCCAGCCTGCTGGCTTGCCCTATCAATTTCAGACTTGCCAACCCCCAGAATAGCACAAGCTAATATATACAGTTGACCCTTGAACAACACAGGTTTAACTTCATGGTTCTATATATATATATATGCTTGGGATCTGCAACAATTTTTTAAAACTTGTAAGTGGCATACCCTAGAAATATATAAAAACAATTTAAATGTTAGGTATGCCATGAATCCATAAAATATATGTAGATAATAGTCTATTTTATTATTTACTACTATAAAATATATGTAAATTGATTATAAAAACAAAGTGTATTATAAAAAATAATTATAAAGTGATTATTTAAAAAACTGATTATAAAAACTTAAAGTGAATCAAAAGTTACATGCACAAACAGAACATACATGGTGCCTTCTGAGGTCAAGAGGAATGTAAACCAGAGTAAAGATGCAGTATTAAATTGTAACTGCATAAAATTAATTGTAGTACATACTGTACTGTTTTAATAATTTTGTAGCCACCTCCTATTGCTATTAAGTTGAGCTCAATGTAGATCTGACAATCTGAACCCCCTCCCCAACCCTCTATAGTCTTGCTTAAAATTCTAGAATATGTTAATTATCTCTGCATGAGCAATTCCTCTCTCCAGTAAACTGTGCTTCACAGAAAAAAAAAAAAGTGATTTCTCATGGTTCTTCCATACTTTTCATCATGTTTCATGCAATTCAATAAACCTTGACTAACACCATGGGACTCATACGAAGTGCCATTACTGATGCTGGAAGTGCTCTCAAGAAGCAGAGAAAAGTCATGAAGTTACAAGAAAAAGTCAAATTGCACGATGTGTATCATAGATAGAGGTTTGCATCTGTGGTTGCCCATCATTTCATGATAAATGAATCCAGCAAAAGGACCATTATTTATAAAAAGAAAAAATATATATATGAAGAGGTGCTGCAGCTATGCCAGCAGGCACAAAAATCTTGCACTTTTTGTGAAATACCTTTTTATCTCTTATTGAAAATGCAGCTTTTATGTAAGTAAAAGATTGCTGTAAGAAAGGCAAACCTATAGACTCTCATATAATTCAAGGAAAAGCAGTCAATAAATGACAACTTAAAGCAACAGGAAAGTAAAGGATCTAAAGCTAGAGAATTTAATGCCAGCAAAGGATGGTTTGATAATTTCAGAAAGAGTTTTGGTATGTCAATATAGATGTCAAGAGGTTTGGCTGAAAAACTGTCAGGATATCTACCTGAACCAATTTTAAATGCAAACAAAAGTGCCCTATTAGGAAAAAAAAAATTCCAACAAGGACATATATTAGTAAAGAGATGCAAACACCAGAATTTAAGGCAGGAAGGGATAGGCTAACTGCACTGTTTTTTGCAAATGCAGTCAGGTTCATGATTAGGACTGCCCTCGTCTACAAATGTGCTAATCCTCAAGTCTTGAAGGGAAAAGATCAACACCAGCTGCCAGATTTTTGGTCGTATAACAAGAAGGCCTGCACAATCAGAATCCTTTTTCTGAACTGAAGTACCTTGCCAGTAAGGGATGATCTTTTAAAGTTACTTTGGTATTTGACTATGCTTCTGGTTACCCAGAACTCCATGAGTTCAACACCAAAGAATCAAAGTGGTCTACATGCCCCCAAACACAAAGTCTCCAATCTAGCCTCTTGATCAGGAGGTCATAAGGACCTCTCAGACTCATTAAATACAGAATTCTATGGAAAATATTGTCAATACTATGGAAGAGAACCCTGAGAGACAGAACATGGTAAAATTCTGGAAAGATTACATAATTGAACATGTAATTGGGTTTTATAGAAAAAGCCGTGAAATCCATCAGGGCTGAAACAATAAATTCCTGCTGAAGAAAACTATGTTCAGATATTGTGCATGAATTCACAGGACTTATAACAGAGACAATCAAGAAAATCATGAAATAGACTGTAGGTAAGGCAAAAAAAGGTTGGTAATGAAGGGTTTCAAGATATGAATCTTAGAAAAACTAAAGAGTTAATAGACATCACAGCAAAATAATTGACAGAAGGCAATTTGATGGAGGTGATTGCTTCTAAGCCAGTGCCAGAGGATGAGAAAGAGGACATAAGAGAAGCAATGCCAGAAAACAAATTCACATTAGACAATCTAACGTAAGGTTTCTGACTATTCAAAACTGCTTTTGACTTCTTTTATGTCATGGATCCTTCTATGATATAGTCACTGAAACTAAAGGAAATGGTGGAAGAATAATTGATACTGTATAGAACTGTATAGAAATATTTTTAGAGAAATAAAAAAGCCAAAATCTCAGACAGAAATTATGAAGTATTTTCAAAAAATGTTCCTGCTTCTCCTGCCTCTCCTCCGTTTCCACCTCTTCCACCACTACCACTCCTGAGACAGTAAGGCGCAGCCCTCCTCACCCTCCTCTTCTACATAAGCTTACTGAACTTAATGATCAGGATGAAGAATTTTATGATGATCCACTTCCACTTAAAAATAGTAAATATAGCCAGGCATGGTGGCCCACGCCTGTAATCCCAGCACTTTGGGAGGCCAAGGTGGGTGGATCACGAGATCAGGAGATCTAGACCATCCTGGCTAACACAGTGAAACCCGTTCTCTACTAAAAATACAAAAAATTAGCCGGGCATGGTGGTGGGCACCTATAGTCCCAGCTACTGGGGAGGCTGAGGCAGGAGAATAGCATGAACCCAGGAGGCAGAGCTTGCAGTGAACCAAGATTGCGCCACTGCACTCCAGCCTGGGCAACAGAGCAAGACTCTGTCTCAAAAAAAAAAAAAAAGTAAATATATATATTCACTTCCTTACAATTTTCTTAATTTATTGTAATAATGCAGTATATAATAAATATAACATAGGAACTATATGTTAATCAACTAATTATGTTATCATTAAGACTTCTGGTCAATAGTAGGCTGTCAGTAGTTAAGTTTTCGGAGATTCAAAAGTTATGTGCAAATTTTTATCTGTGCACCCCAACCCCCACATTGTTCAAGGGTCAAGTGAACATATATACAGGTGACCTTTGAAAAAGACAGGCTTGAACTGTAAGCCTCCATTTATAAGCAGATTTTTTTTCCAATTGTATGTAGATTGTATTCTTAGGATGCAAAACCCATCTATATGGAGAAAGAAATTTTCACATATGTGGGATCCAATGGGCCGACTGCAGGACTTGAGTATGCATGGATTTCAGTATACATCTGAGTGGGATATCTGTAACCAATCCCCTTCATATACAGAGGGGTAACTGTGTATAGTTTTTCTTCTATTTTCTATTTATCATCATATGACAAATATGTTTTGGTCAATAATGAATTGCATATATCATGGTGGTCCCATAAGATTATAATACCATATTTTTATTGCACCATTTCTGTGTTTAGATATACAAATATCACTGTGCTCCAGTTGCCTACAGTATTCAGTACGGTAACATGCTGTACCAGTTTGTAGCCTAAGAGCAATAGACTATACCATATATCCTAGTGAGTGATAGGCTATACCATCTGGTTTGTGTAAGCACATTCTGTGATGTTTGCACAACAACAAATTTGCCTAACAATATATTTCTCAGAATGTATCCTGGTCATTCAGCTATGCCTGACTATTTCTCTGAAAAGCCCTAACAGATACAGAAAGTAAAAGATGAGAACAGAACATCATCTTGAGCCATAAGGTAATTAAGTGCTCAAAGAATGATGGGGACATATCAAAAGACACAAAACCCGGCTCAAAGGTGTTCCCACTGTCTGCCAAATCTGGGACAATATGAGCAGCAAAATAACTAATGATAGTTACCAATTACAATCAATTGAGTAAATTGATAAGACCACTTACATAAATAAATAAATAAAGTAAAAGCTTGAAGCCTTACAAATACGTCTCTAATCAAGTGAAGTGCATATCACCAAAAAGAGGACATATTTGAATGTGTTACTTCGTAGAATACACTGAAATCATAGCTTCATTTTTCTTGAATTTGATTGTATGGAAATTAGACAAGCCCAAATAAGGGAATGTCTACAAAACGTCTGGTCACTAACCCTCAAAAGAGTCAAGATCCTGAAAGTCGAGGAGAGATTGGGGAATTATTCCAGACAGAAACCTAAAAATATGTAATAGGTGATTCTGATTTGAATCCATCTTCTGAAATTACAAGTACCAATGCTTAAATAGATCTGAAGATTAAGTGGTTGCATTACTCTGCCTGGACTGCCAAAACAGAATACCTGAGTGGCTTAAACACAGAAATTTATTTTCTCACAGTTTCGGAGGCTGGAAGACCAAGCTGCCATGATGTTAGTTTCCGGTAAGATGCCTTTTCCTGGCTTGTTGACAGACACTTTCTCCCTGTGCCTCAAAGGGCCTTTCCTCTATCAACAGGCACTCCTGGTGTCTCTTCTTCTGTTAAAAACACCAATTCTATTTGAATAGTTCCACACCCTTTTGATTCATTGAAGCTTAATTATCTCCCTGAAGGCTCTATTTCTAAATACAGTCACATTGAGGGTTAGGGCTTTACACTATAAATTTTGGGTGAACGTAGTTCACTCTATAACATTGGTAGAGATGTAGTCATGTTAATTTCTTAATTTTGATGTTTACAGTGTTGTTCTATAGGGGAATGTTTTTGTTATAGAAATTATACCTTAAGGCCGGGTGTGGTGGCTCACGCTTGTAATCCCAGCACTTGGGGAGGCCGAGGCGGGTGGATCACGAGGTCAGGAGATCGAGATCACGGTGAAACCTCGTCTCTACTAAAAATACAAAAAATTAGCCGGGCGCGGTGGCGGGAGCCTGTAGTCCCAGCTACTCGGAGAGGCTGAGGCAGGAGAATGGCGTGAACCCGGGAGGCGGAGCTTGCAGTGAGCCGAGATCGCACCACTGCACTCCAGCCTGGGCGACAGAGCCAGACTACGTCTCAAAAAAAAAAAAAAAAAAAAAAAAAAAAAGAAATTATACCTTAAGTACTTCAGTGGTGAAGGGACATCATGTTGACAACTTATCCTCTATTCAGGAAACATGTTATTTGTATAATATTTGGATATTTATGTTAAGTGTGAGAGTTTTTCAAAATTAAAACAAAATAAAATAAAACAAAATTCTAATCATGAAAAACAATGAAATAAATTCAAACTGAGGAACATTCTACAACAGTGGGCCTCTTTACTTCATAAACATTAATGTCCTGAAAAACATGACAATCAAATACAAATGCATGAGTCTGACTAGAAAAGCAAAGCAGGGGATGCCATAAAGGAAAGCACTGCAAAAAGTGAGCATGATTTTAATATGGATAATAACTTTTAACAACGATAAGTTTTCTAAACTTGATCATTGCTTTGTGGTTATGTAAGATAATGTCCTTTTTTTAGGAAATGTATGCACAAGTATTTAAGATCATAGTGCATGATATCTACAACTTACCATCTTTTTCAGAAAAGATTAATAAAGTATTAGCAAAATACAGAAAAATATGTGAATTTAAATACAGAAATTATAAGTTATTTTAAATATTTTATAATTTTTATAAAGATCTGATTTTTATTTCAAAATAAATGTATAATTAAAAAATAATACTCTCTAGAAAATAGAGAAAGGCAATTTCCTACTCACAACAGCAATCTAAGAACAGATTTAATAAGAAATTTTTAGGACTTATATAAAGAGACCTAAAAAGACTTTTCTGGGAGATATAATAGTCTGAGAAAAGTAGAGAAAGCATTAAACCATATTAGTAATTACCAAAAAATATGAAAATAGATATGAGATTGTTCTGCCCACCAATTTGAAAACTAAATTGCAAAATAGTATTTATAATACAAGTATTGTAAGTGTATGGAGAAATGAGCTTTCTTATGCCCTACTTAAGGAATTTCATTTTGTATAACCTCTCTTTTAAACAACTCCATAACAGTACCAAAATCCTCCAGATAGTCCACACCCTTTGAAGGGGTGTGAAGTCACTCACCTGTTTTCTTGCAGATCTATTCCTCTGTAATTATCCCCGCTTGACTCAGAATAGGTTGAACCAAGGAGAAACATTGATGGGAGATTTCAGACAGACAAAGAAAGTAGTGAGAGTGTTTCTACTTCTATCTCTGGCCAGAAGTCTCTGTAGTTTCAAATCATCATTTTGCCCAGGCTGTGATCCCAGCTGCCACCCAGAAGCCAGCTCTAATTCTTGGCTGATAATATGGCTATCTCCTATTTTGTCCTTTAAACCTGAGTGAGCATATCAGCTTCAAGCTTTTGCTAATTTCGGAGTTGCCTCATTGCCCCATTTGTCTTTCAAACCTGTTCTTGAGAGTAGATTTGTAAGTAGTTTATCTTTTTAAATGCTCTCTGTTGCACCACCTGGAATATGTTTTGTTTTACTGATGGGACTTTGATTGATATGAGTGTAAATCCTCCTGTGTATCCCAAAGACATACTACAGTAAACATCTGAGTTCAAGATTGCTCATCATGGTTCTATGAAATAGCAAAGTGGAGGGAGCATTTAAATACCTAAAGATAGTTTACTGGTTAAACGTATAGTTCATTCTTATTAGGTAACCATTATTTAGTTACCAAAAATTCTGTCTTTAAGTTCTTATGTTTCAGAAAAATGTTCAGCCCATAAAATTTAGTGAAAAAAGTATCCAATTTTTGTAATATCCTGAAATGAGCAAGTAGAATAAACTTTTTTATCACTGATTTTCTAATTGCTGAAATTGCAGGTTATCACATTTTTTTGTATTTCTCATATTTTCAAAAGAATATATTTAATTCTATATAATTAAACAATATTACTTAGAGAAAAAAGTTTCTAGGTGAGCATGCATGAAGTCATTTGTACTTCTGCTGCAAATGTCTCTCTTTGCATTCTTTTAAGGAGCTGAATAATATTGCATTAAGGTGTAATCAACATTGAAGATACATCCGCATCAAACATGCTGTCTTTCATTCCTGACACATTAAAGTGATTACAGTCTATTCTCATTATTCATAGACTGCTTGTTTGCAAATTTGGCTCACAGTGAAATATATTTAGAACCCCAAATCAATACTCTTGATGCCTTCTCCATCATCCGAGGACATGTGCAAATCAGTGAAAATTTTGAGTCATCCGATGCACATGTTTTTAGCTGAGATCTAATAAGGCCATGCTCTGTGTTTTTATCTCACCTCTCATGCTGTAAACAAGTGTCTTAGTCTCCTTAGTGCCATGCTCTTTTTTTTTTTTCATTTTTGTTGGCAATTTCACAGTTTAAAATGGCCCCTAAACAGTACTGAAGTGCTGTCTAGATTTCCTAAGTGCAAGAAGCCTGTGATGTGTCTTCCAAAGAAAATATGTGTGTTAGATAAGCTTCATTTGGTCATGAGTTATAGTGCTGTTGGTTGTGAGTTCAATGTTAGTTAGTCAACAACATAGATTAAATAAGGCATCTTTAAACAGGCATACACATAAAACAACATTACATATTGACTGGTTGATGAAAATGTGACCAGATGCTCTCAGGAACCTAGCCCCATGTTTCTCCCAGGAGCAAAGGTTTGGTATTTGCTAATTCAGTGTTCGTGGGTAATTTATAGAACATAACTACCACAAATAATAAGAATCAACTGTTTTGGACCTAGTTTTCTAAATAGTTTCTATATGTTGTCTTAGCACTTTATAGCTTGCTCACAAGTGTTTCAGGAAAATGTCATTTATTTACAACAATATTATCTGAAGCACACTCTGCAGGGCCCTAATGTTTTCAGTGAGCTCTCAGGAGGTACCTTCATGTGGATCCAAGAAGATTCATAGTCTCTGCATTTTCTGCCTCAATCTATCCGTGTTTCTTTGGCTTCATCTGTATTACGTGTTGAGATTCCATGTTGGTTCTTATTAATGTGATTTCTGCCAACAAAACAGAAAAGGAAAAGGAAATCACAGATACTAAGGCATTTTACAGTCAACGATGATGATGATATTTGAATTATTAATATAGTTACTGTTATTATTTTAAATGTAGAGAACCTGAAAAGTGTCTTACAGTAAAATCCTAGATGCTAAGTAATTACAACTATATAATAGAAAAGAAAAGCCTTTTGCTGCATTGAATTTTCAAGTAAATTGCCTAATTTCTTCAGAATTAACATCTATTAATTCAATATTTTAATGAAATAACTAGGTTGTGTAGGTTGTGAGCAAGAACACTGTCAAGGGCAATGAAGTTAAAAGTGATTATAACAATTTTCATCCGTAGAGGAGGTGCTTGGCAACTACTTGGAAAGAAGAGGGATGACCAAGGATTGGGAGATGTAAAGGTCACTCAAGAGGTGGCTTCAAGCCAGAATAACTGACGTGTGGGGGTGGGTGTGTTTGGCCTGAGAGGGGGTCAAGATTGACAATAAGAGACATCAGAGACATTGCTAAGAGAGAAGAAACACACCTGATCTGGGTGGAAAAGTACTGTTTTTTTTTTTTTTTCTTTTTATATGTTTGCAATTAGTTGGTGAGATAGATAAACTGAGAGAGATGTTCAGCAAGCAATCTGCAGCAGCGAAATTTGAGGTAGAAAAAGAAGACAATGATGGACATATTTTAGGAGATTTTCATGGTTTAGTAATACTACTCATCTATGTTGAGAAGTGTCAGTTAAGTTTTATGATTGGGCTAAAATGTTTAAGGAAAGAAGTTTTACTCTGAAGATGTAAAGAAAGCATAACTGGTGATTAAATGTCCACAGAGGTAGCATGCCATATTTGAGCTCCCTCCTGAGTAAGAAAAGAAAATAACACAGTTTCAGTGTGAAATCCCCGATGCCTGATTCCTGATGGCTCTACTAAATGTTGTACAGGGTAAATGCACATCACGGTTTCTCTCTTTTTAACAACAATAAAAAAATTCACGATACTATGAATAAAGGACAGATACTGAGATCTTTACAGATTAAAATTTGATTCTAAAATAAATCTCTAAATGTTACTCTCCTCTCTCTCTTCATACCATAATTAGCAAACTAATACCTAAACAAATATAGAGCAAACTAAATACGTCTATTAAACTTTGTTTAACATATATATGTCAGATTAAATTGTAGTTTCAAAACTATAGAAATAAATAGTATAGGCTCTGACCACAAAAATCTCTGTTCAGTGGGAAAGTGGACAATAAACCAAAGATTACAGCACAGCAGGACAGTGCAAATACTATGGAAAAATTTTGCTCAAAATATGTGATAATAAACGGAAGGATTGCCTAACTGTTGAACCTGAGGGATGTGGGGGTAGTGAATAGTTACTATTAGACATATGATAGCCATTTGTAATTATTTGGAAATTACTGAAACTTTAGACACATGATTTTTGTGTGTCCTAGACCCATTAAATGAAAATTTATACGAGGAGGAGTATAAGTGTACACATATACCCTACACACACTCACACGCTTTAGTCAAACCTTCAATCTGACGATCATGCTGACATATAAAATTCAAGTTTTGCTTCACACCTGTGTCATAGCTGTTGGAAGTTGCCACTGACATAGATCAAATCTCTCTTCAATGAAAAGCTATCTGTATTGAAGATATTTCAATGAAAGGCACATAATCTTTTGACTCCTAATGAAACTGACCAGGAGACATTGAAAAGGAGGGCATAATAGTGGGATTGGATTTAAGTAGTGAGATTAGAGAACTCACGGAAGATGATGTTTGAGTTAAATGTGATGTCACAAATGACAACACGTTGGGAAGAGTTTAAAATCTAATTTTGGTCACATTCTTTAGCTCAGATTGAATTTTATAAAAACCTGATCATCAATCCTCTAATTCATCTCTAGATGAAGACAGGCCTAGACTTCTCATCATTACTCTAGTTATTCAGAGTTTTTTTAAAGTAGCCCTATGAGAGTTGCAACAAGTAAATTCTCCTGGAGTTTTCATGATAAAGAGGGCATTTTTTCTGCAAGCTGAGGCTGGCTTCATAGAAGAGCAGATTTGAATGAAGACGTACAAACTGATAGACATTTAAAAACAATATAGGGAAAAAATGCAACAAAGGTAGTATGTGTCTGATATTGACATTTATAATATCTAATACTTTAATGTTTCAATCCAATTTACAAGTTTATTATTTTCAGCTTTAGAAGCCACATGAATAAGAAAATGAAACACTAGAAACCAAAGACTTGCTGATCATTTGCCCTAAAATACCATCTTTGAGAAACTGCTTTTGAGAGACTTTGGCATTTCAAGTTAAGGTCTTCCTTGGCAGCACTGCTGTCTTCTTTACATTGTTTCAGGAAAGTGTGGAGTTTAAGGAAATGGAATTTTTATACCCTTTTTATCCCCTTGGCTACCAATGCACTGATATTTTGGCACTCTCTGTAAGATCTCAGAGCTTTTCTGCAGTGCATTTTATTTTTAGAAAATTCTTTTAGCTCTATCTGCTTCTGTCATCTTTCACACAGGTGACAGACACACACACACATGCGTGCACGTGTGAGGAAAGTGGAGAAAATCCCTTTTTTAGATGTACTTTTAAGGAGTTACAGAGTTTTATCTCCTATATGAAGCAAATTGAGGTTGAAAATCTTGTTCAAAGTTTCTATAAAGCATGAAGTCTAAAAAACTTCATTATTGATGTATTCAGAATGTATCATTACATGTTTGCTGTATTATTTAAGTAATAATTCCTCAAAGGAACTTATTAATAATAACAATAATTACTATTATTATACAATTTCAGCTATCAGGATTTATTCAATCATTTTTTATTTAACACTGCCTCTTATGATATAATTTTATAGATATAGTAACAATCTTATCAGATCAAAAAACTATCAATGAATTGTATGTAAGGTTTACACCCACCCTTTATAATGCCAAACTATTTATTAGCCCCAGACAGCAACTTATTAGATAAAAGATTCTCTTAACAAAACTTGAAAGTAGTTTAAAATTATACTTCAAAGTGTCCTCCACTTTTTCCTAAAAATGAAACATAGAAGGGAAGGGGGAAAGGTTTAGCATTGGTAGAAATCCCCTATTCCCACAGCTTTCAGGATAATAAGAATTCTGATTCTAGATACAGAGAGAGTGCTCTAACATGACTTTTAGATAATAAAAATGAATTAATAAATATGCTATGCAGAAGGAAAATTTCAAAGAATAAGCTTCTACTCCATCAAAACTGTGGGCTCATGCCCATTGAATCATAATTTCTGAGTACTGAGGCAATTCTTTTTTTAATGAAACAGTTGTCAGTCTCTGTCCAATAATACCCTGTGTGCACAGCAAGCCAATGTTTGGCACAAAATATTATTTCTCAATTATATATTTTCATCTATTGACAGCTGCTGAAAGAGCAAACAAATAAACCACAAGTGTTCTTGGAGCTTTCATGGAGTTTCTATAAGCCTTTTACTTTAGGCAAATCTCCTCTGATGAAGGTTAGTCAAGCCTAAATTGTTAAATACATTTTATCAAATGAACACTTAACTCCTATACTAATGCATAGGAGATTTTCTTGACAGACCAAAGTTTCAAATTAAGCAGTATGCTGTATTAAACAACATGGTAAAAATGCACATATATACCTTGAAAGTAATTTTGGTTTTATGTAACCTGGACTGATGAAACATGGCCATAGAAAAAAGATGTGAACATCTGAACATTTCTTTATATTGATTGTAAATGTGATAGCTAATTGTATTTTGTCAACTGGAATAGGAGATGTTCAGGTATCTGGATCAGGATTATTTCTGGGTATATCTGTGAGGGTGTTTCCTGATGAGATTAGCAATGAATCAGTGGAGTCAGTAATGTAGATTTCCCTCCCCCGTGTGTGGATGCCACCAGGATGAGTGAGCATCAACCACTTGGTTGAGAGCCTGAATAGAACACAAGGAAGAAGGAAAAATTCATCCCCTTTTTGCTTACCCTCTGCCCACTTCACGTGGGACACTTCATCTCATTTTCTCCAGTTATCAGACTGGTATTATACCATCTCCTCTGGTTCTCAGGCCTTCAGAATTGGACTGATTTACACCACCAGCTTTCCTGGGTCTCCAGCCTGCAGATGGGAGATTGTGAAACTTCTCAGTCTCTATAATCACATGAGCCAATTCCTCATAATAAATCACCTTTTATACATACACATATACACACACACATATCCTGATGGTTCTGTTTCTCTAGAGAACCCTGATTAACACAATACATTTTTATTATCACTAATGAGACATGTCAAGTGAAATGTATCTCAGAGTATACCAAATGTTAAAAAAAAAAAAAAAAGAATGGCCCAATGTAAAGCATTACCTGCTTTAGACAGGATACTTTTTTGCAAAGGGGTTTGATTTTAGATGATTAAGTATAAAAGTAATTTTAAAAATATTGGGGAGCTCAAGATACCTTTGGGATGACTGCCGGATGGCTCAAATATAATCATTCAGAAACAGTGCTAAGAATAACAAGCAGATCTGCTTAAAAAGAAAGCGCCACAACTGCCACGGCCACCACAAATCCGCCATGTGCACTGCTACCAGGCTGTTGACTTGCCCTGCAATCCATGATGTTAACAGCAGCCACATCACTGAGAACCCATTGATGCAGCCATTTTTTCTTTGTAATCCACAAGCTTCTACAGTCACCTTTATGAATAAAGTTGATTTACATGGATGTACCTTCCCTAAGGTGCTCAAGTTTGAACAGAATTTTCACTGGGCTGAATCTGATTGGCAAAACCTAGGCAATATGCCCGTGGCCAGGATATAAAGGTGCCAGTGGAATAACGTTTGGCAGCAGTTGCTGGGGGTCTACTTTAGGGAGAAAGTACTTACATGGTGTATAACTCCCAAATGTAATAGAGGAATTCCAAATTTATTGGAATAAATAAAAAGTGTAATGGAAGACTGTTACATTTGCCCAACTAATTAGTTTTAATTTCAAGTTGTATGTGTCAGGTCAATATAATCATCCATAATAACTAAGTTAATACTACTACTATTGCTACCACTGCTACTACTACTATTGCTAATAATAATTACATTTGTTTTCTTTGCAATTAATATTATTTACATTAATTTTCTTTTCTTCCTTTCTCTTCTTTTTTGTCCCTCCCCCCACAACCCTGGGAGATAAAACTTGGAATCAAGGATAGAGCTCAGATTTCATTTCCGCTACCACAGCAGTTTTCCAGAGCTGAGCCATATACCATGAGGTACTCAAGATGTTTGCAGTTTCAGGGAGCCCTGGAGATCAAAACTATTTCCACAATGATAGTAAACTGATATATTTGCCTTTTCTACTGTGTTGAAATTTAAACTCATGGTACAAAACGAGTGGTGGATAAAACCATTGATGCGTTCACACCAATCAAGACAAGCGAAAGCAGACCGTACTACTAAACTTTTTATAACTTCCCTCCACACACTCAGAGAGAAAAACCACAGCAGTGGCAACTTATTGCCGAAGCAGTAAAATACGATTAATTTTTGTAAACAATGGCCTTTGAGTATATGTACTTTTGATATTCTGGGTGATAAAATGTAAAATTCTCATGAAGAACTTCTGCTGTCTACTAAAGTATGGTGGTTGATGGTTGTCTTGAAGAAAAGTACATCTATGATTGAGTGGCAAGCTGAGCCAGTTGATTTTTTTCCATTCAACAGAAGTTTTATTTCAAAGAATGGCTTACAATCTTACTCTTGTCATTCAGGCTTGGGCATTTAGCAGACATTTTCTAGAAAAATCAACAAAGTAA
Organism: Hylobates moloch; assembly: GCF_009828535.3. NCBI lineage: Eukaryota > Metazoa > Chordata > Mammalia > Primates > Hylobatidae > Hylobates > Hylobates moloch. Next base: position 22,596,419 of record NW_026652292.1, on the reverse strand, counting down.
GCATGTCACTCCAAAGAACATAACTAAAAGTATTTGTTGGGATTGATAAAAATTGAGCTTTTTGTGAAAAGTGAAATTTTAGAAAATGTATGTCAATGACTGAGCTTGACAGCCTTCCAACTCTTAGAGTCTTTTCTGACAAGGTCAGTAATTATATAAATGGATGCTATTTAAAAATATTTTATAATTAAATGTGCCAACATTTGAGAGATTTGCATAAATCAATAAAACAATATTTTCCAATTGAAAAATATACAGGGTTATAAAATCATATGCTGGGAAAAGATCCAGTCAAATTCAAAATACACCAATGGATTTTAATGTACCAGATGATGAAAAGTTTACTGATACGGTTTCAGTTAACACATTGCAACTAACTTTTAATAGACTACCCCTTGTGGAGTTTTGATGCAATATAAAAGAAGAATGTGCAATATTACCTAAATATATTATTGAGAGATTGCCTGCCATAAAACGGCATGAGTTTGAGTGAGAAAAGTAATTCCATCAACCTCCTCTTGTTCCCCAAAATGGCTAGCCACAGAGACTCTGTCACTCTGAAGATTAAGCAACCCTCCCCAAATCACTTATCTACCCACTTGTCGCTTATCTACCCACTTGCAGCCAACCAAGTGAGAGAGCTGAGTATAAAAGGGTCACCAGAGAACCCCGAACCCACCTGTCCCTGGGATGAGTGCACACTGGGATGGAGCCTCGGGAAGCTTGTGCATTTGCAGTGGGGAGGAGCTTGGCCCCTCCTCTTCCTGGGTGGAACCTGGAATTCAATCTGTGAGGCAGGATGCACACTTGCAGGACGCTGGCTTTGCAGAGAGTCCTGTTTCCTTTTCTGTCCATTTTTGCTCAAAAATTCCATTTTTTTTTTTCAACCTTCAAAGTGTCTGCAAGTCTAATATCTCATGGCCATGTGACAAAAAACTGGCTCTTAGCTGAACTAAGGAAAAAGTCCTACAACACAAGGACACAAAAATGTACCTGAAGAGCAATTAGAAAGTCTCCATTACTTTCAAAAATCCCGTAAGAATGTTAAGAAAACTTGCTAATCAGAGTCTGTCTATCTCAGGACTTACTCCTTTTCCTCTATAAAACCAAAACTTCCTTCAAATATCTTTGAATCCTGCTGAAAAGAGCATGGCCACAGATAGTTTTCTTTAAGGCTGCATGATCAGGAATAAGCAGCAGTTACTAATTTTGTCTCAAATTTAATTTTATCTTTGACATTATTAAAATAATTATTCCTTTTCCTACTATATTTCTGTGTAAGCCTGATTTTTTATACTTTGATCAAAACAACATATTATAATAGGTTGAATGCAAAAGAGTTTTGAGAATTCAAGTATTTTCTAATAAGCCAGATAGTTTTTAAATCTGCAATAATGTGGAAAAATGCTACTCTTCTCACCAATTATTTTTTGGTTTAGAAATGTATTTTTAGAAAGATATGTTATTTAGATTAACATGTAATGGGTTAATCTTGCTATTTTAAATTATTCAATAAACATTTTTAAATCTCAGTTTTAATTTCAAGTATAGAAAATATTAAAAGATATAAGCCACAAAATAAAATTATTTGGGGTCTTCAATATTTTAAGGGTGCAGAGGTGTCCTGAAACGAAAACCTTGAGAGTTTCTTTCCTAGCCTTTCATTATGAGTTCTAATTCCCATAAATATATGAGATTTCTTATATATAGTAATTATGATAAAAATACTCAACATATTTTAAAAATCCTTGAATTCAGACTTTTGTCCCCATCGTGCACTTGTCAATACAATGCGTACTGTTCACAGTATGTCAAATAGGAACAACACATGATAGCTACATGTTAAAAAGTAAAATTGGTAACACTTGAAATGTGCAACTGGATAGATTTATAGTGTGCATTAGTCAATGTGTTCCAGAGAAACAGAACCAATAAGACATATGATTAGATAAACAGATGCCAGATAGATAGATTAGATAGATAGATGATAGATAGATAGATAGATAGATAGATAGATAGATAGATAGATAGATAGATAGGTGATAGGAAATGGATGCTTAGATGGTAGGTAGGTAGGTAGGTAGGTAGGTATATAGATAGATAGATAGATGATAGAAAATTGATGCTTAGATGGTAGTAGGTAGGTAGGTAGGTAGATGGACATTTATTATGGGAATTGGCTCATGAAATTATGGATGCCGAGAAGTTCCACAGTCTGCCATCTGCAGGCTGGAGAACTAGGAAAACCTGTGGTATAATTGAGTTTGATACTGAAGGTATGAGAACCAGGAGCACCAATGTTCCAGGACAGGAGAAGATGATTGTTTTAGCTCAAGAAGAGAGAGAGTGAATTTTTCCTTCCTCTGCCTTTTTGTTCTATTCAGGGTCATGACAAATCGGGGGATGCCCACCCACATTCAGGAGCAAGACTTTTACTCAGTCTATTGATTCAAATGATAATCTTTTCTGGAAACTCATTCAAAGACATAACAAAAATATAATTTTTCCAGCTATCTGGGTATTCCTTAACTCAGAGTCAAGTTGACACATACAATTACACATCACAGAGTGTTCCATTCATTAATATTTTATACATATTTAAATTATGGTGGTGGTGATTTTAATTTCAAATAATCAAAAGAAAAAAGAATGGCGAAAAAAGCAATATTTAAAAAAAAAAAAGATACTGTGCCTTTTCTGACACGTTTCAGCAATTACCGAAACTTTTGTTCACATTTTGTTTTACTTTACAATTGTATCTTCAGCTGTATGCCATGGAAATGTATTTCTTATTTACTTTACAAGAGTACTTTTATAATGGAACAATTAACAACACACAAATTGTTAATTCCTTGTTAGTTTGAAACCATCTGGTGTCAAATTCTATACACGAGGGTGGGATTTGAAACAGACATGCTTCCTGCAACATGTTCAGTGTTAATCACCAGTGAAACCTGATGAAAATAGTCTCTCTGTTTTTAGAAATGCTGCTATTGTTTTAGACTTAAAAAAATGGTATTATGTTCATTTTACAAGAATTTATATTGAAATTTAATTAAATTGTTTTTGTCCAGGGCAATAATAACATCTGTGTCAGAAATTTTACAAGGAATAATATATGAGATGCATCGTATTTATCTATAATCACATGTAACATGATCTGATCTGTGGAATCGGCAGTGTTTTACAGTGTTTTAGAGTATTTTTTTACATTTAGGGAATATTTTATAAAGTATATTACATTGTATGCTCAATGTGGCTAAAAATAAAATGGTAGAAAGCATAAAAATACCCCAAATTCCAAATTCCATCACTTATTATGTATTTAAGTATACATGTAAAATATATCTGAATCTTTATCAGCCATTAGATACACCATAAAAGAAGATGTCGCATTTTTATCATGTCGTCCCTCTTCAAATTTTATTATTCTATCTACATTTTCATTCACCTAAGGTATTACGCTGACCCACTTACTTATTCCTTAATAATTTCTGAATATTCATTAGTCCAGATATTTCAGCCTTTCCCCATGAAAATGGTGGGAGGTTTGAACAATTTGGAAAATCACGACTGTCAGTACAGAAGTAGCTGCTTTCTTCGGTCACAAGCACAATTTGACAAGCTTGCCTGGGTTTCTGGAAAAGATAGTGGTTTTAAAATTCACTTTAAAAGCAATTCTCTTACCTTCAACTCACTTAGAAATATGAACTAAAAATAAGAAAATATTATTTACAAGGAAATCCAGAAATGTATTTTATTATAGACATTAAGTAGTCTCTGTTATTTGCAGTATAAGAAAAATGAAATAAAATGGCTATTAAGATCAACACAGAAATTTTTATATTACTAATCAAAGGGCAGTGTTGGCTGGCTCCTGCCTGTAATCCCAGCGCTTTGAAAGGCTGACGTGGGCAGATCAACTGAGGTTAGGAGCTCGAGACCAGTCTGCCCAACATGGTGAAATCCCGTCTCTACTAAAAATACAAAAATTAGCTGGGTGTGGTGGCATGCCCTTGTAGTTCCAGCTTCTTGGGAGGCTGAGGCAGGAGAATTGCTTGAGCCTGGGAGGAGAGGCTGCAGTGAGCCGAGATCATGCCACTGTACTCCAGCCTGGGCAAAAGAGTGAGACTCTGTCAAAAACACACACAAAAAAAACCAAACAAAAAAACAAACAAAAAGCAATGTTGTCAAATATGGCCCAGAATTTAAAATATACTACTGACTTTCATTCCATGGTTTGGTGGGGTAAAGGCTGAAGCAGGGCCAACATGTGGGCTGGAAACTCTGCTGATATTAGCAGTGATAAAATAGCCAGAAAAAAAAAAAAAAACAACATATTGCCAAATTACACCCTGAAAACATATCTCATATCTAGCTTACTACCTTGGAGGAACGAGGCCTGAAAATGACCTATGTGGAACCACAAAACAAATCTTGCTAAAGGGAAGAGCTGTGCTGATACACATTGCCAAATGTTCACAATGTGACTGCATGGGTGTGTCTCTTCTAACATACACCTGCTCCTGCTGACACATCCAAGAATAGCCCTATGCCTGAAATATTTGTGCCATCTGATTCTCCCCAGTTAGATGCCCCTTCTACCCAAGTCATCTGCACGGAGTCTGGGCCTGCCGTTTTCCTCTCCCCAACAAGTATGGATATTGAATTTCTTATTTCCCCTCCCTCCCCAGTATTGAATTACTGACCCCAAATCTTCCTGAAGAAAGTAGCGGAGGACACAGCAGGAGCTAGGAATGGACAGAGATCTGCAATGCCTATAGGAAAATGTTCTGTGTTTTTTTAGTTCTGCTTGTGTTTGAGCATTTGTTCCTTCCTTTGAAAGCTTTGCCCAGTGTATTAGTTTTCTATTACAACTGTAAAAAAAAAACAACACATTTACTAGCTCATAATGTCATAAACTTTTATTTTACAGTTTTTTAGGTCACAAGTCTGTCATAGGTCTCATAGGAGTCCAATCAAGGCATCTGCACAGCTGCATTCTTTCCTGAGGTTGTAGGGAGAATCAATCTCCTTGCCTTTTCAACCTTCTGGAGGCCACCCACATTCATTGACTCTTAGCCATCTTCCTCCATCTTCAAGCCAGCATGTTTGCATCTCAGACGATTTTTTTCATGGCCTCGTCTCCTTCTTATCATATCCAGGGAAGTTTCTTCAATTTCAAGGACCCACAAGTTTAGATTGTTCTTACTTGGGAAATGTAACGTGATGTCCTCATCTCAAAGTCCTTAACTTAATCAAATATGCAAAGTCCTTTTTGCTATCTGGGGTAACATATTCATAGGTTCTGGGGATCAGGATTTGAATATCTTTGAAAAATCATTTTTTCTGCTCACCATTCCAGAGAAAAATCCTATTGTTTTTGTCCATGAAAATAAACTTTGTCTTACTTTATTTTCACAAAATGTCTGTGTTTGTGGATTTTCTTATAATGGCCATTAGCAAAAATAAACAATTACACTGTGATTGGTTGATTTTAAATATCTCCTTTTATAGTTCAGTTTAGCACTCAAGTTTCATTTTCCTTTGTAAGGCTTAATGCAAATGGCTATGAAACTTAAGACTATTAAGTTTGATGTGCACATTTTTAATTCTCTCAACTGTGATAATTTAATGATCTGCAGTCTGCGTAATAAAGACTCCATTGCTCAGATACCCATGCACCAAAAATGCAAACCCAAACATTTACTAACAAAAACATAAAGAAAATGTGATCTCTTCAGAGATTTTCTTACTCCACTCACTTCTTAATCCATATGGTACTATTTTTCAGAGCACACTTCTCTATCAAAAATTGTACTTTGCTAATTTTTCATTGCTTGCCCCATCCCTGTTCCAAAGCATATTTCATCCAGTCACATGTAAAATCCAAAAATCCTTTTATTCTCCATACTGGCAATAGTTATTTCTTTTCTTTCTCAGGAATTAAAAATAAACAAATGTGATTGTGAAAGATCTTTTCGTTTTGAGAAAGATAAATTCTATTTTATTTAGAAAATTAATACGATTACATGATTTCTAATTTCTTGGAATAACCTTTTAAAAATTAATATTTAAATTTGCTCTTTTATAAGTACTATATAACAAAAAGGCAACTGAGTATTGTAATTACTTCAGATAACATAAAAAATCTACATATGATTGAGTCTCCATGCTCAATTATTTTAAAATCAGATAGCATTATGAAAGGGTAAGAACACTTCTCCTCCTTTGAAGGGTGTGCCTATTTAGAAAAAATAGCTTTCTACTCTGCTTTCATTTCATATTGTTGGTTCATATCATAATGTACCTATGTAGGAAGATAGTATATCTCTTAAACAAAAGGATAAAAACATTTTGACAATGTTGGTCTGAACATTGTGTGATATTCTATTAAAAACAGAATAAATGGGCAAATAAATAGGTCGTGATGGATATTGAGTTGTCTTAGTGTCTTGAAATTTATTCCACTTGTTTTATTTATTTGCTTTTTAAATGATAGTACTATTATAAATTTTCTTTTTATTTTTCTTAAATACTGACAAATTATAATTGCCTATATTTATGGGATACAAAGTGATGCTATAATATATGTATACAATGTGGAATGACTGAATAAGGAGGCTAAGGGCCGGGGCAAATGAGATCTTCTCAAAGAGTACAATGTTTCAGTTAGACAGGAAAAATAAATTATAGTATTTGAGGTGATAGATATGTTAACTAGCTTTTTTTGTTTGCTTTTAAGGAACAAAAGGAAAGGTTAGAGTACCACTGATGTTCATATCATCTGTAAAATGACATTTATAAGATAGCATCAAGAAAAGAACTTCTTACCAAGGACACAGGCCTTGTGAGAAAATAAATACCATAGAAAAAGTGCTGAAAAAGGTTAAGTCTTTGCCCATGCCCACGTCCTGAATGGTATTGCCCAGGGTTTCTTCTAGGGTTTTTATGATTTTACATCTTACATTTAAGCCTTTAATCCATCTTGAATTAATTTTTGTATAAGGTGTAAGGAAGTGGTCCAGTTTCAGTTTTCTGCATATGATTAGCCAGTTTTGCCAACATCATCCTATTAAATAGGGAATCCTTTTGCCATTGCTTGTTTTTATCAGGTTTGTCAAAGATCAGATGGATGTAGATGTGTGGCATTATTTCTGAGGCCTCTGTTCTGTTCCAGAGGTCTATATACATGTTTTGGTACCAGTACCATGCTGTTTGCTTCACTGCAGCCTTGTAGTATAGTTTGAAGTCAGGTAGCATGATGCCTCCAGTTTTGTTCCTTTTGCTTAGGATTACCTTGGCTATACAGGCTCTTTTTTTTGGTTCCATATGAAATTTAAAGTACTTTTCTCTAATTCTGTGAAGAAAGTCAATGGTAGCTTGATGGGATAGCATTGAATCTATAAATTATTTTGGGCAGTATGGCCATTTTCATGATATTGATTCTTCCTATCCATGAGCATGGAATGTTTTTCAATTTGTTTGTGTCCTCTCTTATTTCCTTGAGCAGTGGTTTGTAGTTCTCCTTGAAGAGGTCCTTCATATCCCTTGTAAGTTGGATTCCAATGTATTTTATTCTCTTTGTAGCAATTGTGAATCAAAGTTCACTCATGATTTGGCTCTGTGTTTGTCTATTATTGGTGTATAAGAATACTTGTGATTTTTGCACATTGATTTTGTATCCTAAGACTTTGCTGAAGTTGCTTATCAGCTTAAGGAGATTTGGAGCTGAGACGATGGGGTTTTCTAAATATATAATCATGTCATTGCCAGAGATGATTTGACTTCCTCTCCTCCTATTTGAATACCCATTATTTCTTTCTCTTGCCTGATTTCCTTGGCCAGAACTTCCAATACTATGTCGAATAGGAATGGTGAGAGAGGGCATCCATGTCTTGTGCTGGTTTTCAAAGGGAATGATTCCAGCTTTTGCCCATTCAGTATGATATGGCTGTGGATTTGTCATAAATAGCTCTTATTATTTTGAGATATGTTCCATCAATACCTAGTTTATTGAGAGTTTTTAGCATGAAGGGGTGTTGAGTTTTATCGAAGGCCTTTTCTGCATCCATTGAAATAATCAAATGGTTTTTGTCACTGGTTTTTTTTTTTTTTTTTTTTTTTTTTTAGAGGTGGATTATACAGCAGATGGTGGTAGTAGTTTTTCTTTTCTTTTTTTTCTCTTCTTTTTTTTATTATACTTTAGGTTTTAGGGTACATGTGCACAATGTGCAGGTTTGTTACATATGTATCCATGTGCCGTGTTGGTTTGCTGCACCCATTAACTCGTCATTTAGCATTAGGTATATCTCCTAATGCTGTCCCTCCCCCCTCCCCCCAATCCACAACAGTCCCTGGAGTGTGATGTTCCCCTTCCTGTGTCCATGAGTTCTCACTGTTCAATTCCCACCTATGAGTGAGAACATGCGGTGTTTGGTTTTTTGTCCTTGCGATAGTTTACTGAGAATGATGTTTTCCAGTTTCATCCATGTCCTTTATGCGATTGATTACATTTACTGGTTTTAGTATGTTGAACCAGCTTTGCATCCCAGGGATGAAGGCAACTTGATCACGGTGAATAAGAATTTTGATGTGCTGCTGGATTCAGTTTGCCAGTATTTTATTGGGGATTTTTGCATGGATGTTCATCAGGGATATTGGCCTGAAATTTTCTTGTTTGGTTGTGTCTCTGCAAGTTTTGGTATCAGGATGATGCTGGACTCATAAAATGAGTTAGGAAGGAGATTATCTTTTTCTATACTTTGGAATAGTTTCAGACGGAATGGTAGCAGCTCCTCTTTGTACCTCCAGTAGAATTCGGCTGTGAATCTTTCTGGTCCTGGGCTTTTTTTGGTTGGTAGGCTATTTATTACTGCCTCAATTTCAGAACTTTTTATTGGTCTGTGAATTTTTCCTGGTTTTGTCTTGGGAGGGTGTATGTGTCTAGGAATTTATTCATTTGTCTAAAACACCAAAAGCAATGGCAACAAAAGCCAAAATTGACAAATAAGATCTAACTAAACTAAAGAGCTCCTGCACAGCAAAAGAAACTATCATCAGGGTGAACAGGCAACCTACAGAATAGGAGAAAATTTTTGCAATGTATCCATCTGACAAAGGGCTAATATCCAGAATCTACAAAGAACTTAAACAAATTTGCAAGAAAAAAAATCATCAAAAAGTAGGCAAAGGATATGAACAGACACTTCTCAAAAGAAGACATTTATGCGGCCAACAAACATATATAAAAAAGCTCATCATCACTGGTCATTAGACCAATGCAAATCAAAACCACAGTGAGATACCATCTCATACCAGTTAGAATGATGATCATTAAAAAGTCAGGAAACAACAGATGCTGGAGAGGATGTGGATAATTAGGAATGCTTTTACACTGTTGATGGGAGTGTAAATTAGCTCAACCATTGTGGAAGATAGTGTAGTGATTCCTCAAGGATCTAGAACCAGAAATACCATTTGACCCGGCAATCCCATTACTGGGTATATACCCAAAGGATTATAAATCATTCTATTATAAAGACACATGCACACGTATGTTTATTGCAGCAGTGTTCACAATAGCAAAGACTTGGAGCCAACCCAAATGCCCATCAATGATAGATTGGATAAAGAAAATGTGGCATATATACACCATGGAATACTATGTAGCCATAAAAAAGATGAGTTCATGCCCTTTCCAGGAAGATGGGTGAAGCTGGAAACTGTAATTTTTAGCAAACTGACACAGGAACAGAAAGCCAAACACCACATTTTCTCACTCATAAGTGGGAGTTGAACATGAGAACACGTGGACACAGGGAGGGGAACATCACACACTGGGGCCTATTTGGCGGTGGGCTGATAGGGGAGGGATAGCATTAGGAGAAATACCTAATGTAGATGATGGGTTAATGGGGGCAGCAAACCACCATGGCACGTGTATACCTATGTAACAAACCTGCATGTTCTGCATATGTATCTCAGAACTTAAAGTATAATTAAAAAAACAAAAAAGAAAAAGTTTAAGTCTGCTAAAGTTTCTCACAACTTGCAGGCATAACAGTAAGAGATTTTCATAAAATTGAGATAAAGATAGAGATGATTATTTTAGAATGCAGTTTTCAAGTGTGCTAGTTTTCTTTTCAATCCAATTTCCTTTTCTCCCCCAAACTCAAAACAATCCAAGTATTTAATACAAAATGTAAAATATCAACCCTGAGACTACCCACTTATACTTTCTATGAGAAATATCAAAAATTGTTCAAAAAAATAGAGAGAAGAATAAAGGCAATTCCAGTCACTTTTTTTTGTTAAAGGTTAGACACAGATAGGGTTGTATCTCTTCAAAGATGAACAAACTGATAGAAAAACAGAAAATAAATCTTACATAATTCCTTTGCAAGTGTAGCAGAGAAAGAGGGGAAAAGGAAAATGTCAGACAGCATAGAGATGAATAGCGTGTTGGATGCATTACAACAGACGTGAAATAAAATTGCTGGCTAACACTACACCTTCTCTCAGGAATTCTAAAAAAAAGTACTCTTTAAAACAAAGAATGATAAAGTAATAGAATGTAATGAAAATAGAATTTAAGAAAAAAATTAAGGGAATGCTAATGTACAATTTGCAAATATGATCAGGAACAACAAGGGCAGAATTAAAACACCAAAAAAATTCACATTTAGGACCTATTTAAGAAAAATCTCAGAAAATTTTGAGAAAAACACATATAATTAATGACATAAAAGCAACATTACAATTTTGCAATATAACCCATGCAAATCCAACATAGAGATTACTGGTGTTCCTAACCAAGAGAAATAACAATAAATCCAAACTTTAAGTAATCTTTTCTAAATTTAATGAGCCAATAAGGACTCAATTTGTTCTGAAAAAAGCAAAAAGTAAAGAGAAAATATTTAAATGAAAATGATAATTGGATAGATGATAGATGGATAGATTGATTTTACTTGGTAACGTTATTGAACTTAAAGTTTAAAAAAAACTTATACAGATTCAATAGATAATTTCACAAAAATCTGGTAACTTACAAAGCAAAACATAAAGACAAGGCTTCCCTCAGCCTTTTCCTTAGAAGTGTTAGATACAGAGGCCAAAGGAACAGAATCTGCAGATTTTTGAGGAAGTAAAGATTGTCATCAGTTAATTTTATACTGGTGCAAGTTATTATTCCTGACTGCAGAAAATGGAAGCAAAAATTTGAATCGCTGTGATTCAAGGAAAAGTTTTGATTCCTAAAAAGCTAATTTAAAAAGTTAAGCCAGTCAACAAATAGGTATATCTCAAAAATAAAAACATAAATGGTGAAATGATACACAAAAAATAAATTTAGGGATAGAACCAATTTAAATAATTTATAATGTTATATTTTCAAGCAGAATAATTTTTATAAGAATAAAAATTGAATTAACATTCATAGCCTAAAAGGTAAGACCAAGGCTATGCCAAAAAAATATATATATATTTTGGGTGGATGAGGCTGGAGAAGAAAGAGAGATAAGAAGAGTATGGAATATGTTTTCCTGTTTCATTTAAGAATGTCAATTAATAATAATTTTTTTCTGGACATGTAAAGTTTAAAAACAATTATAATGCTGTACATGTATGTCTACCCTTTTACTAGAAAACAGGCTTTATACTTCTTAAGTTGCAAAGAAAAAAATGAACTCTAGTAACATGAAACATATACAATATATATATACACACATATACACACACACACATACATATATATATGAAAAAATTCAGGAAACAAGAAATGTGGAGAATCAAATATCATTTTTCCCCAAGATGGCAGATTAGATGCTTTTGGTCTGCATCAACCATTTGGAAATAGCAAGATAGTGCATAAAGATAAACTCTTTCAGCATTAATTCAAGAAGGAAAATGAGAATCCACTGAAACTATGAAGGATGTCCCAGATCCAAGGGAGAAACATAGCCAGCAAACAGCCCCATAGTGGTGTCCAGCCAGTAAGACAGAGTGAAGCCCCAGTGTATGAAAGAGGCAGAGAATCCCCCTGTATGACTTAACCTTTCCACTGGAGATCTGAGCAACCCAGGTCGAGGGACAGTACTTTGTTTCTCCCAAGTCCCTGGGCTATCTTGGGGAGAGTCTTGAATATGCTGAGAATGAAAGACCCCTGGAAAAGCCGAAGTCATTTTTTCAGACCTGAGACCATGATCGGAATGCCATTTTTAATCAGGGCACATACAAAATCAACTATTCTTTGGCAACCTCGCAGTGTAGCCACACGAGTACTTTAGCCTTGGGCCAGATATTGGAGTGCTTGCTCTGGAGTAGGGGAGGGACTTCCATAGCTCCAACTGTGGAAGGTGCCTCAGCAGTAGATGCTGGAATTGTGCTCTTTCCCATCACAATCCTGGGGCAGGAGGAGAGCTGCTATAGCTACAGTTTCTCCTGGATGATGAGACTTGCACCCAGGGCCAGTGTGGCAAACTGGAACTGGTCTGTGTGTGGCATTACTGGGTGCCCTACCTTGCTCCCCTGAAGTCAAGGTACAGCAGGGCCCTCTCTGTTCCACTCCCAGGCAGTAATCCAGGCAACTGGAGAACTGCTTACCTGTAGCAGAAGCCCAACCTGCCCCACCCTTCCTGGACATAGATCATGGTATAGCCAGGCTCTCTCTGCTCCATGCCTAGGGAAGTCTCCAGTCATTCAGGGCACCCTCTCACTTGATTCGTCAGCCTGAGAAGGCCCATCCTCCTGTGCAAAGAACTTGGTGCAGGGGGGTTGTTTCTGCTGTACACCCAGGCAGATCTCCAGTCATCTGGAGCATCCACTCTACTGGATTAGCAGTTTATGCTGCCTGCCATTCCCATGCAGATAACTTGGGGCCAGTGAGGTCCCCTACCTCCATAGCTAGGTACACCTTTGTGTGCTTGATGGCTACCACTGGATGCTCTCTTGGTGCTGGTGCTTGTGCCTGCCATCAAGGGACTTGTAGGCAGACTTGCCTAGTCCAGCCCTAAGCATTGTGGCCCCTGCCTCCCTGGGGCTGAGTAGGGAGATCAGAACACTGTGTGTTGCATGTGTCAGCAGCCCATTGCCTGAGGCAACAGAGAGCTTCCTCCAGTAAACAAAGATCAAGTATATACTGAGATGCATTGGCTACAACTGGCTTTTACCTATAAGATAAGTCTACCAGCTTGTAACTTGAACTGTACACCCCAATATAAAATCTGCTGACAGAAGTGCATAGGGCTATAGAAGCAAAGCCAAAAGACCCTACCCAGCATTCTCTACAGTCAAACACACATCCCAGTGGGAGGGGGAAGAGAAAGAGAAAAAAATACAAAAATATTATAGGGAAAGAAAGGAAAAGAAAAAATTCTACTTCAAAAAATAATTAGATCAATTACAAATCCTAGTGTTGCCAAATTAGAAAGGAACCAATGCAAGAATTCTGGCACCATGAAAAACTTGAATATAGTGACATCACCGAAGGGTCACAGTAGCTCTCCAGCAATAGTCCCCAGCCAAAATGGAAACTCAGAAATGGCAGATAAAAAATCCAAAGCATGGATTGTAGGGAAGCTCAAAGAGATATAAGACAAGGTTCTAAATCACCACAAATAAACTTCTAAGGTAGGCTGGGCATGGTGGCTCACTCCTGTAATCCCAGCATTTTGGGAGGCCGAGGTAGGCAGATCACCTGAGGTTGGGAGTTTGAGACCAGCCTGACCAACATGGAGAAACCCCGTCTCTACTAAAAATAAAAAATTAGCCGGGCATGGTGGCGCATGCCTGTAATCCCAGCTACTAGGGAGGCTGAGGCAGGAGAATTGCTTGAACCTGGGAGGCAGAGGTTGCGGTGACCCAAGATTGCGTCACTACACTCCAGCCTGGGTGACAAGAGTGAAACTGCATCTCAAAAAAAAAAAAAAAAAAAAAAAAAAAAGAAAAGAAAAGAAAAGAAAAAAGAAAGAAAACCTCAATAAATGTTTAAAAAATCAAAATCATACCAATCATACCTTTGGACTACAGTGGAATAAAAAGAAAAATAAATACCAGAAAGATTTCTCAAAACCATGCAATTTCATGAAAATTAAACAACTTACCCATTGATGACTTTTGAGAAACAATGGCATTCAGAAAGAAATTTTTCAAATCTTTAAAAAGGTAAAAATCAGAGACACTGCATACTAGATTCTCTGGGATACAGTAAAGGCAGTGTTAACAGGAAAGGTTATAGTGCTAAAAATGGCTACCTTAAAAAGTTAGAGAGGTCTCAAACTAACAATGTAATATCACACCTAGGGGAACTAGATAAACAAGAACAAACTAACCCCACAGCTAGCAGAAGAAAAGAAATAACTATATTCAGAGCGGAACTGAATGGAATTGAGACACCAAAATCTATACAAAGAATCAATGAAACCAAAAATTGATTCTCTGAAAAGATAAGCAAGATCAATGTACCACCAGCTAAATTAACAGATTAAAAAAGAAAGAATCCAAATAAGCACGATCAGATATGACAATGATGACACTGCAATCAATTGCATAGAAATACAAAAGATCCTCTAAGACTATTATGAATGACTCGATGCACACAAACTATAAAATCTAGAGGAAATGAACTTCTGGAAACACACAATCTCCCAAGATTGAATCAAGAAGAAATTGAAACTCTGAATAGGCCAATATTGAGCACTGAAATTGAATCCATAATATAAATACCCGTCAGCCAAAAAAAGTCCCAGACCAGATGGATTCACAGCCAAATTCTACCAGATGTACAAAGAAGAGCTGGTACCAATTCTACTGAAACTTTTCTAAAACGTCAAGGAGGAGGAATTTCTCTCTAACTCATTCTACAAAGCCAGCATCAGTCTGACACTGATGTTTGGCAGACACAAACGAAAAAGAACACTAAAGGCTATTATCCTTAAAGAACACAGATGCAAAAATCCTCAACAAAATACTCACAAACTGAATCCAACAGCATATCAAAAAGTTAATTCACCACAATCAAGTAGACTTTATTCCTGAGATGCAGGGTTGGTTCAATGTACACAAATCAATAAGTAGCCAAAGCAATGTTAAACAAAAGTATGAAGTTGGAGGCATCACATTACCCAACTTCAAACTATACTGTAAGGCTACAGTAACCAAAACAGAATGGTACTGGTTAAAACAAAAAAACAAACAAAATGAAAACAGATGCATGGACTGATGGAACAAGTTAGGGAACACAGAAACAAAGCCATACAACAGCCACCTGATCTCTGACAAAGACGACAAAAATAAGTAATGGGGAAAGACCCCCTATTTAATACATGGCACTGGAATAACTGGCTAGCTACATACATAACAATGAAACTGGACTCTCACGATATACAAAAATTAACTCAATATAACTTAAATATTTAAATGTAAGATCTCAAAATATAAGAATTCTAGAAGAAAATCGAGGAATCACCATTCTGGACATCAACCTTTGGAAATAACTTATGATTAAGTTCTCAAAAGCAATTGCAAAAACAAAAAAGGATAAGTAGATCTAATTGAACTAAAGAGCTTCTGTACACCAAAATAAATAATCAACAGAATAAACAGACAAACATCTAATACCCAGAATCTATAAAGAATTTACACAACTTAACAAGCAAGAAACCAATTTAAAAATGAGCAAAATTTCATTCAATTCTTCTCTGATTTTAGTTTCTTCTTTTCTTCTGCTAGCTTTTGGATTGTATTTTTTTCTTTCTAGTTCCTCTAGATGTGATGTTAGATTACTAATTAGAGATCTTTCTAACCTCTTGATGAAGGCATTAAGGACTATAAACTTTCCTCTTAACACTGCTTTATTTGCAACCCAAAGATTTGGTAAGTTGTGTCTCTATTTTCATCAATTTCTTTTTTTTTTAAATTTCTGGCCTTATTTTTTTTTGTTTGCCTAAGAGTTATTCAGGAGCAGTTTGTTTTATTTATGCTTTTGTGTAGTTTTGAGAGATTTTCTTAGTATTGATTTCTATTTTTATAGCATTGTGGTCCTATAGTGTGATTGGTTTGATTTGCTTTAAAAAAATTATTGAGAATTTCTTTATGATCAAGTATGTGGTGATCATAGAATATGTTGTGTGTGTGGATGAGAAGAATAAATACGCTGTGGTTTTTTGTTGGGTGGAGTATTGTGTAGATATCTATTAGGTTCAATTGGTCAAATGTTGAATTTAATTTCAGAATTACCTTGTTAGTTTTCTGCCTCAAAAATTTGTCTAATGCTTTCAACAGGATAATGAAGCTCACCACTATTATTGTGTAGCTGTCTAAGTCTTTTTGTATGTCAAGAAGAGCTTATTTTATGAATCTGGGTGCTTTATAGTGTTGGGTGCATATTTATTTATGATTATTAAGTGTTCTTGTTGAATTGAACCCTTTATCATTATATAATGCCCCTCTTTGTCTTTCCTGATTGCTGTTAGTTTAAAGTCTGTTTTATCTGATATACAAACAATGACTTCTGCTCTTTTTGTTTGTTTTCTGTTTGCATGGTTGATCATTTTCCATCCCCTTACTTTAAGTCAGTGGTTTTGATGCAAATCAGAATTACAATGAGATATCATTTCACACAGATCAGAATGGCTATTATTAAAAATTCAAAAAAAAAAACCCAACAGATGCTAGCAAGACTGCAGAGAAGTGGGAAAGCGTATACACTGTTGGTCTGAATGTAAATAATTCAGCCACTGTGGAAGGCTGTTTGGAGATTTCTCAAAGAACATGAAACAAACTACCATTCAACCCAGCAATCCCATTACTGGGCATATATCCAAAAGAGAACAAATCATTCTACCAAAAATAAACATGCACTGACACGTTCATTGTATCACTACTCACAATAACAGAGACATAAAATCAACCTTGGTTCCCATCAGTGGTGGACTGGATAAAAATGTGGTACATATACACCGTGAGATACTATGCAGCCATAAACAGGAATGATATTACATCTATTACAGCACCATGGATTCAGCTGAAGAACATGATTCTAAGTTAATTAATGGAGGAAGAGAAAACCAAATACTGCATGTTTTAATTATAAGTGGGACTTAAACATTGGGTACTCATGGACACAAAAATGGCAGCAAAAGAAATGGGGGACTACTCGGCCAGAGTGGAGGAAGCTGTTGAAAAACTACTGGATGCTATTCTCAGTATCTGGATGATAGGATAATTAATACCACAAATCTCAGCATCATACAATGTACCTAGGAAACAAACCTGCACATATACCACCGAATCTAAAATAAAAGTTGAGGGGAAAAAAAAGAAAATAAAATACTAAACAAGTATATTTTCCATTGTGTATGATAAATCTATTTGTTAAATAAAAAAGACTCACTTTAGAAGCATACGTAAATTTTACTATAGCTATCACATCAAAAACTAAGGGATTCCAAAATTTAAAATTAAGAAAATCAACATAATTTTGACAAATGCAAACCTTAAAAATTAGGTAGCACAGTATTTATGTTAAACAAATTTAAATTAAAATTAACATTGAAAAGAACATTTGAGCTTTCATTAAAATGATTAAAGGAGCAAACTGCAATGAAATTAAAATTGTATTGATGGGAAAATAGATATACAGACACATAAAAATATTTGAAATTCACGGAGCAATTGATAGGAATATAATACGAAGTTACACACAATAATCTCTGTCATTTAGATTTCAAAGGGATTTTTGAAAGGATAAGAAAAATATGAAAAGTATAATCATTGTAATTTTTATGAACATATTAATTTTATTTATCCCACAAGTATAATAGTGGTGCTTCTTGCCTTATAATGGGGTTACATCCTGATAAAAGTTGAAAATGTATTGAATACACCTAGCCTACCGAACATCATACCTTAGCCTAACCTACCTTAAAGATACTCAGAACACTTACATTAGCCTATAGTGGGCAAAACAATCTAACACAAAGTCTATTTTATATGAAAGTGTTGGACAGTTTAGGTAATTCATTGAAGACTGTGCTGAAAGTGAAAAACAGAATGGTTGTATGAGTACTCAAAGTACAGTCTCTACAGAATGAGTATTGCTTTCAAACCATCATAAAGTCGATACATTTTTAAGTGGAACCATTTTAATTTGGAGATTGTCTATATGCATCTTCATTTTTCATGCTATGAAATATTTTTAAAACTCTTCCTGATAAATTTATATTCACAGCTTGTAATGTGAAATGAGATCTTTGTTTCTTACCTTTAGAATTTTGAAGTTTAATTCTTTACATTTTATTGTACATCTTTCCTTACATTTCATTTTCTCTTACTACATAATGTGTCTTCATAATTACTGTCAGGAAAAGTGGTTGCAGAATTGACAACCCTGGAGACAGTCAGGTCCACAATACGAGAAGTCAAAAGACTTTCTTCCTCACATGTGCCAATAGCACTTTTTAATTATAATGGCACCCAAGAGATGTGCCTCCACCTTTAAATTGTTACGTGACCTTGAACATAGTAAATGCTTAAAAAACATTTGTTGAATGAATGAACAAACCAATGTGTGTGTGTGTGTGTGTGTGTGCGCTTTTCTGTCAAACATCTTGTGGTTTCCTTATTAAGTTTTGTTCTCTAAGTGTCATAATCTCCAGATTTATGACTACTGAACTTGGTGGTGGGGGAAGGGGCACAAAATCTGTGTGCTATATTGCTGAAGGCAATGCTAGCTGTGTGATTATTTCATGTGAGACACCCTCTACTAGGCACTACTGGTGGTTTACTGAGAAACGAGTTAGTTTTGAAATATCCAACAGACGTTCATAGGAGGCAGATTAGAAAGTGTGTATTCAGGCTTCTGGCAACAATTCTTAATCAGCGATCCTCTAACATTTATTTCTAATTTGGTTTACGTACATTTTCTGCAGGACAGAGAAGATATCCTAGTAGGCTGTCTCTCGGTTTTCTTTCAGGGCTGTGAAGAAGAACAGGAAGCCAGCTAGAGTTAGAAATGACCAATTTTTTTAAAAAAAGTATGTCATATGAAAGGCTATGATAATCTGAAAGGATTCTTATCAGGAACCATTCAAAATGTTTGAACCCATGAAAACTACCCATTTGCAACTTTCATCATGAGCCTTTCTCCTTGGGAAGAGCAATTTTGTGCCAGTGTTGCTTCAGTTTGTATTCTCACCCTTTGGCCAGACATATTCAGAGTATCTAAGGCTCACATCATGATTTTTACTATTTCATGAGACCATTCCTCACTTAAATTCCTGTTTGTATAGTTTGAGTCCCCAGCTGAATAGTTACTTTCTCTATTTGGAAGAAACTAACAAAAACTAGTTGCACAGTGACCAGTTGCAGAAGATATTCATTCCAATAAAGTGGCAGTTTATAAGCTTACTTCTCAAGTTCTTCCTCCTCATTACTTAAATAAATTTTTTTGCAGTCTGCAGAAGCACTTCAAGCCTGCCAGTTCACAAATAACCCCAGATCCTGGGCAGCTGAGTTGGCCCAAAAAGAATGAAGCTTTCATGATCTCCAAAATCTAACTCAATATCTGGTTGGGACAAGCTCTGTCTGCACATACTAATTAGACTTATCAAACGATAATAAACAGCTTAAAGTGGCTAAGATTTAATGCTTGTTGTAACTAACTTCTACATCCTGTTCAGTGCTTTCCATGTTCATCACAATGGCTGGATTCCTCTCTTGGAATATGTATGGAAGAGATCAAAAAGTTAAATATTTCAATGACTTATATTTTCCTATAGTGCAGGGGACTCAGCACATTTGTGTGTGTGTGTGTGTGTGTGTGTGTGTGTGTGTGTGTGTGTAGGGTCATATAGTCATCTTTTAGACTTTGTGAGCCTTTCAGTCTCTTTGCAACTGCTGAAGTGTGCTATTGAGCACAAAAACAGCCGAAGACAATATGTAAATCGTAAATCAGTGGACATGTTCGTCTTCCAATAAAACTTTATCTGTGGATACTGGAATTTGAATTTCATATTATTATCATGTATTATAAACTATTCTTCTTCTGATTTTTTTCAACCACTTGAAAATATAAATAGTCATACATAAATAGACAGTAGGCCAGATATGGCTAACAGGCTATAGTTTGCTGACCTATATGTTGAATATATTAACTTTAAAATATATCGAAAAGGGTAACTATGTAATATAATGATATACATCAATTTGCTTGACTGTAATAACTGTTTCACTATGTATATGTATAATAAAACATCATTTTTTTACACCTTAAGTATATACAATTTCTATCTATCTATCTATCTATCATCTATCTATCTATCTATCTATCTATCTATCTATCTATCTATCTATCTATCTATCATCTATCTATCTATCTATCTATCTATCTATCTATCTATCTATCTATCAAAGAAAATATTCATATCTAAGTATCCCTTTTTTCTGCCCCGACCATAAGCAAAATCTGCTGATGGAACTAAGTGGGAACTGGCCGCTCACTCTGATCTGTCAACTCCAGGCTAGAAAACCACGAAGCTCCTTGGCTCATACTTCAAAAATCTGTTCCAGTTCTAATTTAGGTCTCTGACAACTTGGAAGTGATTTGCCTTCATTCTTTATCCCTCCTGTCAAGGCAATGTCTCTCTGCATGGTTTCTTAACCACATTTGGAGAATCCACTAATGTTCACTTATTCCCATAGAGGGAATAATTAACTAAAATTCAAAATAGGAAGCAAGTTTCACAATGTCCTGCTTGCAACCACTGAGTAATGGGAGGTTGATTTTCTTTTAAACTAATTATGAAGGAGAAAGTACATGACTTTCAAAAATGTTAAAGTATTTTTTCAGCTAAAACATGACCAAGCTTTAAAAGTCAAGAAAAATTCTAATAGAATAGTAGTGAAATATCCAACTAAACTCAAATCCTGTTTATTATGTCATTTATTTCATGTGGTATTTACTTTCATTTTTTAATAGTAGTGCTTATCTTGCCATTTTATTTAACATTGGTAAGCATAATCTCCTGACTTACTATTATGTTTAAATCAGCTCACATACACTACCACTAGCAGATCCCGCCTTGTCTCTTTCACTGCTTCTGTATAATGTAGTTACATTACAATTTTTGGTTAAATCAATTTTTAGCTATTACAATGTTAATATAAGTATTATTTTCTTTGAGTCAAGTAATGCATTATGTTTACATTTACATTTATTTAGTTCTGCAAATTTTTCATTTCCCCAGAATCAATTGACTCTTATTTATATGCTCATTTCTCTATGTACCTATTGCCAATTCTTCACACTGTCCAATAGCCTGAAACAACCTCTCAATAAAGTATTCTAAACAAGAAAATACCACCCATTTGTCTTCCTGCTGCATGCATCTGTCTTCCTCCTACCAAGTCTTCCCTTTCCTTGGTCAACTCTGGACTAAGAATGCATCCAAGGATGTTTCAGTTCTTCTATTTCTTTTACTCTTACTCTGAAAATTCTCATTATTATTTTCCTTTGTCAATTGCTCTGTTTTCAAGATCCCGTATTTTTCTTTTTCCAGGTGTAAGCACTAATTTTTGTGGATCTCACCATTCTAAGACAGAGATCACAGGAGTGAATTTTTTGGAGACTTATTTATTTAAAAAAATTATGAGAATTTTTCTCTAAAATACTCCCAAAATTAACGGATTATTAATTTAATCGAGGTATGTAACTTGAGAATGAAGTTAATTGCTACTCAAAATTTTTGAGATTTTTATCCACTTTCTTCTAGCTTCCTGATCTTTGAGCATTCTTTTTTTCTGCATTTCAAGCTATTATCCTCAATTCAAACAAAATCATACTCATCAGCATTGTATTACATATGTTTTTATAAGTGATTCTGAGGAAAAGCAGTGTACCAGAGGCATTATACTAACTTGAAACGTGATATACCACACCTGGGTAAATTACAAAGCGCTTTGTTAATTTTTTCACATATAATCACAACATGGTATTAACAGGTTTAAAACATAAAAACTACAGAAATAATAAGGAAATCATAAATATTAGGTGGGAAAATGATTTCTTAATAAGATAGAATGTTTGCTTATTGTGGAAAAGACAGCCACCATAAAAGTAAAAATAATCATCTACAATTCGCATGTAATTTGCTAAAAACAAAGATAGCAACTAAATTCTGAAGTAGGCGAGATGTGTTTAAATTAGAAACATATATAGAAGAAATGCAGAAGATAAGGTTTAAGTAATCAATACAGTTTGGAAGAAAGTATTGCTGAGAAATAAAAATTTATAAGAAAAAATAGCATCAATGAAAGAAGGTTGGAAAGAATGCTGTTATTTCAGGACTCTAATGTATGGTAACCCTCTTTCTCATCCAAACTCAGAACCAATTGAGAGGTAGACAAACGGGTTAAGTAGATCACAGTAGACTCTTTTTTTTTTTGAGACTGAGTCTTGCTCTGTCACCCAGGGTGGAGTGCAGTGGCGCGATCTCTGCTCACTGCACGCTCCGCCTCCCGGGTTCACACCATTGTCCTGCCTCAGCCTCCCGAGTAGCTGGGACTACAGGTGCCCACCACCAAGCCCAGCTAATTTTTTGTGTTTTTAGTAGAGACGGGGTTTCACCACGTTAGCTAGGATGGTCTTGATCTCCTGACCTTGTGATCCACCTGCCTCGGCCTCCCAAAGTGCTGAGATTACAGGCGTGAGCCACCTCGCCTGGCCTAGACTCTTTATGATAATCTCCCATGAACAACAGGTCAAGTAACTGGCTTTTAACTTGCTTTTAATACAGCTTACATGAGTGACCTTAGCTAAACCACATGGATCAAAAGAACTACTGAGTCCAGTCAACCCACAGAATTAATGAGAAAAAAAGAATTTGTTTTGTTTTAAGCCATTAAATATTGTATGGGTTTGTTATTCAGCAATAAGCAACTGAAACACTGATGTAGGTCAAATGACAGAGTTGTGGGAAAACATGGCTTAGGTACACAGCCTAATGGGGTTTCTAAATCTAAGCCCCAGAATTAGTCTTACTCACCCATTCCTAGAATGAGGCTTACTCAACCACCAAGCCTCCGTGCTCCACTGATCTGCCCTTAGCACAAACGTTCAGTCTGTCCCACGTAAAGTTTACAGCATGCAGTAGCAGCACTGAGTACATTCTGTGCAAGTAGAAACACTCGAAAGAGAAAAAGAAGACAGGCTTGGCAAGGCAACCTCAGTTTTAGCTGTTGAACTTAATCAGATAACTCATTTATTTTTCCCAGGGAATTCAGGGAGCAGAGAGTAATTAAGGAAATAGAGAAAAAATGTCACCTTTACTGTTGTCTCTTCTCATGAAAACATAGAATAGATGTAAATCCCCAGTCTCTATTCCCACCATTACCACCCAGAAGAGGCTACATTTTATTCTGTATACGGATCCCCTTTCATGGCACCTCATTTTACAATCTGAATTTCTGATGAAGTTTTATGATCTTTAAGGTGCAGGATATGTCTTATATACGTTGTTTCTCTCTCTGCATTCAACTCAATACCTGACATGGGGTAGGTATGTTGGGTTGAATGAATGAATAAAAGCTTACAACCACAATTTTCGTGTTCATACTTCATCAGAGAATTCATTCACTCCTTTTTACCGTGTGAAACAGGAATTGAAAATAAAACAATGCACACTAAGTATTTGTGATTTCTGCTTAAGTCCTAGTAAAGGCACTTTTAAAACCACTTTGGGGCCGGGCGCGGTGGCTCACGCCTGTAATCCCAGCACTTTGGGATGCCGAGACAGGCAGATCACAAGGTCAGGAGATGGAGACCATCCTGGCTAACATGGTGAAACCCCGTCTCTACTAAAAATACAGAACATTAGCAGGGTGTGGTGGCGGGCGCCTGTAATCCCAGCTACTCGGGAGGCTGAGGCAGGAGAATGGCGTGAACCTGGGAGGCGGAGCTTGCAGTGAGCCGAGATAGCGCCACTGCACTCCAGCCTGGGCGACAGAGTCTTGCTCTGTCGCCCAGAAAAAAAAAAAAAAAAAAAAAAAAAAAAAATCACCTTCAACTCCTAAGCTCTGTGATAGACGGAATGAAATTTTCATCTTGCAAGGATTCTTATGTGCAAAATTTATGTTTGACCCCTCTACTTTTTTCTCATTATTCAAGCTTTTTAGATATCTTTCTCTCATTTTAATAATTATATGCCATGATGAGGTTTTTTGTATTAATTATACTGAGCATTTATATGTCTAGAAATTTGTGCAATTTAATGCCGAGGATAATCATTACATTTTTCTGTAGTAACTTTTTCATCATTTGCTTTTCTTTTTTATAAAATTATAGTAAAGTTGGATGTTTGAGTATCTACATTGATTTTGTCATTTCCTATGTTTTCTCTCCTATTGTTTTCTTTTTCTTTGTTGGCTTTCACTTGAAGGAATTTTTTTTTATTCCTTTTACTTTTCCACCTTACACTGAAGTTTCGGTTTTTAAATTTACCTTTTTTTTTCAATATCTAAGAGTTTTTAATTTGCTGATTTTTATTTTTATAGCATCTTATATTTGGTTCCACTCTCAGAAGATTTTTTTTTAACTAGTTGCTTTTTTTGTTTTGCACTTTGTCTATTTCATCAGAGTCCCTTTGCTTCTCTTTGTTTTGTTCACTGGCTTTTATGGTAAATGTCCTTAGAGATCTAATGATCCTGGGACTCACGTACATAGCCAGCAACGAAACAAGAAAAAGTTCATAGAAATGTCTACTTCGTTAAGGAAAACCATGTATGAATGGAAGTTTCTTTCATAAAAAGTACTTATAAGCGAAATCTAGTAGTGTTGAGTGTTAGAGTACGAAAGATAAAAGCATATCTTATTTTTGTAGAAAATCTTGAAGCCTGGGTCATAGGCTATATTATCATTATATCTGGCTCAACTGTTATTATCTATAAAATATTTTAGATTTTACATAAAGAGAACTTTTCATCAACTCTACCTGGCTTAATTGCTCCAAATTCCACATACATCTATAAGTGTAATACTTTTCTAATACCATGAAGATGGGAAGTGATGGATTTTTATATTTTCACCAGTAATGTTTTGTTTTGAAAGGATGCATTGAAGTTGATATCCAGTCATTTGATGGACCATTGTTTATGGCTAAATAGGATTAATATACTTTTTAAAAGCAGCATCATTAGAATGACTAAAACGATCATAGGGTAACTTGAACAGCTAGACTTTTCTTTTTGCAGAGTTGAGCAGAAACATGGCTTATAGTTTCCTCAAATCATTCCTGAGCTCCAGACAAACTGCTGGACCTTGGAACCAACAAGAAGGTTAGTGGTAACAATATTTGGGCAAAAACCAAGCTGTGGGTGAGAGGTCCCTTATCCATACTATATGTCCACTCCTATCTCTTCTCAGGGGTTCACATGTTTTCACTGTGTCAGTAACAGTGAGTTAGTTTGATTTCATCATACAAAATTAATATCTGTTCTTATAAATGTTCACTGGTTTTACATGCTGTGACGCTTCTGCAAATGTGACACTTCTGCAAATGTGACACTTCTGTATAGGGTTCATAGCTTTAACAGAATAGTTACTTTAGTCAAAGAAACAAAGAATGATAATATATAAAATTTAGTATGTCCCTGGCATAGTTATGAGTTCCTTATATGTATTAACATATTTAATCTACATTTAATTCAGGAGTCTTGTGGTATTATTATTATTATACCTGAATTTTGCGAATAAGAAAAGTGAGAAAAAAGAGAAGTCAAGTAATTTGTACAAGATCTTATAGCCAGTAAGCAGCAGAATTTGGGTTTGAACTTGGGTTATGACAACACTTTACACCACTAAGTTCTGCTGTACTTCAAAGAAGAAATAACAGCCACAGCCTATTTTGGTTTATATAGAGGAATAAAATATCATAAGCAAAAACTAAATTTGGCTGGGTGCCGTGGCTCATGCCTGTAATCCCAGCACTGTGGGAGATGGAGGTGGGCGGATCACACGATCAGGAGATCAAGACCATCCTGGCCAACATGGTGAAGCCCTGTTGCTACTAAAAATACAAAAAATTAGCTGGGCATGATGGTGTGTGCCTGTAGTCCCAGCCACTCAGGAGGCTGAGGCAGGAGAATTGCTTGAACCTGGGAGACGGAGGTTGCAGTTAGCTGAGATCACACCACTGCACTCCAGCCTGGGTGACAGAGGGCGACTCTGTCTCAAATTATAAAAAAAAAAAAAAAAACAAAAACAAAAACCTAAATTTAAGTCTCAATCAATGTTCTATATATTTCAATAGTAGTAACAATTAATGCAGATGCAGTACTTTATGATTTACACATTTCTCATTTATTCCTAAAAACAACCCTCATTCTGTAAACTATCTGGAAGACGCTAGTAGACTATATTGATCTGAAAAAAAAAATTGCAGTAAAAATAAATGTCTTAATGAATTTTTAGGTTTATTTTAAGTATGTGCAAGTATATAGACATAGGTCAACAAAAACATCACAAATTATTAAACAACTTGCTCTTTTCATCCAGCACTGTGTAATGATCACCTTCCAAGTACCACAAGATAAAGGCAAGAGAAAACTCTACCACAAGAACCTGAAGTATATACTGGGATGCCTTCCAGAAAATGTAAGTGGAGTCCTTTCCACATATATATGGTCTATGGTATTAAGAAATGCCATCTCTGAGCCCGTTCCTTGAACACACATTCTGGGAACTAGAACCGTGGATGTAATCTACAAGACATTCAATAAAGATCTGTAATGTGCTCATCAATAGAACACTGTGACGAAGATTGATAACTCTCTCTGGCCATTGCCCTGAAGCCTTCAGAAAGGGACCGAACTGATATTTGAGGAGACTGAGATTTTAAGTAGAACAAAGTCAAATAAAATACAGGAAAAAAAAATAGTAAAAGAAAAAAGACAACCAAAATCTACAGCTTTCTAGCGGACTAGGACCAGCAGAAAAATCTTCTCGTGTCAAAGACTGGCTTGTGTGGCTGAGCAGATGGCTTAGAGTTCTGTCTGAGGAAAATCAAGGTCCAGAGACAAAATGAACCCTCTCTCCTCTCATTTTAGCTCATGCAATAAAGATGTTTATTGTTTAAAAATAATCTACTGCAAATTTACTGAGTATTTCTGCTGGCGGGCAAAGATTAGAAGAGTAGGGCAGGCGAGCATCAGCAAACATTTCTAATTTTAAAACCACTTTAGTTAGACATACACTGTTGCAGCCAGGTGCAATGAAATTTTTCATAGACTTTGTAAAGATAATTCATTACATGCATGGCTTCCTAAGGTATATTCCTTTTTCCTGGAAATTCCTGGAATATTCAGAAAGCAGAATAGCACTTATAGTACATGCTAATATTAATGGGCTTTACAAACATGCAATCAAATGATTAAAAGTTGTTTTATTATATCATCACTAAGAATGCCAGATTAACCTCAAACTTCAAGACCCCTTCTTCTTACTCATGGAAATTCCTCCTTTATTTTGTTGTAGCTTTAGATGAAATATTGAGTTACAATGGCTTCTTCAGTTTAGCTCTCTAAGCTCTGCTTGCTCAATTTGTATTTTGTAGATTTAATCCTAGTAACTGCTGTTAGTATAAGTTGCTTAGCCTTAGTGATCATCATACGTAACTAGTTGGCCAGAAAAACGAACAAGCAAAAAACCAAAACAGGATACAACAAACAGAATACGCTCTTACATCCATAGCAATTGAATAGAAACACTTTTCTGTTTCAGACAAAAAGCTATCTACCAAAATCCTTTCTCCCTCTGCATAATATAGAATTGTAGCTTGAAGTTGAATAGTTAGGCAAGAGCTAAATTCCTCAGTTTCCTTTCAGTTATGGGTGATCATATCATTAGTTCTTCTCAATAAGGGATAAATGGAAGTGGCGTATGCTGCTTCTGGACCACAGCTTTTAAGAAGTCTTTTCCATGTTTTCTTTTTCCCCAAATACTGACTGGATCTAATTGAAAATGATATCCTAAGGGATAATTTAGCTATGCGATAGAAGGAGCCTGGATGCTTGCAAAACCACACAGAAGAGAGTGCTTCCAGTACTCTGATCATTCACTAAGCACTGTTTTAGGAAAAAGAAATAAACATTTATTCTCCTGAGCCATTACATTTTGGATTTAATTATCACTTCAGTCTTGCCTATCTTTACTAATATTATCTGCTACTGTTTATAAAACCTCTTTAAATTTTTCAAAGATCTTGAAGTCTATAGAACCACCCAGGGGATTTTGTTACTTTGCTTGCTTTCTAAGTGACACATACACACTTTGCAAATACTTGAATGTGTAATAGGCTCTTGGAGTGGAGGCAGGGTGGTGAATTTTTGTAACTGTTGGCACGTAGTGGCAACCTTTTTATTGAAGTGATAAATATGATGATATTAATAATGCATGTAGACGTATAGTGATTCTACCATTTCTTCAAAGTAGAAATATATCCCCCTGAATTTAGCAAATATTATTTGCTGTGCCCATCCACATTCATTGACAGGTTTGATGAGACCGCACATCCTGTTTTCCTTTTTCAGACAGCAAAAGCTGTTTCATGGAACAAGTGTTTTAGATTAAAATGAATAGGTAGGAAATAAAACTATAATGTAAATCTAGACCCATAGTTGAATAGTTGACAGCTGCATGTCTAAGGAAAAAAATAGTCAATATTTTTCATGATGATAGATTGAAATGGGATTAGAATACAGCTGGATTTCATCTGGTACATCTCAACAGTACACATTTCCCTCAGACTTAAATCTCTGGATGAGCTTAAAGTGCTAAGCTATTTATCAATCATAAATTCTGTTGTTTGTCCTTAAATATAGGTATTGCCAATTTTCATGTATTTATGCTGGCATTTCAAAATAAGAGCTATATTGCTAAATACTCTTTGCAATAAATTCAAGCTTGCCAATGTATAACTATTTGATGACTGCTCCTCTGAGACCCCACCAAAAGGACAAGCATAATTTATAATATTTCTTATAAGGTAAAGACATGACCCTGTCTCAGGGAATTCATGAACTGTGATTTGGAGAAACATTGCAGTCACTAAGAACTTCTAGATATACCATACTTGTGTTCAGACATGTACTTTATCAATTTTGTTTTAAATATTATCCAAATGAAATAAGACCTCATTTTTTAACGTCTTGCATCAAACAATTAGCCACACTTCCAACAGCATTCAATCTATACACTTTGTTAAATGAAACAAATGCCCGGCTATTTCCTTTTGTTTTGTGTTCCATGCAGAATTTTATGTTCATTTTTCTGTTTTGTTATGCATGATACTAAAATTCCTGTTAGTTAGAATACAGACATGACTTATATAAGGAAAATGTGTATTCTTAATTATATAAAAGCACAGAAAACTCATACTGTCACCTGTGAATGTCGTGAAAGCCACTTGTGAGAATATGAAACAAGGACTTTGTTGTTATCCATTTATCAAAGGACAAAGAATGAAATTCTTAGCCTGACCCGCAAGGCCCTGAATTATCTGGTCTCTATCTACCTTGCAAGCCTCATTTCGCATTATGCTTGCACCTCCTGCTCTGTGCTCCAGCTATTCTGCCCTCTTTTCAGATCCATCTTGAACATCCCAGGCTATTTATCTTGTCTGAAATTTTCTCCTATCGTTCATCCATTGTACCTAATCCTTGTCTAGTTGAATCCTACTTTCTGTTGGATCTTAGTTCAATAGTTATTTCTTCAGGAAAGCCTACACTAGCCTTCATTCCTAAATAATTTTTATCTAATATATGCACTTATCAGCATGCCCCTCTCCTTTATATTTTTTATGACATTTGTAGTTTTCTGTTTGTGTTATAGAACATTTTCTACTCTGTTAAACTCTAGAGGCCATGCCATTTTTAGGAGTCTTTGTATTATTATCACTTAAAGATATTGCACATAGGTAGAACTAAATAAATATTAGTTAAATGAATAAGTTAATGAATGAAGTACATTTTATTCACGCCTGGCTTCAAAGTCTAATAAAGAAAAATCAGACTTGAGTTGAGCCACATCAATGTTTCTGTTTAATAATGTCTTTAAAATTATTTCAGGGTTTTGTAAAGGTAAAAATTTATTTTCAGTTAGGCTTTGAGCAGACAATGGTGCTTTCTATCTAAACTTTTGTGATTCAATGAGAATAAATTTGTAAGAAAAATGAAAACTTTGAGCATAAAATTTATAGTCTCAGCATTCCTCTCACATTCTTATTCTGAAAAGTATGTTCCTATTGTACCAACCTTTGTGCAGATAAGAACTATTTATTCTGTGCAAGATATAATGAAAAAAGGCAAAAAAAGATAGTCAAAAAAATAAAATTTTTGATTGGGAGTTAACACTTGGTAGAAGGGAGCAGCCCTTTGAAGAAGGGGGTGACTCTGGATGAGTTACCTATATATTACGGCTTCATGACTGAAAGGCAAATAAAATTCTGCAGTATTTTTACCTTGGAGAACCAGATAACAGGATTTGAGACAAAACAACCTCTGCTTTAAAATGATGGATGAATCCCTAAAAAGACAAATAAAAGGAAAGTAATTAAAAATTATGTGTGTAATATATTTTCAAATCTCAGCCTGGCCCATGACCCACATGCACAGGCATACAATAAGCAGCAGAACAAAAGCTAGTATCACTGTATTAAGTTTTAAACTTCTCTCTAAGAAACAAAGATTGAACTTTAATTTCAACCAAATTAGTTGTCTGCTAAAGCAAACCAACACACAAAAATCAACACTGCAGAAATATGACAGAATTCAGATTCTTCAAAATATAGCATTTAAAATGTCCAAGAAACACCCTGTATTAATCAGGGTTCTCCAGAGAAATAGAACCAATAGGAGATTAGACAGATAAATAGATGAGAGAGGATTTATTAGGGAAATTGGCAAATGCAATTATGGAGGCTGAAGAGTCCCACAATAGACCAACTATAAGATGAAGACACAGGGAGCTGGGAGCATGGAAAATTTAAAGTCCAAAAGCCTCTAAACCAGGGAGCCCAGTGGTATAACTCTCAGTCTTAGGCTAAAGGCTTGAGAACATGGGAGCAGGGCCTGCTGGTGAAAGTCTTTGAGCCCAAAAGCTGGACAACTGGAATTCTAATGTCCAAAGGAAGAATAAAAAGGATTTCTTAGGTCTAGAAGAAAGTGCACAATTCACCTTCTGCCTTTTTGTTTAGTTGGTTGGATGGTGCCTGCCCACATTGGGTGAAGGTATACTTCTTAGCCAGTGTGCTGATTCAAATGCCAATCTTCTCTAAAAAACACCGTTATATTATCCAGAAATAATGCCATACCAGCTATCTGGGTATTACTTAATTCAGTCAAGTTGACATCTAAAATTAATGATAAGTCCAACTTTTGTCAACTTGGCTCCCATATCCATCTGCTTAGATCATACTTAATCTCCAATTAGAGTAACAAAGTCATAGTTCTGCCTATAATGATGCAACTATTCTGTGTACACCCATAAATGCACTAATCCCCTCCCTATAAAAGGAGGTAAAGTCCTTGTGTGATATTTATGCTTTTCCTGATATTCCATAACTTAAATACTATGACGTAAAATTAACATTACTTAACTATTGATATAAACTCCATACATTTTATGTTACATAATAAAGGAATAAGAGAGAAAACAAAGATATGTTTAATAAATGTCTATATAGACACCCACATATATATATATATACACACACACATAAATGTATTACTGACAAAAAAGGGAGAAAACACTCATGGCAATTACAGTCCTTGTGTCTATAACTGGCCACATGGTTGTAGTTTGTATTTCTAACTGCCTTCTTCTAATATCCATTCTGTATTCCCCTTGCCTTTAATAAGCACCTCAGCTGGTTGTGGTTCTTTATGTGACAGGGGGACCCAAATTTTCATTTCTGAAAGGTCTGGACCAAATTGGTTTGTTGTATTTTCCAACTGAACTTAATCATAGGGCATGATAATATTGAGAGACACCTTAAATGGTCTCCTGTATTTCAGATATTCTCCTCCTTACCTCCATTGTGCAGTAATAGACCAATTTCCCTTGACAGTCCGAATTAATCAGCCCCTACAGTAAATACTGTAACTCCGTTCTTAGCCCTTTTACTCAGAAGCATGAGGAGCCCAAAGTAGCCGAGTGGCGTTCTTATGATTGAGTGTTTTGGCATATTTTTGTATCTCCTACTAGAAGCATTTCTCCTTCTGGAACTAAGACCTCTAGGCTAGCAGAGCATAAGTTCCAGGAACAGCAAGAAGAATTTTGCTGGTGAGTCACTACGTGTAATGGTGAGTAGTGCCACTGTTATTTTCACCCCTTGATTTCTAACCTGTGAATTCTGGCTATGGAAGAAACAATATGATAAATTGGACACTGATTCAGAGCATATACGGCCTTCTGAGAACCTTGCCCCACCCCCGAAAGGGCTTGACACCGAGCTGGCCCTGTAACTGCATCTTGAAGAGGCCGTTCCATGGCTCTCTCAAGTTGGCTGCTCTAGGATGAACAAGAACACAGTAAGACCAGTGAATTCCATGAGTATGAATCCATTGTTTTACTTCCTTGTTTGTGAGGTGAGTTCCTTGGTTAGAAGCAATTCTGTGTGTAATACTAGGACAGTGGATAAGGGATCCTGTGAGTCTATGAATGGTAATTTTGGCATAAGCATTGCATATATGGAAGCCAAATCCATATCCACAGTAAGTGTCTATTTCAGTAATGACAAAATAATGCCCATTCCATGAGGGAAGGGGTTCAATGTATTGATCTGCCATCAATTAACTGGCTGATCACTCCAAGGAATGATTATCAGAGGCTCAATGTTAGATTCTGCTGCTGGCAGTTTGGGCACCCAAAATTGTCATAGCCAGGTCAGCCTTGGTGAAAAGTTCATGTTTCTGAGCCCATGTATAACCTCCACTTCTGCCACAATGACAACTTTTTCCATAAGATTTTTAGGCAATAACAAGGGTGACAGGAATAAGTGGCTGAGTGGTCTCCACAGAATGAGTCAGCCTGTCCACTTGATTATTAAAATATTCTCCTGAGGCCTCCATTTGCTGAACACTTACATGGGAAACAAATATCTGTATTCTTTGAATATTCATAGAAGTTTATACATATATTTCTTTCCCAAATTTCTTTGTCACCAATTTTCTAATCACGGTTCTTCCAAGTCCTTAACCTCAAGCCAAGCTGTTGACTGCAGTGCATGAATTGGTATATAATTGCACATATGCCCAATTCTTCATTCAAGCAAAGTACACAACTAGGTGCACTTCTGGAAGTTTTGCCCACTGAAAATATTTTCCTTCACCACTGCCCTTCAGAGGTGTCTTATAAATGGGGGTTACAGCTGTGCACTTTCAGATGGCACCTACATATCATGCAGAATCATCAGCAAACCAGCTTCAAATCTTCTTTTTCTCAATCAACTGATCATAGGTAACTTTAGGACCACCGATATAAGTCCCGGAGTCCCAAGGCTGGGGAACCTGGAGTTATGATGGTCAAGGGTCAAAAAAGGAATGTTATTTTAAAAAACAAGAGCAAGAATTTGTATTTTTCTGTCTTCTTGTTCTATCCAGGCCCTCAGCCAGTTGGATGGTGCCACTCACATTGGGTTTCGGGCAGATCTTCCTTACTCAATCCACTGATTCAAGTGCCAATCTCTTCTGGAAACATCCTCACAGAAATACCCAGAAACAATGCTTTACTGGGTATCTGAGTGTCCTTTAATCCAATCATCTTGACACCTACAAAATAAACATTCACACATCCTAAAATTACTTACCATATAAGGAAATAAGAAGATATGACTCAATCACAAAGGAAATGGCAATATGTAGCAATAAACCACAGGCATTGGAATTAGTAGATAAGAATTTAAAGGCAGTTGTTGTAACTATGGCTTTTGAAGAAAAGGGCATATGCTAATGAGTGAAAATATAGAAATTCCAGTAGAAAATCATGAACCATGTTAAAAATCCAAATGGAAATTTTAAAAGAGATTAAGTATATGATGTAAAAAGTTTCACTGATTGGAGGTGTCAGATATCCCCCAAAGATCTCCACATCGCAGTCTCCAGGACCAGAGAATATACTATTTTGCATGGCAAAAGGAAGATTGCAAATATGATTAAGAGGACAGATTCTGAAATGTGGAGATTGTTCTGGATCATCTGGGTGGCCCTATTGTAATCAGAAGAGTATTTCAAAGTGGAAGAAGGAAATAAATGATAAGATTAGAGAGGAAAATGTTGCTAAGGAGGAGGTCAGACAGATGACTCTACCCACTATTGCTGACTTTGAAGATGGAAGAAGGACATCATAAACCAAAGAATGTAAGTGATTTCTAGAAGCTGGAAGACAGAATTAAACAGATTTCTCCCCAGAAGCTCCAGAAAGAAATATAACCCTGAAGACACCTTGATATTAGCACAGAAAGATCCCTGATAGACTTCTAAACTACATACTGTAAGATAATCAATGTAAAACTAATGTAGGCTGGCCAGCTGAGTAAAAATGAAATATTAAAGATTAAAGGGTGAGCTTGATGATAAAACAATCATATGGGTTGAAAAAGAGAGCTCAAACATGAAGATGAGGAAGAGTGAAGGCTAAGAAAGAAGAAAGAAGGAGGAGCAGGGAAATAGGAGAAGGACAAGAAGAAAAAGGAGAAAGAGAAGAAAAAGAAGCAGTAGTAGCAGCATCAGCACTGCTGCTACCAACAACAACAATAACAAATACCAGAGAAAACAAAAAATGCCAAGACATTTGCTTGTGAAATCTCAT
Source organism: Hylobates moloch (assembly GCF_009828535.3). Lineage (NCBI taxonomy): Eukaryota > Metazoa > Chordata > Mammalia > Primates > Hylobatidae > Hylobates > Hylobates moloch. Next base: position 22,561,558 of record NW_026652292.1, on the reverse strand, counting down.
AGCATGCAGAGAAACAATGTTTTAAACGACAATCAACTTCTCATCAATAACAATTGAGACCAGTAGACAGTGAAACACCACCACTGAAGTGCAGAATACAAACACATACACACACACACACACGCACAATCAAGGCAGAATTCTATACCAAGGGAAAATATTTTTCCAAAATAAAAATGAAATCAAGATACTCATAGATAAAAAACAATAAAATTTGTTGGCAGCAGACTTATATTACAAGACATCTTAAAGGAAGTTCTTTAGATTGAAATGACATGACAGCAGCTGGAAATTAATGTGTTCAGGAAGGAACAAAGGCTATTGAAGTGGGCTATATATCATATGAGGATAAAAACCATAACACTATAAAATAAAAAGCATAGGACCTACAATATTACCAAGCTTTCATATTATATGCATAATGTTAAAATTTTAATTCTCAATAGATCAAGAAAATTATAAACTGCATATAGTAATCTCTAAAGTAACTACTAAAAAATAATGAAGTGTTAAATAGAATCATATATTTCAAATACTCTAAACAAAAGCAGAAGAAAAATATATGAAAAATGGAAAATATGAAACAAAATAAACATAAATTAAAAATATAAACATTTACTTTAAACATTAATGAATAAAAAGACCAATAAAAAGCCTAGATTGCACAGGTAAGTGAAAAATAAATCTCAACTATGAGTTTTTAGAATGATGCACTTTAAATATAAAGAAACAGGTTGAGTGAAAAAAATGGGTAAAAAAGTATTTATCATATAAATGATAGTCACAAATGTCTATGACTATACTAATACTAGGCACAAGATTATCAAAGAGAATGTCCAGTGACAAAAAGGAACATTGTATAATGATAAAATGTTTCATGCATCAGGAAGATAAGATATTGTAAATGTATTTACCTATTACAAGAGCTTCAATTCACAAAGCAAAAATTGACAGTAAAAAAGAAATAGGTACATAATTCCTCATTTATTGCTGGATAATTTAACATCACCCTCACATAAATTGTGGAAAAGAAATCTAGAAGCAAATCAGAAAAGATGTTGCAAAGCAGAATAACACAAACACCATGAATTGATATTTATGGAACTCTACAATGGTGATAGTAGGATAAGTATTATTTTCAAGTGCTCATTGTACACTTATCAAGATAGAACATACACTAGGAAATAAAGTGTAAATAAATTTAGAAATATTGAAATTATATAGAGTATATTATCTGTTGATAAGAGTAATTTAGAAAGCAATAACAATATCTTTAAAAAGACAAACCACTTGAAAATTAAGCAACACAATTTTAAATAATTTCTAGGCCAAAGAAGAAATTAAGATAAAATTAAAATGTATTTTGTGTTTAATGAAAATTAAATACAACATAAAATGTGTGGCTTGTAGTTGAATGAGCACTTAGAAATTTATAGCCCTATTTTATCACATTACAAAAGAAAGAAGATGATCTTTCTCTTTAAGAAGACAGAAAAAGAACCAAATAAGGTTATTGTTAAATATAAGAAGGAAATAATAATAACATAAAAATCACTAATTAAACACAACAACAAATATAGAGAAAATTAAGAAAACTAGCTACTTAAAAAATTGACAAAATAAACAAGCCCTAACTCGACTGATTAAGAAAAGAGAGAGAGAAAGAAGAGAAGAGAGGGGAGGGAAATAATATGAACTAACCTCTATCAGGAATGAAAGAGGTAAATCATTAAAATTCCTAACAGAAATAAAAAGGATTATAAAATAATACTATCAATATTTTCCAATAAAAATTCAAAATCTTATATATAAAATGAACACATTTCTTTTAAAAATGTTTTTAGCAAGTCTGACACATGATAAAATAGAAAATTTCAGTAGTTCAATATGTATTTAAGAGTTGAACTTATTATCAACATAAATAAAGAAAACTTCAGCCCAGAGGTTTTAATGGTGAATTTGGTCAATTATTTAAGAAAGAAACAACATCAAACTTACAAAAACTACTACTGAAGAGAGAAAAGGGGAATACTTCCCCATTTATTATAAAATGACTTCATAAGAAGTCATCATAACCGCAAATCTTATGAAGATATTAGAAAATTTTTAAAATACAAATTTACCTCATAGATTTTTAAATCTTTAATAATTATCAAATGAACTCAAGCAATACATAAAATAAATAATACATTATAACCCAATAAGATTTGTAAGTTTGGTTTACCACTTGTCAACAAATCAAGATTAAGTATCAGTCAAGAATAAAGGAGAAAAACCATATGAGAATTTCAATATGTACATTAAAAGTCTTTGAGAATTTTCAACACTCAATCTTGATTAGGTCTCTTAGCAAATAGAAAAAAAAAGGAACTTTCTCAGTCTGATATGGTACAATATATTTATAATCAACATTGCACTTAATTTGACACATTGAACACTATCCCCTTAAGATCTGGAATATTTTTATTCCACAATGCATTGTAGATTCCATCCACTGTAATAAAACAAGGAATATGAGTAAAATCATTAATATTAGAGAGAGAGAGGAAGAAAGGAGGAGAAAAGAAAGAGAGGGTGAAGTGGGGGGAAAGGCTAAAGAAGGAAGGGAGGGAAGGATGGAGGAAGAAAGGAAGATGTCTCTATTTGCCGATTACAGAAATTTTAACAGAAATCCTAAGGATAAGATAAATCCTCCACTAAAACTATTAAGTAAATTTAGTAATCCTGGATATAAAGTCAATATACACAAACAAATTTTATTTTTATACTTCGGCATATGCAATTAAAATATGAAATTTAAAACATACCAAAGAATAAACGTAGCAACAGATGTACTGCAAACCTGTTCTATATTTTTTTAATATTGAGAAAAAATTGAAGAGTAGCAAATGAACGGAGATCTGAAAAATACTCATGCATTGAAAGACTCAGTTTTATTCAGAAGACTGCTTTTTCCTAAGAGACCCCATAAATTCGATGCAACCTATTGAAAGATTTCCCACATGTTTTTTGGTAGAAATTGAGAAGCTGTTTCTAAAATGCATGTGGACATGCAAATAATCTAGACTGTCTAAAACAATTGTTATAAAAAGAACCATATTTAAGGACTTACACTTTCTATACTTCAAGAAATATTATAAAGACACAAAAGCAATATAACATGGTACCAGCCTAAGAATTTACAAATATACCAATTCATTGTAATACAAAACCCAGAAATAAACCAAACTGATGTTGTCTTTTGATTTTCAACAAAGGTGTAAGAGCAATCCCAATTAAGAAAGAAAAGTCTTTTCAACAAGTGACATTGTAACAACTGGAAATTCATATAGGAAAAAAATTTATCACACCCAGAAACTAAATTGAGGTAATAGACTTAAACATAAAAAACTACATATGTTTTAGAACACAGGGGCTAATATCTTCTTGACACAAGCACGTACAAAAATATGTATTGTATATGCTTTCATTATTATGAAATTCTGTATTATAGTAAAAAAAAATCAAAATAGTGTTTTTCTCTAGGGGCAGGCTTAGTGGCCAGAACAGACTGACAATGGACATGAGGACACTTTTTGGAATGATGGTGGCATTTTACATCTTGAGAGGGGTTTGAGTTACACAGGTGTGTGCATTTGCAAAAAGTCATCGAGTAGTACACTTAAGATCTGCGTAATTTGTTGTACGTAAATTATACCACAACAAAAAATGTAAAAAGAAATAGTGAGACCTAGTTAATGAAACATACACGGAAGTGTTTCTGGGAAGTGTACTAATATCTGTAATTTACTTTGGAATAAATCAAAATATGAGATAAATTAATGAATGAATATAGATGTGCTTAGATGGATAGTAAATTGTTAATAGTAGAAATGAGGCTGCCAGTACTTAAATGTTCATTGGAAGCATCTTTCAAATTTTCGGTGTTTGAAATATTTTATAATAAAATTTGGGGGAAAAACAGGGAGAAAAGTAATTACTCAAAAAGGAAAACCTGTAATCGGAATAATAATGATGGTAGCCACCACACATGGAGACTTATTATGGGGTATCCTAAGATTTCTCACATATTATCTCATTTAAATCTTGCAAGAATTCTCAGTGATAAAGAGAATTATTATATGCATTCATAGGAGAACTTTAGAGAATTATTATTATACACATTCATAGGAGACATTTAGAGACATTAATAATGTTTTGGTACTTTGTGAATACCAGATTCAAGAGTCAAATCATGTCTTGTTTGATATTAAACTGTATCTTCTAAGCCACTGTGTTATATGCTTTCCTGAATTTGTATAGAATCAAAAAACAGAATTTAGGAATAATGGCCCCAAAATACAGAGTAAGCAAACTCCATTGAATATCAAAGACATAATACAAAGCACACTAAAAGAACAAGTCCAATTCGGCCGGGTGCAGTGGCTCACGCCTGTAATCCCAGCATTTTGGGAGGCTGAGGAGGGCAGATCATTTGAGGTCAAGAGTTCCGAACTAGCCTGGTCAACATGGAAAAATCCCATCTCTACTAAAGTACAAAAATTAACCGCGTGTGGTGGTGTATGCTTGTAATCCCAGCCACTTGGAAGGCTGAAACATGAGAATCTCTTGAACCTAGGGGGGCAGAGGTGGCAATGAGCCTGCATCACACCACTGTACTCCACCCTGGGCAACAGAGCAAGACCCCATTTCAAAATAAAAAAAGTCAAATTGAACCCGATATATATTTTTTCATCCATTAGGTCTGTACAAATTCCTTAGTAAAATTGATATTGATCAAAACTCCCTACATATGTTTAGTGTCTCTTCCGAAATAATTCTGGTGAGAAACTATAATTTCAGTCATTTAAAAAAAATTTGGCCTTAAAACTATAGTTTATGAAACCTGGCATAGTGGCAGTTTATATTAATGGTATAGACAGGACAGATAGACTATAAAGGAAGGAAGGCAGGAGGGAAGGAGGGAAGGAAGGAAGGAAGGAAGGAGGGAAAGAAGGAAAAGTTTTAAACTTTCAAATCTACATACTGAGTTTCCTACAATAACTAATTAATTTTAGGAAAAATGATACGAGGGAGCAAAGGTGCCAGATTAAGTGTAAATAAATTAATGGGGCTGGGTGCGGTGGCTCATGCCTGTAATCCCAGCACTTTGGGAGGTTGAGGTGAGCAGATAAACTGAGGTCAGGAGTTCCAGACTACCCTGGTCAACATGACAAAACCCCGTCTCTATTAAAAATAGAAAAACTAGCCAGGAGAGGTGGTGGGCTTCATAATCCACCTACCCTGGAGGCTGAGGCAGAAGAATCATTTGAACCCGGGAGGCAGAGGCTGCAGTGAGCCAAGATCGCACCACTGCATCCAGCCTGGGGAGACAGAGCGAGACATTGTCTAAAATAAATAAATAAATAAATAATAAATAATAAAAAAATAAAATAAAAAAATAAATTAAAAAAATTGTCATCAAAGTGAGAGGTTATTTTTCTAATTTCTAACAAAAGAAGAGAACACACACAAAGAGAAAAAAGGGAGCAGGCAAAAGAGATTAAAGACTTAAAAAATATTTCAAGATATCCAGTGGTAGAAATAAAAATCATTATCCAATATTACAGAGTTTACATAGAAAATGGCAATAGCAAAAATATGCTTCTACAAGTTGTTATTTGTGTCATGAAATAAATAAGATGAATCTAATTTCATAGCTAAAATATAAAAGAAAAAGATGTAATTAAATGAGTTTGGCAAAGTTAAACCTTTGGGAATGATCATGCAAATAAGAGAATATAAATATATATGTTAAATATAATTACTTTCTAGCAGCCACTAGTTTCCATTACTATTATTACCGAGTTCAGCCGTTTCATCCATGGTAAAAAGCATGTATATCAAATATAGGGAGACATTATTCACTGCACAACTAGGAAGATTGATCTACAGAAGAATCATGCTAACTTGAAATGTTTGAGTCCCTATTCCTTGCACTATTTAATTATCTTCTTACTCCTCCTTACCATTGTTTATTGACTCACTGATACACTTTAAAATTGTTAAGAAATGTGGCATCTATCTCACAAAACGACACATCCTATATATAGGTTTAACAAATTATCCTTCAAACTGGAACACATTTGAGTAAAATGGAAGCTTCATTTCTCTTTAAGCTGGAGAAACAGTCACAGAGCAGAACTTTTCTGGAAGGTCAGGATGTACCGTCACCCTACCTTCTTGTAAATAGTAAACCAACACCATCCTGTTATTGCTTTCTTAATCTCCTTAACTTTTTAATCCTCTTCATTTCCAAAACTACTTTAGCCTCTTACATGGATGGCCATAACCCAGACAATACCATTTTTCTTAACTAATACACACTAGTTATTTTAAACTATAATATCCCTAGGTCCAAATGCAATACCCTAGTTTTTCAGTTTTTAATTTCAATACTGGAGATAGTTGATAAATTTAACATTGGTTTTACAAACTCCTAACCTAATAGAGACTAATATTTTTCTGCACATTTTTGTTGTTCAGTTACACTTGTTCAGCAAAGCTCCAACTCGGCATCATTCCAGTGATGCAAATCTCCACATACTGCTAAGTGGTCACCTAGCTGTACAGCAGTCGTAGTTTAAACACTCACCATTCCTAAACTTGTATCTCCATGCTAATGAGCAACCCTTTGACATACTCAGTTGTTTTTCTCTTTCACTTGTCTTCTCATAATCCCTATCATAAAATCTTCATTAATTAATAATGTTGATGAAGTAGATTTTTTCCAAGTGCTGATTTTAATTTATAAATAATTCATTTATTCCTACCCATTTTATTCCCGAAGAAAAACCCACATTTTGCTCCTCTTTGAGAGCGATCTTTTGACTAGAGCTTGTGGTTTTCTCAAATATCCTCTGAAACATTGGCTTCAACAATTGCCATTTCATATCTCATGGTTGTTTCCCTCAATCCATAAATATGCTCATAGATCTCATTTCTTTTTAAAAAATAATAAAAATAAATATTTTACTTTGATTTCTATATATTATTTCTGTTCCATGCATACTGTTTCTAATTATAAACTATCTCAATTTCTTACCACCCATTTCTTTTAGAACTTACCATTATCTAACATCTTCCTCAATGATGTCAAGGAAATTTCTCCTGCCCAGGTTCCCAGTTCATATTTTGATCATTTTATTTATCATATGTTTTGGGAGTATCTGCAATATGGCAGGCATCATTGAATTGTTTGGATTAAATCAGCAAGGGTAACAATAAAGAAAACAGACAAAATCTCTTCCCTCAAGAAGTTTACATTTTACTGGGACTAGATAGAATTTTTAAAAAATGAACAAACATGCTCAATAGGTAAATTATGTAATGTTTTAGAAGTTGGCAAGTGACATACTTAATAATATGTAAAAAGAAGACGAGCAGAAGAGGGAATCAGAACTTGGCCCAGAAGACGAGTTACAATTTTAAAGTGAATGGTCATAATTGACCTCATTTATAAAGTGCTATCTGAACAAAGATTTAAGAAAAGTGAAGAATATAGCTATGTGAATAAGAAGGCATGCAGGTCAGGCATGTTCAAGAAGCCCCCAAAGAGGTCAGAGTGGCTAGAGTAAGGGAGAGCACAGCTGAAGATAATTTGACAGAGGTATGGAAACCAAGATTATGTACGACCTTGTAGAATATTGTAAAGCAAATGACCTTCATTCTAAGTGTAATGGGTTCTGTGATGATTTTGAACAAGAGAGTGGCATGATCTGACTTAAGTTTTAAAAGTATCACCTAAAATCTCATATTAACAATAGAAAGACTTTGCGGGGGGCAAGGATATGTTCACCGAAGTAATAAGGAAGCTATTATAATAACCTAGAAGGAAATTAATAAGACTTACACCAGTATGGTACCATATGGTGGTGGACGTACTGTTTGCAGAAAGGTAGAAATGGTCACATTCTGAAAATTTTTCAAGGTGGTTGTAACAGGATAGGACATGGGATGTAAGAGATGGCATGGCTCCAGGCTTTTGGCCAGCAATGGGACCACATGGATCTTGATTATGGTTTCAGAAGAGTTGACTGGCAAAAAAAAAAACAAAAACAAAAACAAACAAACAAAAAAACATTAAGGCTACAAAGCCGGCTGAAGGAAAAGGATTTAGAGGGAAATCTTGAGAAGGCTTTCAGCACCTTCCCACCTGGCATGTGGTCCCCAGACAGCCACAATAGCATCCCCTAAAAGCTTGTTAGGAAGATAAAATCTCAGTCCCCTGCCCTACCTACTAAATCAGAATCTCCATACTCGCAAGGGCCCTAGATAATTTCTAGGGGAAATCCAGATAATTTCTTTGGGGAAATCTGCTGTGATAATATATTAGACGAGAGAACAAGAAGTAAGCATGTAGTTGGCAAAAATATCTAATCTTTTTTAAAAAATTAACTCATAAATAGTGGAAGCATTTGTGAGTTGTAGATTGTCTTTAAACTGGAAGAAAGTTACTGAAAATTGTGATTAGCTGTTCTATGCAGAAAAATTAAGACTACAATCTGACAGACATATTCCAAAATGTTAACATGTAGATTCATCAATTAAAAAAAAAAATTTAAATTCCTGTGTATTTTCCCTCCCTCAATTTCCCTGATTTGTATCAACTAATTTCTGAGACTCTTTCTGGTCAGTTTATTTTGTGTAACTGCAAATATATAAGGAATTAGCCACGAACAACTGTAGATTGTCAGTTAGTCAAGAATTGGTTTAAAAATATTGAAACAAGAGCTTCTGGAGCCTGCATAACAGATGCAAGGTTGTGTAGCTAGTAAGAGGGATAGTTGGGCTAGAATAAAGAACCATTGAATTACTGAAGGTAATATAGTGAATTTTTAAAAGTGTTCCATAGTACAGGTTTTTTGGCTGCATAATTTTACCAAAAATGTGAATTAATTTGACAAAAATGCTTTTTACAAAATGCTTGTCAACAGCATTCATAGGCACAGAAAGAAGATAATTTGTGCTAATAGACACATAATATGTGGCATATGTCTGGGACAATATTGTTAAATTAAGGGGTACTGTTTTGCATGTTAATATTAGCTACTGTCATATATTTGGCAACAAACAAGCATTAAAATCACAAAATATAAGTCTCAAAGCAATCAACTTTGGAAACAATTCTTCATGCCAAATTGTACTTCATCTAGCATGTAATAGTAATGATAATACCTCCAGCCTACCACAGCCTAGATGGGCAGATAGGTTTTTCTTAGACTTCCCCAGTTAATATTTCCAAGCTTTTGTTTTGCTAATTATTTTACAAATACCAGGGAAATTTTTATACATTCTACTCAAAACACATTTCTTTAACATTTTTAGAAATGTTATTTAAATATCGTGGTTCTCCTTTGCACCTAGAGTTTTCCTCCATCACATCCTCAACATGAGCTGCTGATTTTTTCTTTTTTATTCCATCTTAGAATGTTCAACCCAAAGTCTTTCTTTTCTTAAACAGTTTTCTGACCCATTGTCAGATTAGAACTGGTCTTTCCTGGTCTCTGTAGAATCTCTTCTTCTCCTATCTTTATGACTCATCTTTGATTTTATCACTGCGTTTTATCTTTCCTTGTATGTGGTTATTAGAGAATTTATTTAGATCCTAAATTGTGAGATTTCTAAAGATATGAATGGTGTCTTCTTTGAAAGAACAGTAACACTATGGAGAACGAGAATGTCATAACGATAGTAAAAACAGCTAAATTTAACTTTATATTTATGCCCCAAGTTATTTTATTTATTCTTGTATATATTGCCCAATAAAATAAAAGCGCTATAAAGCAGATCCTATTGGCCCAAAGTGGCTAAATACCTTGTCCAAGCTCAATCAGGCTGCCAGTTACTTCATTACAATTCTAACCCTGTTGCCAGAGATGATAATTGTATTATTTTACAACACAATTTTGACAAAGCAGAGGTCCAGAATTCAACAAATTCTGATTTATATCCCTAGCTTTTTCTCTCATTCCATGGAGCAAATTTTGGAAACAGATGTAAATTTCCAGGGATTTCCTTGTTATACTTGATAACATGGTAACACATGATAGAGATTCCATAATTATTCAATAAGCTAACACACTTACATTTTGTAGGTTAGATTATCAATGTACTAAATTGTAGCCCCATCCTTCTTTCTAATTTCTGTGTTCTCCACAGAGATTTTTACAATATTATTTTCAAAGAGAGTATTCAGTAAATTTTAAAAGTAATTTGTATATAATGAAAACCAAAGCACCTCTATTTTACCTCCTTTTTGGAAAGATTTACCTTAGAGCTAGAGAAATATGTCACAATGTCTCCCTGACTCACAGTGACTTTCCTTGACCAAACTTTAACATGTTTATGGACCACATCAGGGCCTGCTCTGGGAAAGCAGGTTGTAAGTTTTGCATGCTTTGAGTTTTACATCAGTCACTTAGAATTGATCTTTTTCATTTGCATCAATAGAAAAAAATCTCTTCTGCATCTCTTAAAAGAAAGAAATAAAGGATTCTTAAGACTGGCTTCCATCGCTGTAGTCTAGGAAAACAGTTTTAACAACAATAATGGGTGACTTTTCTCTGAGAAGTCACAAGCAATTGTGTTGTCAGTACAAGAACTGAAAGCATTTGGTTTATACATGTGGTATGGCTGTCTTAATCTTTTAGTTCATCAAATTCCAAGGAGTGAGCAAAAGGCAAAGATTGTAACTTTGGCTGCCAAAGAGAGTGTGAATCATTTCTCTCAAGATTTTAAATATCCTTTTTTTAGCTTGCAGGCATAAAGCAACCAACCTGAATGAAAACAGATTTGGGCTGTAATAAGAAGACGGAACTTAACCAGCAAATGCTAAAGTGTCTTCCTGAAACAGAACAAAAGTTTTATGCATAAATGTTACTTTAAAAAATACGCAGCAAATACTGTGTTCACTGGACCTTATCATACCTTTAAAGGTCATGAGAACTCTGCTAAGACAAGGAACTAGAAATTACAAAAACAATAATCAGTCATAGCTTTTGATACCTATAGATTAATGCAACTTTTTAGTACCTTGCTCTAATTTAAGGCTTGCATAGATATATTTTTTATACTTACAGTGTTTTATATTTTCATTGTATTGATAATATACTAAAATAGTATATCATATTAAAATGTTATGTAAATTGATAATTAGTAATAATAAACCTATGATATGATGGAACAAATCAGGAAAGCCAGAATGGACTCATATACAAGGATTTGGTTTACTTAAGATGATATCTCAAGTTAGTATGGGAAGGTTTGATTATGCAAAGAATTCTATAGAAACAATTGAAGAGCTATCTATCCATCATCTACCTATCGATCTATCTATGTATCATCTATCATCTATCTATCATCTATCTATCATCTATCTATCTATCCTCTATCTATCTATCTATCTATCATCTATCTATCTATCTATCATCTATCTATCATATACATTTGTGTCAGGATTTCACCCATTATGACAAAATAAATCCCAAGTGGATACAAGCTCTAAGCATAAAAATAAACAGTAAAAGTTCTAATTAAATACTAAATTTTTTCATTATTGATTGGAAAGTTACATTTTAACCATTACCCAAAGCTTAAAAGTAAAAGAGAAAGTTTGACAATTAGGCTATATAGTTGGAGGATTAATACATGGGCAGCATATTATAAGTCAAGTTAAAAGGAAGAGATGTGAACCTGGGCAGAATATTTGTAACACAGATGAGAAATAGATGCGAGTCTTAAATATATTAAAAGTTGATACAAACCAACATAAAAGAACAGCTGCAGAAAGACAAGAGAGTTTTCCTTCCGGTATCTGCATAAATGATTTCTTATCAAAGAGGTCTTCTCTGACAACCTCACCAAAAGAATCCCAGCATTTTGACAATCTCTCTAATCAGGCTTTTCATTATCATTTACTGTCTGTAAGTTCTAGGGAACCCACTACCAGAGACTTTATATTCATTTCATTATTATATTCTAGTCCATGACTCATTGCCTGGCTTATAGTGTTTATAAAAATTTAGAATAAATGAATCTAGAATAAAATGTAAAGAGACATGATAAATAACAGAAATATTTCCTTGAAAAGAGTGAAGATTATCCTTAGCAGTAAAGAATAAAGATGTGTGTGTGTGTGTGTGTGTGTGTGTGTGTGTGTGTGTACATCTGTTTGTATAATCGAAAATAGTCTGTATTATAACCCTAGCACAAGGGTTATCAAGAACTACTCAGCGGACAGATGATGTTAGTAATATGAATTGATGGAGAACTGGATAAGTTTGATTTTATGTTTCCCCATGATTGCTCTGCTGCCTAAAATCAAGAAAAGAGAAATATCTTTAGTATTTAACAAGAAAAGATTGCAAGCAATAAATAAAGGAATAATTGCACGATTTTAGAATATGTTTATTTGAAGTGGTTTACCATTGACCCCACCATAGGAAAAAAAGCTGGAAATGGGCTGACAATGTCAGAGATCATGAAAATTTGGAAAACACACAAGGACAATGAGCAGGAAATTTATTATAGTGGAAAGGGAAATGTTTCAAAAATTTAAAATCTTCTTTAAGACTTGATACTGTACATTGTCATTTACTCCCAGCTTCTCTCCCTGGCTTCTCTTCCTGTACCTTCTTATGGGATTGATGCTCTTCAATGTTTTTATTCATGCAACACTTCCTGGATGACCACCTTCAATGTCATGTCTATCCTATATGTTAATGATTTCCAAATATCTATATTCAGTTCTAAAGTCAGCAATTCGAATGGTATTTATCAGGTTGAATACCTGAAACAGCCCTTTCCATCTTGGTTCCAAATTCCCTGCATAAAGAATGTGGCAGATGGCCGTGTCAGCCCACTGGGAAACACCACGTCTCAAAGAAGCACCCTCGGTATTACAGGCCTGCTATGCACCAGGTGGAGAAGTACCACTGGGTCAACACAAACCGATGACACAGTGACTGGGCATGTGATGGGAGAGAACTCAGAGGAAAAGCTTTATTCTGTCTACAATGAAAATGTAGGGTTGAGAGACCCATGGAACAAAAAAAAAACAAATACCACATTAGTCCAGGGTGCATAATGGTGATTCTTCTCGTTCATATCATGACTCTGTTCATAGCTGTACTTTTAATTATTTAATTTTATATGAAGTTGTATGCAATACTAGTGAATATACCCAGTAAGGTAACAGAATGAAGATATTGATCTGAAATCCAGACTTAACGAGCTAACTGCCATCCAAATTTTATCAGTTAGGGTTCAGTTATACGAAATGCAAACCGTTATAGCTACTTTTAGCAGAAAGGGATTCAGTACAGTGGTCAGATTATTTAAAATTTTCAGAAGGACTGGAGGGGCAGCTCAAGGCTGAGATCTTAGAAGCCACAACGGGAATTGTTAAGAACACTCAGCTGCAGCTGTGATCCACATATGCGGATGCTGCTCCCACACACACCCCAAGGTCATGACAGGAGAAAGCCAGGGACTGGGTTGCTGAAGAAAAACCCTTTGTCCTTACAACTATGCTTGATGTGGGTGGAGGGGGAGGGGAACCCAATCAATTAGGAGACAGTCTGCCCTTCCAACCCACTTCCAAATTTCAAATGTTGTACAACTGCATCTAGTTAGAGGTGTCAACTTTGCATCAAAATGGTAGAAATTAAGGATTTTTAAAAAGCTGTTTTAGTTTTTCCATCCTCTGAAGGAAGATTGATAGCTATAAGGAGGAAAGGCAGGATGCTGAATGGGAATCATTCAGAATTACTACGAAGAACATACCAGCCTGGAGGGTCAATAGGTAATTCAACCAACGTCAACTCAGAAAACAGAAATTTTTGTCTGTTAAACTGCTTCTCGTCTTAAATGCTTCATCCTGGTTAATCACACTATCCAGGAATTTTCCTTTATTCCTATTTTCCCGTATTATAAATTCTTATAGATAAACACATTTTATTTATTCTAACATTTAAAATACCCTAACATTCCTGTAGATCAATCAGTTTTATTGATTCTAACATTTAAATACCTTCTGAGTCACTTTTTATGTCTTTTTATGAAATGTCATCAGGGCAGATTTTCAGCTAATTTATGATTACTACTTTTGTCCATGATTGAAAAGATAATAAAATTTTTCTGATTCAAGTGACCCGAACCAAAACATTTTTTTCAACATTTTTTGCATTTGGTGAACAATTTTAATGTTATTATATTCTTATTTCTTCCAAAGATTTAATTTTAAAAAATTATTTTATCTTTAAAAACAGAACTTAATTAGCTTGTAATATAGACTGCTTCAGATATTCTGATTTGTCCTATAAATATTTGTTGATCAATCAAAGGCACAGAATAATTCAGAACGCTGGAAATGTAAAGACTTTTGTTTATGTTACTTTAGGTTAAGGTTGTGAATTTTTCTGTTCTAGTTTTATTCCATTTTACAGATTTAACTTGTATTTTTAAAAGGCCTAGTGATAAAACTTGCATATTCCACAATGTGGTAAGATAAACAAATACCTTCAAGAGTTCCACATCTCCACCAGTGAAACCTGTGAGTATGTGACCTTATGTCCAAAAGGGATTTTGTAGATGTGATTAAGGATTAAGTATTTTCAGGTAAGGAAATTATTCTGCATTATCCATTTGAGGCTAATGCAATTACAAGGTCCTTGTTATAGAGAGGTAGTAGAGTTAGATTCAGAGATTACAAAGACATGTGATGATGATGCAGAAGCTGAAGTAATACACTTTGCAGGTGGAGAAAGGGACCATGAGCCCAGAAATGCAAATGGTCTTTGCACATTTGCACAGAAATGCAAATAGAACACACAGGGAAATGGATTTTCCCCTGAAATTTTCTAAAGGAGCAGAGCCCTGCTAACACCTTGATTTTAGACTTCTGACTTTCACAATGATAAGAGAATAGATCATTTTTGTTTTAAGCCACAGTTGTAGCTATTTATCATAGCAGCGATAGGAAACAAATATACCTTATTTTTAATTATAGGGATTAACTTCAGTCTGCCATGTTACAGTATTTTTGGTTTCTATGATGGTAAACTTTTAACTTGGATTGGAATGTAATCTCAGATGCACAAGCAAGTGATAATTATTTCACCTTTCAAGATATTACAATATTAACATAGATCATACATGTTTCACCATTGTTCTGATGCCATTTAGAAATTATTTTTAAATTCCTATGTGTTTAACATTCCTGGGAATTTAATGAGTAGTGCAAGCATATTTCTTCTAAAATAAATCATTTTAATAAGAGACCATTAAAAGCCAGTGGGAATTCTTATTAAAGTACTAATACTCATTCTGTACACTCAAGGTGTTTTCTATATATTAATAGAAATATACACGTTTATATCATATTTGAGTTACAAATATTCCCATTCGAGTATGACTGGTTATTCAAAAACTCTACTCTAAGAGATCAGATGCAGTTGAAAAAGAATTAAATTAATGTAATTCATTCACAAATATTAGGTATTTTATTACAATCTGTTATATTCCTTGGTTAGCTTTGTTAAATTAACTTCATGAGAAAAAGTGAAAGCTATTTCAAATACAAATTGTTTTTAAAATGAAGCTGTACACCTACATCGTAACTTAATTCCAACCTAAAAAGCAGGTGTTGGGTTTTCACAACATAGGAACCAAACGCATTGTGCAATTTGCACAATTTGCCTTGGTAGAACTTGAGTCCATAGTCCCTAGACAGTAGGGAACAGGGTAAGTAATGTCGCCAGTAGAACAAGTATTAAATAAGAAGTTAAAATTGAGTAAGTTGATCTCCTAAAATGTTCAAGAGATAAATGACATGGCGAAGCACAGGGATAACTTAGTGATTATATTTATTTTGGATTAAAAGATAAGATACTGATGATATATTCTGGTAGAGAAAACCCCAGACTTTTTAAATGAACCGGTTGGAAATAATGGAGCTAACTGGTGCCAGGTCAACATGAAACTAATTTTCCATTTTCACAAGGAACAGATGCTGTGGATGGACAAGAAAATTGGCTTCATAGAGGGAAAAATGGTTTAGTTTGGCAAGTTAATTTCAGAAAATATACTTCAGGAGCTATTTTTTTTTCAGCTATATTGAGAACGTTCTCCCACTGATACGGTTGATTAAGAGTAATCATGGCTATGTGTGCAATCTGTAAACAACATCTAGATGCCTCCCTTTGGTAAGATCCCCTCACTGGCCAGCTGGGTTTGTGGAACAAGATTCTGGGAATTTTCATTTTATGTAATTTAATGGAAGCGTAATAAACAAGGAAAAAAATTCACATAATGAATTGAATTAGAGATGCCTTCTACTGGCTAATGCCTATACCATATTCCTATGAAGAACAATGATGAAAAGTAATAGAAGAGGTCATAGCCAATGGTATTTTGAACAAAATTTTTTAGAAGTATTTGTTTAAGAGGAACCAAATACAATTTTATCTAAGAGGTTGTATTTTTGACTTGGAAAGACAATTACTTTATTTAATGTAGAAATGAGACTGAAAAACCAAAAGGCTGAATTTGAGTTTTCGTCTTTTCTTTCAGTTAATGGTCTGATTTGGAAAACTTGAGGGAAGTAAGGAGATGAATAGCTCACTGTACATATTAAGCCAAATAACAATTTTTCAAACTGGGTCCTACAGCGAGTTCACAAACGTGGACCTACATCAATTATTCTGATTCTGTAAAATAAAGATAATCTTACTTTTTTGAAATGGCAATCTATATTCTAATCATGCAACCTTCAAAAGAAAGGAGAGAGAGAAAGAACATATGCAGAAAAATTCTAACACTGGCTCTAACTGAAGACAACAGATGTGGCATTGTAAGATATTTTGTTAAAATAAAATTAAGACTCACTAATAATTCACAAGGAAAATAATAGCTGAGTAGGTGCCTTTAGATGTTAATAATGACTGAAAGATCAGGAATAATAAAGTTAGCATGAGATTTTTAACACAAGATATAAATATCACATGGATAATATCAAAATTGTATAGGGTGGAAATCATGACCACACAGTGTATTAAAATGAATCTTATTCAAAAGAACTATATCTGATAACAATAATAAGAAAACACATAATTATGTATATCAAGAAAACATCTATTTGGATGGAAAAATAATTCATGACCTGAAGAATAGGTAGACAGAGGGTAAAAAAAAAAATGTTGGGAAAGGAAATGAAGCAAACTGGTAAAAGATTGTAGCTCTACAAGCTAGAGGGTAAGTGTGGAGGGAACCATGGTTTAATACTGCCTTGGTTAGAATTCATAGATGAACAAAGCACTGAGAGGAGCTGCTGTTCTGAACTAAAGTCTCATGAGAAAGGAAGAAATAGCTATTGATTTAAAAATACAGAAAATCTTGAAAGAATGAGGAACCGTACTGTTGGAGTTTAACAAAGGAGGAAGCACCCTACATAGTCAATATAACCGTGACTTCAGCAGAGCATATGTTCTCTAAATGCAGAACATTTAATCACATCTTAATTAAAACATAAAAATACATTTATTTAAAAGTTCTGACAGTCATATTATGTTAAACCATATAAAATTTTTATTTTTTAAGTCACAAATATTCAAATATCAATAATTTAAAATGATTCAACAATAGTATGCAAAATAATCTGTGTCAAATATATCCAAATTTAAAATGGCTCAAGTAAAAAAATGAGTGTTTAATAGAAGTCCTCAAGAGTCCAAATTGGATGTTCCTAATGTCCAGGTGTCTGTCCTCCATGTGTTGCTTCTGTACCTCTGTCCTCCTCAAGTACTTCATCATGTTGTGCATCCGGGGTCCAGAAGGGAAAAGAAAGCATGAAGGAGCCTCTCTGCCTAATACATGCTTTGGCCCAGAAGTGGCACGTCAGTTCTTTAATTTTATTGCTGAAATTTTAGATTCCAATTGTGTGCTCAGGAAGAAGGGTGAATATACTTTTTCGCAAAGTTTGCTGCCTCTGAGACACACACACACGTACACATGTACACACACACATATTACATTGGCAAAATTTTCTTAGGAATGAATACAACAGCTTAGCTAAGGGGACTTGAGTCAGTAATCTAGAGTCCAAATTCTATTCTTCTTACTTGGGGCAGAGAGAGTGGTGCTCATCTAACCTTTCAGCAATATCTCCATATTTTGCAGACTCCATGAGGTTACAGATGGTCTTGTTCTGGCCAATGGCGGTAAGAAGATGATCTATGATATAAATGTCAGCATGTTCTCTAGTGCTATGGAGTCTGAGGTGGCCATATGTTCCAGAACCTGAAGCTTCCATACGGTGGAGCTTCTATCAGCCAGGGTCCCTTAGTGACCACATGTAGGCAATGTGGGACAGGTGGTTTGAGGGGTAAAGAATATTTTTGAGTATTAGGATACATATAATCAAGGAGTTATCTGTTAACACAGCAAAACTTAGCCTATTATACTACATGTCATTAGTATTTTTCTAGTTTCCTCCTCTATAAAATATAATAATAATACAAATACCAGATCACAGGGTCCTTGTGAAGATAAAATTACCTAATGCACATAAAACACAAATTACATTGCCTGCTTGGAATATGATAATTACTTAATACATTGTTAATTATTTATATCATTTTAGAAGTTAGAAAAATGTTAATGGGGCATCTTTAAGTCATATGTTTAATTATCATATATATATAAAGAGTTACCACAATTTCAAAAAGCATTTAGTGATTCAAATTTTACCACAATTTTACGATAGTTATTATTTCCATTTTACCAGTAAAAATAGATGTGCAAAACATTTAAGTGAATTTTAAAATCATAAAGCTAGTAATAGATAAATAGAAGCTGAAGTTAATCCTAAGCGAATCACACCAGAGAATGTTATACCATGTCTTTGGATATATGCCCAACTGTTAGAACATTTTAAAAATTAAATTTTTCTGTTTTACACACAATGCATTAAGTAACCATTTCTTTTATTATAACTATGATTTGCAGACAAATTTCAAAATATTTTCTATTATTAGATGAAAGGAATCTTCACAATAAATTGATTTCTTAAAATAAAATGTACAAAAGCCAGACCATTGTATACAGAATCAAGGCAGAAACTAAAGTGTGAAATAAAGTTAAGAGAGTGAGAAAAGGAAGAGAGAGCCAGAATTGAAAGAAGTAGAGTGAAAAAAATCCAAGAGCAATCAATAACTGTGCTTTGTTTTGTCTTAGGAATGTTTGTTGGTTTTAATATGTAGTCAAATAAAAATATGACCAAAAGAATAATACCAATGTTTGGGGCCAAAGGCACAAGGACGAAAAACGATAAGATAAATAACATTTTCCTTTTTTTCTTCTGAACTTCAGAGGAGAATCAGCAGCAAATTGAAAACTGAAGAATAAAATACAAGAAAACACCTAATGACTGTCAGTAACTTTGTAAGTCTCTACATAATTTCACTAGATCTTAGTATACACTCTTAGTCACCATTAATTATGAATTTTTTTAAAAATTTAGGAATTGTAGAAGATGTGAGAAATGAAGTTCTTGCCGATGCCTACGTCCTGAATGGTAGACTGGATTAAGAAAATGTGGCCCATATACACCATGGAAGACTATGCAGCCATAAAAAATGATGAGTTCATGTCCTTTGTAGGGACATGGATGAAGCTGGAAACCATCATTCTCAGCAATCTATTGCAAGGACAAAAAACCAAACACCACATGTTCTCACTCATAGGTGGGAATTGAACAATGAGAACACATGGACACAGGAAGGGGAACATCACACACGGGGGCCTGTTGTGGGGTCAGGGGAGGGGGGAGGGATAGCATTAATAGATATACCTAACGTTAAATGACGAGTTAATGAGTGCAGCACACCAACATGGCACATGTATACATATGTAACAAACCTGCACATTGTGCACATGTACCCTAAAACTTAAAGTATAATTTAAAAAAAGAGAAAAAAAGAGAAGATATGAGAAATGAAATGTTTTCTTGTTCAAATGGAAGAGGAGTACAGATTCTAAAAATATAGAATGGTAAATTTGATGCAGACTTTTGTCCAAATTCTGGAAGAGAATATTAAATTAATTTCACTACTACCTAATAAAGAGACATTAATCACAGTAAGACTCATCGCTTGCAGAAACAGCTAAAGTCTACATTTAAATTTGCATCTTCTTCTAAAAGACTATCTGGAGAATGACAAGAACATAATGGAACTTGAAGTCAGCATAAAATCTGACAGCATATCTTATATTAATTTTATAAAGTAGTTTGTATCATGTTCCACATTTCACAATTGTTTGAGTGACTGAGAGTAGACTCAGTTGCAGTGGAAAACATGCTTAACCTGGAAGCAGAAGACATGGATCTGAATATTTTTCTCTAGCTCCTTTGATTTTAGAAATCAATTACACAAATGAATTAAAAATGGAAAAAAATAACTCAGTGACTTTGCTTTAAAAAAAAGCAAATTACTTATTTCATAAAATCAAAGTTTCATAATTAATTGAGAAAAATATCTATGAGGTTGCTTTGTAAACTGTAGTACAATCAAGAAAAAAATTGTTGTTCATAATCTACCAATAACTCCACACACATATTACCTTCCATTTTTCCAGAGCATCACATGGAATATATTGTTTTACTACTGCATATCTTTTTTTTTTTCTCTATCCTTTTAAAAAATTACTTTTCCCTAAAATCTGGTGTTTGGAAGTTAAATACCTGTTTTTATTCTCGTATTTGATGTTTTAAGTACGCTCACCTGAGTTAACCAATCACCAATATCTCTACTCACCTTCCAGACAAGATATACACCTTGGAATAATTTTCCTCAGATCCCTCCCTCCCATTCTACATGTAAATATTGTTTAGTACTTTAGAATCATTTTCTTTTATTTTACCTCTTCCCTGAATGGCTCACGACTATTCTTTTATATGACAACAACTTTTATTTCCAAACATGTTTACTTATTTTCATTATACCTTCTCTTCTTCTTGGAACAATTTCCTCCCTCACGGTTTAATTTTATTCTTTCTAAAATTCAGTATGAGAAATTCACTTCTCTTAGAGTTGTGGGTTGGAAGTACATATTCTTTTTTAAAAAAAGTCTAAAAACTTTGTTTTCTTTCATTATCAATTATAGTTTGGTGGATTTTTGAATTCTAGGTTGACAGAATTTCTTTCAGCACTTTGAAAAAATTATTTAGTTTTCCGCTGGCTTCTATTATTGCTGCAGAGCATCTGTGTCTGTAAAATTGTTTCATAACTTTGTAAATTTTCTCCTTAATTTTTGGGTTTTTTTCCAAAACTTCTTTTTGCCTTTGTTCAGCATTCTCTGATATCCTCTTTCATTAGAAGTCCAATGAGATACATGTCAGATATTCTCAGAATATTCATATTTACTGATTGTTCTCACAGTTTCCATCTCTTTATCTTTTTGTTCTTCATTTGAGATGATTTAAGTAATGCCGATAATCAGGTTACAAGTGCTCTTTTCAGGTGCATATACACTTTTATTTCACCCATCCTTTGAGTTTTTTATTCTAATAAATACTTTTCTTAATTTCTAAAGTCTACAGGTTTAAACATTCTCATTTTAATATAGTAACTTGTAATTTTCTCATGTTCTTGAAATGCTGTCGTTTTAGATTCTGTCTACTATCTGGCAATTTTGCCGGGTCTAATTCAACTGTTTCTTACTTCTATTGATGCATGTATTTTTCTTAAAGTGTATTTTTGTCATTTTGAAATGTAAGCTCCTGTTTGGTGGAATGTTATTAGGATAGAACAAACTTTTTTAAGCATATTTATTTTTCTCAAGAAAGAGACATTTTGAATTTTATTTTATCAGGCACACAAGTTTGGTTAACAGTCTAGAGCTATTTAATGGTGATTTATCTGTCTTGGTTTACAAAACCATGCAAATAATATGAATTCAAACCCAAGTGGGCATCAAAGAAAACCTGTGGTTGTCAAATGTCAGGTAAAAGCATTTTTTTTCTTCTCCTGCAACCGAGAGAAGGAAACACTTACTCTTGATTGTCATCTTTTGTCTCTGCGTATATTTTCCCTAATGCACACATTTTCACTTAGTATTGGCTCCTTAAAGTGGCCCGCATATTTCTAGGGCACCCTTTATATTTATTTATTTATTTATTTATTTATTTATTTATTTATTTATTTATTTATTTATTTTTTATTGAGACGGGGTTTCGCTCTTGTTGCCCAGGCTGGAGTGCAATGGTGTGATGTCTGCTCACAGCAACCTCCGCCTCCCAGGTTCAAGTAATTCTCCTGCTCCAGCCTCCCAAATAGCTGGGATTACAGGCATGCACCAAAATGCCTGGCTAATTTTGTGTTTTTAGTAGAGACAGGGTTTCTCCATGTTGGTCAGCCTCCCAAAGTTCTGGGATTACAGGCGCGAGCTACCCCTCCAGGCCACTAGGGATCCTTTTAAGATACAAACTCCTTGCCTTATACAAGACTCAATCTTTGACTTCCGTTGGTACATTACCTTTAAAACACATACTACTTGACTGATGAGATAACTGAACATTTGGCCACCTCTCAAAGTAGCAAAATGGTTGTTAGCTTCTGCTTTTTATTCTACTTTTCAGCTGTCTCTTCCTTTTCTATATTTTTCTGAGAATCTCAACTGTGCATATATTTGTCAAATGTTATTCAGCATGTTTTTAATAAAGGAATAGTTTCAGATAATATTACATGACAAATTCATGAATATGGCAGAGGTATCTATCAACAATTCATAGAACTCTTTTCTTTATCTTAGTTGGTTTATTCTTTCTTAATGTTTTGCTATAAATGAAGAGGATTTACCTAGAATATTTGTAGAATAAATAAAGCTGTGACAGATAGCTAATGTGGTAAAAACAAAAACAATAAACAGTAAAATGATAAAAATGGGAAAAAGATAAAATTACCATACTTAAAATTATCAAGTGCAACGTAAACCGGGCATGACAAGACTGCTTTTGGTATAAGCAACTTGAAAACAGTGATTTCAATGGAACAAGGATATTTACCCCCAAAGGAGGAATCAGAGGTCTTTAAACATTTGAAGGATGATGAAAGAAAGGTTATAAATTTTTTATGCTGCTCTGGAAGGTGATTTGGAATAAAATTCTACGAATTACAAAGGGAGAAATGCTAGATCAATGTAAGGAAGACATTTTAGACAATTAGAGATTTTATCAAAGAACTGGCTTCTGTCCAAAGCATTAAGGATTATTGCAGAAGACAACACATGAATGTCTGCTTAAGATGCTGTAGGTGGGTTTCTGGCTTTCTAATTTCACCGATGGCATAAGGTTTCATGAAAATGTATTAGTCTATGGTTCTATAATTATACATTTGCTCTTTGAGATCAGGAAAATATACAAATATGTTATTCACTAGCTCTTCATAAAACATACAGCCACCATACTGAGTAAAATATTTTTAATATATAATTCTCAGTGCTACAATTTATGTTAGATGACTCAAAAGCTCTTAAAAACAAATTATTAAGTGTTGTAGGTGATACGTCATATAACTTCTGTGATTGTTTCAACTTTTCTCAAAAACAAAGCTTCAATAGCTCTAAAATGTTTTAGAAAAACTCATAAGAAAGTTTCGTATGGTTTTATTCTCTAAATAAAAATTAATTATAAATTTAATTTGATAACGACAAAGATATAACAGTTTGTCTCATTCTAGAAAAACAATCTTCCTTTTTCAAATGCAATATTGATTGTTACTAAATGTCAAGTCTGTTACGGATTATGTTAGTTTGCTTACCACATATATTTCAAATTTTCAGCTTAACATATTCAGCTTGGTTTTATATATTTCTTCATTTCATAGGTACTGACTGAGCATCTGTTTGTTTATTTGTTTGTGTTTTTGTGAGGGGCCTGCGGGTGTTGTGATGAAACAATGAAAGGAGAAAAAAAAAACCTTGGCTATATTCTAATAAATGTTATGTTCAGTGGGCTGGGCAGACTTTAATTAAAGAACCACTAAGTAAATATTTTTTTAAAATACAAATAAATCTTCAAGAGAAAAGGAAGGTAGTGAGGAAATAGCGTTTATTAGAGGAAGTTGTGTAAGGAGGTCAGAAAAATCTTCTCGAAGTAAATGATTGATCTGAGATCTGAAAAGTAGTAGGCAATACGTAGATGAAAGGGAGAGAATGATAGAGGCATGATGGAGTTCTTGAAACTATTTCAGAAAGAAGAAACATCTTGATAAAATTACCTAGAGCATGAAGGAGTTTGCTAAGCTGTAGAAACTAAATGAAGGTCATGTGGCTGCAGTACAGAAAACCAGCAATGACATGACAGAAGATGAGACGTGACAGAATGATGACATTTTTTTCTACTTACAGAGTAAACTTTACATTGTGTTTAAAACCTAGCAATGAAATATTCCAACATATAAAATTGTATAAGCAATTTATGCACACTAACTTTCTTGAAACATTTATATTTTTATATACTTCAACTCTACTGGTTTCATTTTCAATGCCAGTAAATGATAGCTGAATATCTTTGAAAAGTTCAGGGTAGTCAAAACCAGCATCCCTTTCCTTAAAGGTTGCATTTCACTGTCCCTTTTGTCCCATGGCCCTGCAAAGTTAAAGCCCATTTTTCCATTGTTACTTCACTGCTCAACTTTATGTACACTTAGTTCATACTCTCTCTGTTTTCTTGGTGGTGGTGATTGTTTTTTGTTTGTTTATCAAATTTTATTCACAGTTCAACATATTTCGATCTGGCTTCTGGCTGCATCACTCCACCAATATTCTTCTTAATAAGCTCATCATCACTGGCCATCAGAGAAATGCAAATCAAAACCACAGTGAGATACCATCTCACACCAGTTAGAATGGCCATCATTAAAAAGTCAGGAAACAACAGGTGCTGGAGAGGATGTGGAGAAATAGGAACACTTTTACACTGTTGGTGGGACTGTAAACTAGTTCAATCATTGTGGAAGTCAGTGTGGTGATTCCTCAGGGATCTAGAACTAGAAATACCATTTGACCCAGCCATCCCATTACTGGGTATATACCCAAAGGACTATAAATCATGCTGCTATAAAGACACATGCACATGTATGTTTATTGCGGCACTATTCACAATAGCAAAGACTTGGAACCAACCCAAATTTCCAACAACGATAGACTGGATTAAGAAAATGTGGCACATATACACCATGGAATACTATGCAGCCATAAAAAATGATGAGTTCATGTCCTTTGTAGGGACATGGATGAAGCTGGAAACCATCATTCTCAGTAAACTATCGCAAGGACAAAAAACCAAACACCACATGTTCTCACTCATAGGTGGGAACTGAACAATGAGAACTCATGGACACAGGAAGGGGAACATCACACTCCGGGGACTGTTATGAGGTGGGGGGAGGGGGGAGAGACAGCATTAGGAGATACACCTAATGCTAAATGACGAGTTAATGGGTGCAGCAAAACAACATGGCACATGGATACATATGTAACAAACCTGCACATTGTGCACATGTACCCTAAAACCTAAAGTATAATAATAAAAAAATAAATAAATAAATAAAAATAAAATAAATATGAAGCAGATACAAAGATATAGTAAATAGATCAAATTATTTAAAGCAACATGTTTAAATTTCCAAATAAAACTTAAACAGAATCAAAAAAAAAAAAAAGACAACATATACGGTGCAGTGTATACTACTCAATTAATGGGTGCACGAGGATCCCACAAATGACCACTAAAGAACTTATTCATGCAACCAAATACCACCTGTACTCCAATAACTTTTGGGAAATTTTTTAAAAATTAAAATAAATAAATAAAATATGCTGTCGTTTTCTTAAAAAAAAAAAAAGATCTCCAATGATTCCTTCTTGTTAACTCATAGAATACATTTTAGTCCTTATTTTGCTGACCATCACCGTCATTGGATACCATTAACCATTGTACCCTTTAAAAAATCTCACTTGAGATTATACAACTGACCCTTGCCTTGATTTTCTCTTCTATGTCAACCATTGTTATGGTTTCTCCTTCTCTTTTCAACAGTTTAGTATTCAAAGTTCTTAGATCTCTGTCATGAATTTATTTGTAGCTGACTCTGTACTGTTTTTAAATGCTTTCCTCTACCCCACCTCCATGACTTCAATATCATTTGTCCACTTTCACCAATTGTACAGCCAATGACAACCTAGTTCAAACCACCGTAATCGTTTGCTTGGTACGGTGGTTAATTTTATATGTAAACTTGACTGGGCCACAGGGTGTCTAGACATTTGGTTAAATTTTATTTCGTGTGTGTCTTTGAAGGTATTTCTGAATGAGACTAACATTTGAATCAATAGACTAAGAAATGTAGATTGTTCTCTTTAATTTGGGTGAGCCTCATCCAATGAATTAAAAACTTGAATGGAACAAAAAGGCCGAATAAGAGGGAACTCCTCCTGCCTGACTGCTTGAGCTGACATATTGGTCTTTTATGATTTTCAAACTCAGACCAAAACATTGGCTTTCCTTGAGTCTTGAGACTGCTGACTTTTAGAGTGAAACTTACACCACCAGCTCTCCTGGTTCTCAGGCTTCCTGACTCAGATTGGAACTACACATTGGCTCTCTTTGGCCACTGCTTCAGCACTGACTGCACATCCTGAGACTCCTCAGCCTCCATATTCAAAGTGGGTTCAACATCTGTGGATTCAACCAACTGTGTATCAAAAATATTTTTAATTAAAAAAAATAGC
Organism: Hylobates moloch; assembly: GCF_009828535.3. NCBI lineage: Eukaryota > Metazoa > Chordata > Mammalia > Primates > Hylobatidae > Hylobates > Hylobates moloch. Next base: position 22,534,729 of record NW_026652292.1, on the reverse strand, counting down.
ATCTGTAATTGAACATGTACAGACTTTTTTTTCCTTGCCATAATTCCCTAAACAATACATTATAACAACTACTTACAAACCATTTAAATTGCATTACATAGCATTTAAATTATATTAGGTATTATAAGTAATCTAAAGATAATTTAAAGTATACGAGAGGATGTGCATAGATGATATGCAAATACTAATACACTTTACGTCAGGGACTTGAGCATCTTCAAATTTCAGTATCCATGGGGTCCTGGAACCATTGCCTCATTGGCACCAAGGAATAAATGTTTAACTGTATACACATCGTATTAGTTTTGTTTCTCTGGAGAACCCTGACCACTACAGCTGCACTGCTGAAATATCTTACTCTTTTTTTTTTTTTTACCCTCAATCATTTTTTTAATATACTCCTTTCTCTGTAGCCTTAATGTGGTCAGAATCTTAATGTGCCCCTGTTTTATCTGTTCAATAATTACATGTTGAAGGATTCAAAGCCTTTGATTATCTGACTTTTCTATCTCTCTTACTTCACTGGTCACTATTCTCTATTATTTATTTTCTTTTTTCCACCCTGCTCTGACATTGCACATTCCAATGTTTGATTAGCTCACACTTCCTCTGAACTCTCAAGCTTTAAGGATGTTGTTTTATCTGTCTGAAATTCTCTATACACCCCTGTTCCCTACAGTTTTTTCCATGTAACTCAAACTTCAGCTGTGCTCATTCCGAAGTTTCCTTTGTTATGTTCTGCCATAATTTATTTTTCTAACTTTTTAAATGTCATCAAATTTATAAATTACTTTTTGTCTCCTTCACACTAAACTTGTGAGTAAATGACTTCTTCTCTCTCAGTACTTATTATGCCTTTGGATGCTAGAACAGAGGAATGAATCAATATATACATTGAATTAAAATGAATGTTATGAGATATTAATTTTTACAAGTAAATTTGATTGACAATGTTCTCCTAGAAAATAGAGATGATTAAGAGATCCTCTAGTTACCAGTGGCTGGAGTACTGTGAAGATGTTGTTCAAAGAAAATAAAATTTTGATTAAATAAGAGGAATCTGTTAAGTGATCTATTGTACAACATGGTGACTATAGTTAATAACAATGTATTGAATTTTTGAAAATCCCTTAGAGAGTAAACTTCGTGTTCTCACCACAAAAAATTATACATATGTGAGGTGATGAATATGTTAATTAGCTCAATTGAGACTTTTCACTATGTATACATATATACATGTTATACATGATAAATATAAACAATGTTTTAATTAAAAATTAATTCATTTAAGAAATTAAAATAACATAAATTTTTAAAAGAAGCCCTTAATTATTCTGTGTTCCAGGAAACAGCTTACCGCAACTAACCATGCTTCCCATATGACTTAAAAAAATACTCAACCATGTCGTTCTTACTTGCCTTTGTTAGGACTAGATTAAGACATTCCAAATCCCTGTTCTTTGTCCCGTAGATGGTAACTGATTAGATGAACTCCTGGTATCCACTAGTCAATTTGTACAAAATACCTGCTCTCTGGACATGATCCAACTATGGTTAAAATTCTCTCCTTTCCCCTGGCTCCTGAAATTTGATTCTGAAATGCTTAGTCAGAGCCAGCATATAGCCCTTCCTTAATGGCCCCTCTCTAGAATAAGCTGGCCTCAGGGTAAAACATTTTCTGATTATACTGTACAATCACACTGCTCTCCCTCTGGAACTTCCTCTTATCTGGTTCTTTCTAGGCTTATTTGCTCTTCCTCATAAATAAAAAGCCCCTTTCTGCTTAAACTTTGAGATGCATATAGATCTTAGGTTCAGAGCATTCCCCCTGTGGTAATTGTCCCTTCTCTCCTCTTGCAATAATATTTTCAAATAAAATATTCTTACCTAAGTCTGGACTTGGTTTTTATTTGGCACTATGAAATTTGTGTTTCAACTAAGTGACTCTACTATCTAGTGATTTAAATAATGGGTCAACCTCTAAATGCCTGACAACTTAAATTGAACAAGAGGTTTAATTTTCTTAGACAACAGAAATATTCTGGGCTAACTGTAAATTTACTAATGAATTTAATGAGTAAAATGGAAATGTTTGCCTTTCATCTATGCTCACACTGTTCTGTTCTTCTGTTGCTACTTAGATACCTGTAAAATGTGCTTTTCATCTTGCATACAAGCTTGCTTATACTTCAATAGACAAATAATAGCCTGCAACCTCAACCTAAGGAATTTATTTTTAAAAATAAGTTGAATTTTAAATTTATAATCTTTTAATGTTTAATCTTCATCTTGATCTGGACCTCAAACACTATAAACCACACCTTGGTATATACCAGATTTCCAATATTGAGTAGTTGTGCTGGCTGCTTAGTAGCTTTGCCTAGTTAAAGTTTCTTGAATTACTTTTGTTTATGAAAGTGAATTGGAATGATACGTGCAACATGATTTATCATTTCTACACTGTGAAATTACTTGCTTGATATTATTAATAAGTGTATCCTACCTAACACAGTAGAATAGCAGATATATTTTTAATACTTGCCAGTCAAACACCAACATAGAGCAAAAAAAATGCAGAAGAGTAGGTGTGTTTTTGTTAAGAAACTAGGAAACCTGAATTCTATTTCTAACTCTTTCAGTAATCATAGAAAAATTTTCTCTTTTCTCTTTTTGTTATTTTACTCACCTATGAAATTTTATTATTTGGATTAAATGATCCAAAAGACTCCTATTAACTCAAATTTTCTAATTTCAGATTTTAAAAGTGTTTACCTGTAGCAAGCAAAATGAAGACCTTGTGGGGAGAGAAATCTTAAGAATACCAAAATGCAACCTGAGGGATCTATGTGCAACGCAGTTATGGTCATAACTGCTACAGGTAGTTAGGCATGAGTGGGGCAGGAGAGGGCTCTTCCCCCCTCCCACTAGAAATGTCCAGTGATGTCCAGCAATTATAGCATTTTCTCTCTAAAAGTGATAAACTGGCAACCAGTGCCATGGAGAGGCCATTTCATGATAGTTTGCACCTGTTAACATTAAAGTGTTAATTAAAGGCAAACCCCAGGGAGAAGCGACTACCTGGGCATGCACATCAAGAGACAAAAAATGGCAAAGAATGATCTTCTGGGTACACTCCATCAGAAAAACGAAGACAGCCTCAGATGGACATGCATATAACTCCCTAAACACATTGAGTGTGCTCAATTCCCAAAGGTAAGGAGGGCACCACACATGTGGAAAGCCCCCACTAAGGGAAGAATCATGGGAAAGAGGCAAGCCTAGGAAGTCCCAGGATCAAGGTTAAAGGTGCTTGTTTTTTCTCATTCATGTTCAGGTGCCCACATGGATCTCTTCCAAGGGTTCTCACCTTTTTTTTTTCCCCTGTTCTAAAGCCTTTTAAATAATCTTCCACTTCCGCTCTGAAACTTGTCTAGGTCTCTTTTTCTGCTTTATGCCCCTCAGTCAAATTCTTTCTTCTGAGAAAGCAGGAGGCAAGGGCTGTAGTTGCTGCAGATGCATACGTATTTGCTGCCAGCAACTCAAGGTAACTCAGATCTCTTCCACTGATAACAATAAACTGATTATTGAAGTGAAGATACTCAGTATAACTGTATGTATATGAATATCAGTCCCTTTACAAAAATATTTATATACATATAGCCATATTGTTTTATAACTATAAGTATCAGTCCATTTTTATAAATAAGAAATTTACATATAAGTATATATATATATACACACACATCATGTAACTATATGTTTATAAATATCAGTCCATTTTTATAAAATTTTATAAAGGGACTGACATTCACATACATATAGTTATATGATTGTTTTCTCTTCAATTGTATAACACATAATTCTCAAATATGTTAAGAATCCAAAAAGTCAGAACTAGGATTATATGCACCACTTGTTCTATCCAAGATAAATACATTTTTCATATTTATATATTTCTCAAAACAGAGAATTAATGTTGCAATTAATTTTATCAGTTTCAGATTATTAAAGCACATTCTTTTATCACAATACCATACGAAGCTATAGCTATCTCAGACAAATATATAGCAACGGTCCAGCATTTAAAAATTTTATTAGGCTCATGTTACTTTATTAAATAGCAACTTCGTGGCCAGGCGTGGTGGCTCATACGGGTAATCCCAGCACTTTGGGAGGCTGAGGCGGGCAGATCATAAAGTCAGGAGTTCATGACCAGCCTGGCTAGCATGATGAAACCCCGTCTCTACTAAAAATACAAAAAATTAGCCAGGCATGGTGGCATGTGCCTGTAGTCCCACCTACTCGAGAGGCTGAGGCAGGAGAATTGCTAGAACCCAGCAGGCGGAGGTTGCAGTGAGCAGAGATCATGCCACTGCACTCCAGTCTGGGAGACAGAGCAAAACTCCATCTCAAAAAAAAAAAAAAAAAAACAACTTCGTTTGGCTACAGATTTGACCTCTAAGATGCAAACGGTGTTCTTCATTCCGCTCGTTTTCTCTTTTAATAAAAGAAAGGTATAGAAATGAAATTCCACTTCTAATTTTAAACCATATTTTAGATAGAATATCCAGTGATTTTCCTTTACATTTAATTTCATAGTTCGAGGTCTCTGCTGGGAACTGCTTCATTTCCACACCATTGAGTAGTATTTGTTAATATTACATTAATTAACTAATTAATTTATTTATTTAAATAGTTTTTGTTTTGTAGAGAAAGTGTCTGTCTACGTTTCTCACATTGGTTTCCAACTCATGGCCTCAAGCAATCCTCCTGCCTCAGCCTCCCAAAGTGCTAGAATTACAGGTGTGGCCTATCTTCAATTTAAAAGCAAATATTGAGCACACTACTTTTGAAGCTTGATGACTTATCTTTTAGAAATGACATATACACTAGAAAGAAGAATCTCATCTGTCATTGGTCATAACACATATCCACCTTTTTAAATGATACAAAAACAGAAGCAGAAGAGTAAAAAGGGATACATATGTAAAATTCAAACATTTATATACACATCAAGAAAGTTATATTCAATCTAAGAGTTTAGTTCTACAAAGAGGACATGGTTTAAGAACCATAGAGATTATACAAATAATTATTTGAATTATTTTACTCTTTCAGTAATTTTGTATTTTAAAGTAAATAAAGGCCATATTAGAGTTAATACAAATAGAAACCATGCTTTAAGAAATACTTCACACTCATACTTTCATTCATTCAACATATTGTCTGGTAATATATTTAACAGTGAATTAAAAGAAGATATGCAGTTGGGCGCAGTGGCTCACGCCTGTAATCCCAGCACTTTGGGAGGTGGAGGCAGGTGGATCACGAGGTCAGGAAATCTAGACCATCCTGGCTAATACGGTGAAACCCCGTCTCTACTAAATATACAAAAAATTAGCCGGGCGTGGTGGCGGGAGCCTGTAGTCCCAGCTACTTCAGAGGCTGAGGCAGGAGAATGGTGTGAACCTGGGAGGCGGAGTTTGCAGTGAGCAGAAATCACGCCACTGCACTCCAGTCTGGGTGACAGAGCGAGACTCAGTCTCAAAAAAAAAAAAAAAAAAAAAGACATGCTACATTAAAATATTTCTATGGAATATAAAAACAACTAAATGGCTAAATGGCTGCTGTCAATAGGAACATAATGAATACTGTCAAGAGGAACACATTTAATAAGATTTTACCATATTGTCCTACAGTGTATTGGTTGTTACTGAAGAATCAAATCACAAGTGAAGTAGACTATTTCTATTCATTAAATCTTTATTTTTCAAGATATAATTTCCTTTATCTAACATACATGTCTTACTTGTATTGCCTGGTTAATTTATTTGGATGTGTCTTACTTGTACTGCCTGGTTAATTTCTTTCTTTTTTTTTTTTTTTTTGAGACAGAGTCTCACTCTGTCACCCAGGCTGGAGTGCAGTGGTGCGATCTCGGCTCACTGCAAGCTCCACCTCCTAGGTTCACGCCATTCTCCTGCCTCAGCCTCCGGATTACCTGGGACTACAGGCGCCCGCCATCACGCCCGGCTAATTTTTTGTATTTTTTAGTAGAGACGTGGTTACACCGTGTTAGGCAGGATGGTCTCTGCCTGGTTAATTTCTTTGGTGCAGTGGATAGCTAAAAAGTAAGGTAAATAACTACCATAGCTATGGAGTTGTAGCAGTAACATTTTTTTCTTCTCTATATATGTTTCTGTTATAATCATGACTAAATAATATTCTAAAGTACATTATGACCATATATTTCTTACAGGAATAGGCTTGGCTAGAAATATTTATGGTAAACTAAGGCTTGCAGAGCAATCAGGTCAGTTTACTGTGAGTAAACCCTAAAGAACACCAGAGCTTTCTGCAAAACCTGGAAACTCAAAAAGTATTTATTTAACAATTTTATGGTTACATTTCTGTATAACGTATTAATGTTATAGTGGTGAAACCTTTTAAAACTATTATGCATTACTATGCGCATTCCTTTTTTTATACAAATTATTTAGCAGTGATTATAATAAAAAAGAATGTTGCTTCCAACATGGGCCAAGAATAATAGCATAATTTCATATTTCAAAAAGCACACATGGTCAGTGCATTTAACCATACTGATTTGTGTTTTGAGCAATTTTCATTCCCCATGATGTCAAAGAGCTTTAAAATTCAGCACATTTTTATACAAAACATATTTAAAATTACTTCACACTTCAGTGAAATTCACTCAGCTTTAGGCTAAATATAGAAATGTAAGAGTCTACCACACTCATGTCAAAGCTGGTTAAGGGGGGAAATAGAAAAGGTAATCTATCCAGCCCAAACCTCTGGGGAAATATAACATGCATGTAACAGTATGTCCCTTTGGGCACAGTACTTTTACTGTTTCATTTATTTTTTACTGAAACTGTTATATAAACTATCCTGGAAAAAATAATTCACTTTTAAATGACTTGTGCCTTATATGTACATTTATTAAATTTAGGATAGAGCTACAGAGAAGTTCAGTTTTTATAACTAGTCCTGTAATATAAAAAATTTTAAATATTATGTAAACATTTGTTATGCAGTGGCTTAATATAAATAATAGTTCAAGATATGTATATATAAAGCCAGTGTTCATAAAATGAATGCTAGAGCCATTTGAGTGTCATTTCAACTATAATAATCTCTAGTTTAAAAAGAAAAACACCTAGGTCTAGGTAGGGAAGATTTTATTCTCTTTTAAGAGCTGGAAAGTAATCCCTTTGGAATATATCACTTCATATATTCTGAACACTATGATTCTGGACCTTCTGACTCTCTAATTTAACTTCTGTAAATTTCATCTAAATATCTCATTTAACCCTCATTTTTTAAATGTGAATGACTCTAAAGTCTGAAGTGTGGAAAGCTGGATTCCAATCTGTGCTTCCCACCTACGAATAGTGCAGCATTCATAAATTGTTTTAGCCTCTTCTGCCTCACTTATCCTCATCTGTTAAACGTGTATGATAGCAGATGCAGATCAGAAAATTATTCAAGGGTTAATAAAAAAGTGTCTGTTAGCATTACCTGGCCAACGCTGCACAGTAAGTCTATTGATATTAGCTGTTCTTATTTCTGTTTCTTTTCAAAACTATGCTGTGCCTTTCTAGCCACCTTTAAGGTAGCTTTATCTAGCTGTATCACCAATAATGAACACTTAATAAGGCCAAAATTAATTACAAAATAAAATAAAATGCACCTGTCATCACCAAAGGTCTCTGTAATGTCACAACTACAGTTCCAGTCACTCACATTTGAAACATGAAATTGTCTCTGTTTTTTTATGTTTTTATAATATGTAATTATGAATTATATCCTCTAATTTCCCTCCCTCCCCTGGCCCAGGATCCCTTTCAAAGCTTCTTCTCAAACATTAGATGAAGTCTTCAGATGTCTTTCCTATGCTATAGTCTTCAAACTATTCATCCTGCTTCTGGTTATTTCTACTCTGTAAGATGTAAGTCTTTGCAGTTAGATTGATCTTCCTGAAACACACTTCTTGCCACATTACACCTTTAGCCAAAAACTTTCAATGGCACTCCAAGGTAAAATAAAGTCCAAATTTTCTATTCTATTACTCAATACCAACCTACTTCAAATACTAGTAGCGTTCATGTCTGTCTTCTCACCCTCACAGTTCAGGCTGCTATATCAGAATACCTTGGACAGGGTAATTTAAACAACAAGCGTTCATTTCTCATAGTTCTGAAGGTTAGGAAGTCTAATATTGAAGTACTGGCAGATCAATCTCTGGTGAGGGCATTCTTTCTGATTTGCAAGTCATCTTTTCCCCGTATTTTCATACAGCAGACAGAGCAAGCTCTAGTCTTTCTCTCTTCTCATTGTGGGGCCTGAACTGTCATGACTTCCTTAAAACTCATTACCTCCTAAATATCCCAGCTTAACATATGGATGTTGGTGTGGGGGAGACACAAACATATGGTTCATAAAATTAACATCCTGATGAAATACTTGCTATTTCCTAGCAATACTCTGTCTTTTACAACGTTATGCCATTGGTTTCAATTTTCCAATAGTTTCCCTCCAGTATAGTATACAGTCAGCTATTTATATTGAATGAAGGTAAGGATTAAAATATAATTTAAAATAAGAACAGGATGTCAAGTACAACAAAATTCTGAAAAAGAGAATATTTAAAAAGAGCACTCGTGTCCTCGGGCTGCTGTAACATACACTGCAAACCGGGGGCTTAAAGCAAATTTATTCTTGATGCTGTATGTCCAAAATCAAGCTGCTAGTAGAGTTCAGTCCCTTCTAGAGAACTCTGGGAAGTGGCCGTGCCATCCTTCTATCCTAGCTTCTGATGGTTTTCAGTCCTTATTGGCTTTCCTTAGCTTGTAGATGCATGACTCCAATCTCTGCACCCACTGTTGTCACGTGTCAATCTTTTCCCTGTGAGTCTCTGTATCCTGTGACAGTCTCCTTGGTCTCTCTTTTCTCTTTTTTATAAGGACACTGGTCATATTAGATTAAGGGCCTACTGTAGTCTAGCATGATTCCATCTTAACTTTGTTAATCACATCTGCAACAACCCTATTTCCAAACAGGATCACATTTTGAGGTCCTGGAGGTTAGGACTTCAACATATCTTTTTTAAGGAACACAATCCAACCCATACTAAAAAAAAATAGAGTAAAATAAAATCAAAGATGCCAGACCATCTGAGTAGATTCTTCATGGCCTGGGTTGGTCTTTTCCTACGTGGGTTTATTTCTTATTTCCAAAACTTACACAGCTCTGTGGTATTGAGCAATTACTCAATCTCTCTGCACTGCAATTTCCTCATCCGTAATGCAAAAATAATAATAATTCCCACTTCAAGGCATTTTTATAAGGATTAAAGAGTTTGGGCATAAATAGACCATTTAAAACAGTAGCTGTCACGTAGTCCTCAGTGTGTGTGAATTTTTATTACTGCAGGCAGCTCTCAAGTAGTAGCCTCATGTTTCCAGTGTGAGTGTTGAGGGATGGACTTACCCCATTACCATGTACTTAACCTTATGTAATCTTACGTCTCTGACTTTGTTCCTTGATCTTTTGCAGTTTTCAATCTTTCTCTATTAAGAACGTTATAAAGAATGTCCATGGGATGTCTTTCCTAAAGGTATGATTAAGGCACCACATTTTATCTGTCTGAAGCAAAGAAAGTCATCAAGGAGGAAATGATTGCTGTCTTATTCCTAAAGATCAGAGTACTCAGGAATGAGCACTGGTGGCTCAGCTCTTCTCCAACAACAAACCTTGCCTTCAGAAGCATTTCTAGTTTTGCATCTTTATATACCATCACAATGAACCCCATTTAAAAGACAAAAAACAAAAGAGGAGAGGAGAGGGTTTGAGGCAGCTTGCCTAGCGAGGAACTGACTGAGAGCCAGGAAAGGCTCCAGGACATGAGAAAACAGAAAGAAACCCATGAGCTTGGTTTTTACCATCTTAACTACAAGAGAAACCCTTGACCAACTAGGGTCTTGAAGCTGCCTAAAAATTGCAGAGAGGTTGCTCCAGAAAGGGAACCCATACAGAATCTAACAGGCATCTGAGCCTAGAGCAATTTGACATCATTTTGAAAGCCTAGATACCGAGGATCTACAAACATAGCCACTGCCACTGCACTGTTCCAAGGAGGAAAAGGAACGACGAGGTGCTCCCATGCACCCCTGGGAGAGTCCTGACTGCCTTGCTGTGAGCTGTTGTTGAGACTGAGACATGAGTGGACCACACTCCCTGCAGCATCTTGCTCATGCTGCTTGCCTTGGAGGGAACCCACCATCCCTGGTCATAGGGCCAAGGTACCACTTTTGGGAGTTTAATGCTGGGTTGTGCCTCACAGGCTGAATTTGAGTTGACATGGCTGCAGCTGCCATCCCTGTGAGGGGAACAAGAAAACCAAGTTCTCTACACTCACTAAGACAGTAACTACTGTTCTGCTATGGGCTTTTGTGAGATCGAGACAAGGGGATCACATTCTACCCAGCTTCTTTCCCACAAGTCTTCCCTAAGAGGGGCCCTGTCTTCTCTGGTCCCAGGCCCAAGGTGTCATTTTAAGAATTTATTGTTGGGCTGTGCCCCATCCTCAGGCTGAGTTCAATTTAGAATAGCAGCAACTGTTGCCCTGCCAAAAAAGGACAGGGAACCAGACTCTCCTATGTATTTTTAGGACAATACCCATTGCCTTGCAATGGGTTGCTCTGAGACTGAAGCTTGAGGGGACCATACTCCCCATAGCTTCTTGCCCATGCTCCTTGCCATGGAGGGTCTCCACCCTCTCTGGTCATAGGCCCAAGGCACCACTTGGGGAGTTTAATGCTGGGCTGGGCCCTACCCTTGGGCTGAGTTTTAGTTGGCATGGCTGCAGTCACCATCTGGCTGATGTGGGACAAGGAAACCAAGCTCTTCTATACATACCTTGGACAATACCCACTGCCCTGCTATGGGCTTCTGTGAGACTGAAAATTGAGTGGATCACAATCCTTACAGCTTCTGCCCATGCTGTTTGCCTAAGGGGCATGCATAAGCAGCCCATGCTGATTTCTCTCGTCACAGGCCCACAGATGGCATCATTTTGATAGTTTAACACTGGGCTGTGCCCCACTCTCAAACCAAGTTCAAGATGATACAGCTGCAGCCACCACCCAGCTGGGAGAGGAATAAGGGAAATCAAGCTCCCCTAAGCACATTTTGGACAATACCCACCATCACGCTTCTATAGGTGGCTGTGAAACCTTGGAGCAGTCTGTCCAATCCATTGAAGCTACCTGGACCACTATCTGGGATGGCTTGGGTCCCAGTGGGTTGCTCCACCACTGTTATTGCAATCACCCACACAATCCATGCTGCCCACAGATCTGGCCCACTGCTTTCACTACTAGCTTCTAAGCAGCCACCTGAAGGTCCAAGAATCAGCCCTCTAGGACCCACGAATACCAGAGCCAGTGTAAGCTGCTCTGGACCCTTAAAGCATGTTCACCCCACTGCTACCACCACTGGGGCATGAAGACTCACTCAGTTGTTATTCAAGTCCCCCAAAAACTTCACCACACCTCAACTAATTACCCCAAGCCATCAAGGAAATCACAGATGCTACTGACCCTGTGTATTGCTGAAAAAGTCATACTGAGATCACACTAATGCAGGCACCCGAAATCAAAGCCAAAGTACCCTACTCAATCAACAGCATACATACATCTTCAGGAAGAAATTCTCCCCTACAAAGGCAATTTCAAAAAATCAAAACAAGTGACTGCTACATCAGGTGCATATATTTCAATGTAAAGACACACAAATCATGAAAAAGCAAAAAAATATAACAAAGGACCACAATTGTGCAGCTAGAAATCCAAATCAAATAAAATTTCTAAAAATGCCAGATCATAAACTGAAAATATTGATTTTTAAAGAAGTTCAGTGAGATGCAAGGGAAATCTGAAAATGTATACAAAGAAAAAAATATCAATTCAGGCTATCCTAAGAAATTTACCAAGAAGATAGGTATCTTAAAATAAGAACCAAGCATAAATTCTAGAAGTAAAAAAATCCTTGAAGGAAATGCAAAATACTTTTGAAAGTTTCAGTAACAGACTAGACCAAGCAGAAGAAAGAATCTCAGAACTTGAAGACAGGTCTTTTGAAATAATCCAGTCAGACAAAAATAACGGAAAAGGAATGAACAAAGAATTTCAGACATCTGGGACTACATAAGGTGACGAAACTTGTGAATTATTGGTGTTCCTGACGGGGAACAGAGATAAAAATGTTCAAAAAGCCTACTTAAGGAATTAATTGTGGAAAACTTTCCAGTCTAGCAAGAGAGTCACACATCTAGATACAGGAGGTCCAATGTTTCCCAGGTAAATACATTGCAAAAAGAAATTCATCCAGCATATTATATTAAGAATGTCTAGGCCAGGCATGGTGGCTCACATCTGTAATCTCAGCACTTTGGGAGGCCGAGGCAGGCAGATCACTAGGTCAGGAGCTCGAGACCATCCTGGCTAACACAGTGAAACCCCGTCTCTACTAAAAATACAAAAAATTAGTCGGGCCTGGTGGTGGGCACCTGTAGTCCCAGCTACTCAGGAGGCTGAGGCAGTAGAATGGCGTGAACCCAGGAGGCAGAGCTTGCGGTGAGCCAAGATCTTGCCACTGCACTCCAGCCTGGGTGACAGAGTGAGACTCCGTCAAAAAAAAAAAAAAAAAAGGAAAGAAAAAAAGAAGAAAATTACGAAGAGAAAAGCATCTAGTCGCCTATGACAGAAACTCCCTCTAACAAATAGTACACATTTTAGGAGAAATGAATGAGATGAGTAGAAGAGAGTGAGATGGCATTTTTACAATTCTAAGAGAACAACAACAAAAGACCTGCCAGTCAAGAATTTCAAATCCTGCTAGTATAAGCTTCACAAATAAAGAAGGAATAAAGTATTTCCCAGACAGGTGAAAAACAAAAGAATTTGTCACCACTAGACTGGTCCTACAGGAACTGTTCAAAGAGTACTTATACATTGAAACAAAAGGCCGATATTCCCAAAAACACTTGGAAATATAAAATCCACAGTTCTTATAAAACAATAACACAAAGAAGGAAGAGAAATAAATCAAATGGCAACACAAGAGAATCTCATCAAAATACAAAGATAAAAAGACAGAATAAGAAAGAAACAAAGAATTTACAAGACAACTTGAAACAATTAACAATGCAACAGAAACAAAGGCTCATATATTATATTACATTTGAATGTAAATGGATTAAATGATGCACTTAAATGAAACAGATTGGCAGAAATGATTAAAACATATGATCTGACTATATGCTACCTCCAAGAAACTAACCTTACTTATAAAGACAGATATAGACTGAAAGTAAAGGGATAGGAAAAGATATTCCATGGAAACTGAAACCAAAGGTAAGCAGGTGTAGTTATACTTATATCAAATAAAAGTATACTTTAAATAAAAAAAAATACAAGATCATTATAAAATGACAATGGAATAAATTCAGGAAGAGAATAAAACAATCCTAAATATATATAAGCCCAATATCGCTGCACTCAAATTCAAAAACAAATATTACTAGACCTAAAGAAAAAGACGGACAGCAATACAGTAATAGTGGAGGACTTCAATACCCCACTTACAGCACCCGACAAATCATTGCGACAGAAAATTAACTAACTTAATTAGGCGTTAGACCAAATGGACTTAAAAGACGTTTCAGAACATTCTACCAAATGCAGAATATACATTCCTTTTATTAGAACGTGGAACATTCTTTAAGATAGAACATGTTTTAGGCCACAAAAAGAGTCTTAAACTTTTTTTTTAATCGAAATTGTATCAAGTATCTTCTCAGACCAGAGTTGAATAAAACTAGAAACTAACACCAAGAAGAACTTCAGGAACTATACAAATAAATGGAAATTCCAAAGTGTGCTCCTAAACAATCACTTGGTCAATGAAGAAATTAAGACAGGAATTCAAAATTCTGAAACAAATAAAAATGAAATCACAGCATACCAAAACCTGTGTAATATAGCAAAAGCAATGCTAAGAGAAAAGTTTATAGCATTAAATGCCTACATCAAAAAAAGTAGAAAGATCACAAATTAACAATTAACGTTATACCTTAGGCAACTAGAAAAAAAAAAAAGAACAAACTAAACCCAAATTGAGCACAAGAAAAAAATTAATGATCAGGAAAGAACTAAATTCAGTAGAGACAAAGAACAATAAAAAAAATCAACAAAACGAAAAGTTTATTCTTCAAAGTGATTTACAAAAATGATAATCACAAACTACAGTAACCAAAAAAGAAGAGAAAATTTAAATAAACCCATTCAGAAATAAAAAATGAGACACTACAACTGATACCACAGAAACAAAAAAGATCAGCAGAGACTATTATAAATAATTTATGCTCAAAAATTGGAAACCTAAAGGAAATAAGTAAATTTCTGGAAAAAAATACAACCTCCTGAGATTGCATCTACAAGAAACAAAACTTCTGAACAGATTGACAATGAGTAGCAAGATTGACTCAGTAATTAAAAAAAAAAAACTCCCAAAAAGAACAACCAAAAGCCCAGTACCAGATGGATTCACAGCTGATTCTAACAAATATAACATGAAAAACTAATACCAATACTCTTAAAAATATTCCAACTAATCAAGGAGGAAAAAGTTTTCCCTAATTCACTCTGTGAAGCTAGTATAAGCCTGAAACTAACTAAAACCAGATAAGGACAAAAAAAAAAAAAAAGAATGAAAGAAAAACTACAGGCCAATATCCGTTATGAACATAGATGCAAAACCCCTCAACAAAATGCTAGCAAATTGAAGCCAACAACACAAGACAAAGATAACATTCTATGATCAGGTAAGATTTATCCCAGGGTTGCAAAGATGGCTCAAGATATGTAAATAAATAAATGTAATACATCACAGAAAGATAATTAAGACAAAAACTGTATGATCATCTCGGTAGATACAAAAAAGGCATTGGATAAAATTTAGCATACGTTTATGATAAAACTCATCAATAAACTAGGCATAGATGGAACAAACCTTAATATAATAAAAACAACATGGAACAAACCCATAACCAACATCATACTCAATAAGAAAAAGTTGAAAACATTCTATCTAAGAACTGGAACAAGACAACAATGCCCACCTTCACTACTCTTATTCAATATAGTGCTAGAAGTCCTCACCAGAGCAATCAGAAATAGAAAAAAAGTCACCCAAATTGAAAAAGGAAGTTAAATTATCTCTGTTCACTGATGAGATGGTCTTATATTTAGAAAACCCTAATGACTCCACCAAAAACTCTTAAAGTTGATAAATGAATTCAGTAAAATTTCAGGATACAATATTAATAGACAGAAATCAGTAGCATTTCTATAGACTAATAATGATCTAGCCAAGGATCAAATCAAGAAGGCAATTCAATTTACAATAGCCACAAAAATGTTTAGGAATATATTTAACCAATGAGGTGAAAGATTTGTATAAAGAGAACTACAGAAATCATAGATAACACAAACAAATGGAAAAACATCCTATGCTTATGGATAGGAAGACTCCAGCCTGGGAGAGAGAGACTCCATCTTATTAAAAAAAAAGGAAGAATCAATATCATTAGAATGATAATACTACTTGTATTAGTTAGAATTCTCTAGAGGGACAGAACTAAAGGAATGTATATATGAGTTTATTAACTTATTAACACGAGTTAATTATTACAAGTTATTAATTATTATCACATTAGTTATTATTATTAAGTATTAACTCACACTATCACAATGTCCCACAATACGCCATCTACAGGCTGAGGAGCAAGGAGATCCAGTCCAAGCTCAAAAACTGAAGAACTTGGAGTCCGATGTTCAAAGGCAGGAAGCATCCAGCATAGGAGAAAGATGTAGGCTGGGAGGCTAGGCCAGTCTCTCTTTTCACATTTCTCTGCCTGCTTATAGCCTAGCTGCTTTGGCCGATGATTAGATTGTGCCCACGCAGATTAAGGGTGGGTCTGCCATTCCCAGCCCACTAACTCAGATGTTAATCTTCTTTGGGAATACCCTCACAGGCACACCCAGGATCAATACTTTGTAACCTTCAATCCAATCAAGTTGACACTCAGTATTAACCATCACACTGCCCAAAGAAATCTACAGATTCAACATAATCTCTATGAAATTACTGATGCTGTTTTTTTAGAGAATTATAAAAAAAATCTTAAAATTCATATGAAATTAAAAAAGAGCCCGTATAGCCAAAACAATTCTAAGCAAAAGGAACAAAGCTGGAGGCATTACATTACCTGACTTCAACTTACACTACTAGACTACAAATAGTAACCAAAACAGCATGGTACTGGTATAAAAATAGACACATAGATCAATGGAACAGAATAGAGTTCCGAGAAATAAAGTCACATACCTAAAACCATCTGATTTTTGACAAAGTCAACAAAAATATACACTAGAGTAAAGACACCTATTTCAGTAGAAAGTGCTTGACAAATTGGGCTGCCCTATGCAGAAGAATTAAACTAGCACCATACCTCTTAACATATACAAAAATTAACTGAATATGGATTAAATATCTAAATATAAGACCTGTAGTTATACAAATTCCACAAGAAAATCTAAGAAAAACTTTTCTGGTTATTGGCTTAGGCAAATAATTTATGACAAAGTCCTCAAAAGCAAATGCGACAAAAACAAAAATAGACAAATGGGATGTAATTCAACTAAAAAGCTTCTGCACAGCAAAAGAAATAATCAACAGAGTAAACAGACAACATGTAGAATGGGAAAAAATATTTGAAAACTATGCCATTGACAAAAGGCAAATATCTAGAATCTACAAGGAACTCAAACAGCATAATGAGGATAAAGCAAATAACCCTAATAAAAAAGGGAACAAAGGACATGAGCAGACATTTTTCAAAAGAAGACACATAAGTGGCCAACAAACATGAAAAAGTGCTCAACATCACTAATCATCAAATTAAAACCAAAATGAGATACTATTTTATACCAGGCAGAATGGCTACTTCTAAAAAGTTAAAAAAAAAAAAAGAAAAAAAAGATATTGATGGGACTGCTTATACACTTAGTATAACCTTTATGGAAAATAGTATGGAGATTTCTCCAGGAATTAAAAATAGAACTACCATTTGATCTAGCACCTGAATACTGGTTATCTACCCAAAAATGAAGAAATCACTGTATCAAAAACATGTCTGCACTCATATGTTTATTGCAGCACTATTTACAATAGCAAAGATATGGAATAAATGTTAAGTGTCCATCATTGGAGGCATAAACACACACACACACACACACACACACACATGCACACACACATACATACATATTCCAGGGTATGTTTGTGTATACATTTGTATCTATGTATGAAAGTACACACATACACACATAAATTCCATGGTAGTATTCCATGGTGTGTGTGTATATATATCCAAAACAATGAAGTCATGTCTTTTGCAACTGGAGGCTATTATTTTAACTGAAATAACTCAGAAACAGAAAAATCAAATACAGAATATTCTCATTTATAAGTGGGAGCTAAATAATGGGTAGACATGAACATAGAGAGTAGAATACTATACATAGGAGACTTCAAAACGTGGGAGGTAGGAGAGGAGTGAGGGTTAAAAAATTTACCTATTGGGTACAATGTTCACTATTCAGGTAATGAATACATTAAAAGTCTAAACTTCACTACTACAAAATATATGCATGTAAGAAATCTGTATATGCATGCCGTATAAATATTTTTTATTTATTTACTTTTTAAATATACTTTAAGTTCTGGGATACATGCACAAAACGTGAAGGTTTGTAACGTAAGTATGCATGTGCCAAAGTGGTTTGCTTTACCCATCAACCCATCATCCACATTAGGTATTTCTCCTAATGCTATCCCTCCCCAATGACCTGGCTCCCTGGACAGGACCCAGTGTGTGATGCTCCCCTCCCTGTGTCCATGTATTCCTATTGTTCAACTCCCATTTATAAGTGGGAACATGCAGTGTTTGGTTTTCTGTTCCTGTGTAAGTTTGCTGAGAATGATGCTTTCCAGCTTCATCTATGTCCTTGCAAAGGGACATGGTTTTTTTATGGCTGCATAGTATTCCATGGTGTATTTGTGCCACATTTTCTTTATCCAGTCTATCACTGATGGGCATTTGGGTTGGTTCAAAGTCTTTGCTATTGTGAATGGTGCGGCAATAAACATACGTGTGCAGGTGTCTTTATAATAGCATGATTTATAATCCTTTGGGTATATTCCCAGTAATGGGATTGCTGGGTCAAATGGTATTTCTAGTTCTAGATCCTTGAGGAATTGCCACACTGTCTTCCACAATGGTTGAACTAACTTACACTCTCACAAACAGAGTGAAAGCATTCCTATTTCTCCACATCCTTTCCAGCATCTGTTGTTTCCTGACTTTTTAATGATCACCATCCTAACTGATGTGAGATGGTATCTCATTGTGGTTTTGATTTGCATTTCTCTAATGACCAGGGATAATGAGATTTCTTCACATCTTTGTTGATCACATAAATGTCTTCTTTTGAGGAGTGTCTGTTCATATCCTTTGCCCACTTTTTGATGGGGTTGTTTGTTTCTTGTAAATTTGTTTAAGTTCCTTGTAGATTCTGGATATTAGCCCTTGGTCAGATGGATAGATTGCAAAAATTTTCTCCTTTTCTGTAGTTGCCTGTTCGCTCTAATAATAGTTTATTTTGCTGTGCAGAAGCTCTTTAGTTTACTTAGATCCCATTTGTCAATTTTGGCTATTGTTGATGTTGCTTTTGGTGTTTTAGTCATGAAGTCTTTGCTCATGCCTATGTCCTGAATGGTATTGCCTAGGTTTTCTTCTAGGGTTTTTATGGTTTTAGGTCTTACATTTAAGTCTTTAATCCATCTTGAGTTAATTTTTGTATAAGGTATAAGGAAGGGGTCCAGTTTCCGTTTTCTGCTTATGGCTAGCTAGTTTTCCTAACTCCATTTATTAAATAGGAAATCCTTTCCCCATTGCTGGTTTTTGTCAAATTTGACAAAGATCAGATGGTTTAGATGTGTGGCATTATTGCTGAGGCCTCTGTTCTGTTCCATTGGTCTATATACACGTTTTGGTACCAGTACCATGCTGTCTTGGTTACTGTAGCCTTGTAGTAGAATTTGAAGTCAGGTAGCATGATGCCTCTAGCTTTGTTCTTTTTGCTTAGGATTGTCTTGGCTATACAAGCTCTTTTTGGTTTCATATTAAATTTAAAGTAGTTTTTTCTAATTCACGAGAACTTCGTAAAGGATACACAATATATCAATAGCCGAATATCAATAATATCAATAGCCGAATATACCAAGTGGAAGAAAGGATATCAGAGATTGAAGATCAACTTAATAAAGGAGAGTGTGAAGACAAGACTAGAGAAAAAAGAATGAAAAGGAACAAACAAATCCTCCAAGAATATCGAACTGTGTGAAAAGACCAAACGTACATTTGATTGGTGTACCTGAAAGTGATGGGGAGAATGGAACCAAGCTGGAAAACACTCTTCAGGATATTATCCAAGAGAACTTCCCCAACCTAGCAAGACAGGTCAGCATTCAAATTCAGGAAATACAGAGACACCATAAAGATACTCCTCGAGAAGAGCAACCCCAAGACACATAATCATCAAATTCATGAAGGTTGAAATGAAGAGAAAGGTCGAGTTACCCACAAAGGGAAGACCACCAGACTAACAGTGGATCTCTCTTCAGAAACCCTACAAGCCAGAAGAGAGTGGGGGTCAATATTCAACATTCTTAAAGAAAAGAATTTTCAACCCAGAATTTCATATCCAGCCAAAATAAGCTTCATAAGTGAAAGACAAATAAAATCCTTTACAGACAAGCAAATGCTGAGAGATTTTGTCACCACCAGGCCTGCCTTACAAGGGCTCCCGAAGGAAGCACTAAATACGGAAAGGGAAAATCAGTACCAGCCACTGCAAAAACATACCAAATTGTAAAGATCATCGACACTATGAAGACACTGCATCAACTAACGTGCACAATAAACAGCTAGCATCATAATGACAGGATCAAATTCACTCATAGCAATATTAACCTTAAACTTAAATAGGCTAAATGCCCCAATTAAAAGACACAGACGGGCAAACTGGATAGAGTCAAAACCCATCAGTGTGCTGTATTCAGGAGACTCATCTCATGTGCAAAGGTGCACATTGGCTCAAAATAAAGGGATGGAGATATATTTACCAAGCAAATGGAAAGCAAAGATGGCAGGGGTTGCAATACTAGTCTCTGATAAAAGACATTAATCCAACAAAGATTAAAAAAGAAGAGCATTACATAATGGTAAAGGGATCAATGCAACAAGAAGAGCTAACTATCATAAATATATATGCACCCAATACAGGAGCACCCAGATTCATAAAGCAAGTTCTTAGAGACGTACAAAGAGACTTAGACTTCCATACAGTAATAGTGGGAGATTTTAACACCCCACTGTCCATATTAGATCAACAAGACAGAAAGTTAACAAGGATATTCAGGACTTGAACTCAGCTCTGGACCAAGCGGACCTAATAGACATCTACAGAACTCTCCACCCCAAATCAATATAACATACATTTTTCTCAGCACCATATTGCACTTATTCTAAAACTGACCACATAATTGGAGGTAAAACACTCCTCAGAAAATGTAAAAGAATGGAAATCATAACAAACAGTCTCTCAGACCACAGTGCAATCAAATTAGAACTCAGGATTAAGAAACTCACTCAAAACTGCACAACCACATGGAAACTGAACAACCTGCTCCTGAATGACTACTGAGTAAATAACGAAATTAAGGCAGAAATAAATAAGGTCTTTGAAACCAATGAGAACAAAGACACAACGTACTAGAATCTCTGGAACACAACTAAAGCAGTGTTTAGAGGGAAATTTATAGCACTAAATGCCCACAGGAGAAAGCAGAAAATATCTAAAATCAATGCCTTAACATCACAATTAAGAGAACTAGAGAAGCAAGAGCAAACACATTCAAAAGCTAGCAGAACACAAGAAATAACTAAGATCAGAGCAGAACTGAACAGATACAGACATGAAAAACCCTTCAAAAAAAAAAATCAATGAATCCAGGATCAGGTTTTGTGAAAAGATGAACAAAATAGACAAACCACTAGCCAGACTAATAAAGAAGAAAAGAGAGAAGAATGACATAGACAGAATAAAAGATGATAAAGGGGATATCACAACTAATCCCACAAAAATACAAACTACCATCAGAGATTACTATAAACACTTCAACACAAATAAACTAGAAAATATAGAAGAAATGGATAAATTCTTGGACACATAACACCTTCCCAAGCCTAAACCAGGAAGAAGTCAAACCGCTGAATAGACCAATAACAAGTTCTGAAATTGGGGCAGTAATTAATATCTTACCAACCAAAAAAAAAAAAAAAAAAGCCCAGGACCAGACAGATTCACAGCCGAATTCTACCAGAGGTACAAAGAGAAGCTGGTACCATTCCTTCTGAAACTATTCCAAACAATAGAATAAAAAGGAATCCTCCCTAACTCATTATATGAGGCCAGCATCATCCTGATACCAAAACCTGGCAGAGACACAACAAAACAAGAAAATTTCAGGCCAATATCCCTGATGAACACCGCGGCGAAAATCCTCAATAAAATACTGGCAAACCGAATCCAGCAGCACATTAAAAAGCTTATTCACCATGATCAAGTCAGCTTCATCCATGGGTTGCAAGGCTGGTTCAACGTATACAAATCAATAAACGTAATCCATCACATAAACAGAACCAATGACAAAAACCACACGATTATTTCAATAGATGCAGAGAAGGCCTTTGATAAAATTCAACACCACTTTATGCTGAAAACTCTCAATAAACTCTGTATTGATGGAATCTATTTCAAAATAATAAGAGCTATTTATGACAAACCCACAGCCAATATCATACTGAATGGGCAAAAGCTGGAAGCATTCCCTTTGAAAACCGGCACAACACAAGAATGCCGTCTGTCACCACTCCTATTCAATATAGTATTGGAAGTTCTGCCCAGGGAAATCAGGAAAGAGAAAGAAATAAAGGGTATTCAAATAGGAAGAGAGGAAGTCAAATTGTCTCTCTTTGTAGATAACATGATTGTATATTTAGAAAATGTTGGGAAAAGCTGAGTGTTGGGAGAAGCTGAGGCAGGGCTTGTATGTCTGACGCAATGTAAAAGACTCTTGGAACATGTCCAGGGTCTAAAACCCCTTGTGGCCTTTGGAACACCAAGCTCTGTGCTAAAGGATGGAAGGCTACCCTGACGTGCCATAATCTAAGCCCAGGGCATAAAATCCCTCGTGGCTTGGATAGAATCCAGGGCTTGTGGCTCTGGAATGTGTCTAGACTTGCTGGCTCCTTGCTCCTTGCTTTCCCAGGATCCATTGTATCTTGAGTTAAAAGAACCTGCTCTCCATTATCCCAAGTAGCAGAGCAAATGCTAAACCATCACAGCTGTAAATCATGTGCTTAATACAACACGCCCTTTGGACCTCCACATTCTCACCACGTTTCTTTGTTGAATTGCCAATAAATAATGTGGACTCCCAGAGTTCGGGGCCTTCACAGCCTCCACAATTGCAAGGGCCCCCTGGTGCCCATATTTCTTTCTCAAACTGTCTTTTTCTCAATCCTTTGACTCCACTGGACTTTGTCACCCACACGACCTGGTGTTGGGTCTGATCACACCAACATTCCTGGCTACTCAATGTGGGGCGACAAAGACCTTGGTGAAGGAAGGCTAGAGCGCGTGAAAGTGGAGGATGCATCATCAAAGGACACCCGAATGTCTAAAAGAAGCTCGGCAGGAAAGCTGAGCGCTCAGAAGAACCAGGGTAACAAGGGGACAAAGTGAAAGCAGACATTCTGCTTATTTAAATTTCTTAAGGCATTTATTACAAAGATGGGGAGTGAAAGTTAGTACTCAGAATTTGTTATCACCCTTAGTGCAGTAAAGCAGTTTTGCCCATCGTTCCCAGAACCAGGGACTATGGAGTTGGATGAATGGGAGAGAATTGGCAGAGATTTTTAAAAAGCGTATAAAGATGGAGCAAAAATTTCACTCTCAGTTTGGTCAATGTGGGAGCTAATAAAAGCAGCTCTTGAGCCATTTCAAACAGATGATGAGACAGATTCAGATGAGGAAGAGGTGGATGAGTGTAAAAAACTAACTTCAAATTCTGAATGTGAGGAACAGAAACTGGAGGAAGTTAAAGAAAAGAAAGGGAAACTGAAAAAAGTATGTTTTACTAGCCCTTCGGCTCCACCTGCTGAATTAAGTGAATGGCCACCTCCTCTCTCTCCCCTTAATGGGTGAGAAAATGAATTAGCTACAAAACTTAGCCCTCCTGTAGCTGCAACATTAAAACCTGGAGCAATTGGTAGTATTAAGACCCAGTGGAATCTGAGGCTTGTTTATTCAGAGAGCACCTCAATAAATTGAGGCATATCCGGCACAGCCAGTGCCCTTACAAACAGCAACAATTGTCTCCTGCTGTGGTGAGCAGTGCTGCCGTGGACCTTTGCAATGCAGTTCCCATTTCCCTGCTTCCTGGGGAGCCGCCGGAGATGGTCCCCAGGGGAGTTGGGGGACCCTTTCCCTCAGAAACAGTCTATTACTTGAAAGATCTAGAGGTGTCACTGTGCATGTGAGAATGATTGGTTCTGATTATACCGGAGAAATTCAATTAGTTATTAGTTCCTCAACTGTGTGGTCTGCTTCCCTAGGAGAAAGAATTGCTCAGTTGTTGACACGAAGCTGGGAAGCAGCACAGTGAAAAGAACAGGAGGCTTTGGTAGTACTAATCCAACAGGAAAGGCTGTATATTGGGTTAATCAAGTGTCTGACAAAAGATCTATTTGTACAGTAAACCTGCTGTTGGATGCTTACAGATTGACACACAGGCCTGGTTGGCAGTAGTCCCCGGAAAAAATAAATCATAGGCTGCTTTGCATAGGGCAAGTAAAGTCATCTTGAAGCTTCAGTTTCATGGTTAACCTGCCTCTGCAGATTTAATGAGCACACAGGCATGATATGGGCTGAATGTGTTCATTGTGGCATTTGTGGCTTTTATGATGGGAATGTTCAACCTCTACTCCTACTACCTTGGTGAAAAACAAAATGAAGCCTTCAAAACAGAGTTTTAAGACACTGTTCTGGGCTATCTTTGGACTTTCTGAAGTGAAATCAGTGGTCATCAACTATAACCACAAATCAATTGAAAACATTGGTTATGTTCTTTATGGAGTCCATAATGTTACAATGGTCGTTGTTTTGCTAAAATTGCCATGATCAACAATTTATTCCAGGAAATTGAGGATGACGCTGATGTGGAGTGGAAATTTGCAAGGGCCAAACTCTGGTTTTCCTGCTTTGGGGAGGGGAGAGCACTTCCTGTTCCCTTCAATCTAGTGCCAGGTCCGAGGTCCCTGTTTTGTCTCTTGCTGAAGCTTAAAGGGTGGATTTCTGAGCTCTACCCAAGGTCATTAAAAAGGTTTCCAGGAAAGATGTAGAGATAAGTAAGTAAAGTAGAGATAAGTAAGTAGAGACAAGTAAGTAGAGCTAAGTATAAACAGAGATAGAGGTAAGTAGAGAGAGAGGTAAGTAGAGAGAGAGGTAAGTAGAGAGAGATAAGTAGAGAGAGAAGTAGAGAGATGAAGACTAACAATATAAGGTCAGTGCCCTAAAGAGGTACTGATAAGTGCCCTAAAGAGGTACAAAAGCAAAGACTAGCAGAGATTTGCAGGGACAGACAAGAACATTCTGAATTATAGAAATTAGTTATGGCTCAAAGGGCAAATATAAAAGGAATAGAGAGGAGGGAGGTAAGGATAAAAATGCTCTTTCTTTTCTCTCCAACAAGACCTGTTGGTCCTTTAACTAAACTTAATCAAAGGGTGGATGCATTGGTGTCTGCAGCTTTTGCTGATGCACAAACATTCCATTCTTTAACTCATCTTAATGCCGCAGGCCTTAGAAAAAGATGTGGTCACATAAAAAGAGCTGGGAAAAAGGAAAGATAATTATATGAGGAAGAGGATTTGCTATGTCTCTCCAGGTGACAATCAGGTGCCTAGGTGGGTGCCCACCAAACATCTGAAGATCTATCATGAGCCACAGCATCTAGTGGACCCACCTGTACAGTGCGAATTGAAGGTTTGAAAAGCCTCGATTTGCTTTCTTTGTGCCTTCTGTTAGAAGGGGCCTGTTTCTCATTATCAGTAGCCTCCCAGCTACAGCCACAAAAGTTTTTGCTTCTGTTTCAGTAGATTTACTAACATAGGGGTGAGGGAATGCTTGTATTTTTGCAGGAGATGAGTGAATCGTGAGGATGCCCTCAAGATGTGTATGACCATGAATAGGAGACTGCAGGGACCCATGGATCCCAACCATGGACCAGGTTCCCCCAATATGAGCCATAAGCCAGTTGAATCTGAATGCGAAGATGGAACAAAGACCGACCAGAGTCATGAGCTTAATGGACCAATGCTTTCTGACTCAGATCCTCTCTACCCTGAATATAAGAGACCCTAATAGTTAGGCAGGAGTATCATCACCCCTATTCAGCATGAAGAAGTTACAGAAGACGGACCTTCATCCTTCTGCAACCCCTAGGATTAGGGATCCTCTTGTAAAAGGGAAAAGGGGAGATATGTGGGAAGCATTCAAACTAGAGTGACTCCAGTTTGAATAAGGGCTAAGAAAAATGCAGTTGAATCACCAATTGGCAATTAAGGGCTGCACAGCCTGCAATCGCCTTGCTCAATTAAAAGAGGTTACCTTTTATGCTAGTAATAATGATAGCTAGTAATAATGATAGTAATAATGATACCTTCTCTTTTACAAAAAAGAGAAGGGGGGCATGTTGGGAAAAGCTGAGTGTTGGGAGAAGCTGAGGCAGGGCTTGTATGTCTGACGTAATATAAAAGACTCTTGGAACATGTCTAGGGCCCAGGGTCTAAAACCCCTTGTGACCTTTGGAACACCAAGCTCTGTGCTAAAGGGTGGAAGGCTACCCTGATGCACCGTAATCTAAGCCCAGGGCATAAAATCTGTTGTGGCCTGGATAAAATACAGGGCTCGTGGCTCTGGAATGTGTGTAGATTTGCTGGCTCCTTGCTTCTTGCTCTCCCAGGATTCATTGTATCTTGAGTTAAAAGAACCTGCTCTCCGTTATCAAGTAGCAGAGCAAATGCTAAACCATCACAGCTGTAAATCACGTGCTTAATGCAACGCACCCTTTCGACCTCCACATTCTCACCACCTGTTTCGCTGTTGGATTACCAATAAATAACGTGGGCTCCCAGAGCTCAGGGCCTTTGCAGCCTCCACAATCGCGATGGCCCCCTGGTGCCCACTTTAATTCTCAAACTGTCTTTTTCTCAATCCTTTGACTCCGCCGGACTTTGTCACCCCCATGACCTGGTGTTGGGTCTGATCACCCCAATAAGAAAACCCCATTGTCTCAGGCCAAAATCTCCTTAAGCTGATGAGCAACTTCAGCAAAGTCTAAGGATAAAAATTAAATATACAAAAATCACAAGCATTCCTGGAATACACATGAGTAATAGACAAATAGCCAAATTATGAGTGAACTCCCATTCACAGTTGCTACAAAAAGAATAAAATACCTAGGAATCCAACTCACAAGGGATGTGAAGGACCTCTTCAAGGAGAACTAGAAACCACTGCTCAAGAAAATAAGAGAGGACACAAACAAAAGGAAAAACATTCCATGCTCATGGATAGGAAGAATCAATATCATGAAAATGGCCATACTGCACAAAGTAATTTACAGATTCAATATATGTACATATTTTAATAAGACATTGAATTTTTTTTAAAAAAAGGAAACCCCAAACTAGTACATAATATCAATTACTTATATGATATTTATGCATAAGTGTTGAATAGCTTATTAAAATATAATAGTCAAATTTACCATAAGTGAAGATAATTATTTTTAAAACAAATTCTATAACAAAATAATTCCAAAAGACAAATTATTTTAATATTTTGCACATTTCCTTATTGTTTCCCCACCTCATCCAAATTTTTAGCCATCTATGTTCCCTAATACCTGATTCTTGGAGTACTTGGTTTGAAATTTGTATCCATAGCTTCTTTTCTCTTCTAATGTATATCTAGGTGAATTTTGTGTAAATATCAAAAACATATTTAAAAAGAAAGAGTATTTGTAGAACAAATAGAAAAATAATTCACAATGATAATCCTCCATAGATAAAGCAGCCTAATTTTAGTTCAAACTAGGAATCTATTTGCAAATCAAATGTCACAAATTTCAAGATTTGTAAATATTCTCATCACATACTCTTATACTAAAGGGAATTTCTAAATGAAAAAGTTATATTCATAGTGATTTTGAGTTAGTTAGCAGTACACATGATATTATATAATTATTCCTTATTGAATACAAAATGCTAATGTACCTACTTGAAGGGCATACATAAATCCCAGTAGTTCATTTCTAAAATCATCTATAATATGCTCACTTTTAATTGTAAATTATTAGTTTAAATGTTACTTTCTACAGTAGATTTAAATTCCCACTTGTTATCTATAATTGTTATCATAGACGATTTCTGTTTTACATATGAATCTCATTTTTTATTAGGGTCTTTACTATATTATATTAACATAGTAAATATTGCTTTTAATAAAATATATTGTGAAGTGGTCATCTTATATTTAAAATATTTAACATAGTAAATATTGTTTTTAATAAAATATATTGTGATATGTGGTCATCTTATTTAAAATATTGTAATGATAGTTTTAAAATGACATAAATAAGTAGATCTATTCAGTTGATTATAAAATAAATTCAAGAGTTTATCACATGTACCTCAATTTATGGATACAATCTAAGTTGTTTCTAGAATGTTTCTTGGTCAATTATACCTAATAATTTTACTTATATCATTAACACTTCTATACTACCCTAAAAGATCTTCATATAATCAATGAAAATTAGTGGTGATATTTAAAGGTTATGCTGAGTTATATAAACGGTATTTTTTTAAATTAAAGCTTCAAATAGGCAAAATAAATTGGTAACATAATTTGTTTTGTATTTTTTTGTTTCAACTATATATATTTATGAAAATAACATTAACAATTCCCCATGCAATATATGCAGTATCCTTAATGATTCAAAGTGTGTCTAGCAAAAGTAAGTTCTATACAAGTGTCTATTAAATATTAAATTCAATGAATGCATTTCTATACTTTCTGTTGTTATAAAATAATATGTACTAGCTGTGGGCACTGATTCAAAAGAAGTAAAAGCTGAAATAGGAAAAGGTTTTTTGTTGATAAATCTTAATGGCTAATCTGTAGAGAGCTTTGAATAGGTTCTGATGGTGTATGAGGTTGAAATAGACTCCACACTCTTAGAGTGTAAACTCTAGAAATGAAAATTATGCTCATATGTAAATCATTGTATAACACAATATTAAATATAAGGTTAATGGTACAAGAACAAAAGTTATGACGTGGTTTTAGAAGAAGATTTCCTTCCAGCTGTGTAAATTAGAAAATGATTTGACCTCAGGCTTTCATAAATATAAAACAGACAAGTGGAGTAACTCAAGTAGTGTATGGTGAACAATTTAATTGGCTTGTAGTTGGAAGCAAAATAAAGCAGGGATTATGTAGCAAAAAAAAATTAGATCAGACAAGATGGGAAAAGTCATCTTGGGGACACATATCCTGGGCCTTATATTAAAATTAAGGTAATTTCATTTGGTATATAATGAAGCCATTTAAAAAGATTTTATGTAAAATGTAACAATTTTTATGGCTTTGGGAATATTAATCTAGCAACATTTTGTCATCTCAAATGCAACAAGAGGCGAGAAGTCTATTGAAGTTTAATGCAATAGTTCAGGGAAGAGGCAGTCAGTTTAAGTACACTTGAAATAAAGTGATGCCAGTAGGATTGGAGAAAAAGAAAAGAGAATAGTGAGTACAAAACTGTTAATAAAAGACACAAGAATTAGAGGCAAAGAAGAAAGTTTAAAAGAGCCACGACTCCATTCTAGAAATGTTGTATGGATGTGCCACAAAAATATCCAGATCCAGTACTGAGCAGTAGTGTGGAAATGCTGAACGCTAATCAGGCAAATGGTCTAACATCTACACCTGTTGTTAAAATTTTATTTTTATGAATTACCGAATCGGAACTTGAAAAAGTAAAGATTTTGACTATCTACATTGGAAGTCCCTGAGATGCTTACTAAAATGTGGATTTCAAAGCCATCCCCTAAACTACTAAATCAAAACGTGTTTAAATTCACTAACCTTATAACCTTATTTTATTTCTTCATACTGGTGCTATCATTAAATTCTACATATTAATTTTGGGCTAAAATATAGACGTCTTTTATAATAATGAATAAAAATTATAACAGTAAAGACATATTTTTGAACACATCATTTAACCCTGATGTTTCAAGAGAACTTTACTATAGGTTAATTTAGTCACAGTAACACATAGGACCACGTAATAGTTAAATTATTTTAAATGGCAATGGAAATTTGTGGATTAATAGATGCAAGGATAGCAATCTTCATCTGTAATTGCTTACCTGTAGTCAATGTTATTAATGACTAATTTGTATTTTAAAACAAAAATATACAAATAATTAGCTTTTACTCTTATCTGTTCCAATACCTTTCTTTCAATACATATTTTCCTCATATTTTAATAAACTTATTTTCTGTTTTGATTAAATTATAAGCTCACTGAAGTCATAGTACACTCATTTTATATTTCTATCATATACTACATGGCTTTAAAGTTGTGTAGAACCATCAAAACTGTTGTGAAACCCTTTAGCGTATTAAAATAGTTTTAATGAAACTTTATTAAGTTGAGAAGTATTTATAAATAAAAAATACAGGCAAAGATTCTAGCAAAGAGTTATATTTTTTCCTTGGTCAGTTTCTCAACAATTTACATGTTATTTTAGATAAAGAATGCAATAAATGTGAGGGAATTTGGAGAAATGTAATTACCTGTATTGGGGACATAATATTTCCGTCTTTACATGCCTTCATATACAGAGAATTTTATGTAAGACAGTCTGAAAGTGGACCTATTAAAATTAATTTTAATCGTTTTACATAGAAGTAGAATAAAAAGACAAGGTATGAAGATATAGGAGACAAGACTAAACCTATTACAATTATAAACTATTTGAGTAGCCAGCATTTTTTAATAGTATTGATGAAGTGATTGTGGACCAGGTCACTAGATATCGAATAACATGACCATAGTATGTTCATATAGGTGTAGTTCAACAAAGCGGGCCCCAAGGCCTAGAGACCTATTTTGCTGAGAACCATACGAGATCACGCTGAGCTTGTTTTAGTACTGATGTAATAAAGAGGAACCTGACGGGATTGAAGAGCGACTTGTAGGGATTTTTTAAGGAGAAAATTAGCTATGCCAGAGTGCATGTAGGCAGAATCAGAAAGATAATGACTCTGGAAAGATGTTTGCCATATGGAGATAAAAAAACATGACATTTTTCTAAAAATGGAACTTATGTACCAATCTAGATCCAGATCTGGAATTGGTTGAATCATACACATTTCAATCTTCAAATGAATATAAAAATTCAATTGGATATCATGTTTACAAATTAAGTCAAGAGAAATCTCCTTAAAATGTATCTTTGAAGGAAATAGAATATGCACTTCCTGATAATAAGAGTTGTTGGGTCATTCTGTGTCAGAATATAGACTAATCTCTAAAGAAATAATTTATTTATTTTTAAATATTCTTATTAAATACATGTTTAAAAACTACCACTTTAAATGGAAGTTTGCAACTGTCCCCTGATTAAGTTCCAGGTTTTCTTGGTTAAAATGCTCATAGAGCTACAAAGCTAGACTACAAATCACAAAAGTATGCAAAATGTAAAATGTCAAGCAGTGAAAGAAATATGTGCTAATGTTAATGCTAATGAAATAGAAATAAGAAAAAAAAATAGACGTCGTGTCTTAAAGATTGCTAGTCATTGAACCAAAGCACAGACCATGTGATAAAAAAGAAACTCACTTCTGACTCAGAGACTTGGTATTCAAAATAATCAGAACAATTCTTTGTCACTTTTCTCCTTAGACAGCTTGTTTTTACTTCCTCCAAGACATAGCCCTCCCTCTCAAGCAGGTGGATGCCTCAATGGTAGCTCTATACTGTCAGTTAAAGTCTACAGATGGCAGCATGTTTGAAGTTGTGGCTTTGTGTGTACTTCATAGTATTACAAAATGTAGTTGAAGAGGAAAGTGTCACTTGAGAAGATACGGTCTGGATGAATAACTCCTGTAAACTGCATTCTGACCTATAAGTTTATCCAAATGTATTTCAGCTATAGATCTTAACACATAAGTTGACTTTTATGCAAATTAATGGAAAACAAAGTCAGTGTCCACTCACACATCATTTCTAGTGACAAACATAGACCATAGTTAGATCTCATTTTGCTTAAAGATGACAAATGAAATAAAAACTGTAGAATCTGAAACCTATCAAAGACATGTAAACAAATGAGTGAACATGATTGTGAAAACTCAGTTTACGAGATCTTCAATACAATATAGAAAAAAATGGAAGGAAAGTATTTAATAACCTCAGGAGAGTATCTGAATATATGGCCTCACAATCCTTATCAAAATCTCAACAGCACTTTTTTGAGATACAGGAACATTTATATGGAATCCCAAGGGACCCTGAATAGCCCCCAAAATTTGAGAAAAACAAAGTTGGACTCACGCTTCCTAATTTCAAAAGGTACTACAAAGCTTTAGTAATCAAAATAATGTGGTACATGGCATAAAGACAGACAAACAGATCAATGGAAAAGAGTAAAGTGTCCAGAAATAAACCCTCGCATATATGGTCAAATGACCTTCAACAACTGCAAAACCATTCAATGGGGAAAGAACAACAATTGGTGTTGATAAAACTGTCTATTCATATGCAAAAGAATGAAGTTGGACCCTTATCTTACACCATACAAAAATTAAACTGGATTAAAGAATTAAATCTAAGACTTGAAGCTATAACACTAAAGAAAGCGTAGAGGAATATCGAACTTGGCAACATTTTTTTTGGATATGACACCAAAAGCAAAGTCAACAAAAACAAAAATAGCCAATTGTGACTACATGAAACTTAAACACTTTTGTGCATGAAAGGACATAATCAACAGACTGGAAAAGCAACATATTGTATGGGAGAAAATATTTGCAAATTGTATTGCGGATAATTGGTAAGTTCAGAATGTATGAAAAACTCTTACAGCTTAACAACAAAAATTTAGATAACCCAATTAAAACATGGATAAAGGATTTAAATAGACATTTCTTCAAGATAATACACAACGGCCAACAAGCTTATGAAAAGATGCACAATGTCACTAATCAGAGAAATACAAATGAAAACCACAATGAGATACCACCTTACACCCATGAGGATGACTACTATTAAAAAAACAAAACCATAAAAAAAGAAAAAAAAACAAGAAATAAGTGTTGGCTAAGATAAGGAAAATTTGGAACCATGCACACTTTTGATAGGATTGTAAAATGGTGCAAATAACACGGAAAACAGTATGGAAGTTCCTCAGAAAAGTTTGAACTGTCACATTATCTAATAGTCTCACTCCTGAGTAAATATCCAAAAGAATTAAAAGCAGGGTCTCAAAGAGATATTTGCAAATGCATGTTCATAGCAGCACTGTTCACAATTGCCAAGAGGCTGAAGCAACCCAAATGTCCATTGACTAAAGAATAAACAAAGTATTCTATGCACATGCAATGGAATATTATTCATCTTAAACAAGAAGAAAATTCTGTCACATGTTACAACATGGATGTACCTTGAAGATATTAGGCTAAGTGAAATCAACCTGTCACACACATACACACAAAAATAAATACTGTGTAGTTCTATTTATATAAGGTATCAAAAGTAGTCAAATTCATAGAAACAGGTTACCAAGGGCTAGAGGGAGAAAAAAAGGGAGAATTGTTTAATGGGTATAAAGTTTCAGTTTTGTAAGATAAAAATGTTTTGGAGATCTGCTTCAAAACAATAAGAATATATATAATACTATGAACTTAAAAATGTTTGTGATTGTAAATTTGATGTCATGTGTTTTTACCACAATATAAAGAAAGGAAAAGAAAACCTGGCAAAAGAATATAAGGAGCTATGTTAGGCCATTTTGCATTGCTTTAAAGAAATACCTGAGACTAGATAACTTATAAAGAAAAGAGGCTGACCAGGCTTGGTGGCTCATGCCTGTAATCCCAGCACTTTGGGAGGCTGAGGCGGGTGGATCACGAGGTCAGGAGATCGAGATCATCCTGGCTAACACCGTGAAACCCCATCTCTACTAAAAATACAAGAAGTTGGCCGGGCGTGGTGGCGGGCGCCTGTAGTCCCAGCTACTGCAGAGGCTGAGGCAGGAGAATGGCATGAACCCGGGAGGCGGAGCTTGCAGTGAGCAGAGATTGTGCCACCGCACTCCAGCCTGGGCGATAGAGCAAGACTCCGTCTCAAAATAAATAAATAAATAAATAAATAAATAAATAAATAAATAAATAAAAATTTTTTTAAAAAGAGGCTTAATTGACTTATAGTTCTGCAGGCTTTACAGGAAGCATGATGCTAGTATCTGCTTGGTTTTAGGGAGACCTCAGGAAGTCTAGGAATCATGCTAGAAGATGAAGGGGAAGCAGGCATGTTGCAACGTGAAAACACAGAGAGAGAGAGAGAGAGAGAGAGAGATAGGTGGGGAGGTGGAAAGGTGTACCTCACACTTTTAAATGACCAGACTTCATGAGAACTCAGTCATGAAGACAGCACCAAGCCATGAGAGACTCACCCCCATGATCCAAACACCTCCCACCAGGCTCCACCTTCAGGGTTGGGGATTAAAATTCAACATGAGATTTGGGTGGGGACAAATATCCAAACTATATCAGCAGCCAACAAATTACAATATATGTAAAATAACTTGAGATTAAAGAAAATTGGGGATTTAAGAAATGTTTACAAGAAACCTAAAAAATACAAAAAACAAACCCTCACATTAGAGAAAGTAAATGCAGGATTTATATTGTAAAAAATGGTTTCAGACATGGGAAAAGATGGAGTGAGAGAAAGCCTTCCCGAATACAGATGAAAAGGTCAAAGAGATTTCTAAGGTTAAATCAAAAAGACAACACGACAGAGGACAGAAAATAGAGACGCAGCCTTCCAAAACTAATATTAACAAAGGAAAAAGTAGGAAATAAGGGAAAAGCAGAAGCAAATAAGAAAGCTTTAGCGAAATAACACTTTCCTGTGATAAAGATCAGTAGGTGTACATTGAAAAATGGGACTGCATTATAGATAAAGAGGATTATAGCTTAGAAATAACTACAAATTATTCTCACAATATTTTAATTTTTAAAGCCCTGTAGCAAACCTGAAAATATATAAAACCTGGAATCTCAAACATATTCTTTTGTACTCTACTGGATATATAAAACAAAAATTGTATTTTAAGTATTTTATATCTGCTCAGATTGTTCTCCTATGTAAAGGTTATATGGAAGTCTTCACAAACATGCAATTGTCCGGTCAATGTTGCATTTATGCAGCTCTTCTTGAAAAACATTTCTTGAGCATTTCAAATAATTCTTGAATTTTAGAATATACCAAAGTTTGGACTTCGTCTCACACATCATCCAGGCCATAATTTAAGTCTTCTTGTTCTTGACAAAGTGAAAACTGCAGAACTCTTAGAGATAAAAATTTGCATCTATTTTCCCATTGGCTTCGTGTATTATCAAGTTCAAGGCCAGGAAATGGACAGATGCCCCCCTCCCTGCTTCAAGCCCTCTGCCTGAAGACAGACTTATCCAATCATCAGTCTTAATCCAAAAAGTTTGTCTTGTTTAGTTGGAAGAAAAGGGCCCAGGACAAAGCAATTTGTCTCTGGGCTACAGTTGAGTTTTGGAAGGACATATTATAGAACTATTTCCAAGTAAGTCCTGCAGGGTGAGGGCTGGGAAGAAGGAGTGCCATTCTGTCATCTTTCCTAACTTCCTTCGAGGTTAGTCTATGGTAGCATTCCATCCCAATTCTCTCATACCCACAAGGCAAAAAAGGTGGTGTCTTTCTGTTCTTTCTGTTCTTTTATGAAAGTATACATTTTAAAAGGCTAGTATGATTTTAACATAAAGGAGGATTATGAAAGAGATTTGCAGGCATGACATAGTCCTACTCTAATTACAGAACAGAGGCTTATATTTTGATAAGAGCCCAGAGACGTTTTGTATCTTAAGACAAGTGACACTTATTTAATCTGTTTCTCTATTCTGCTTTCCCAGAAAAAGAAAAAATGGCATTTTTACTGATGTAAGGAATGTGAGCTCATTTGGGATTTTTTTCCTAAGAGATTTTATTAACTACAAAGAATCACACAAAATGAAAGAACAATTAATGTAAAAGATATAAAGAAAAAGCAGTGGGTGGGAAGCCAGGTAATCAGAGGAATCTAAATACCAATTTTATGAAGGTATCATCCACTTACCAGAAAATTCTATTTAATCATACAAGTCAATAAATTTTGGTAAATCTGCAGTTGTCCAACAATCGCCATAGTCCGGCTATAGAACACTTCCACTCATTCTGAAAATATCCTTCAGACTCATTTGCAATCATTGCCAATTTCCATGCACAGCACCAGCACCCACTAATTTCTTATCTTACTCTACAGGTTTGCCTTTCCTGGAAAAACAAAAAAGTTCTGAAAGTGAATACAGTTATGTTTTGATAAATATTTTAGACACATGTGAACTGAACCTCATATGCCTATTGCCCTAGATTCCAAATATCTGATCTTTCCTGAGAAGCAGCCCTGCCTGTTTCCAGAAAACAACAACAACAAAACAGTTTACAAGCATACCAACTTGCTGTTGCTGTTGCAAAGGCCCAGCCTCATTTGTTGTTGCTTAGAATATTCTTACTCCAAGCACTATTCTACAGAGAGCCTGGCCAGGCACGGTTGCTCACGCCTGTGATCCCAGCAGTTTGGGAGGCCAAGGCAGGTGGATCACTTGAAGTCAGGAGTTCAAGACCAGCCTAGCCAACATGGTGAATCCCCGTCTCTACTAAAAATACAAAAACTTAGCCAGGTGTTGTGGCGTGCCTGTAATCCAGCTACTCAGGAGGCTGAGGCAGGAGAATCGCTTAAACTCAGGAGGCAGAGGTTGCAGTGAGCCAAAATTGCACCACTGCACTCCAGCCTGGGTGACAGAGCGAGACTCCATCTCAAAAAAAAAAAAAAAAAAGAACCTAAATCTTTATTTCTCCAGTATTCCTGTGCTGATTATTAGACCTGGGTTCAATGCCACAAGGACCTCTTTCTACACACCTGTTTTTCCACTGTTGTTGATGTTCATTTAACTCTGCTTGTACTTTTCTTGTTGTTCATTAACTTTGATCTTTCCCATGATCTTAAGGTATCACTTTAAGAGAAATTCTGCATTGAGTGGAATCACAGAGTAAGAGACTAGGTCTCTGTTTCTTATGGATATACATCCTAAATGTCAAATGCTCACTTTCATAACAGAATAGTCATTTATTGCCCAACACAGAAATTTTGCCCACTGGTTATAATTCTGACACCTCATTTTAGCCTTCCTGGTACTAGGCATCATAATGAATCATATATGAAATATTCTCATCCCCAATGTGCTATCTTGCCTAATCAATGTCAACATCTGCATTTATTCCTTCAGAACTAGTGGGCAGATCTCATGTCTGGCTCCAAGTTTTTCTCCTGTCCTGACTTCTAACATTGCCGTAAAGTCAAATTTGTGTGTCTAAACTCATCCAAGAAACGCCAAGGGAGTTTAGTTATACTTTCGTAGAATGAGGAGAGGCAAATAATCAGTATCCTCGCTTAAATGAACCCCACATTTTTATTTGATTTGAATGAATCAGTTGGTAAAGAAGTTGGGGTGATTCAAAAGCCACCTGCAAGAGATATGGTGAGTCAAGCAAGAAATTATGGCATTTTTCACATATAAGAAAGAGTACCCTAAAAAAAGTGGATACCTTTTTGTTCTATCTGAAGGCAGAGAAATATACAAGCTGTTAATCCAGCATTACCTGGGAGTTCAATGACCGGATGACACAGTTAGAAAGAGATCTATGAAGAACATTATCTGTTTCTCTCTCTGTCCCTCGATTTTTTCTTCTCCTTAGTTAAGTTGCAAGTCATCAGATCCTGAAGTTTCATGAAATAAATATCAACTGGTAAGTCAAAATTGCTGTTAAGAACATCTGGTACCAGCATGACTAGTTGTTTTGAGGCCATTAAGAGTTCAAGCAAATTAAAACTTGAAATAATTTCTCCTTCATTCTGAATTTTTTAAGAAAGATTTAGGCTCTAAGTGATTATTAAGAGTTGAATTTTTTCTAATCATGCTTCTTAATATAGCATTCTGTAATAATTTTTCCTCATTGCTGTAAGACGTAATTCTTCCTTAATAGAAGAATCACATCAGGAGAGATGCAGCAATATTTAAAGAAAAACCATGGCTTTAGAATCGAACATAGATTTGATTTCCAGTTGTGCTTGCTACGCATTTGAACTTTTAAATAAAAATGAACAAACAAAAACATAACAGCTTTATCTAAATATCTATTTTTTGCCATAAAGAATCTATTCACTGGTTTTAATCTTTAAAAAAAATTATAACGTGGATGTTCCAGTTCTACTTTCCCACCTGAAATTCAAAAGTTGCTTAAATACCAGAGATGCATTTGGACCTAAATCTATATGACTCCAAAATACATTTTATTTTCATGTTAGCAATATTTTGATTAATTGGAATTGTAGTGAAGATTTACATAACAAAAGAAAGTACACAAACCATAAATACACAGTTCAATGGATTTTATACACTGAACACATTTGTGTACCCAAAACTCAAATCAAGGAATAAAAAATCAGCTACTTCCCAGAAACATTCCTTCCCATCAATACCTCTTCCAAAATAATCACTATGCTACCTCAAAAGCACAACTTAGTTTTATCTGTTTTAAATGTATAGAAATGGAATCCTATGGCATAAAATCGTTTGTCTGCTTTCTTTAGTGCAGCATCATGTTTCTGTTTTTTTAAATACTATAATTACGTCAGTGAAGATTTTTATGCATGAATTTTGGTGAATATTTGCAGAACACCCAATCCTGTCGCTGTTCAGGGTGCCACTATGCTGTGAACCTATTGGACTGAACCAAGGGGGGTGAACACGGGAATAAAGACAAGAGACAAAAGAGTATACTTTGAAGAAGAGGTCAGGGGCACCCTGCCTCTAGTGGACAAGGGCTCTGAGCTTTACACAGCCTTCCGTATTTATTAGGCAAAAGAGACAGTGAGAATGGGGGTGGTGGAAGAAGGGGTCAGCTGCTCAGTCCAGAGTAGGCTTGTAAGACTGTATTCTCTGGATGTCCCAGTAGATAACCTCAGCGCCAGGGAGTGATGGCCTCCAGCAAACCTTCTGTTGGCAAGAGCAGTCGTGAGTTTGCTCAAATCCTGCATTCATGATAAACAGTTTGCTGTTTGATCATACAGCCTCCAGTGGAATGCTGAGTTGGTCACATCCCATGGGCCTTCAGTTCCCTGCAAATATTAGTGTATGTTTCTGTCACATATAACCTAGGAATAGAATTGTGGATTGAAGAGTATACCAATAATCAAATTTAATAGGTAATGGCTCCCCCCAAAAAAGTTTCCAAAGTATTTTTTGGGTGTGAGTTTTAGTTTTAGCTTTTTGTCCTACCACACCTGGATCCTCCCTTTTACCTCTGCGGAGACATTTTACTTATCTGAATAGTAATTTTCACATCTGACAATAAGAATAACGCTTCAGTATTGATGTGGGAATTAAATACCGTGGCATATTAAGAATCATTCATATTTGGTCCATTGGAGCTATTTGAGCATTTGGATTTTCTCCTTTGTTTGTTTTGCATGAAACATCATCAGTTATTTCAAATATTCTATCTGTTGCTATTAATTCTAATTCCCCAAAAACTCATATACTTAATATTTCAGGAGACTACATTTTAAGAAAAAAATACGTAAAATGTATATGAAAATGTCTTATATTTGTCATATTATAAAGAGGTCAACATAATACTAAAATAGCAAATGCACCATTTAAAATCTAGAGAACCAATTTCAAATAGCATTATATTACACTTACTGGCTCAGAGTGGTAACCAAAACACGGTCCTTGCTTCCACTAAGCTTTTACTAAGCTCATATTATAGGTTTATAAATAATTACCAAGTCACTTCTTTCTTCTCTTTATTGCTCTGGGATAGTACTCAGTTCTAGAACTATCACTAAATTAACTTGAAATAGGCGTTGCGGCGACTCCCAACTTAAAAAGAGGCATATTTTGGTATAGAAAACGGAGAGAAACACAGTGTAAGAAGCTGAGAATTCTATTTAGCTCAATAAATATTAATTGAGCAATAAGCTGAGAACTCTGATTGACTGCATAAAAATATGAAAACATGATTCTTTTATCAATAAATTCATATTTTTTTGAGATAGGGTCTCACTCTGTCACCTAGGATAGAGTACAATCACAGGATCTCAGCTCACTGAACTCTTGGCTCACTAGCTGAGCTCAAGCGATCCTCCTGCTTCAGCCTCACCATTATCCCCAAACTGAAAAGCTGCACTATGGGTATACACGTGATAGAGAATCATGCCTAACTGTGCAGTTTTGTTTTGTTTTGTTTTGTTTTCTAAACTAAACTAGTTCATTTGTTTTCTAAAATAAAAAATTATATTTGTTTTCTAAACTAGTTTTCTAGTTTAGAAATTTGTTTTCTAAAATAAATAAATTATATTTGTTTTCAAAGCTAGTTTTCTAAAATAAACTAGTTTATTTGTTTTCTGATGAACAATATAACGCTTTTAAATTTAAATGAAAAAAATACTGGCCTAATGATTTAGTGATATTCTAAAGCTACTAGAACAATACAACAAATCATGAAATTTTCAGTTTTTAGAAGGCAGTTCTTAATGATAAATACAAAGAACAATATTGTACAGCCTTTGTAAAATAAAAAGAAACTGTTTATGATAGAAATGCTTTTAAACTGTTTTAGTCAAACTCAAATAAAAAGACTTAAAAAATAAAACGTGAACTAAAAAGAGTTTACCAGAATACTGAGCTCTTTTTGATATTCATAGAAATCAACAATGTCCATTAGTACAGAATAAAAAAAATAAAACAAATCATTGTAAAAAAAAAAACACCCTGCATTAGTGGAACATTAAAGTTGTGATTTAAACCCACAAAAGTCAGGAAATTCAGAATTAGAACTCCCAAGGTAACTTTAACTGTGACCTCTTGTGCATATACACTGTTTAGAAAATTGAGAGTTTTGCTTTCCTGATCACATATCACTATAAAGAACAATTCTGAAGGAAAAAAAGTACAACATGTTTTTAGAACCATTGTATGTGTTTAAAATTTTATACCTACTTACAAAATCAAACCGTCAATCTTATATGACCATATGAGCTAATTATGGGATAGGAAAGAATTTTAAATATATACTGTAGAAAGCTGTAGAAGCTACAACATAATGCACGGATATGTGAAACATATGAATTTGTGCTTTGTTTTAAATATAGCCATAAGTGCCTGCCATACAAAAATATTCATATTGCAAAATGATGGTAGGGGATATTGTCAAAATGGAATAACATTTAAGAAAGAATGATCAAGAGCAATAATTGATCTGAGAGCCAAAAATATCATTTTTCATATTTATGAATCTATAGTTTCCTAGAGAAGATATTTTATCTCTACAACTATGACTTCTTCATTTGTAAAATGAGAAGATTGATGTAAGCGACATCTTACTGTCTTCTAACGTCAAAAATAGTATAATTCTGTGACTTCATATAAATTTATATTCTAAAGGAGAATCAGAAAACTGAGATCATATTATTCCTAAGTAACTTGTATCAGAGAAGCTTAGTGAGAAATAGATGGTCAGCCAAGAAAAAAAACATGTGATGTAAATAACTACTGGGCTGCTCTTCAAGAAGATTAGCCCATCTCACTAATACTGACCTTTATTTCAGAATTTTTAGTCCAAAATGTTAACTCATCCATCCAAAGATTAGCCTGGTCTCTGTGACTGGCGGTAGGGTAGATGTCTTTTACTAAATTGAAAAACATTCATCAGGCCTTCAAAATCTGTTTTTCTCAATACCATGAAATTAGACCAAGCAAAGCTGTGAAGAAAGATATTAGAGTAAAAGAGCCATATTAGTGTCACCAGGGTATACAGTTCTTTCAAGTAAAGGCACCAAAAACAGTTTCTAGACCTCCTTGACTTTACTATAGGGCTTAGCCTGATGCCGAATCAGAGGCTCATTAACTAAACAATAAATTTCTGAAAGCAAGCAGCAACAACAACAAAATTCCATGACATTCAGTTCTATATAGATCAAAGGAAACAATTATGCTTTGTTTTTGTGTGTGTTTAAACTTTTGTTGAGGTGTTAAAAACTTTCTAGTTTCAAGCAACATAGAATAACACAGATCAAAAAAAGGATGCTGTCTCAGGGCAACTCAAGTCTAATAGCCATCTGTGAAGTTGGAACTTTGTGCCCAAGTATTGCTTTCACCAAAGAGTATAATGTCATTTTGAAGAAAACCAAAAAGACTGTGGATTTTTTATGGTTAGATAAGAATTTCTAAAGTCACTTACAAAATCCTAGAGATAGAGAATTGTATGGCCAATTTACCTGAAGAAATTTAATGTATTTGACTCATTGGTGAATGTATGATAAAGAAAATAACATTAAAATGTTACCTTTGTAAATGTAATGTCATTTACAAAATCCAAGCAACCCTTTTATTATAGGTGTCATAGATTTAATTTCTGAAAATTTGTTTTACTATCTGTCTTATATGCAGCTGGATAAATTGAGACAATAGCAACAGTGCCTAGAACATAGCTTCTTCTTATTGAAAAAGGTTAAAGTGAGCTCTGAGAAAATCAAAATGTTCTATAAATAAAAAACCACACTTTTCACTATTTTTATGTTTACATATTCTCCTGCAAATATTGCCAATAGGGATATACTTATTTTATGGTTGAAACAGTAATACAACCAAATCATTGTATAGTCCACTTTTTAATAGAACTTTAAATCACCATATTTAAATGTCACAAAATATTTTCATCATTGTTTTAAAGGCAGCATAATATGCTATCCAGTTAATGCACCATAATTTACTTAATTTCCTTATTGTAAGACACTTTAGCTATTAGAGAATATACCCAGGGAATAACTATGTGCATATTGCTTTTTTCTCCTTCCTTGACAAATTTCCAACATGAAATATTTATGACTTAATACATAGAGTGACATTGTAACTAGTTGAAGGTTGAGGAAAGGAGTGTTTAAAAATTAGACTGCAGTCTTAAAAGAAGTGACTGTCAATGATAAATTGTCTACTGAGATAGCACGACAGAAATCTTGTCTCCTTTGGTATGTAGAACTTTAAAAGTAGACTCCCATAGACATGGATATTTATTCAGTACCCCAAACCAGTTGTTGCTGAAAGAGTAACAGCGATATTTTAGATTTAAATAGCCATTCAGAGTCACAAAATACTTTTAAGTACCTACTCAAGCATTTTTATTACCTTAACTTTCAGATTAAAATATTAGGGTACAAACTCTGATACATTCACCCCAAAACAAAAATCGGGATGCTATAAATATTAGCGGGATAAGCATTGATATTTTTAGAGTGATCACGTTGTTTTGTGTAGGTAATAGAATTATCTAAGAGATATTGTTTCATTATGCAAAACAAGTATTCCTACTCTGAAATATCACTGCAGTTGAGGCTAATACCATTTTAACAAATACCCTTCCACTAGCTTGAATGCTTGAGCACTTTCCTTCTCTTTCCTAACACAGTTACATTTCTCCATGGAGATGTCTACCCTTTTATTAACTTTTTTCCTCCTAGTCACTCCTCAGCACTTATGGTCTGGTTGCTGGCCCTACCACTTGACTGAAACCTCTCTGACAATGAGTAGCAATAACCTGTGTGTCATGAAATCTAATAAACACTTTCCCATATCTATTTTATTTGACCCCCCTGCCACATTTGATATTTTTAATTACTTGCTCTAGAAAAGTTTATTTGCTCTTGGCTTCCATGTAAAAAATCTGCTCCCATTGTCCTATAACTTGGCTGTCTCTCTCTCTCTCTCTCTCTCTCTCTCTCTCTCACACACACACACACATTTATACACATGTACACACACCACACATATACACTTTTGGCCATCTTTTCAGGTTGAAGCTCCCCAGGATACTGTTCTACCCTATTATCTTATCACTGTACGTTTTACCTGCTGCTTATTCATTCTCATTACTTAAAAATTGACTCATATACACTGATTCTATAATTTAGATTTCCTGCTCAAACCTAAGAATAGAATAATAGATATATCATAAAGTCAATTTTCTCTCTACATGAATAGTTTAGTCTTGTTTAAAACTGGACCAATTGCCTCATCCCAAGACCTGCTATCCTGATTTCAGTACTTGTTCTAATGAAAGACTACAGTACCTCCTTGATCAGCCAGAATCATGTTATCTTCACCACCACTGCCACCTCCATGTTTTTCTCACCTTATGCATCCACTTAATTATTGCTCACCCTCTAAATATCTCTGTAACCTATTTTTTCCACTACATGACCTCTGCTATTGGTCCATAATGTCTTCTTTTTAAAACTGTTAAAAGTATCCTCCTAATTCATATTATGATATAACACTTGTCCTCTAATCCTGTCTCTTTCCAGGTTCCCTCCCCCGGCCCTTTCAACAAAGGGAATTTTCTAAAACACACTGGAGTTAGTTATTCCCCTGTTTGATCCATTGAACTTCAGTCACCTGCAGAAAAGAGTCTATACTCCACAGCATTCATGCACATTTTCATTCAGCCACTCATTCATTCATACGTCCACTGGTTACTATGTCTCAGAAGCCAAGAGGATATGGAACTCCCAG
This sequence comes from Hylobates moloch, assembly GCF_009828535.3. NCBI lineage: Eukaryota > Metazoa > Chordata > Mammalia > Primates > Hylobatidae > Hylobates > Hylobates moloch. The sequence continues at coordinate 22,490,396 of NW_026652292.1, read as the reverse complement.
TCTCATGAACCTTAGTCAATAATGAAAGACTTAAGTTTAATAAGCAATGGCACATGGAAGGAACTTAGAAACAGAGAACCCAGCAATGCTTTGGGGTCAGCCAAAGGCTCTGTGATCAAATGTAATGTCAAAGTTGCAAAATGTAATGTTAAAGTTGCATGTGGATTTCCCTGCTAAATGTGAGGAGAACGCAGGCAGTGAGGCATGGAGGCACGGACTGGACGATTGTTCCAAATAGAGGGAACAGAGTAAACAAGGGGCTGGGGCAAAAGAGAATACACAGATTTACAAAAACCTGATAGCGGTGGAGGGGACAAAAGTTGAGAGAGAATAAGTACAGACGGAATTTAGGAAGAATACTGACATAAGAGCTTGGCAGACCCTACTGTTACTCTTAAAAATATGACAGACCACATTTGCATCTTAGGAGACGTAAGCAAGAACCAAACAAAGAGACAAAACAAGCTCTCTGGCTGCAGAGTAGTATTGCAAGGACCTTCGTGACCAAGATCCTGCTTATAGGCCCCGCCTCACTTCATCCCTTCCTCTCACCCTCAGTGGCTCTTCTCCACCCCGAATATCCCCCACAGAAGTAACATGGCTGTTTCCGAGTGTCTGCTCTTTCGTCTGTCCAGGTCTACATACATGCTTTTGTTAGTGTTAGGCAACAGGGGTACCTTAATGGCGCTGGCTCCGGGTTCTTCTTCCTCCTCGATACAGGCCCGCCAAAGGAGGACCAATCAGAAAGAAACACCTCCTGCCTTTCCCCAGGCCCCGCCTCTAACCCCAATCACGTACGTCCACGTAGCCCCCAGCCATATAAAAGCTGGCGCCCAGGCAGCCTTTCTTTCTCTTTTTCTTCTTCCGTCCCTGCGTGTGGTGCTTGATACCTCCAATAAAGATCTCTTGACCGCAACCGGCGTAGTCTGATCCTTGCCCAGCCCCTTTCACTTAGTTCTTTTTTTTTTTTAGATCTGAGTCTCCCTCTGTCGCCCAGGCTGGAGTGTGCAGTGGCGCAATCTCAGCTCACTGCAAGCTCCGCCTCCCGGGTTCACGCCGTTTTCCTGCCTCAGCCCCCAGAGTAGCTGGGACTTCAGGCGCCCACCACCACGCCCGCCTAATTTTGGGCTTTTGTATTTTTAGTAGAGACGGGGTTTCACTGTGTTAGCCAGGACGGTCTGGATTTCCTGACCTCATGATCCGCCCACCTCGGCCTCCTAAAGTGCTGGGATTACAGGCGTAAGCCACCGCGCCTGGCTGCTTTTCTTAGTTCTTAAAATCTGCTTCCCCTTTCCTCAAGCCATCAAAATCCTCATCTTGTACAACCAGTTCTAGCATTTTGTCTTCTGTAAAGCCATATTTGATTCTGCTCTCTTTTGTGTTTTTACGATCTCATGAACACATTTATTTGAAGATGCATATCCACTTTTTGAGTTCCTGTCCCTACACTAGAATTATAGTACCTAAAATCACTGGATGCATTTTTAACTCTTTATTCACTATGTCTAGCACAGTGTCTGGCACTTGATGAAAAACAGGGAAGGAAGGAAGGCAAAAAAGAGAAAGCGAATGAGGGTGAGGAGGAGAGAGTTTATTTGATCAGTATATGTTATTTTCCTGCTATTTCTATTACTAGAGTAAAATGCCAAAGTGGGGGAAAAAACTTCCTATGAAGTAAGTCATCTTCTCTACAAAATTCTTGACAGATGGCCATGCAGACTTTTCTTGAACATTCAGTGACTTGTGGCTCATTTTTTTCTAAACTAAACCAGTATTTAAAATGTTGAATTTTTAGAGCTGATGTTTGCCTTGTAACTTTTATTCATTGTACCAAGTTGTTCTCCCTGGAGACATGAAAGTCATGAAAGAAACCATCTCTATGTACTTTATGCTATGTTATTGAACTTATTCCCCTGGACAGTTACAGTTTGACAATGCCCAGAATAAAATATAACACTTACTAAACAATAGCATTGATAAAACATAATATTAAAGCCATATTTGAAGCTAATACTATCAGATTGTTACTTTCAATACTCAGTCTTTTGGAGTCATTTATGCTTTCCTTGTCTCCTGAAGATATGGGCCCTTAATTTTCTAGCGTTCTTTTCACTATTACTCCTTTCCTGAACCATGATGATTTTAATATCCCCAAAGACAATCTTTCTAACGCCCTGGACTTGATGTTCTTTAGCGAAATACTACCTAAACTTCTCTGCCATGCAGACCATGCATGGTCGTATCCAACATCTTACTATTATTGATAAGTAACAATCATCCACAACTTCAAACTCAAGCGTTTCATTTTTACAATTACCTTCTCCTCTTATTTCTCTAGGTCTCTGACTTCAAAAATTACTGGTCTCCAAAGGGACAATCAATCCCATGGTCCTACCACTTCTTACTGTTACTCCCCTTTCTCACGTCTTCAATTTGCTCCTCACTAAATTTGTTCCCTTGGTTTATCATTATCATCATTTCCTAATATATTTGTCAATTTGCTTTCTCTCTCCATTGTAGTCTGGGGAGCAACTCCAAACATGGTGAAATACCATATCCTTTTCCTTGATACTTTTGCCTGTGCAGTTGAATGTGTAAATCCATGGCCATTAACATGAGATGACCTTTTAAAACCATATTTTTATTTCCTGTTATTTTGTAAATTCTATTTATCCTTCAAATCTTACACCTGTTCTGACAGTCCTCATTTTTGCTTGATACCTTGTTTCCAAATTCATTGAAGAAAAGGGAAGAAATATGAACAGACTTTTCAGGTTCTCCCATCACCACATGTATAAGCCTGCCTGCATCTTTGTCTATCTCAGTAAATGACAAATCCAACTCCATTTTTTTTCCAGTAACTGAAGGCAAAATCTTGTAGTCAGTCAGAAATCTCATTCTGTTTTAATATCTAGGTCCAATCTGTGGAGCTCTAAAGAGATAAGAGAAATGTGAAAATGGGCTTAGCTGGCAGGAACAGAAATAGGGGCAAAGGGGAGGAAATGTTCAGAGAAACAGGGTCAACTGCAAATGGCTCACTGGCACCCAAGCATCCTGTTTCAAGCATTCAGCCCAAGCAACAGGGTGTTAATAAAACTTCCCTCCAGACCTGCCTCTTTGCAGACAGCCCCTTCTCTGCTGCGTTGCACATTGTTGCACCCTTGCAACATACTTTTGTGCTTTCTCTAATAAATCTGCCTTTTTTTTTTTTCCTAGAATTGTCTTGGTAAATTATTCCACCTATGCGCCAGCCCCAGGCAGTTGTAAACCATGACACAGACCATCGGTAAATCCTGCTGGTCTTAGCATTAGTGCTGATCAAGAATCTATTTCTTTTCAGTTCCATGGGAATATTATTTTCCTGCTGGACTGAGATATTTTTGTTTTGTTTTTTAAAGAGGATTTCAAAATGATTGTGATTGTGGTCTTCTAACTGGTTTCCCCTTGTAAATCCTTGTCTACAATTCTACAGTCTGTTTTTCCAGGAGACAATGTAATAAGTTTTAAAATATTTTGGATTATGTCATTTCTCTGATTATCTCACTGAATAAAAGTCAAAGTGATTACAGTGCCTTTTGAACTATCTGAGAGCAGGAAAAATTTTTTTAAGTATCTTTTAACGTGTCCAACCCATCATGTACTGGTATTTTATAAATATATACAAATAAATTATTAAAAGTAAAATAACAAATGTTAATTCAGGCCAATTGAAAGTAAATTCTTTCAGAGAATTATTTGACAGAAATTTCAAATGCTTACTCTCAATTTCCATGTTCATTTAATCATACACTGATGACAGTTTGCAGAATGACATGAAGCTCTTGAATGGTCTACGTGTCCTTCCAGGGTCTAGTTCATCGCTACCTTGCTCATCTTACCTCCTTCCACCCTTCCCTTCAGCTTTTCTTCACAAGCCACATCAGCCTCATCACTTTGCTTTAAATGAGACAAGCATTCTTCCTCTTAGGCCATTCGTACTTGTTCTCCACCTTAACTTCTTCCAGATTTCCACACTTGGTGTTTCAATAACCTAATATACAGAAATGTTTACCAAGGCAGTACTTTCCCCCAAAACTGTATTTCTGATATTAACCAAATTTCCTATACTTAAATCATGCAATTTATTTTCCAGTTTTATTAAAGCTTCACCCTTTACTCAATCATATTTTTTTCACAAGAAAAAAATGATAAAAATGTTGGTATGCCTGATTTTTACCTCTTTATGAGTATTATTGTGCTATGAACAATGAGAGAAGGATTGGCTAGTTTCAGTTGAAGGTCAGCTGTTAATAGTTTTACTTATTACATTATTTATTCCTGCACACTAGTATGGCAAATCCATTGTTCAGCTAAATAAAATAATTCCAAAGTTCAAGCTGTCATGGCTACTTACAAAAATTTCATAAATTTACCATGTGCAATTTCAGTCTTTTGCAAACGACCCTACTTAGAATATCAGTTCTCGTTCCATGCTCTCTACAATTTTTAAGATCTCTCAAGTTATAAGCTAAATGTCTTCAAAAGTATATGTTTTATTTCTATAAGAATCAACATATATTGGCTATTGACAGTAGCTGGTGGAATTTATGAGAAAATCAACAAACTCTCCACCAATATTAAGATTCATTCTTCAGAACAATGTAGTTATCTGCAAACAAATCAGTAACTCATCAGCCTTTTAAATGTTTACCTATAAATTTTCATAGATAGATAGACAGATACATTGATTGATTGATGGATGGATGATAGATTTTATTTGATGATAACAAGATGTGAGACATTGCCAGTAGAATTAACTGCTGTCTTTATTTTATTTTATTTATTTATTTATTTTTATTATACTTTAAGTTCTAGGGTACATGTGCACAACGTGCAGATTTGTTACATATGTATACATGTGTCATGTTGGTGTGCTGCACCCATTAACTAGTCATTTACATTAGGTATATCTCCTAATGCTATCCTTCCTCCCTCCCCCCACCCCACTACTGTTCTTTACACTGCATGAGGAGAGGTTGAAAAGAAAATCTGACATTATATAATAATGCATATTTTTCTCTCTTTCTTCATTATGCCACATGTTATTTTTATCAAACTTCCTAAAAGCTTGCTTTTATATCTTCATACTTGTTTCTTTATTTCTTTCTGTCCTGGCCTACATCCTTAAAGATTTTCTCCATTCTATCTGGAAACTCTACTTCCTTTCTCAGAAACTAGAGCATATGGTTATTTATTTTAAGACCTTACTATTTCTTATCTATCTATGTGATCATTCTCTTTTATTGCTCACAACATTTTTGACAATATCAGGGAGGAAAACAAAGATAGTGTTGATTGAAGGTCACTTTATATGTTTCATCAGCATCTATACTTCCTGGATCTCAAATTGAACAGTATTTCTTGTGTCCCTTCTGAAAGGAGCACTTGTAAATTGCCGCCCCAAATTATCTATATTTCATGTCTATTTGTCAAAAAACTCATTTTAAAGAAGAATTTTATAAGTACATTTAACATGGGTATATTATCTGCTTCACTCAGTAAAAATACTGTAATACATATGGTTTATATCTAACTGAAATTTTATTATTTTCTATCATAAAATGTGTTTATCTTTAAGTAAAAATTAGTAATTCACCAATCTTTCTCTCAGTTCTGTAATATTAAGCAGCGATATTCATAGATTCTCTGTATGTTCTCTCTCTCATGGTTTCTATAGCTAAAAGATAAGATGCACTAAGAATTATATTTGACTGTGAAAGCCAACTTTTTTGTATTTCCATGTAGTTCAACAGGATGCTGGTAGTTTCATTTCTAATTATTTTATTAAACTATTTCACTCAATGCTTAAAAGTTAATTACTTCCTGTGTTATCCCTTAAATTTTTAAAGGTGTTTGTACACTACTAATGATCTGAAAAAAATGAAGATTTTTTTAATATATACATTTTATTCACTCAGTTTGCCTTCTGAATGCATCCAACAACCCTTAAATAATATTATGTGATGATTCAATAGATTTCATTCATTGGATGAAAATGTACTGACTAAATAACCATGCCAATGTGCTATCTTTGTCCGCAAATAGCTTAAAATGCAATAAGTGAAGAAATGTGAGTACGCATTTATAGCAATACAATACTAGTAAGATAAAGTAATATGGGATGAATATTAAGGAAAGAATGGAGTCTGAAGGAACACTGTTGGTAATCAATTATGCCTATTTCATAGCATGGAAGAAAATAGGGAATAGAGGAATGAAGAGAGATGAATTGAAGGCATAAAGAAACATTATTCCACAATAATTTCTAGTGCCAGACTAGGCCTTAGAGTGTTATCTTACAAATAATAGGTCATTACTGGATGTTTTCTAATGGGGGCATGACATAATTACACATTTTTAAAAGTCACTACAACTATAATGTGAGGAATACATTATGGACAAACTAGCTTAGATGAAAAGGCAACTTGAGTGAAAAGAAAATTGCAATCAAGAAAAATTCATATGTAAAGCCATCAAGAACTGTGGTAGTGTTAGTAGAGATGGAGAGAAGTAGATTAAAATAGGGATATTACAATGAAAGGCATAATATGTTTAATTTGTATTGTATGTAAAATATGACACATCTATTATATTTATACTTGTTATTTCATTTATAATTTTTATAGACATAGAGTCTCACTATGCTGCCCAGGCTAGTCTTGAACACCTGGCCTCAAGCCATCCTCCTGCCTCAGCTTCCTAAAGTGATGGGATCACAGACATGAGCCACCATGCCTAGCTAAATACTTTAAATCTGGAAAAATCTAACAGTAAAGCAAATGGCCAAGAAATGTCTTTGGATACCTTATAGCATTGTCAGATTTTTAAGGCCAAATATTTAAAATTAAAACACACACAAGAAATCCACTTAATCTGAAGGACCATTTACAGTTGTACTCCTATTTCCATTATCAGTGTGAGGTGAAACAAATACTCAAACTTGATATTAACAAAATCTAATTAAGGCTCAAATTCCACTTCTAGCAATGATGGAGTAATTGAGGCTAGCCTTGCTCAGAACAATTAAAGAAAGTGTTTTTTAGATAATTGATTAGAGGAGTGTAATCTTTGACAGTAAAGAAATATTCAAGTTGAAGTTCATGGCTCCTCCATATTTCTGCTTAGGAGCACTTTCCAGAGTAGGCACAGGGAAGAAGGGGCAAAGCAGAGTATAGTGTTCTTGCTGATGTGAAGAGGCACAGCTCAGAGCTCAGAACAACGAAATGGTAGAAATTTTTAAGGCAAACGCTAAAGAGGAAAGAGAGGCTGAAGATTGACAGATGTGGACACTGTGTTTACATGGACATTTCTACAATTTTTGCCTAACACTAATCTACGGTTTTATGGGGTGAAATCTTAGGCTAGCACAGACGGAATGTAATGGGGTGGCAAGCTCAATAGAGATACCAAAGGGCAAAGGGTGCGGGGGAAATGTGAATCCTTGCCAAGAAGAAATTCACTGGCACCTCATTAAACCATCCCTTAGAAATAAACACAACTCTCTATACAGTAAAGGCCAGATCCTCAGGATAAGGGCAAAACAGGAGGAGCATTTTTAAAGTAATTATGGAAGCAAGCTTGGCAGGACAAAATAACTTACCAGTAATTTAAGTCTTTGTCAAAACAATCCAGAGACCTTCCATAATGACATCAAAAATGGCTGTAATAGATATAATTGTTATAAAATGTGTAAGACATATGAATGAATAGAAAATAGTGATACTTTATTTTTTATTTTTTAAGTATTTATTTATTTATTTATTTATTTATTTATTTTTAATTATACTTGAAGTTCTGGGGTACATGTGCAGAACAGGTAGGTTTGTTACATAAGTAGACATGTGCCATTGTGGTTGGCTACACCCATCAACCTGTCATCTACATTAGGTATTTCTCCTAATGCTATCCCTCCCATAGCCCCCTACCCCCTGACAGGCCCCAGTGTGTGATGTTCCCCTGCCTGTGTCCATGTGTCCTCATTTACAAAAGCCAAAATAGACATAATGGGATCTGATTGAACTAAAGAGCTTCTGCGCAGAAAAAGAAACTATCATCAGAGTGAACAGGCAACCTACAGAATAGGAAAAAATTTTTGCAATCTATTCATCTGACAAAGGGCTAATATCCAGAATCTACAAAACTTAAACAAATTTATAAGAAAAACACAACCCCATCAAAAAGTGGTGGAAAGATATAAATAGACACTTCTCAAAAGAAGACATTTATGCAGCCAACAAACATATGAAAGAAAGCTCATCATCACTGGTCATTAGAGAAATGCAAATCAAAACCACAATGAGATACCTATCTCACGCCAGTTATAATGGCAATCATTAAAAAGTCAGGAAACGACAGATGCTGGAGAGGATGTGGAGAAATTGAAATGCTTTTACACTGTTGGTGGGAGTGTAAATTAGTTCAACCATTGTGGAAGACAGTGTGGTGATTCCTCAAGGATCTAGAACTAGAAATATCATTTGACCTAGCAATCCCATTACTGGGTATATACCCAAAGAACTATAAATCATTCTACTATCAAGACACATGCACAAGTATGTTTATTGCAGCATTGTTCACAATAGCAAAGACTTGGAACCAACCCAAATGCCCAACAGTAATAGACTGGATAAAAAAATTGTTGCACATATACACCATGGAATACTATGCAGCCATAAAAAAGATTGAGTTCATGTTCTTTGCAGGGACATGGATGACATTGGAAACCATCATTCTCAGCAAACTAACACAAGAACAGGAAACCAAACACCACATATTCTCATTGATAATTAATTTTTTAAAAACTGACTGAGATAATGTAGATGTTGGAATTGGCAAAGACTTTAGAAAGCTATTGTGACTATTTTTGATTATATGAACAAAATGATTGAGATGATGATTAAAGAGAAAGGTAGTCTGGGCAAAGCAGTAGAATCATCTATATGAATGAATGAATGAAATTTCAAAATTAAAGACTAAAAGGTAGAACATGAAAAAATTACTAGATTAATGTAATAAAATTTTGGAGATTACAAAAGAAAAAGTAAGTAAACTTGAAGACAGAGTAATAGAAATTATCAAATATAAAGACTAATAGAAAACAAAATGTTTGTAAATAATGAACAATTTCTCATTTTTAACATCAAACATGATAAATGTAATTGAATTCTCAGAAATAGAATTGTACGTAAAACTGTTTGAATAAAACATTGATAAAAATTTCACAGTTTTGAAAAACACAAACCTACATATCCAAAAGTTTGGCTAATGCTAAGAGTAAATACATTTTTTAAATGATGCTTAGGTCAGCAATAGTTTGATACTTAGGTCAGCAATAGTTTGCATGTAGGAAACCAACCGCACAGAAAAAAGAGAAGGCAACCAATGTATAGGCCACATTCAATATAGGGCAACATTATTACAGGTAACTTCATTTTCATTATGAATAATAATGTATTCTATTCATTTTCATCAGAAGCAAGTCAAAAGGGCAGAAGATGAGATATCTTTAAAGTATAAAGAGCCAAAAAATCAACCTAGAATTTTATATCACAAAAAATAACTTTTAATTGATAATACTTCTGATAAGCAAAAGCTCAGAGAATTATTTGCCTATTGACATGCACAAGAAAAATTCATCAAAAATCCAGTTAAACCCAAAATAAGTAGAAGAAAAGAAATAAGGTAAGTACAAAATGAGGCTGGGTGCAGTGTCTCACACCTGGAATCCCAGCACTTTGAGAGGTCGAGGTAAGAGTAAAGAGTATCGTTTGAGCCCAGGAGCTTGAGACCAGCCTGGGCAATATTGTGAAACCCTGTCTCTACAAAAAAATACAAAAACTAGCCGGATGTGGTGGCACACGCCTGTAGTCTCAGCTGTTTGGGAGGCTGAGGTGTGAGGATCACTTGATCCGAGGAGAAGGAGTCTGCAGTGACCTGAATCATGCCACTGCACTCCAGCTTAAATAACCCAATGAGACTCTGTCTCAAAAAAATAAAATAAATGAAATGAAATGAAATGCAAAACATAAATAAAATTAATTATGTGGTAAGCTAATTGTTTGAAAGTATTAATAAAATGAGTAAATCTGTTGGTACACTGATAAAGGCAAAAAAAGAGAAATACCCATTAAAAATATCAGAAATGAAAGAGGGAACATCTTCTTAAATCCTACACATATTTTAAGAAGGGAATATTATGTAGCGATATAATGCCAGCAAGTTTGAAATGTAGAAGAAATGGTTGAGTTCCTTGACTACATAAATTATCCAATTTGACTCTAAGCAAGAGTATATCAGAGTGCTCCAATACCAATTAAAAAACTGAATTTATAATAAAACACTTCCTTACAAAGAAAAGATGGGTAGTTTTATATGGATAACTTTGCTGGTGAATCCTTTCAAACATTTAGAGAAAAAAATATTACAAATTCTATGCAAACATTTTGAGAAATTAGAAGAGGAAGGAACACTTCCAAGCTAATCTTAGGAGGGTAGCACTACCAATACCAAAACCAAAGACTATTAAAAGGAAAAAAAAATCAAACATATTTTGGGAAAACATGCATTACATAGCCCAGAAGTATGGTTGGCTACTGCAGGAAAATAACTGAATTGGGAACATGGAATAATACAAATAAAAACAATTCAATAAAAGTTAAGAGAGAGGCTGCACAGATTGTGAGGATAGCATTCTCTGTACAGGGAGAATGCATAGCTCTGAATGGAGTCCAAAAAGGTTTGGAAAAATGTTAAAATTGAAGATATAGCTCACGTAAGTTTGATGGTCAAAGATGGAAAAGGAAAGGTAAAGAGAATCTGGGCAACATATATTCTCATCTTACATAGTCTGAAGTCAAAATAAATTATTAATATCTTGATAGAAGACAATACAATGGTGGTTATCAAAGGCTGTGGACACAAGGGAGTGGGTGAAGTTGGGAAGGGGGAAAGCAGTGTTGGAGGGTGCAAAAGGAAAGAAGTGAAGTTGTTCCAAACTTACCAAGTTTCAGTTAGACAGGAGAAATATGTTCAAGTGATCTATTGCACAACATGGTGAACATGATTAATAATAATATATTATATATTTCAAAACTGCTAAAAGAGTCAATTTTAAATGTTAATAACTACAAAGAAATAATAAGCATGTGAGATAATGGACATGTTAATTTGCAAGATCTTATCATTCTAGAATATATACATGTATTAAAACATCTCATTGTATCCCATAAATATGTACAATTATTATTTGTCAATTAAAAATCAAATAAAATTTTAAAAGTGGAACTTTACAATTTAAGGAGAAGTTGTGGAAATAATAGTCTATCTAATTATCTAATTATATATTATATAAAAGAAAGTGTCAAAACAGAAGTAAGGCCTAAAATTAAGTCAAGAGTGATTAAGACAACATCTATAAGAATTAAAAACGAACTGTCGAATATGTTTGCCCATACGGAGTTTTGTGGTTTTGAGGACAAAGAACTGTGAAATTATTTTTAAGCCATTCTGAAATAATTGCCTTTTTAAAATTAAAAAGAAACAGCTGCATATATTCTTTTAAAATTAAGGAAAATCATGTAATAAGATTCCAGTAAAACAACAACAAAAAACGTTAGATGAGACTGAAACTAGGAGATCTGTCAACGAGTCAACCAATCAATCATTAAAGTAGCAGCTATTATTTTCAAGATTCCGTATTAAGAGTAAAAGAGCACACTAAAATTATGTGTTGAAAAATTATGTATTGAAGATTGCAACTTAACTCAGCAAGACATATGTTTCACACGTATGCATATGCACACAAACTCTGTACAGGTTGAATATGCTTTCTGATCTCCAAGAGTATAATGCCTTCAATGCAATCAGATGTGTTGTAATAGGGCCGGCACAGTGGCTCAGGCCTATAATCCCAGCACTTTGGGAGGCTGAGGCAGGCGGATCACTTGAGTTCAGGAGTTTGAGACCAGCCTGGCCAACATGGTACATGGTGAAAACTCGTTTCTACTAAAAATACAAAAAAAAAAAGAAAAAAAGGAAAATTAGCCGGGCGTGGTGGCAGGTGCCTGTGATCCCAGCTACTTGGGAGGCTGAGGGAGGAGAATTGCTTAACCCAAGAGGCAGGCTGAGGTTGCAGTAAGCCAAGATCACACCACTGCACTCCAGCCTGGATTAGAAAGAAAGAGTCCATCTCAAAAACAAACAAAAATGTGTTGTAATAGCTAATGACAGTGATCTCAGTGCAGAAAAGAGAACCCCAAAAGCTCCCTGTGGAGCAGCTGTATATTTTAAAATTACACAGAGAAGTATTAATTTACATTTAAAATATTTGAATATAAACATTTCAATTATTATTTTAAGTGATAATTCCAAAATAATCTGAAAACATCAGCTTTTTCAAGTTTCACAAATCCTCAAATAAAATGAATTGTGATTATGCCCCTCTTCCTAGCCAACTTTAGTAAAGTAGATCAATAAACAGAGTTGTTATCCTATCTTGACAGGGATTTTTGTCCACTTTGGTGAGGCCAATGTTTTCATGGATTACTTTATTTTTTTAAGGCGATCTTCTCAGTTGTGACGCCAGCAGATGCACTGCAAGTCCCAGGGAACCTCCCACACTCAGAGACTGCTTTCAAAATAGATTCATACAAAAGTGAAAAAGCAGTCAAACCTGGGAATTGAACAATGAGAACTCATGGACACAGGAAGGGGAACATCACATTCCGGGTACTGTTGTGGGGTGGGGGGTGGGGGGGGCGGGGACAGCATTAGGAGATATACCTAATGCTAAATGACGAGCTAATGGGTGCAGGAAATCAACATGGCACATGGATACATATGTAACAAACCTGCACATTGTGCACATGTACCCTAAAACCTAAAGTATAATAAAAAAAAAAAAAAAAAAGCAAAAGCCAACGGATGGAAGCAGTGGCTCACGCCTGTAATCCCAACACTTTGGGAGGCCGAGGCAGGCGGATCACCTGAAGTCAGGAGTTCAAGACCAGTCTGGCCAACATGATGAAACCCCATCTCTACTAAAACTGCAAAAATTAGCCAGGCGTGGTAGTGCGCCCCTGTAGTCCCAGCTACTCGGGAGGCCGAGGCAGGAGAATTGCTTTAACCGGGGAGGCAGAGGTTGCAGTGAGCCAAGATCACGCCCCTGCACCCTAGCCTGGGGTGAGACTTCGTCTCAAAAAAAAAAAAAAAAAAAAATGCTAATATATTTTATGCTGGCCAAGATATAAATAATATACAAAAATATAGGAGGGTATTCTTCTTTATTCCAAAAAATAAAGTAGCTCTATTGTGTTTATTGGATTGTTTTTCAGACAGGTTTCCTTGTTGCTATTGTTTTGGTTTAAATGAAAAGCATTTCAAGAAAATAAGGATTATATTTTTCTCTTTTTATCATGTATCTATTGGATTAGTCCAACATCTCTCCTGTCTGGGGAGCCTCATACACTGATTTTTCAGGTCAGTTCATATCATGAATCTGTTTGCATTCAGAGCCACCCAGTTGCACTCAGGGTCATATTGTAATATGGCTCCGTATGCTTCATGATCTCTTTCTTACCTGTTTTTCATGGACTTTCTTGCTTCCAGCCTTTTACATATGTTCTTTCCTCTGTCTAAAAGAATCTCTGACTTCCCTCCAACCCTAAACTGATAGCTCTAGCTTCTTATGTGAGCTGGGAGAAACCCTAATATTTAATCTGGATTGGAAGTTTACACAAACATTGGCTCACCTTCGGCTGAAATTGCATTCAGTGTGCTTCAGCAATAAATGCCCAACTAGATGTTCAATTGACAAAGGGAACAAGGATACAAACAGGAGAATTGCACCCTGTGCCTCTCTTTTACTAAGCAAAGACCCAGACATTTGGAAGTTAAGGCAATTCGGGTCAATGGAGAGAGGAATCTATTTTGTTGAAAAGCCCAGATGACTTCTGTAAAATCCATTAGAACAAATCATTTATTTATTTCCACAGACAGAACTTTGTCTAATCCCTAAAGAGTTCCAATTCAGTATGCCTTGACATAATTAAATGTTTACCTGTGTAGATTCCATATTGTACTCCCAACCTAATGAGCGAGGGAAGGAGGTGTCTGTAATCTATCACAGGACTTTGTATTAGCGTGCACTCAACAAATGTTTGTTCATACGTCCTGAATATTTTTCTTATACCTACTATATATTAAGTTTTTCCTGGAAAATGAACAGAGAGTAAGAGAGGCAATATCTTCGTAAAATCCTTTCTTCCATAATTTAAATTAAAAAAAAAAAATTTGGCCAGGTGCGGTGGCTCACCTCTGTAATCCCAGCATTTTGGGAGGCCAAGGCAGGTGGGTCACGAGGTCAGGAGTTCAAGACGAGCCTGACCAAGGTGGTGAAACCCCGTCTCCACTAAAAATACAAAAAAAAAAAAAAAAAAAAAAAAAAAAAATTAGTCAGGCATGGTGGCAGGTGCTTGTAAACCCAGCTACTTGGGAGGCTGAGGTAGAGAACTGCTTGAACCTGGGAGGCAGAGGTTGCAGTGAGACGAGATTGCGCCACTGCACTCCAGCCTGGGTGACAGAGCGAGACTCCATCTCAAAAAAAAAAAAGACTTCCATGCAATAACAACTGACTACACAGGAACAAGAATTAAAAACAAAACAAAACATTGGACCTCTCCTCTGCAATAATGGAAGTGGAAGAGTGGAAGACGGTGGAAGAACATCTACAGACTATTGAGAAGTTGAGACTACAATTCAAATATCACATCTCCAAGCAAAATACCATATATATGTTGGGCAAAAGAAAGGCGTTTTTGAGCAACAACAAACATTAAAAGGATACATCTTTATGTATCTATTTGAAGAAAACTTTTAATAAAAATATATTTGAATTAACGATACGGATTTCAAAAGAAAAGACAAAAGGAGAGGGGAAAGCAGTGGTGATCCAGCAGTCTTGAAGTTAGTTAATTGTAAATAATGGATGTGTGGAAAACAAGTGGAAGTCGTGATTCTTGTAACAGAAAAAGTGCACAGAAAAGAAAAAATAGTAATGCTATGAAACTAAAATAAAATAAATTATGCCAGTACAAGCCAGAAAATTGTAGAATGGGCTCTAGGAAGTGGAAGAGATTATTAAAGCAAAATTTCTCTAAAAATATTATCTTATATTATTGCCCCTAATAATTTTTTATCTCATTGGTCATTGCCTAGTATGTAAACAGTATTCTTGATAGAGAAAGTAAAACTAAATAGTACAGACAACCTCTGCTATCGAAAGGTTGTCAGATGATTGTGAGAAAAACACATTTTTTAAATAGAGAATAGAAAAATGCTCAAGAAGCTGTGAACTTTAGAAGTGAAATTTATGCATGCAGAAAGGACACCGAGAAGACAGATGTTTTCTGCAAAGAAATCGGTAGAAAGGGGGAAGGGGCAGTAATTTGTTAATAGCATTGCGTTTATTGTTTTAGGTTGTCTTAGTTCTGCTGTTTCCTGGAAGCATGGCCATGAGAGAAGCACTACCAGCTGCCACCGCAGACTCCAGAAGCAACTGTGGAATAGCAAATAGCTAGATTGTCCCTGAAAAAGTGCCAGTTTGCTCCTCTCTCCCCAACCTTCCCTATAACACACACACATACACACACACACACACACACACCAGACTTACTGCATTCTTTTTAACTTGTTAGATGTAAAAGTTTCTTTTTCTTACTATATGAAAGTCAAATATGTATGTGCATTTAAAATATTATCTCTTTAGACACGTAAACTGAACCCATCTCTGTATCTGTGAAAGAATTTAGATCTCGGAGCCCTGCTGCAAGCACAGACTTTGGAATACAAGGATAATTGAGCAGTTTTCAAATCCAATGGGAAAGAGTGGGGGCAAATGTACCCCCAGCTGGCATGAGTAACTGGGAACTGGCATCTGTGGCTTATAATTCCAACCCTTATGGTGAAAGGAAAAATGCACATACATACTCTATTAGGGTCTGTTTTCAATTGATCATTGTCTCTTTTCAGTTGTTTCATTTAGAAGCCTTGTAATTAACCTTCACCCAGAGGTTTCATTTGCTGAAATGGATTGCATATTTTTGGCCGTGTCGTTTGAGGAGTAGAATGAGATCAATATTGTCAATAAGATTAAAATAGAATGTATTCAAATTGCTCAATGCAATTGGACACATTTGACACATCTTAGCATATTAAGGATTAGACTGAGGAAATAAATTAATTTCAATTTATAATAATAATGAAGGAGCAAACTAAGAAAACAAGCTACTCAAGGGAGAAAAAAAATCCTTCAGAGCTTTCTTTTTTCTCACTAAATTGAGGTGACAACTGTGCTGAGATTTCTAGTCCCCTTGTTATCACTATCATCACTATCACTGGGTCACCTTGTCATACATCTCATTAGTTACACACAATTCTGTAGAAACTGTAATAATCAGTATACATCCAGATAGGTTTCAATGTCATCTCTCCAAAATGTCTATTGACAAAATGGAAGTGATTCGATATGTTAGCCAAAATTAGAACCTTCAGAGTTCTGTCAGTAGGAAAAAATAGATATATTTGATGTTTCTAAACAATTTTTTTATTACTAAAGGTGATTTAGGCCTAAGCAATAACAAATAATAAAGATGGCTAGTGACAACTAATATATTGCAGCCAATAATCATTAAGCACATCTTCAGTGCCATTTGTCCTCACAGGTAATGGAGGTGAAGTTGGGAGAGACAGGTCAATCATTTCACCTATGAATGAAGTAAGATGATGACTGATTCATTACACCTGTGAACATTTTCCAATTGAGGACACATATTGGTAAGGTCATATTCACTTATCTGTTATTGATCCTGTTCTCTCTTTTCTCTGTCACTTTCAGAAAAGATGTAATGAAAAACAGCAAATTAGTCAGAAAATAACTTTTATGAACCAAAGTTGTGCCAATTCATGAATTTTGCAAAGTATTTTTTCATTTGCCATCTGAATGTTAGCATCAGAGGTGACACAAGGGAGACAGAAAAAAAAGCAAATGAGTAAATGGGTAAAAAACGATGCATGGCTAAAGTAGTTCGGTATATAATGCTGAATAACCAGCTTCAAAGGGAGCAGAAATTTCCACACAAAGCATCCTACATCTTTTAGAAACATCGTTTTTCTTAATTTATAAAGTAGTACTACAAAAGTAAATAAGAAAAAAAGAAAGAAAGAAGGAAACCTGGAATTTACTCATATTTTTCGGCTATTAGAATGAACTGGTTTTGTGTTATTAATAGACTCAAACAGCTTTTACTAGTATCACTCCCATGTCACAATGTGTTGACACATTATGTATTTTCTAACACATTTGGAATGCTAGGTTTCCCTAGTGAATCTCAGCATCTCAGAAGATGAAAACAAAATCTGAACATTGTCAGAAACATCCAACTGTGTTCTAATTTAGAGACTCAGTGGACTACCCAATTGTCTTGAGATGTCCATTGTAGGACAGAAAATAAACCTTTTTCAAAAAAAGTATTACTTATTTAACTATTTATCTTTCCTTTGTGGCATACTCCTATTACGATTCTCATTCTTCTTGTCCCCTCGTTCACATATGCGAAATAAATTAGTTGAGACCAGAAAACTTCAAAAAAAAAATAGAGAAATCTCAAAGAAAAAATTATATTACATGGTAAAATATTACATTAACCACTGCTAATAGTTCTTGTATTCTGCCCTCAATCATTGTCTCTGAGCACACTTATATAGAGAAAATGAATAAATATACATATCATTATATCCTCTTTGAACACCTGATTTCCAGTAGCTATGCTTCAGTCAGTATGTGAATTTGATATTTCTCTATGGTTAGACATTTGAATTATTTTATTTTTTTCACAATCATGGTTGCCAAGTACATTCATGAACATAACATTTTGTTTCCATTTCTTACCATTTTTAGTAGAGTTTCATACAAATGAAATAACGTAATCTTAAAGACTTTTTTTTTCAGTTAGACATACAGTAGTTCCTCAGTATTCATGGGGTATTGGTTCCAGGACTTCCCACCAATACCAAAATCCAAGGATGCTCAAGTCCTTTATATAGAAAGATGTAATATTTGTGTACAACCTCCACACATCCTCCTATTTACAACTCAGCACATCCTCCTATTTACAACTCCACACATCCTGTATATATCACCCCTAGGCTACTTATAATACCTAATACAATGTAAATATTTTGTAAATACTTGTTTTATCATATTTTATTTGTATTATTTTTATTGTTTTTTTAATTGTTTCTTTATTCATATATTTTTTATCTGCCATTGGTTGAATCTGGGGATACAGAACCTACAGACATGAAGGGCCTACTGTACCCTCATTTTGCTTTAGTGAAAGATTGAAAACAATATCCCGAAATGTAAAGGGCATGAGTGTGCAAGGTTTTGCTATTTCACAGACAGTTGCTATGTTTAGCGGCTCTTTCTGCTTTGGATATTTACTTAAACTATTTGGATTTTGGTTTCTGTCTCTAGTCTAAGAAGAAAACAAACTTTCCTCTAGAGATTACTTGAAATACCACATATAAATGATTACCATAATCCCTAGCGAATACGTAGTGTTCATAAGTGGTAAATATTATTGTTATACCTTCCAAGCACTGCCCTGTGTTTAAGAGTCTCGTGTCCTCTAGAACCAGACACCTTGATGATGAACCTAGGTTTTTCCACTGCACTAATTACAAAAACAAGTTTTGAATTTTTATGTGCCTCAATTTACTCATAAGTAAAGTGAGAATACTAATAGTGCCTACTTCATAAGGATGTTTGGAAGATAAATTGCTAATACATATAACTCAAGTCTTAGAAAAACGCAAATCACATATTGGATGCTTAATAAATGTGGACTACTACATACACTATTAATACTGCATTGTTTACCCTACACCCTCTTTAGGATATATCTTATTTTAAAATTATAAATTATTTTCAAATGTCCCAGTTATAAAAGAAATATTTTGTTTTTATAAGTCGTACTTTGAATACTGTTGTGTTGAACATCTTTGATTCCTCTTCTCAGAATTGACAAACCCCATAAATTTTTCTCTAGGTGGCGGTAATCAAGAATGTTTGTGTTTTAACTATTTGTTCTTTGTATTTTCTTGCACAGTTTTTCCTAATGTATATATGTTAACTTTGGTGATATTGGTTTTAGTTATATTTCCTTCATAGGTTGTCATATCCAACAAGCATCCACTGATTTTTCTTTTTCGTTTCTTGAAGGCTAGTGGGAGTTTGTTAATGTTCTGTTTAGAGTTTATTTATTTATTTATTTAATTTATTTATTGAGACTGAGCTTCCCTCTGGTCACCCAGGCTGGAGTGCAATGGCACGATCTCGGCTCACTGCAACCTCCGCCTCCTGGATTCAAGCAATTCTCCTGCTTCAGCCTTCCGAGTAGCTGGGATGACAGGTGCCCACTACCATGCACAGCTAATTGTTTTTATTTTTAGTAGGGACACAATTTCACCGTGTTGGCCAGGCTGGTCACAAACTCCTGACCTCACGTGATTCACCCACCTCGGCTTCCCAAAGTGCTGGGATTAGAGGCATGAGCTGCCGCGCCCAGCCAAGTTTGTTTATTTTTAATAGAAGGCAGAACATAATATTTGTAATTTCATTGGCTACGTTTAACTTTTTGAATAGTGTTCATCTATGCACTTATGTACTTACTTGTTTGATGCTGAGTGTTGTGCTATGGACTGAATGTTTGTGTCTCCCCAAAATTTATATGTTGAAGCCCTAATCCCCAGTGTGATGGTGTTTGGAGGTGGGAAGATTATTAGGTCATGAGGAGTGCTCCTTTAAGAACAAGATGATTTCTCTCTCTGTCATGTGAGTATACAGCAAGAAGACCTCCTTCTGAAAATTAGAAGGATGGCCCTTGCCAAGAACTGAGTGAGCCCAGCACCTTAATCTTGGACTTCCCAGCCTCCAGAATTGTGAGAAATAAATGTTTCTAGCTTAAAGCCATGTGGTGTATGGTAGTTGTTATTGAAGCCTGAACTGACAACCGACTAACATACTGGATAAGGCTTAATATAAAATTTCTAGTACTAATTTTCAATGTAACAAATGCTACTTTTAAATAGTTATCTTTCATTCATTTGTGATGATCTCTATGTTATATTAGCCTATTTCATTGCATTGATTTCTGTTTAGTTCATTTCGTGCTGCTGTAACAAAATACCACAGACCGGATCATTTATAAAGACAGAAATTTATTCACTCACATTTCCAGAGGCAGAAAAGTCCAAGATCAAGACAAAGGCAAATTTAAAAGGGCTTGGTCTCCATAACCAAGATGGTGCCTTGAACGCTGTTTCTCACATGGGAGAAGGGCATAAGAGCTCACTCCTGCAATCCTTTATATAACAGCATTAATCCTTTCCTGAAGGCAGACCCTTAATGACCCAAATACCTTTCAAAGTCACATCCCCATGTGATAACCTTTCTTTCTGCAGGTTATGTTTTTATTCTGTTATAACCATTCTGTTTTTCACTTTCAGTTTAGTATTCAATAAATTACATAAGAAATTCAAAACTTTCTTGTAAAACAGGCTTTGTGTTAAAATAGGCTTTGCCCATCTGTAGGTTAATATAAGTGTTCTGAGCGTGTATAAGTCAGGCTAAGCTAAGCCATGATGGTCAATTCATTATGTATATTTTATACAGTTCAACTTACAATACTTTCAACCAGCAACATGTTCATGGGAACGTAGCCCCATTGTAAATTAAGAAGTATCTGTACATGTACATAAAGTGAATTCAGAAATCATGCGGATGTTAGTTTTGTATGTGTGTTAGTGTGTGCATGCACAAAGCATGTGTGTGTTTAAAAGAAAATGGAGGGTTCTAAGATAAGTATAACAAGGATTTGTAAGACTTAACAGTGAGAAAAAATAATTACAAAATTTTCAATTTAAAAAAAATTTGGCTAGGCATGGTTGCTCACTCTTGTAATCCCAGCACTTTGGGAGGCCAAGGCAGGCAGATCACGAGGTCAGGAGATTGAGACCACCTTGGCCAACGTGGTGAAACTCTGTCTCTACAAAAATACAGAAATTAGCTGGGCGTGGTGGTGCATGCCTATAATCCCAGCTACTCGGGAGGCTGAGGCACGAAAATCGCTTGAACCCAGGAGGTAGAGGTTGCAGTGAGCCAAGATCGCACCACTGCACTCTAGCCTGGTGACAGAGTGAGACTCCATCTGAAAAAAAAAAAAAAATGAGTTAACAAATTGAGGGAACACTCTAATTCACTCTAAAACACTCATATTCTATGAACCCTATATTGAGTCAATGGGGAAAGTTTAATATTATTTTTGCAGAAACATCAAATAGTGAGATGCAGACACATGTCCCAAGCTTTAAATCCTCTTCTGTGGTATAGAAGTAGATCATATATCACAAGATAGTCTTAAAATCAGTACTACTTTGCAAACTACTGCTGTCAGCTTGAAGCACGGAATTCCATCTTCCCACATTCAGAACAAAGAGGATCTGCACACATTAAACATTGGAATTCAATTTGTCAAAGACCATTGCATCTGAATACAGTTATAATTAGACAGTAAAACTGAGACTATTAGTGGCCCTGCCAGTTGAAATTTATCCTGTTCAAGGAAGAGGAAAATGTAGTTGGGGGGAAAAATGTTCAATCTGAAAGAAAAGATGTGATCATGGTAATTTGTCAAGCTACACTCTTCACATATCTAAATTACACTTTTTATACTTTAACAATTTAGGCATATTGCAAAGCTTTAATTAGTATTTAGGGCCACTGGAGGGCTATTTATAAAGACAACAGTAACACTAAGAGTACATAATGCCCATGTGGTCAGAAGGAGTTAATATAACTTCCGAAGGAAATTAACCTCCCAGAGGATGAAACTTACTGCTTTAAGAGCTTCTGATTTTTCGTTGTTTCCTGATGAAGTCAAAAAACTCCAATTAATATTGACATTCTCTTCATATTATAACTAGTTCAGATTATGTTGTTTAGGGCAAGGGGAGAAATAGGAGAAAACAGCAAATAAGTTATCAAGTGACTATCATAAGCATTTTGTCTCAAATATTTATTGTGCATTTTATTTCTCCTCCTTCTTTGTGTGGATATATCCCTTTTGAAGATATATAGTTTGGATGCTGAATTTAAATTGAAGAAAAAAGTTAATGTATCAACAATAGTAAGATCATTCATTAGACTTGTAATCAATTATATTCAAGAGTGGAATGGAGAACACAATGAGAAAAGAAAGGATAACTTTTGAGATACCCACAGCTATGTTTTTTCTGATGCTTAAATTGCTGATAGGACCAAAAATATACCTGAGAACATTGCTTAGTACAGCTGGCAAAAGGCAAGGGAACAGATATTTAAGTGGCAAACAGTAGAAGGTCACACACTAGGGATTACACACACATATGCTGGAAATCAGCAGGGTGTCAAGGGAAAAGATAAAGTTCAGCTGAGCTAATACAGCAAAGAATCTATATGCAAACATATCCTTTACCCTAGATTATCAAGACAACATACTTACTGATCCCTATTTTTAATTGGTCTTTCCTTACTAGCAGTGAAGTAGACTGCAAAAAAATGTGGCATTTCCCCTGATGTGATATTATTTGCAGTACTCAAGGCTCATGTCACACTTAAACACTACACTTTTAACTTAATCTCTGTCGTAAAGCGATATAGTTCATAGATACAAGTTATTTACATTATGTGTGCTGTTTTAAATACATGAGCTTTCAGGCTTTTTAGTTAAACTTTGGAGGGCACTGACTCTATGTTCTTCCCTATAAGCTAATCAAATTCACAAATGAAAAGAGACAGACGGTAAGGAGCAGAAGGAGGTAGAGTGAGAGCTAAGAAAACAGAGTAAAAAGGTTAAGCTGGTGATTCCCAGTGTGGCGAAAGAATATAAATTCTAGAGAAAAGGCACTCAACAGTCAACGTTCTGCTAGTAAGTGGCATTTTGATAGACATGTCAAGAACATGAGTTAATTGCTTTTTACATAGACAGCCTCATATATCCAAATCTCTTTCTATGCTTTGTATGTAATACTCACCATCTGGTTATTTATAATGCTTTGCAAAGCCATGCAATGAAACAGAATTATTTTAAACTTAGTATGACCATTATCATCTCCTGGGATCCACACTCTACATTTATACTCCATCATTGAGCAAAACTTTACTCCAACTCATGTGCAGTAAATGGAAAGATCAATGAGCCGCTGCCAGTAGCTCCTGGTGGATGCTGGGCCCTTTTTGTACATGACACACAGGTTTTCGTAACAGAACTGACTCTCAACGTCAACTCATTCCTCCAGTGCACCTACTCATTGTCACAGTGGATCATGTACTGGATCAGCACAGAAAGATCTAAGATAAGTCTCTACCGAGTTTGTTGCTGTTGCTACTGTTCTACATGGAAACATAAGAGCTCCATTGGAGAAATAGGAACACTTTTACACTGTTGGTGGGACTGTAAACTAGTTCAACCATTGTGGAAGTCAGTGTGGCGATTCCTCAGGGATCTAGAACTAGAAATACCATTTGACCCAGCAATCCCATTACTAGTTATATACCCAAAGGATTATAAATCATATTGCTATAAAGACACATGCACACATATGTTTATTGCGGCACTATTCACAATAGCAAGACTTGGAACCAACCCAAATGTCCAACAATGATAGACTGGATTAAGAAAATGTGGCACATATACACCATGGAATACTATGCAGCCATAAAAAATGATGAGTTCATGTCCTTTGTAGGGACATGGATGAAGCTGGAAACCATCATTCTCAGCAAACTATCACAAGAACAAAAAACCAAACACCACATGTTCTCACTCATAGGTGGGAATTGAACAATGACAACACATGGACACAGGAAGGGGAACATCACACACTAGGGCCTGTTGTGGGGTGGAGGGAGTGAGCAGGAATAGCATTTGGAGATATACCTAATGTTAAATGATAAGTTACTGGGTGCAGCACACCAACATGGCGCATGTATACATACGTAACTATGTATGCCTCTCAGATTTGGATTATGTTTACTTGTTTTTGTTGTTGTTGTTCTCTGTTCTTCTATATTTTCCAGGCCAAACTCCACTCATTTTAAGGTAGCAATAAGCTTTTATAATAAACAAATCTTAGCAATATGTCAGTCACCACTGATGTGTTTGTGGAAAACACTGGTGTTTGTGACTCCTTTCCTACAAATAATAGGTATGCATATTAATGGCCTTGGATCATAGGCAAAAGTATTGACCTCACGCTCTTGGACAGCATTTATAGACCTGCCCTGGGCCAGAAAGGAGACCACTCCACTGGAGGGTGAGTTCCAAGCCTGGCAGCATTTACCACAAGCTGATGCAGATGGCCTTGGGCTTGAAGCAAACATCTTCGGAAACCTGGCAGAACTTGCCATAGGCCAGTGGTGGTAGTGGCCACACGGACAGGCCCTTCTGCCTGTGAAAAGGGGAGAGTAAAAAGGACTTCATCTTGTGGTTTGAGTGCCAGCTTAGCTGTGGTAGAATAGAATATTAAATAAATAGCTAAAGTATTTTACTCTAGTCCCTGGGATACTCCAAGGGCCTGGGGGAACTTGCCACTCTAAAGTAAAGAGCCCTGAGCATCACAGCAGTAATGGCTACAAGGGTGCTTGCATCACCACACTCCCTGTTTCCAGGGTGCTCAGTAAATAGAGACATTGTAGGTTTGTGAAAAAGTAAATGAAACAAAACAAAAAAACAAAACAAAACAAAAACAAGGGTCTCTGCTTTGTAATCCAGAGAACTCTTCCAGAACTCATCCAAGACCTTCAAGACAGTACTGCTACAAGTTTGAAAAAAACACAGTGTTATTGGGCTTGAATCCCAAGCCCCTTCAAACACCTGAAAAGTCCTCAAAAGGAACACAGACATGAATAAGCCCAGACTGTGAAAACGATAATAAATATCTATTTTTCAATGCCCAGGCAATAAAAAAACATCTGCAAGCATCAACACCCTCCAGGAAAACATGACCTAATCAAATGAACTAAAGAAGCCACCAGGGATGAATCCTGGAGAAACAGTCATACATGACCTTTCAGGCAGAAAATTAAATGTGCTGTTTTAAGGATATTCAAAAAAATTTCAGGTAGCACAGAGAAGAGAATCAGAATTATATCAGATAAATTTAACAAAGAGATTGAAATTATTAAAAAGAATGAAGCAGAAATTCTAGGCTTGAAAAATGCAACTGACATGCTGAAAAATGCATCACAGTCTCTTAATAGCAGAATTCATCAGGAGGAAGAATTAGTGAGCTTGAAGACAGGCTATTTGAAAATACAGTCAGAGGAGACAAAATAATAAAAAATAAAAAACAATGAAGCACACCTACAAGATCCAGAAAACAGACTCAAAAGGGCAAATCTAAGAGTTATTGGCCTTCAAGACGTAGAGAAAAAAATAGAAGCAGAAAGCTTATTCAAAGGGATAATATAGAATGTCCCAAATCAAGAGAAAGATATCAACATTAAATTACAAAAAAAGTTATAGGACACCAAGCAGATTTAACCCAAAGAAGACTACCACAAGGGATTGAATAATCAAATTCCCAAATGTCAAGGATAAATTAAGGATTATAAAAGCAGCAGGAGAAAAGAAACCAATAACATATAATGGAGCTCCAGTATGTCTGGCAGCAGACTTTTTAATGGAAGCCATACAGGCCAGAAGAGGGTGTCACAATATATTTAAGGTATTAAAGGAAAAAAAGCTTTTACCCTACAATAGTATATCCAGCGAATATACTCTCTATGCATGAAGGAGAAATAAATATATTCCCAGACAAACAATAGTTGAGTAATTTCATCAACACCAGACCTGTCCCACCAGAAATGCTAAAGGGAGTACTTCAGTCAGAAAGAAAAGGACATTAATGAACAACAACAAAAAAATCATTTGAAGATTTAAAGCTCACTGCTAATAATAAGAACATGCAAAGTATTCCATGGTGTATATGTGCCACATTTGGAATTGAACAATGAGAACTCATGGACACAGGAAGGGGAACATCACATTCCGGGTACTGTTGTGGGGTGGGGGGTGGGGGGGCGGGGACAGCATTAGGAGATATACCTAATGCTAAATGACGAGCTAATGGGTGCAGGAAATCAACATGGCACATGGATACATATGTAACAAACCTGCACATTGTGCACATGTACCCTAAAACCTAAAGTATAATTAAAAAAAAAAAAAAAAAAAAAAGAACATGCAAAAACACAGAATGATGTAACACCTTAATTTTGGTGTGTAAACTTGTCTTGACTAAAGTAGAAAGATTAAAATGATGAACCAATCAAAAAAAATAATTACAGCAACTGCTCAAGATATAGACGGTACAATAAGACATAAAGAGAAACAAAAAAAAGTTTAAAAGCTGGAAAATAAAGATAAAGTATAGAGTTATCATTAGTTTTATTTTGTGTTTTTGTTATGCAATCAGAATTAATTTCTCATCAGTTTAAAATAATAGGTTATGAGATAGTATTTGGAAACCAAATGGTTATCTCAAATCAGAAAATATACAATGAATACACAAAAATAAAAAACAACAAATCAAAGCATACTGCCAGATAAAATTATCTTCATTAAAAGGAAGACAGGAAGAGAAGAAGGAAGAGAAAAACCACAAAATAATCAAAAAACAAGTAACAAAATGGCAAGAGTAAGTCTTTGCTTATCAATAGTAACATTGAATGCAAATGAACTAACCTCTCCAATCAAAAGACAGAGAGGGGCTGAACAGATAAAAAAAAATATCCAATGATCTGTTGCCTATAAGAAACATACTTCATACATAAAGATACACATAGACTGAAAATAAAAGGATGGAAAAAGTTCAACATCATTTCATGATAAAAACCTTCAAAAACATGCTTATAAAAGAAACATACTTCAACGTAATAAAGGCCATAAATGACAGACCCACATGTAGTATGAGGAAAAACTCAAAGCCTTTTCTCTTACATCTGAAACACAAAGATGCCCAATTTCGCCACTGTTATTCAAATACTACTGGAAGTCTTAGCTAGAGCAATTAGACAAGAGAAAGAAATAAATAGCATCCAAATTGGAAAGGAAGAAAAACTATCCTTGTTAGCAGATGATAATCATATATTTAGAAAACTCTAAAGACTCTTATCAGGAAAATATTATAACTTATAAGTTCAGTAAAGCTACATGATACAAAATCAACATACATAAATTAGTAGCATTTCTAAATGCCAACACTGAACAATCTGAAAAAGAAATCAATAAAATAATATCATAAACAATAGCCACAAATAAAATTACATACCTAGGAGTTAACATAACCTAAGAAGTGAAAGATCTCTACAACAAAACCTATAAAACACTAATGAAGTAAATTTGAGAGAACACCAAAAAATGGAAAGATATTTCATGTTCATGAATTAGAGGAACAATATTGTTAAAATCTGCACAGTACGCAAAGCAATCTACAGATTCGATGCAATCCCTATCAAAATACCAATGACATTCTACACAGAAATAGAGAAAACAATCCTAAAACGTATATGGAATGACAAAAGACCAGGATAACCAAAGCTATCCTGAGCAAAAATACCAAAACTGGAGGAATTGCATTACCTTTCTTCAAATGATATACCACAGAGCTGTAGTAACCAAAACAACATGGTACTGGCATAAAAACAGACACATAGACCAAAGGAACAGAATAGAGAATGGACAAATAAATCCACACACCTATGTTGAACTCATTTTTGACAAAGGGGTCAAGAACATACATTGGAGAAAAAATGGTAACTTCAATAAATGGGGCTGGGAAAACTAAATAGTAATATGCAGAAGATTTAAACATCTAGTCTAGGTCCGGGTCTACCCTGTCACTTGCCTTATTAAAAAAATCAAAATTGATTAAAGACTTAAATCTAAGATCTCAAACTATGAAACTACTACAAAAAAGTATTGAGGAAACTCTTCAAGACATTGGTGTGGGTAAAAATTTGAGTAATACCCCACAAGCACAAGCAACCAAAGCAAAAATGAACAAATGAGATCACACCAAGTTAGAAAGCTTCTGTACAACGAAGAAAACAATCAACAAAGTGGAGACAACACACAGAATGAGAGAAAATATTTGCAAACCACACATCTGACAAGGGATTGGTAACCAGAGTATATGGAACTCAAACACCTCTTTAGAAAACTTCTAGTGATCTCATTGAAAAAAATAGACAAAGGGTCTCTGTAGACATTTCTCAAAAGAAGACATACAGATTCCAAACAGACATATGAAGAGGTACTCAGCATCACTGATCATCAGAGAAATGGAAGTCAAAACTTACAGTGAGATATCATTTCACTTCAGTTAAAATGGCTTTTATCCAAAAGTTAAGCAATAGCAAACACTGGTGAGGATGGGGAGAAAAGGGAACCTTCGAACACTTTTATTGAAAATGTAAACTTTCGTAGTACAACCACTGCGGAGAACAGTTTGAAGGTTCCTCAAAAAATGAAAAATACAGCTACCAAATGAACCAGTAACTCCACTGCTGGGTATATACCCAGAGGATATCAGCATATTGAAGAGATAACTGCATTCTCATGTTTGTTTTAGCATAGTTAACAACAGCCAAGATTTGGGAGCAACCTAAGTGTCCATCAACAAATGAATGGATAAAGAAAATGTGGTACTTAGACACAATGAAGTACTATTCAGCTATTAAAAAAAATGAGATTCAGTCATTTGTAACAACATGAATGGAACTGGAGGTCATTATGTTAAGTAAAATAAGCCAGGAACAGAAAAACAAACTTCACATGTTCTCACTTATTTGTGGTACCTAAAAATCAAAACAATTGAACTTATGAAGATAAGGAATAGAAGGATGGTTACCAGAGGCTGAGAAGGGTAGTAGGTGGGTGGAAAGTGAGAGTAGGGATTGTTAATGGGTAAACAAAAAAAAATAGAAAGAATAAATAAGACCTAGTATTGATAGCACAACAGAGTGACTATAGTCAATAAATAATTTA
Organism: Hylobates moloch; assembly: GCF_009828535.3. Taxonomy (NCBI): domain Eukaryota; kingdom Metazoa; phylum Chordata; class Mammalia; order Primates; family Hylobatidae; genus Hylobates; species Hylobates moloch. Next base: position 22,461,210 of record NW_026652292.1, on the reverse strand, counting down.
ATTGTACATTTTTAAATAACTAAAATGGTATAATTAGATTGCTTGTAACACAAAGGATAAATGCTTGAAAAGATACTCAACTTTTTATTATGTGATTATTACTCATCTCATGCTTGTATCAAAATATCTCATGTACTCTATAAAAATATATACCTATATGTACCCACAAAAATTAAAAATAAAAGAAAATTATAAAAAGATTATTTGTTTCAATTATTTGCCAGCTGAAATATTGCAATTATTCACAAAATATTTCTAGAATAACATCTCTAGACATGTACTTTTGAAGGTTGAATGTTATTTTTAAATATGTTAATATTTTTAATTAGATGTCTTATTCATTCTTTCATTTAATGATTTAAATGCATCTTTTACCTAAAAGGTGCTAAGTGTGGTTCTAAGAATTAGGTATCATTTATTAAACAAATCCAAGTCCCTTACTTCTAGGAGTTTACAATAGATTGGAGGTGGGAGTTGGCGTAAAGAATAAAGTCAGGGCCAGGCAAATCAAAGTGAAATTATAATACATTAGGGTAATTTAAGTTTTCCAAACTTAATTCATATCTTGTAATCCATATTGCACTAGTTAAAATTTGTCTTTTAATATAAGCACACACAGAAATTTTACTTTGATACCTACCCTGTGAAATGGATCAGAAAACAAAGAATGACCCTTTCTTCATGTTTTCCACATATGATCAAATCACAAACTACAGTTGAGTCAAACTCATAAAAATTGCTTTAATCTAGGTTTCTTTTGCTCCTGGACCTTCATACTAGTTCCAGTGGCCTGAATCTGTACTCTGGTGCACTTGTATGGACTGTGCCTTAACATATACCACTAACTGTACATTACAAACAAGTTTATGAATAAGGATATAAGTAACACAAACTATCTACTTTTGCATTATCAAACCAGGTCAGGGATTTTTTCTGGGAAGAGATCTCTGATGGTAGATTGTCCACTGGCTATTCCAGAACCAATGTTTCAGATAGACCAGTCCACATTTATATTTTGTCCAAAAGGAATCAGAGTAACATATTTAGGACTTACAACATAATACAAATTGCAGAAGCTCAAGTTTCTAATAGATCAAACAACCACCTCAGTACTTATGTCTTGAAAAGGTAGTCATTTCAGAAGCCAGAGCCTATTTATTTTGGCTCATTTCTTTCTAAGACTTAATCAGAGAAATGAAAATTTAATTATGAAAGTGATGTTGATAAATCACAATGTTTTTCTATCCAATTCATGAAAAACCATATTGTATTACCATTAATTTATATTTAAAATAAGATATTCTCAATACAGGCGTATCTTCAAGATATTGTGTATTTGGTTCCAGATCTCAGCAAAAAGCAAGTGACATATTTCTTTTTATTTCCAAGGTTAAATAGAGTTATGCTATACTGTAGTCTATTCAGTGTATAATATCATTATGTCCAAAAAACAATAAACATACCTTAATTTTAAAATCTTTCACCACAAAAATATGCTAGCAATCATCTGAGCCTTCAGTGAGTCATAATCTTTTTGCTAGTGGAGTGTCTTGTCCTGATGTTGATGGCTGCTGACTGATCATGGTGTTAGCTGCTGAAGGTTGTGGTGGCTGAGGCACTTTCTTAAGATAAGACAACAATGAAGTTTGCAATAGGCTTCCGCTTCCTTTAATGAAAGATTTTTCTGTGGAATGTGGTGATGTCTGACAGCACTCCAGCTGTAGTAGAACTTTTTTCAAATTGGAGGTCAATCTTTTTTTTTTTTTTTTTTTTGAGATGGAATCTTGCTCTGTCGCCCAGGCTGGAGTGCAGTGGCGCGATCTCAGCTCACTGCAAGCTCGGCCTCCCGGGTTCACGCCATTCTCCTGCCTCAGCCTCTCCGAGTAGCTGGGACTACAGGCGCCCACCACCATGCCCGGCTAATTTTTTGTATTTTTAGTAGAGACGGGGTTTCGCCGTGGTCTCGATCTCCTGACCTCGTGATCCGCCCTCCTCGGCCTCCCAAAGTGCTGGGATTACAAGCGTGAGCCACCACGCCTGGCCAATTGGAGGTCAATCTTTACAAACATTTCCACTGCTTCATCAACTAGGTTTATGTAATATTCAAAATGCTTTGTTGTCATTCGAACAATTTTCATGGCATCTTTACCCAGAATAAATTCCATCTCAAGTAACCACTTTCTTTGCTCATCCATAAGAAGCAACCCCTCATTTGTTCACATTTTACTATTAGATTGCAACAATTCAGTCACATCTCAAGGCTTTACTTCTATTTATAATTCTCTTGCTATTTGTACCATATCTGCAGTAACTTCCTCCACTGAAATCTTGAACTCCTCAAAGTCATTTATGAATTGTGGAGCCAACTTCTTTCAAATTCCTATTACTGTTTATTTTTTTACCTCTTCCCATTAATCACAAATGTTCTTAATGACATCTAAAATCGTGAATCCTTCCCAGAAGGTTTTCCATTTACTTTGCCCAGATCCAAAAGAAGAATTGCTATCTATGGAAACCATAGCCTTAAAAAATTATTTCTTAAATAATGAGGTTTAAGTGTTAAAATTACTCCTTGATCCATGGGCTACAGAATAGATGTTGTGTTAGCAAGCAGGAAAATGGCGTTAATCTCCTTGTAAATTTCCATCAGATCTCTTGGGTGACTAGGTATATTGTCAATGAGCAGTAACATTTTAAAAGAAATATTTTATTCTGAGTAGTAGGTCTCAACAGTGGGCTTAAAATATTTAGTAAACAATTATGTAAACAAATATGCTATCATCTAGACATTGCTGTCCTATTCATAGATAACACTCAAATTACATTTAGCATAATTCTTAAAGGCCTTAACACTATAGCCGTGGCTTCAACTGAAAGTCACTAATATGATTTGGATCTGTGTCCCCACCCAAATCTCATATTTAATCATAATCCCAAATGTTGGAGGTGGGGCTTGAGTGGGGGATGATTCAATTATGGGGGTGTATCATTTATGAAAGGTTAGCATCATCCCTTTGGTGCTATTCTTGTGATAGAGTGCTCAGGAAATCTGATTGTTTGAAAGTGTGTGGCACCTCCCCCCATCTCTTTCTTATGTACCAGCCATGTAAGGAGTACCTGCTTCCCCTTTGCCTTCAGCCATGATTTTAACTTTCCTGAGGCCTCCCCAGAAGGCACTATGCTTCCTGTACAGACTGAAGAACCATGAGCCAATTAAACTTCTTTTCTTTATAAATTACCCAGTCTCAGTTATGTCTTTACAGCAATGCAAGCACTGACTAATACAGTCACCAATTGTGTTGTCTCCTAACGAGAGCATAAGCCTTGTTTAAAGCTCTGAAGCCAGGCATTTACTTTTTCTGTCTAACTATGGAAGTGTTAGACGGTATCTTCTTCCAGTAGAAGACCGTCTTATTCACATTGAAAATCTGTTGTGTAGTGTAGCCACCTTCATCATTTATCTTAACTAGGCGATCTGGATAACATGCTGTGGTTACTACATAAGCACTTACAGTTTCACCTTGTACTTTTATATTATGGAGATAGCGTATTTCCTTAAGCCTCATGAACCAACCTCTACTAGATTCAAACTTTTCTTCTGCAGCTTTCTTACTTCTGTCAGCCTTCATAAAATTGAGAATTAGGACCTTACTCTGGAGTAAGCTTTTCCTGAAAGAAATGTTGTGGCTAGTTGATCTTCTACCCAGACTACTAAAACTTTCTCCATATCAGCAATAAGGCTGTTTTGCTTTCTTACCATTTGTGTGTTCACTGGAGTAGCACTTTAAATTTCCTTCAAAAACATTTATTTTGCATTCACAACTTGGCTAAATGGTTGGCACATGAGATCTATCTTTCAGGCTATCTCAGCTTTCAACATGCCTTCTTCACTAAGCTGAGTCATTTCTAGTTTTGATTGAAAGTGAGAGATGTGTGACTTTTCATTTCACTTCAACATTTAAAGGCCATTGTAGGGTTATTAACTGGTTTAACTTAAATATTGTGTCTCAGGGGATAGGAAGGCCCAAGGAGAGGGAGGAAAAAATGGAAAACAGCCAGTTGATGGAGTAGTGACAGCACATAGGACATTTATCAAGTTTGCCATTCTTTGGAGAGAATTATTAAAATGTAACACAAAGACGTGAAAAGGTCTGCTGTTGGGAAAATGACACCAACAGCACAAACAGATTTACTTGACACTAGGTTTCCACAAACTTAAATCACAATACCTGTGAAACACAATAAAACAAAGCACAATAAAGCGAGGTGTGCCTATATTTAAACTTCAGTTTACTAAAGCAGGTGTTCCATGAGAGCAGGGAATTCTTTTGTTTTATTTTCTTTTATGTGCTTAGCATCTAAATAAATATCAGGTTCATAACAGCTGCTTCATAAATATATATTGAATGAACAAGTACACCTAAGTATATTTCCTTCTTTTTCATCCAGGAAAGATGAAACAATAGCATTCTGAAAAAAAAAATCTTTCACATGAATTTCCACTTTCTTCTATATTTTTCCTGTTTGCCTCAAAATAAGAAATTTAGGAAAACCACTATAGGAAACATAGAGTAAATTACCCAGTCTCTCAGTTTATAAAATCCAGAATTCTTAAAGACTCTTTTAACTATCAGTAAAAAAAAATACACAAAAGATTTAATAAGCAACTAAATTATTGTTTCATCAAGCCAGTAAATAATCAATGATATAATCTTCTGTCATGGCTGAATAGGTGTCCTATTTATAACCTCAGGAATTTGATTCAGTTTCTCTCTCTCTCTTCTTCCTCCTTCTCCTCCTCCTCTTCCTCCTCATCCTTCTCCTTTTTCTTCTCCTTGTCCTTCTTCTTCTTTCCCTTCCTCTTCCTCTTCCTCTCTTTGTATAGGCATTGTTCTCAGGGAGACACCTGAATATGAATTTGAGATGCCCATTGGCATTTCCAAACATACATGCTATTTTAGCTTGAATTCCCAGAGGAAGAAAAAGTATGTTTCCTGATACATCATTCTGGTAAATGTCCCAAGGAGATAAGATGGTCTCAACATAATTTCAGTGTACACCTCTCTAAGCCAACCACTGGGCTGCTAACCTGAGTCTCTCATCTCCTGTTTATCTTTGGGCTAAAGACTAAAAGTATGGATTAGGTTAGATCCACCCATGAGCTAGGTAGACGAAAAATATTATCAACCACTCATAGCCCACGGGGTGCTGCCTCATTCTCTGTGTTTCAAACACATTGGCCTTATTACTTTCCTCAAATATATCAAAGCTCTTTTATTCCTGAAAGCTGTTACATGTGCTATTCCCTCTCTCTAGACTATCCCTCCTTCCTCTTCACCCAGACTAGCTCATATTTATCTGACAGCCCTCAGTTGCTTGACCACTTCCTCATGAAAACCATCAATACTTTCCCAGGTAGGGAAAATCCATTTATACATTGCTCCCTGTTAGAAAACATATATGCTTCTTTTCAGAGCTTGTCATTATTGTAATTACTTTCTAAAGATTTGTTGATTTTCTATTCCTTTACCAACAGGAGTACACAACCAAGAAAACAATCAACAAAGTGAAGAGACAACCAAGAGAATGAGAGAAAATATTTGCAAACTACTCATCTGACAAGGAATTAATAACTAGAATATATAAGGAGCTCAAACATCTCTTCAGGAAATTTCTAATGATCTAATTTAGAAATGGGCAAGGAATCTGAGTAGACCTTGAATTCTACTCCTGATTCACTGTACTGAGGAGTACAGTGTTTTAGGTGGTTACCTTTATCAGCATTGCTCCAGCACACAGCAAACTATGTCTATCGACAGATAAGTGTTAAACGTATTCATTAATGAGTCAAAGAAAATGAGTCAAAGAAATGAGTTGATTAATTATATATTTGCTAACTGACTACTCTAGTGGGAGAACGACTTTTGCAGTTAAAGGCCAGATAGTAAATATTTAAGGCTTTGCAGAAATGTATAGCTCCTATGACATATTCTTATTTGGATTTTGATTGTTTTTCTGACTCTGCTTGGATTTTTAGTCATTTAGGCCATCAGCCAGATTTGCCCTGTGGATCATAATTCACAGATCTCTTCATTACTCTACAAGTAGTTATGGTAATTTCTCTGACTGCTTAATTATAGTGACATGCTAACTATATCTCTGCTATCTTTTGCTTTTCTTTTCTTTCTGAGCACTTAGCATTCTATTCTATATAGATACTACTTCTGTTCTCAGTACCCAATCCAGAGTCATATTGTTGTGATCCCTTCTCAAATTTATTTTTTACCAACTCTTTATCCCTGTAAAATGTCTGTGCATTTCATCTAATCTCCTGCTGTCTGTGCCACACTGTGCCTTCTTCACTCTTTAGCCAAGTGCACCTGCTGTCATGGCTTCTTATTACTGTTTCAAATTTCTATGCTGCATCATCATTCCTTCTGCTTTCTGCAGCATGTAGTGTAATATTTCAACAGAAGAAGAAATGTTTACATAAAATAAACTGAGTAAAACAGACATTCTTAGGTCCTGACACCCGGAAAATAACATGCCATCTGCCCTCCATAAGGAATTCTTTGCCGGAGGGACATAACCGTATCACCCAGGTAAGCTCTTACTAATGTGAAGATTGCACTGCAACCTACAAATTGTGGTTGTAATTCCAAACCTTCTGCCCTTTCACCACCCTCAGTTCTATACTTCATTTTTAATTCTTCTTTCTCTGATTTTATATACCTTGACATCTCTTTCCCTGGAATACACAACCACTAGTCTTGTGAATGGGAAACTCAGAGCATGTTATTCATTATAGCTTTATACCTTAAATTTCTAAACGTAAATTATAGGATCTATATTTTTTTAGGAAAATAAACTTCACAGTTCAACTACTGCTGTTACATAATTAAAGGGAAATAAGGCCAACCTAAAAATATACACATAAAGGTATTTTAGAGTATATTATTACTTTGTTATATAAAATAGCTAATTATCAAACAAAATATAAAAATTATAATAGTCATCCAGGCCAAGTTCTTCGTGTTAGGAAGGTCCAGAGAGAAGAACTGATTTTTACACGGTTAGTTAGTTAGTAGCAGGTTGAGATCTTAAAGCCCATCTCTTTACTCCAAACTTTGTATTTTTTCTGCATGGAAATGTATGCTCCTTCAGCAATTCTTTCTGAATCAGAATTGACTCTGTTCTTGGTGCTTTTTCTCCTGTTTTCTTGAACCAACACTTTTTTAAATAGATGGGGTCTCATTCTGCTGCAGTCTGGAATGCAGTGGTGCAATCACAGCCTCCAAATTCTGACCTAGGTGATCCTCCTACCTCAGCCTGCCAAAGTGTTAGGATTACACGCATGAGCCACTGCTCCTGGCCCATCTAATTTCTTTATGATTGTGCCATATGTCTTTTATTTAATTATTTATGTTTAATTTTTGTGGATACATGATAGGCATATATATTTATGGAGTATATGAGATATTTTGTTACAGGCATTCAATGCATGATAATCACATCATGAATAATGGGCTATCCATCCCCTAAAGCATTTATCCTTTGTGTTACTAACAACACAATTATATCCTTTGAGCTATTTTAAAGTGTATAATTAAATTATACTTGACTACAGTCACCCTGTTTTGATATCAACTATTAGGTCTTATTCATTCTTTCCATTTTTTTGTACCCATTAAAAATCCTTGCCTCCCACCCAATCCCCCACTATACTTCCAGCCTCTGGTAACCATTATTCTGCTATCTATCTCACTGAGTTTAATTGTTTTGACTTTTAGATCCCACAAGTAAGTAAAAACATGCAATGTTTTTCTTTCTATGCCTGGCTTATTTTACCTAACAAAAGGAGCTCCAGTTCCACACATGTTGCTGCAAATGACTGAATCTAATTCTTTTTTTATGCTAAATAGTACTCTATTGTGTATAAGTACCATATTTTCTTCCATTCATCGGTTTATGGACTCTTAGGTTGCTTCCAAATCTTGGCTATAGTGAACAGAACAGCAACAAAAATGGGAGTGCAGATATCTCTTCAATATACAGATTTCCTTTCTTCTTGGTACATACCCAGCAATAGGGTTACTGGATCATATGGTAGCTCTATTTTTAGTTTTTTTGAGGAACCACCAGACCGTTTTTCCTAGTGGTCATCCTAATTTACATTCCCACTAACAGTGTATGAGGGTTCCCTTTTCTCCACATCCTCACCAGCATTTATTTTTGCCTGACTTTTGGATAAAAGCTATTTTAACTAGGGTAAGATAATATCTCACTCTAGACTTGACTTCCATTTCTCTGATGATCAGTGATGCTGAGCACCTCTTCATATGCCAGTCTGGAACCTGTATGTCTTCTTTTGAGAAATGTCTGCTCAGATTCCTTGCCCACTTTTTAATCAGATCATTGGAATTTTCCTAAAGAGATGTTTGAGCTCCTTATATATTCTGGTTATTAATTCCTTGTCAGATGAGTAGTTTGCAAATGTGTTCTCTCATTCTGTGGGTTGTCTCTTCATTTTGTTGATTGTTTTCTTGGTTGTGCAGAAGCTTTTCAACTTGAGATCCCATTTGTGTATGCTTGCTTTTGTTGCCTCTGCTTGTGGGGTTTTACTAAATAAATTTTTGCCCAGTCTGCTTCCTGGAGAGTTAAGCCAAGATTTGTTTGTAGTATTTTCATAGTTTGAGATCTTAGTTTTAAGTCATTAATCTATTTTGATTTGATTTTCATATAAGATGAGAGATAGGGGTCTAGTTTCATTCTTCAGCATGTTGCTATTTAGCTTTCCCAGCACCATTTATTGAAGTAACTGTTTTTTCCCTAATGTGTGTTCCTGGCACCGTTGTTAAAAATAACTTTACTGTAGAGGTATAGATTTGTTTGTGGGTTCTCAATCCTGTTCTATTGTTCTATATACCTGTTTTTATTCCAGTACCATGCTGTTTGGGTTACTATAGGAGAGTAGTATAATTTGAAGAAAGGTAATATGATTCCTCCAGTTTTTTTTTTTTTATTTTTCCTCAGGATAGCTTTGGCTATTTTGGGTCTTTGTGGTTCCATATGAATTTTAGAAACTTTTTTTCTATTTCTGTGAAGAATGTCTTTGGTGTTTTGCAAGGAATTCCATTGAATATGTCAATTACTTTGGGTAGTGATGTGGTTTGGGTTTGTGTTTCCACCTAAATCTTATGTCAAATTGTAATCTCCAGTGTAGGAGGAGGGGCCTAGTGGGTGGTGATTGGATCATGGAGGCAGATTTCTCCCTTGTTGTTCTTGTGATAGTGAGTTCTCATGAGATTTGGTTGCTTAAAATTGTGTAGCACCTCCCCCTTTTCTCTCACTCCTTCTCAAATCATTTAAGATATACCTGCTTTCCCTATGCCATGATTGAAAGTTTCCTAAGGCTTCCCCAGTCATGCTTCCTGTATAGCCTTTGTAACCATGAGCCAATTAAATCTCTTTTAACTATAAATTAACAAGTTTCAAGTATTTCTTTATAGCAGTGCAAGAACAGACTAATACAGGTAGTATGGACATTTTAACAATATTTATCCTATCAATTTATAATCACTGAATATCTTCTCATTTTTATGTCTCCTCTTCAATCTCCTTCATTAATGTTCTACAGTTTTTATTGTAGGGATCTTTCACTTCTTTGTTTACATTAATTTCTTGATATGTAATTTTTTTGTGGCTATTACAAATAGGATTACTTGATTGATTTCTTTTTCAGATTGTTCACTGTTGACATATAAAAGTGATGGCAGTGGAGGTCCATCTGGAGCAGCTGCAGCAAAGATGCTGGCTGCAGCAGGGGAGGAGTGGCCAGGGCTATCTGCTGGCTGGGGATGGGCAGTAGCCCAACCCCCTTCCAAGTTGGAGGGGTGGGAGCCCCACCCTCCTGTCACAGCTGTAGTCCCCCAGCCATGGCTATGGACCCAAGCACCTCTGCACTCTCTGGAGCCTGGGATTTGCATTTACACAAAATTTTATGTTTTGGTTTTCCTTCCAGTGCTTGTATTCAAGTGACTTTCTAGTGGTTTTTCTTCAAATAGTTGAGGATAATTTTTTTTCATTTATTTAATTTTATATTTTGTCCAGAGGTTATTATTTCTCTTTATGAGCAGATTTTTCTGATACCAGCTGATACTGAACTCTGTTGCTAGTTTTAACCAGATCTTCCTACTGACATTTTATTTAAAATGTTAACAAATATTTTGATTACACAAATAACAATAATAATTTGATGGTAGTTGGTCTCCAAATTTGGAGATTTATTTTAAATTCATTTAATTTTGTATACAAATTATACTCACAAATATTTCTATGTTTACAGATATGCATGCTTATATACACAAACATCTGCACCCCTCCACACACATACACATGCATACACACTCACACACACATATTTTTAGTAGAAATGAAATTTCTTCCAACTACATTTTAAGGAGACATTATATACCCTTTAATTTGCACTATTCCAAATAACTACAAGTGATATTTGCCCAAGCATGCATACTAATCTATCCAAATTATTTATTCCTTTAAGATCAAATGCAATTTCTATATTCCAAAGAAAGAATTCTTCAATGACTGTTAACACTCACTGATATTTAAAACATGATTTAGCACTACTTTTCATACTGACTTGGCTTTCTCACTTTTTGAGTCATATACATTACTCATGCCATCTCAACTTGAGAGCAAACTTCTTCAAGATAAGTACAAAGTTTAAGTTTATTTTTTAAATAGTTCATAGTGGTAATGAAAAAGCTTAAGTTCTATACTCAAATAGAAATAACTTGCAGTTCTGACATAATGCTTGGCTATGTGACTTTGACTCATTTTTTTAAATTTTCTAGTCTCAGTTTCTCCCTCTGGAAAATGTAACTGAGAATGTTCTGTAGCTCATAAGTTGTTCTATCAATGTCATTATTTTTTTCTCTGGGATAATATTTTAATGTTGCAAACATATTTTGCTTTCAAAATTATTGCTAATTTAGCAATAATTCTGTTATATTTTTCCCAGTGTACTCTGGGTATGTACTAACAGTGAATTTAATCTGCGTGTTTCTGTTTATTGCAACATCTTCAATGACAAAAATTTAACATTTCTGGAATACTAATCCTATATGATACAGGTTGTGCATCCTTTATCCAAAATGCTTGGAACCAAAAATGTTTTAAATTTTTAATTTTTTTAAAGCTTGGGATATTTACATATATATAATGAGCTATTTTGAGGATGAGACCCAAGTCTAAACACAAAATTTATTTGTGTTTCATATACAACTTATACATGTAGCCTGAAGGTAATTTTAATTTTCCCATGGGGATACTGAATCAACTGTGTGTTATACATTTGTGTTTTGATTGTGACCTGTCAGGTGTGGAATTTTCCACTCGTGGTGCCATCAGTGCTCAAAACTTTCAGATTTTTGAAGCATTGTGGATTTCAGATTTTCTCTTTCTCTTTTTCTTTTTCTTTTTTTTTGACAGAGTTTCATTCTTGTTGCCCAGACTGGAATGCAATGGCATGATCTCAGCTCACCGCAACATCCGCCTCCTGGGTTCAAGCAATTTCCTGACTCAGCGCCCCCAGTAGCTGGGATTACAGGCATGCGCCACCATGCCCGGCTAATTTTGTATTTTTAGTAGAGATAGGGTTTCTCCATGTTGGACAGGCTGGTCTAGAACACTTGACCCTCGGGTGATCTGCCCACCTCGGCCTCCCAAAGTGCTGGGATTATAGGCGTGAGCAACCACGCCAGGCTCAGATTTTCAAATTAAGGATGTTTAACCTGTACATCACTGATATCATAATGAAGGTTGCACAGATATTTTAAGACATGCAAAAGGTATCAAATTGAATACACCACTGTGGCTAAAAAATTCAATGTGAAATGAGTAGGCTGGTGAGAAATCGAATTTCCAAAACTTCAAATTTAATTTGAAATGATAACAAGCTTTATCAGTTTTGTGCTTTGCCTCAACTATCTGGATGAAATGCCTGTCTTCTACTAAACAGAAGAGTTAGCACTGGAAAATATAGAAATTTTCCCTTGGGGAAAAATTAAAACCAAATCTTTTTTTCCAAAAAGTAATTATTATACAAACCTTTTAAACTGTGGATCCTTGAAACAATTACGATAATTAGATTATGATCAAAGGTAAATGGGATGGTGCTTTATTTAGCTTACCATAATAAATACCCTTATATACTATACATTCTCGCCCTAGACACTGACTTTCCAGCATCTGAAAACTGTGAAGTAATTTGTACAAACACCATATTAAATTCAGCTTATGATTTAGATAAGAAGTTGAAAATATTCATTTAATTTAGTTAAGTTGTCATCATATCCTCCTGTATTTTACCATATCTCTCTCTTCGCAGAAGCCATCTTCTGATCTTTTTTAGGTGAAAACAAATCTGGAAAAATTTGTAGGCCATATCTTGGTGATTATGGAAAGAAAAAAAAAAACAGATTTTTTTATGGACATGTTTGTGATTATTGTAATAGGACAATGAAATTATATTTTTTGAATTAGTGCATATTTAACTATATGAATTCTAAACAAACACAGAGGTTTACATAAATTCAGAATATACCTAAATAAAAAATGCAAGGAGAAACACTAGGTTTTGATCAATGCACTTTTAGTTGCTAAAATATATGTTAGGAATAATTGGTAGAATTAGGACAAGCTTTAATTTGAAGTTGTTAAATGTAGAAACTTTTTTTTTTGTATTTTCTTTTTAATCCCAAGGAGAAAAATTGTATTTTGTATGTGAATATGAAAAAATTGTCTGGGTTTATTGCCTTTTTAGATTTTGTTTTCAATTTTTTTACTTCCTCTAAACTCATAGTTCCTCTGTTTTTCTAAGGAGGAAGAGAAGGATGATGATAAATATTATTCTTATCTGTTAAGTTATTGAGGCATGCCCCATGATACTATGTTATAGGTGGGAAATCATGTATTAAAATGTCATTTTCCCTTTTGCTATTATTCTATGGGCTATATATACCTAAATTTACATTTGAAAAATAAAAAAAATTAAATGTTGCTGTTATTAACAATAGAAGAAAATAAGGGATTTAAATAATTTACAATTTAAATATTGTAATTATTTAAATCTCATTACACATCTGCTGAGTTTTTAATCCTTGGTTCTGTAATACAGGTAATTTTCATGTTTTGTGTATGGTGAAAATGAAGTTACATAGTTTCCGTTTATATCAATTAACTACCTTGTTCCTGTGTATAAATTATGTCATTTAATTATCAAAACCTGGCTATGAAGTAGGAACTATTTTTATCCCATCTTGCAGAGAAGAAAAATGAGTTGCAGAGAGACTGCCACAACTAGTTGATGGCAAAGCCAATATTTGGAGTCTGGAATTTTGACTGCAGGATCCAATCTTTTATCCATTGCCTTATTCTTCCTAGCACTTAATGGGCCTTTCATAGAAAAAAAACAACTCAAAAAATGAGCCGGTTGCTAAGAATGAACAGGCAAAAAACTGAATGCCGAAATGGCCATGATGTGTGGTGTTGAAGAATATCTTATTTTTCCACTCCATTAGAGTTAAATATACTCCTTTGCTGCTGAAGTGAACACAGGAAAATCAAGACCATTATTTGATTCTTTCCCAGGGTATATGTATGCCTAAAACTGCCATTCACTAATGTAGATAGATACAAGGATAATTTTTTTGAACTTGGAATGGTCCAAGTTAAGATGAAAATACAAACATATACAGTTCACATAATGAATAAGAAAAAAGAAAAGAAGAATACATTATTAGTACTCTCAGCTAAAGGATTTGGGAGATATTTTTAGGTAGAGGTAGGTTGAGAGGGTAATGAATGCATATGAGAGAAGCTACAGAAAATGCAGGCAGTTCATAAAAGAAGATAAAAAGTAATTTAATAAATATTTCTGGGAATTATGAATTTTGATACATACAGTTGTCTCTTAGTATCTGTGGGTGATTTTTTTCAGAACTCCCATGTATACCAAAATTTGGGGATACTCAAGTCTCTTAAATAAAATAACATAGTATTTGAATATAACCTACACACATTCTCTTCTATATTTTAAATAATCTCTAGATTACTTAGTATTCCTATGACATGCTTACATCATTTAATTCACGTGAATTCAGTGTAGTACTCTGCATGCAGTAATTTCAAGTCTTGCTTTCTGAAACTATGTTGAAAGTTTTCTTTCATAAGTCATCCAGTCAATGACTTATGAATCAAAATGATTCATAAAATCATTTATGAATGATTTTAATCCAGGGTTGGTGAATCCATGATACAGAACCCACAGATATGGAATGCTGACTGTATATGTAAAAGACTAGGGTTCATAAGTTATTTCATTTCTTATAAATGTACTCTCTGATTTTGAACTACATGGGGAACACACAGACCCACAAACACACACACAAATGCTCACACATACACTCACACATTGAGAGTCAGATATGATGGTCTTCACTCTCAAAAACTTTTATTTCTGTCTTAAAACAACACTGTAGCATACATCTTAGTGTATTCTAAATACAAATCCCATTCTACATGACATTACTGACTGTATTAGTCCATTTTGCATTGCTATAAAGAAATGTCTGAAACTGGACAGTTCATAAAGAAAAGAGGTTTATTTTGGCTCACAGTCTGCAGACTGTACAAGCGTGATGCTAGCATCCGCTTCTGGTGAGGCCTGAGGGAGCTTACAATCATGGTGTAAGGTGAAGGTGGAGCAGGCATATCACATGGTGAGAAAGGGAGCAAGAAAGAGAGGAGGAAGTTCTAGGCTCTTTTAAACAACCAGCCCTCATGTGAATGAGTTGAGTGAGAATTCACTTATTACCATGGGAAAGGCACCAAGCCATTCATGAGGGATCCACCCCTATGACCCGAACACCTTCTACCTGGCCCCACCTTCAACACTAGGGATCACATTTTAACATAAGATTTGGAGAGGGTGAGCATACAAACTGTACCACTGACCAATGTTGATTTAATGTGTTGTTAAATATACTGAGGATAGAGTTCTTTTACTACATGAGAGCATTCCTCATCCAAAATCCCATTTGCCATCTACTCCAGACCAGCTCAGTCTAGGGAGACTTCCTCCAGAGAGGTTTAAATGGGCCTCTACCTCCACTTTATTTTCTTTATGCAGAACTATTTAGCTAATGCTCATCTTTTTTAGTCTTGAGTCCCAGTTGAACCAGTATATGGGAAGCTTCTCTAAGTTATCTTATAATGATAATCATCCAACCAAATTAGCTCCTTCCTTGGAAGCAAAATAACTACAAACTATTTTTTTAAATTACATGTGCTCATATAAATATGTAATCATAAAATAATGCATAAATAAATATACACACAAATTAGCTTACAAGGAAATACATATGTATACAGTATTTATTAATAGAAATAATCTCATTTTATATATTTCAAGGCTTTTCCACATGAGAACTCTAAGAAACAAAGTTTTATGGCTATCTTTTGATTAAATAATTGATTTTATTGAAAGGGAATATTTAACATTTCAAATAGATCTACATGTCCTTCAGAACATGAAACAAATCTAAAATTATTGTTAAAACTAATAATAACTCATTTTCAATAGATTAAAGCTATGTTTGATTTACTGGTAGCTAGCATTTATAGTCATTTTAAAAATCAGAAATAAAAAAATCGATGTGTGAGTATTTTCTTTTTTTTTTTTTTTTTTTTTTTTTTGTGACAGAGTTTCTCGTTTTCCCCTGGCGGGGTGGAGTGGGGGGTGCTCTGGGCTCACTGCAGGCTCCGCCCCCTGGGGTTCACGCCATTCTGCTGCCTCAGCCTCCCGAGTAGCTGGGACTATAGGCACCCGCCACCTCGCGCAGCTAATTTTTTGTATTTTTAGTAGAGACGGGGTTTCACTGTGTTAGCCAGGATGGTCTCGATCTCCTGACCTCATGATCCGCCCTCCTCGGCCTCCCAAAGTGCTGGGATTACAGGCGTGAGCCACCGCGCCCGGCCGATGTGTGAGTACTTTCAAAGATAATACACTAGTTTTTGGTTTTAAGGCTTTTTGAAATAAAAATGATTTTTTTGTTGTTTGATTGAGACAGTCTTGCTGTGTCACTCAGGCTGCAGTGCGGTGGCATAATCTTGGCTTACTATAACCTCCACCTCCTGGTTCAAGGGAATGTCATGCCTCAGCCTCCTGAGTAGCTGGGGCTACAGGTGTGCACCACCATGCCTGGCTAATTTTTGTACGTTTAGTAATAACAGGGTCTTAGCATGTTGGCCAGGCTTGCCTTGAACTTTTGGCCTCAAGTGATCTGCCCGCCTTGGCCTTCCAAAATGCTGGAATTACAGGCATGAGCTATCAAACCTGGCCAAAAATAATGATATTTTTAAGTAAGCCAAAATAATAGAAAGGTGTTACCACATTCTATTGAACCCATTGATTTTCAGAAAATCTGGGCCAGATTAGCAAGCACATGATGAAAGCAACACTTTTGCATTATTTAGGAAGATTACCTGGTTCATTCCAAGAAAATTTAAAAAATTTCAAATGCATTTTTAGTTTATTGGAATATTTAAGTGTTAATAGTATCACCTGAAAGTAATGCTAAAAGAAACAGGATTATTTTTCCCTCCATTTTAGACATGAGAAAATGGAGGTGGAGTTTAAGTAACTTGCACCATGTCGCACAGCCACTGCATGACAACACAATAATGCTAATACAAGAACTACTGCACACATTCTCTAACGTAAAATATGACAAAATTTTTTATCTGTTTTCCCATCAGCAAGATAAATTCCAGTAACCACCATTATATCACTTGCATTGTCACTGAGATGAGGGGGAAAAAGTGAAAAACATACAGGACTCTGCCATTTTAGCTCAGCAAATATACTGAGATTAATATATTTCCTCTGAAATAAATATATCTCAGTTTAAGCATTATCAATTAAGCACCAAAGACACATATAAATATTTCATTTGCAGTATACCTTTCTAAATGAAGCCATGCCTCTTTCTCTCACTAGATCCAGTGTCTATATTAAATCAAAATTTGCTTAACTCAGGACTAAAAAAAATCAATGGATTTTTTTTCCAAAAGCCATCAAAAATACTATTTAGCATTTTAAAAACAAGTTGACTTCATTTAAAAAGAAATTTAAGTAATTTTGTTGATACAGCCACAGATAACAAAGCTGGTATTTTTAAAGCAGCGAAACACAGCTCTATATTGCATAAAATTTTATACATACTGTGTTATTTTATATATTCTCTTTCATTCCCCTAAAAATGTCATTGACAGAGTGAGTGATTATTTGGCAGTTTTACATTTATAATTGACCAGTAATGAAAATGTAAATGAGAGGAAAAAATAAAAGATATTGTCAGATGGTGTTCAATTTATAGCTGAATTTTGTCATATAATGTTCTATAATTGAAACAATATTTGGAAGAAATGATCTTAGAAGAAATTCTTCCTGAAGGCATGCATATGGAGCATTATTCAAACTGCCTGTGTTGGAATTTTATTGGAAACAAATTATTTTAAGATTTTTATTAATATTAACACTTCAGAACTACAAAAGTACTTTTATACTGAGAATAACATTGAGTAGACAAAATGTCTGGTAATAACTCTATGCTTGAATATAGTTCTGCTATAAGAATATGACAGTGGGCCGGGCATGGTGGCTCATGCCTGTAATCCCAGCACTTTGGGACACCGAGGTGGGTGGATCACTTGAGGTCAGGAGTTCAAGACCACCCTGGCCATTATGGCAAACCCCAGTCTCTACTGAAAATACAAATATTAGCTGGGCATGGTGGCTCATGCCTGTAATCCCAACTACTTGGGAGGCTGAAGCAGGAGAATCACTTGAACCTAGGAGGCAGAGCTTGCAGTGAGCCAAGATCATGCCACTGCACTCCACCTGGGGGACAGATCGAGACTCCATGTAGAAAAAAAAAATAAAAAAGAATATGATGCTGAATAGAAGTTTTGTGTAAGTCTCCTTAATTCTCAACTCCGTGAGGATTTTTAAAGTGGAAACATAGGCAAAACAAACAAACAAAAACAAACAAACAAAAGAAAACATCCCGAGCCTTTAAAGTTTGGGCTAATCATCTCCTAAAGGCCTTCATTTACCTCCTAAGGTCATTCAGTACCACATGTTAGAACCTTCCAAAACTTAGATTTGGGGAGAGAGAGGAGAAAGCTCGTAAATGGTTTCTTAGGGAAGCCATGAAAGTAAAGGAACTGAAATCAAAAACCCTCTGCTGGTTTTGAGTTAACAGATGAAAAATAAAGGCTACTGGCCTCCTAAAGTCCTCATTTGCTTTTGTTGTTGTTGTATGTTTGTTATTTGAAATACGTATATTACCTTAAACTAAAACTCTGCATTATTTTAGCTCCTAATGGACTTATTATTCTGTGTTCTACTGTGCTTTCTGTAGATAAGGAGATAAAATATATTTTGGGAATTGAAACATATACTGGACAAAAAAGAATAATATTTTAGAACTCTAGGGAAAAATTATTGTGATGAAAGCTTCTTTCTAGGCTACATTGGCCCATGTGCCTTAACCTTTGTCAAATAAGTTACAGCCAGCAAAGTCACAATAATTCTACATCCTACATAAAAACTGGTTTCTCAATTGGTGAGGTCACAGTAAATCAAAACAAAATAGCTAAGGTCACTGGTTTATTTCCACTGCACTCTTAATTCCATCCATCACCCACAGATTTGTACCTTACCCTTGGAAAGTAATTCTGAAAATGGGAATATTTGTTTTCTTAAATTTGGTGAATGGGATAAGAGAGTGTAAATGGGAATGTAAAAATAGATCACTAAAGTATGTTTTAATCTTTCACAAAAAAAAAAAGAAAAGAAAAAGAAAAAGAGAAAGGGAAAAACTGCAGAATCTCCAAAGGATATCAATGAGTATCACTCAAAGGACTCTACACAAAGGTGTTCTCAAAAATTTAATCCTCTACTTTCAACACACAACACAACTGCAGTTAGAAAGTGCCTTAGACTCCAAAAGATATGAGATTAAGTGTGCTGCTCATCCTGTGACAGCATGAACAAGAATAAATGAATGTCTACCTATGCAGTTGTTTGACAAGGATCCCAATTTTGCTTAAATTGCCATTTTGTATGGATCGAAGACTAATATTTTTCTGACTCAGTTTACTCAACTCTCAAACAATGATTTTTGAGAAGTTTCTTTTCTTTTCTTTTCTTTTTTTTTTTTTTTTTTTTAGAGATGGAGTCTCACTCTGTCGCCTAGGCTGGAGTGCAGTGGCGCGATCTCAGCTCACTGCAAGCTCCGCCTCCCAGGTTCAGGCCATTCTCCTGCTTCAGCCTCCCGAGTAGCTGGGACTACAGGCTCCTGCCACCACGCCCGGCTAATTTTTTGTATTTTTAGTAGAGACGGGGTTTTACCGTGTTAGCCAGGATGGTCTCGATCTCCTGACCTCGTGGTCCACCCGCCTCTGCCTCCCAAAGTGCTGGGATTACAGGCATGAGCCACTGCGCCCAGCCAAAAAGTTGTTTTCAGGGTTCCAAACAGACCTAAGGTATGATTTAATGAGTTAGTTAACAATCAATATGTTGCAAAGGTTACACAATATAGTCACCGACTGAAAATGAAAGGAAAATGAAGCAGGAATCAGAGAACACTGTTGAATATCAGAAGTAGTCTTTTCTCAGATGCTTGTTATAATACATCAGAAAAATTTTGTTAAGTTAAAGTGATGGACAAATACTAAGTTACAAAACACACGATTTCACCTATAACTAAAATGCCTTGTAACAAATGTATGGAATAAATTAAAATTAGTAATTCTCTGATTTCTTTTGTTGAGGAAAAATAAGACATACATAATTAAATTATTATATTAACTAAATATTTGGAAAGCAAAACTGCACATTTTTATCTTGACATCTCTAAATTTTATGTACTAGGAAAAGAAAAAATTTTGTTGATCAGTGATGATCTTAACACAAATAACACTGCAGTCTCCTCTGCTTGGCTGCTGACCATATCACACATTAATTTTTTAAATGACATTACAAAGGAGCTATTCTGCATCAGATTTTTAATTTCAATACATGAACAAGATTATAATTTAATACTATTATTATCAAAAATATCTAAATTTGTAAAATAGCCATATTTTTGTGAAATAGAATGAGGTATATTTCTAGAATAAATTATTGTTTTATGCTTAGACAATTAGTAAGTATATCTTGTTATTATATTATTAGTTCAGTAATTAAGTCATAACTTGGCTGGTACTAACATTTATTAACTATTATACATTTAAAAGCATTCTTTGTTTTTCATCTATGTGGCATTCTCCATACGACATGCTTAGAAAGATTTACCTAGATATGGATTCATGATACCATCAAAAGTTAAGATTAACACAGTGAATCATATAAAAACATAAATTAGCCTGTAGAAAGCTAATTCCCAGACAAATAATATTATTTGTCCTTTAAGAGTTTATAAACCAAAAATAGTAATAAAAAAAGAAGGATAAAGAATTCATAAACCCTTGATAATACTTCTGGTATTTGGTAATAATCCATAAAATATATAATCAAAATAATTATATTAAAATTATTTTTACAGTAGGTGATTTAATGGGAGTTTATCAGTAAATGTTAAAAATACTACTTTGCTGTAATAAAATATGAGGCATGAACACTTCAGTTATGTTAAACTAATTATTTTATACACAATTTAAAATTTTATATTTATGTATGGCTACTTTGTATAGTTGGGAGATAGTTTGTTATTTAGATTTACTTTTCAACAAAGTGGCAATTGCTGTAAATATTTTGTTTAGATTTAAATTATCTTTGATTTTATTCTAACTTACTTTTTAATTTAATATTAAATGTGCAAACTTAAGCCTCAATCCTAGTATGGTGTATATCTAATATATAAAGTTGACATTTTTAAACAATGCAAATTATAGTAGTCATGCTTAATGTTCAAAACCTACCATCTAACAAGCCAAAATTGCTCATCCCCACATAACATTACCTAGGAACCAACTACCATTGTTAAGAAGAATCCAAGCGCAGAAGTTTCTCATCTCAATGAATTTGCATATGCCTTCAAATATCATTCTTATTTAGATTTTCAAATTATGTTTTAGCCAAAAAAAAAAAGTTAACTAGAAAGTACTCAAGTGAAAAATGTATAGTTTGCAAAGTGGTTAGGAAGACAGGCAGAAAACTCTGAAGATAACAATTTTCTGAGTGAATAGCACAGCAGTGGCGATTTAAGCATGAAAATATCGATGGCCTCTTCTAAGGTAGCATTGTGGAGTATGTGAATTAATGAAATAGTCATGTGCACTGTTGGAGGTAGGGTAAAAGACAGATAAATTCAACATATGTGCAGTATGGAAAAATAAGAAATGTTTTAAAGTCCTAAAAGAAACATTTGCAAATATTTTTATTGTCCCCAACTTAATTCCATCCTTTGTTGTGACCTCAGTAGGGCAATTCTATTTTGCAGTTGCAATTATTCTCCCCTTTTTCCCTCTAACACTAATGTCTAATCCATTAGCAAATCTTATTACATCTAACTCCAAAATGTATCTATCTATTTCTCATCAACTCATCCAAGATGCCATCTTCTATGTGGACAAACCTCTTGGTTGATCTTCAGATTGCTCACTCCTACTCCTGCCTTTCCTATAGTCTGATCTCCACTGGGTAACCAAAATGATCCTTTTCCAATGATGTGTTTCCTCTCCCCCAGACCTCCAAGAGCTTCCCATCTCAATCAGAATAAACTGCCGGGACATATCAAGCCCCAGGATGTCTGGCTTCTTGATGCTGGCACTCATCTCATTGCCTTATTCTCTGTCACTGATTTACTGATTTTCAGTCATTATGTTCTCCTTGCTATTTCCCAAACAACTAAGCATATTTCTGTCTCAGGACATTTTCATTTGCTGCTTCCTCTGCCCATAAGGCTCTTCGCATGTGTATGCAGATGGCTGACCTTGTCACTTCATTCAATTCTGCTCAAGCATCACCTCATCAAGGACTCCTTCCCTGACCATGCTACACAAAATGGCGTATACCTACCAGTCTCTACTGATCTCCTGTATTAGTTTCCTATTGCTACTGTAACAAAATACCTCAAATTCGGTGGCCTCGATAACACAAATTTATTATCTGCCGCTCTGTAGGCCAGAAGTCCTACACGGAGTGGGGGTGTGGTTCACTGGGCTAAAATCAAGTATCAGCAAAGACTGCATTCCTGTCTGGGGACTCTGAGAATGTGTTCTCTTGTATTTTGCAGCTTTTAGAGACTGGCCACAGTTCTTGACTCCTCCATATGAAAAACCAGCTGCAATGCGCTGAAAGTCCTTCTTATGCTATTGTCACTCTGGTTCTCTTCTTCTGTCTTTACTTTCTGAGCTTAGAAACGTTCTTTGCTTTAAAGACTTCTGCGATTATATTGGGCCCTTCAGAATCATGCAAAGCAAAAAAATAACAACAACAACAACAAAAAAAACTCACTGGATCTCAAGGTTTTTTTTTGTTTGGTTGGTTTTTCTCTTTTTTTTTTTTTTTTTTTTGAGATGGAGTCCCGCTGTGTTGCCCAGGCTGGAGAGCAGTGGCACAGTCTTGGCTCACTGCAATCTCTGTCTCCTGGGTTCAAGTGATTCTTCTGCCTCAGCCTCCCGAGTAGCTGGGACTACAGTCACGTGCCACCATGCCAGACCAATTTCTGTATTTTTTAGTAGAGACGGGGTTTCACCATATTGGTCAGGCTGGTCTCGAACTCCTGACCTCGTGATCTGCCCACCTCTGCCTCCCAAAGTGCTGGGATTACAGGCGTGAGCCAGCACACCTGGCCAAGATTTTTAACTTAAATCTGCAACATCACTTTTGCTATGTATGTTACTATATTCACAGGTTTCAGAGATTAGGATGTGGATATCTTTGGGGGCCACTATTCTGCCTAACTTCGTCTGCTTCATTTTTACCTATAGCTCATATTACCATCTGTTTTATTATATGCTTCTTTGCTTGCTGTCTGTCTCTCCTTAGTCAAAGGCAATTTTCTCAAGAACAGAGTCTTTGTATGTTGTGTTTACTGATGCATACCCAAGGCCTATAATAGTGCTTGAGATTTAGGAGGTATTAAAGAAATATTTGCACAGTGAAGAAATGTCAGGTGTATTTAATAACTAAAACATATTTGTGACCAGGGATAGTAGATTCAATATTGTAAGCAGTAAATAGTACTCAAAATATTTGTGATTTTGTTTAAATATAAGAACAGAATTAAAACAGGTGTGGTAAAATATTTTATGTCATATGTTTCTTAGTATGGCAGTCTGTCTGCAAACCACATCTTCCATATTCACACAAGGAAGGATAGGTTAAGTAAAGAACAATAAAACAAATATTGTACTGAAAGTTTAGAGCCAGAAGAAATTTACATTTTTTTTTACATAAAAAGAAAACTGGCCAGGCATAGTGGCTCACACCTGTAATCTCATCACTTTGAGAGGCTGAGATGGGAGGACTGCTTGGGGCCAGGGGTTCAAGATCAGCCTGGGCAATATAGCGAGACCCTCATCTCTAAAAAAATATATAAGAAAACACAATAGCAAATTAGCTTTACACTAGATTAAGCTCTTGACAAATATTTCAAAGTATGTATGGGGAAGAGGGGCTGAGTTAAACAAATGAAATGCAAACATTTCCTACTAAGAGTATTGTACATCAATGCCTTCTAATTGAAAAGTGTTAACACTCATTCAAGTAATTATCTGAATTCATTCCCTTTGTATTGTCTTAAATTTAACCTGATTGTTATTTAACTTTTGGCTCAACATTACATTTTTGAGGGATTGCACATAAACATTGTTCAGTACAATATTTGTTTTATTGCACATAAACATCTAAGTGTTTTTTTCTACTGATCAGCTTCAAAAAGGCACAAGCAATCTTACCTGCATTATAGACTATAAGCATCAAGGTGAACACAAAGGATAAAAGGGTAATCATCATTATAGAGATTTTCAAAGCTCTAGTAATAATTACCTGCAATTCACTTCCCTTCATGACACTACATAGCCATTTATGTGTGACGATATATTGTATGGAATTTAAATACATCCACATAGTACCTATCATTCATCTTGCTGTATCAACACTACTGAAACAATAAACATTCTCGCTTTCTGATCTGTGTTTGGCTACATTATTAATTTATTTTGTCAATGGCTTTATTTGTCAATTATTCATGTATAATTTTCTTGTTGAAGAAAATTTAGAAAAACATGAAAGTTAATTAAAAGATTATATAGATTCTAGAGACAAACACAGAGGCACTTAAGAATATATGTGGGGCTTTAGGATCAAATGAGGGGTCAGCGGATCATCATCTCCTGTTTAGTATAGTCTACCTTATTCTCCATCCTAGTTTTATGGAAAAAAAAGTAGCCCCTGATTATGGTGACAACTGCCTGTGCCAAGCCAAGACTAGAAGTTTCCAGTGATGAGCCCAAGTTCAGGGACCTCTCTATCCTGGGCATCCAATTCAAACTCAGTTCTTTCCCACTATTTTCTAGGGTGCTGCACCTTACCTCTGGAATTCAGATCATCTCTATTTTCTAATCTTTCCTCTCACCCCTAATGTAAGATGTAGGGAGCCAAATGGATTAATATCAGCATAATCATGAACTTATTCAAAAATAGCAAATATGTCTAAAAGGCCTAGGAAAGGAGATGTGAGCAGGAAAGTTCAGCTCAGGGTGGAGATTCAGAAGGGAATTATTTTTGAGAAATAAAAATGTAATAATAGTAATAATATTTAATGTATTTTAATAGCTATAATGCTCTGAATATCATGTCTGTACAAACACATTTATACGTTTTATGGTTATGAGCATTAACATTAAAAGTCACTGATAGTTTTGTATCTTAAATTTATCCCTCTGGAATTCTATGTTTATCACTTATTCATTTTGTTAAATGACGCTGTTCTCTTGCTTTTCTTAAATATTGGTCATTTTCTTTTTAGTTTGGAGAAGGAAAATTTTGCTATACTACAATGACGAAAACTAAAAAAATAAAATTGATAAAATGCACACTTTAAAAAATGCTACCTTTGGAACAGTATTTTTACAGAAACCAGCTCAGGACTTTCACAAGTGATCCTTATAATTTGATTTATTTTGCTCTTAATTTTTAATATAGTATTTTATACAAGGCAGCATTTGAATTACTAATTATTTTGACAAATCACCCAAATTTTGCTTTTAATTGTGTATTTTTTGTAAATACTTTTAATTCATTTGTTTTAATTGAGTCAGGATAAGAAATGAAAAATGTTAAGCAACTATACTTAGCTTGAAATCTTGTATCTAGTTGAATAGTTACTGCATCAATTAAGTAATAAAATTCATTTAAGATAAATTTTTATCTAAAAATAAAACTCTTCTAAATCAGAATATTGATTTTGTGTCTCAGTTTAACTGTGAGCTAAATCAAATTATGTTTAAACAAATTTAAATACTTGATTACTCTTGGTGACTTTTCAGCCAAAGAGTATATTTATGCAGAGACCATGGTATTAAAAAAGAATAAAAATTAAATAAACAATGGCATAATTCCTTGTATAAATGAGCTGTTTAAACACAGATTTTTCCCCCATGGTTTTCCTGAAAGATGGTTTGATACCAAAGAATAAACATATATAGTTCAATAGTTGATTTGTTTTTATTTCATTTTGCTAGTGCTAAAATTGGACAAAAAGCTGACAAAGATTAAAGTACTTTCACAGGGACTTTGTAGATATAACCTTTGGTGCATTGTAATAATCAGGGTCTGTTATGCTCTTTTCTAATGTATTACAGGATGAGTAAGATCTTTTAGGGCAACTAGAAGAGTATGTATTTGCATGATATGTCTAATAATTTGGTTATCTACCATGTAGTGGTTACAGATATTTGCACCAGTGAAATCTCTTGGCCAATTAGGTGTTAGGAGGGTAGGATTCAAGTGTTACCAGGCAATACACAAAATGATTTCTTCTAAAAGTCAGTGGGGCAAATGGCATTCTACTTGTGTTTCCTGTTTTACCCTAAGCCTCATTTTATCAAGGAAACTACTCTGACCCTCTTTTCAGCCCCTTCCTTTCTATGTTGTTCCCATTTAGGTCAAGACCTTCATAAGCTGCAAAAGAATCAAGTGCCTTCCTTTAGGGCACATATAACGATCTACAATTATATAATCATTTATACGATTAAATGATTCTTTTCTTCTGCTAGAGTGTGAACTTTGTGAGGGTGAGAACTGAATGAGGTACTGATTTCCATTATATCCCCAGTGCTAAGCAGAATATCTGGCAAAGTGTAGCTATTCAATAAATAGCTGGAGAATAAATAGCTGAATACATAAAAGAACAAAATTTTACCTGCTGATTTCATAGAAACCTTAGGCCACTGCCTTGACACTAGAGATCAAATGATACATAGAGGCAGGCCCAGCTTAATAGGAGTCAAGTACACTTTATTGTCCTTGTTTACTAATGACAAACGGATTTATCAATGTTGTTTGTCTGTTAAATGTCAACATTGATTACTGTGCAAACATTCACCTGTGAAGGACCTTTTTAGTCCATGGGGCCATCCTACTGCATTGGCATTATTAGCCAGTGAATAAGCAGATAGGCTACAAAATGGTGTGTCCCAATGCAAAATGAAAACGTGGAGCCCTTTGTTAAAAATCTTAGGAAATTCTGGGATGCAATCTCAGTGCATTAAACCAAGAAGGGGCCTTTGGGAGCACGAGGCCCTATGCAACTATGCAAGATGCACATTTCTAAAGCTAACCCTGTCAATAAAGAAGAAGACATTTCTGGTTTCCTTTGGTTTTAGAATCTGACTTTATTCAACTTCTTTTCCTTCTTCTGTTTCCTCCCCTTGTCTTAATTCCCTCTTCTTTTTCTTCTGTGATGTCACGCTAAGGATTACACAGGGGAGGTATTGTTACAAGAGGGACTGAGGAAAGGGCAGACATTTGTATGCAAAGCAAGCTACCATCATCAACTGGAGATTATTAGAAAGGAGTAAAGAGCCCCTCCTTCTTCTGGTCTGTTCTCTTGGCAACTCCTGTGGGACTCTGTATTATCAACATACTGCTAAGATGGAACATCACAACCCAGGAGTTTCCACTGCTGTCCTTCCCCTAGGATGCTGCCTGCTGAAATGAAAACCAAAGCTGACATTCGTCAGAGTTGTAATACTCTATTTTGAAACCTCTAGAGTAACTATATCTATATTCATCACACACGGCAAAATTCCTTCCTTTCTTCCCTTTCATTTACTTTTGTGTATCACTTGTCTTCATTTGTCTCTCTCATCACATGGTTAAATCCTTATTTAGCCAGGATCATGATTATAGCTGTCCTCCACAATCTCATAAATAGCATAATATTTTGCAGGGATTCTGCATATGATATATATGTGTAAAAATAAGTGATTGCATAAAGAAATCTCTCATATATGAATCGTGAGTTTTAATTCAGAGGTGCTTTCTTTTCTAGACTAAAGCAATTGTTGTAAGGCAAGGGTTCTCAAATTTTTATTCATCTTAAGACTTTTGAAAGCGCAGAATGCTGATCACAGTATGAATGAAAAGTCTCAGACCTACTAAATCAGAAACTGTGACAGTGATCCCAACTTCCAGGTGAGGCTAATGCTTTTTTCCCTGAACTACATTTCAACAACTGTTGTTCCAGGTCATAAAATTGATTCTAGAGGTGGAATATTCATGTTCTTTTGAACTTTCCTAAGGATTGGGGTGGCCACATGCTGAGTATAGGTGAGTTTCCGAGCAGACACATTGAGGCAAGATTAAGAACTCACTATGAATGACGAAGCTAAAGATTCACTGTCTAGAGTGGGAAGAGGAGTGGCATTCCACTGAGCTTGCATATTCTTGGAGGGATATCTCTGCCTGAGCGCCGGGTTAAGAGTAAAGAGGTTGTTACAGACATTTAGAGAGGGGAAAAGGCGAGAGGAAAGGTTAGGAAGGGTGAAAAGAGATTAAAGAATAGACCTTTGAAAAATAAAATTTCATCTTACACTCTTTCCCACCATTTAAATCGTAAAATTGGAAGAACAGTGAATTAAGTAGCTTAATGAGCAAAGATTACTGTGTAGGGGGCAAAAATCTTAATTTCATAATTGTTTTTTAGTTGATGTAAGATTATAAAAAATGGAAAAGAAATGAATCTACATGGTACTTTTATATTGAGTCAAAGCGAAGTGAGAATTAAATATCATGAGAATGATTATATTAGTTTAATTAAACATAGTTCCTAGTGTATCTGATAGTCTGATTGAATAGATACTTTGAAATCTGAATTTCTTATCTAATATTCTCACCCTCAGCCTCCCATTGCCTTATGGAACCTATAGCCTGTCCAGCCATACATTGCTGTAGTGGTCAATGTGGCTGTGGTAGGTTGAGAGAATTAGTGGCCTTTTTAATGCTATGCCCATGTCAGGATCGATTTCTGACTGGAGGAATGGTCAACTATAAACTCTTCATGGTCTAGGTGGATGACATACAGTCAGAAGAGAAGAAGGAGATACACTTTCTAATAAGGAACCTACAACCTGCATTGCATAAAATGAGGTGGGATCTTGTGAGACAATTTTCCATATGTTTCTGTACTACATCCTTTTTTTCCTGAACTGCCTTAAGGACGTTGACATAAGAATAGTCTTGGATGATATAGTGTCACCATCAGACAGATAAAAAGTTTGCATATTGTACAGTGAATGTTTCATATACCAAGGTGAAATCTCTTTTGTCAGAGCCAGACAAAATAGAGACAGTAGGGCCCAAAGGAAAGGAGGTGTATGCTTATAGGTTTGAGAATATATAGTACATATACACTGTGGAATACTATACAGCCATAAAAAAGAATGATATCATGTCCTTTGCAGGGATATGGATGGAGCTGGACGCCATTATCCTTAGCAAACTAACACAGGAACAGAAAACCAAATATTACGTGTTTTCACCTATAAGTGGGAGCTAAATGATGAGAACACATGGGCACATAGAGAGGAAAAATACACACTGGGGCCTTTTGGAGGCAGAGGGAAGGAGGAAGGAAAGGACTAGGAAAAACAACTGATGGATACTAGGTTTAATACTGGGATGATGAAATAATCTGTACAACAAACCCCCATGACACAAATTTACCTAGTAACAAACTTGCACTTGTACCTCTGAACTTAAAAGTTAAAAAAAAAAAAAAAACTGTTTACAAGGACTTTCAAAACAAACAAACAAACAAACAAACCCCCCAAGAAACCCTTCATGCATCTCCTGCTTTGCTAGGGTTATCACTAGACTGGGACTGCAGTAATTCAGATAAGATATTCTGGGGAGGAGACTTGCCCAGTAACAAACAGCATTTTAATATATGAACTGACATCTCTGGGTTTGAACCTCTAGAACCAATGAACTCTGTTTCTAAGCATCTTACATGAATCCCTTTTATTAAAAAGCTCCCCTCACCCTTCTTTCACCCTAACTAAATGCACTGAGGGCTTGCTATTTCATGCATTCTGGATTATTATCCTTATAACTTAATCCTGAATAAACCAAACATATTTAAAGATAATTTCCTCTTGAGTCTTTTTTTTTTAAGTTGACAGCATAATAAAATAAAGACAAGGACTTCATTGGGAACAAAATTCATACAGTATTGTTCACAAACCATTATAATAAAATGCTGCGTTTCCCTAGCTGTGGTCCCTCAGCTAATATGCAAACCCATTGTTATGTGCAATATCTACTTGAGTCCATCTCAGGTATGGCCGCTATGGGATACTGGGGAAAAGAAAATGTCACAAATATGATAGTCGTGCTGCTTCCTGTGCCCTTTGTCTCTTACTCAGAAGTCTCTATCTTCTGTCAGCATCCACGAAATGGGCAAGGTGATTTGTTGGTTTACATGTAAGTAATAATCTCACACAATTAATAGTCCTTGACAAATGATAAGAGAAGAAAAAGCATAAAAGTAATGAAATATTTTAAAAGAGAAGACATAAAAATTATAGTTGTGGTTTGTCTGGTGTTTTATAATACATATTTATTTATTTTAAAATATTGCCTTTTATTAAGAAGCATCTAAAAATTCTTAGAATGGCTTTTCAGAATAGGAATATTGATTAAAACACTGGTTTTAGCACCAACGCCTAGTTTCTGCATTAAAATTACAGCCTAAATAAAGTATAAAAATAAAAGATTATATCTATGTTCACTAAACACAATTACAAATACACTAGATTATGATTTGTCACTTTTTTTAATATCAAAGATTTTTTTAAATTCACTTCCTCAGGCATAAAGTTATATCACAACCAAACAATGTACGATTCATCCCTGATTATTTTCACTTCACCAATGTTTCAAAATTTAAACTAAGCCACTGACCTTATTTAGGTATGGATTGAAGTAGTCAGTTTGAGTAAGAATTTAATTTTCAATCAGTGTAAGAATTACTTACTCTACTTTTTGTCACTTTTCCTATGAAAATAGCATTTAATTTACTTGTAAATCTTTTCATGTGTAATTAAATTTTTCAACACTAAAAATAGGAAAAAGACCAAGCAGTGTGATTCAGGTTTTATCTAAGAAAGTATAGGGGTAAAGATAATTTTTCTTGCCCCTCTGAAGGTTCGAATCTGCTGCAATGAACTGGCAATGGACAGATTAACAGGAGAAAGACATAAAAGTTTATTAACTTGTATAAGCACAGGAGCCATATAAAATATGAAACTCAATGAAGGGCCAGATGGTTGAGTCTTAAATAGCACAGAGGAGAAGGAAATGGGAGATGAAGGCATTTGTGAGGGGTAGAAAATGACTTTCAAGGGAAATGAATGAGCCCAAAGAACAGACAATGGACTGGGACAAAGCTCCTCTGAGTTCTGGGAGAAGTAGTGAAAAAGCAAGAGGTAGAACTTCACTGTTCTCAAAGGTTAAACTTTATACAGAAAAAGTGTCCCAGGTAATCTTTCTGAGCAACTCTCGGAAGAATAGATGAAAAGTCTGCCTGGGCACAGTGACAACTTTTAGTCTTTTCTCTTCTCTGGTGGGGTGATTAATCTTTATTGGTTATTTGATGAGATTTCTAGGGAAGGGATCTTAAGACAATTGCATTTCTTATGGAAGAAGCTTTCCTCAGTTAGATGTAGAGCACCCAATTCTGTCTCTGTTCGGGGTGCCACTATGTAACCCACACGGACCTAGGGGGACTGAACAAAGGGGGGTGAATGTGGGAATAAAAGACGAGACAAAAAAGTATACTTGGAAAAAGGGGACAGGGGGCATCTTTCCTCTAGTGGACAAGGGCCCTGAGCTTTACACAGCTCTCCATATTAATTAGGCAAAAGATATAGTGAGGCCATTCCAAGATGGCCGAATAGAAACAGCTTCAGTCTGCAGCTCCCAGCGTGATTGATGCAGAAGATGGATGATTTCTGCATTTCCAACTGAGGTACCTGATTCATCTCACTGGGACTTGTCAGACAGTGGGTACAGCCCATGGAGGGCCAGCCAAAGCAGGGTGGGGCATTGCCTCACCGGAGAAGTGCAAGGGGTCAGGGGATTTCCCTTTCCTAGCCAAGGGAAGCCATGACAGACTGTACTGGGGAAATCAAGACACTGCCACCTAAACACTGCACTTTCCCAATAGCCTTAGCAAATGGCACACCAGGAGATTATATCCCATGCCTGGCTCAGTGGGTCCCACTCCCATGGAGCCTTGCTCACTCCTAGTCCCAGATCGAACTGCGAGGTGGCAAGCCTGGCTGGGGGAGGGGTGTCTGCCATTGCTAAGGCTTGAGTAGGTAAACAAAGCGTCTGGGAAGCTCTAACTGAGTGGAGCCCATCGCAGCTCAAGGAGGCCTGCCTGCCTCTGTAGACTCCACCTCTGGGGGCAGGGCATAGATGAACAAAAGGCAGCAGAAACTTTTGCAGACTTAAACATCCCTGACTGACAGCTCTGAAGACAGCAGTGTTCTCCCAGCATGGTGTTTGAGATCTGAGAACAGACAGACTGCCTCCTCAAGTGGATCCCTGAGCCCTGTGTAGCCTAACTTGAAGACAGACACTTCTCAAAAGAAGACATTTATGCAGCCAACAGACACATGAAAAAATGCTCATCATCACTGGTCATCAGAGAAATGCCAATCGAAACCAAAATGACTTACCATCTTGCACCAGTTAGAATGGCAATTATTAAAAAGTCAGGAAACAACAGGTGCTGTGGAGGATGTGTAGAAATAGGAACACTTTTTCACTGTTGGTGGGAGTGTAAACTACTTCAAACATTGTGGAAGACAGTATGGAGATTCCTCAAGGATCTAGAAACAGAAATATCATTTGACCCAGTGATCCCATTACTGGGTGTATACCAAAAGGATTATAAATCATGCTACTATAAAGACACATGCACACGTATGTTTATTGCAGTACTATTCACAGTAGCAAAGACTTGGAACCAACCCAAATGTACATCAATAATAGACTGGATTAAGAAAATATGGCATTTATACACCATGGAATACTATGCAGCCATAAAAAAGGATGAGTTCATGTCCTTTGTAGCAACACGGATGAAACTGGAAACCATCATTCTGGGCAAACTGTTGCAAGGACAGAAAAACAAATGTCGCATGTTCTCACTCATAGGTGGGAAATGAACAATGAGAACACTTGGACACAGAGCGGGGAACATCACACACCTGGGCCTGTGGTGGGGTGGGGTGGGTGATGGGGAAGGGATAGCATTAGGAGAAATACCTAATGTAAATGATGAGTTAATGGGTGCCGCAAACCAACACGGCACATATATACCTATGTAACAAATCTGCACGTTGTGCACATGTATCCTAGAACTTAAAGTATAATTTAAAAAAAAAAAGAAAAAAAAAGAGATAGTGAGAAGAGGGGTGGAAGAAGGGGTCAGATGCTCAGTCCAGAGTAGGCTTGCAAAACCGTATTCTCTGGATGTGGCAGTAAATAACCTCGGCGCCAGGGAGTGATGGCCTCCAGCAAACCTTCTGTTGGCAGGAGCAGTCGTGAGTTTGCTCACATCCTGCATTCATGATAAACAGTTTGCTGTTTGATCATACAGCCTCCAGTGGAATGATGAGTTGGTCACATCCCAAGGGCCTTTGGCTCCCTGCGTATCCCCCTTTCTGTTTATGAATTAATTGAAAGAATGTAAGGCCAGACTGGGCAGCTCTCATTCTCTGATTGGCAGTCCATCCGATTTTACAGACTATAAACAGAAGACAGAGACACAAAACATTATTCCAAGAACTATATATAAGATGTTAATTGTGGTGACTTACATAGTTCTAGGGGTTGAGGCTCTCCAGGCCTTGCTGGAATTTGGTCCAGTCTTCTGAAGAAGGCTGAAGTACTTGAGTTTGCTATTTAAATCAAGAATTTTGTTTTATAATTCACCAATATCAAAGGTGATGTTGGATGTGGAAGCTCCCTGCAAATGGACTTTCACAAGGTCCCACGGATACTCACTTTGGTTGTATTCTAAGTTGGTTACACAAATATGGATGTGATTAAAATGACAACGCAATTGCTGCTGCAATTGCAAGCTTTGTACTTGTTCCCCTAACCATAGAACCATGGATTTTAACATTGCCACTTCAGTTTGTAAGTCAGTGTTAATTTTATTGTGAAGTAGCCATGCCTTGGTTAGCTGTACGTGTCCAGTTCTCCAAGTACTGAGCTGTTTGAACAGAACTATACAAAGCTACAGAAGATATCACAACAGAAGTTATTAGTGTGACCAAGGAAACAAGAGCAAAAATTATCATGTCTAAGGCTCTACGGACACGATGAGTAAGCTGAGTTAGAAGTTTCACAAAATGCAAAGCAGGTGTGGCAGCCCAAGTCTCTGGACAGATTAACAGGAAACCATAGCCCAGGGATGTGACCTAAAATCTTCAAAGTAGAGATATTATGTGTTTGCAATGTGCTATGATTAATGCAGTGATATAACTGGCAAGATCTGCAGGTCAATTGAGTATTGTTTACCTGGAGCTGGTCCTTCTTAGCTGCCAAAAAGACATAAGGATTAAAAACACAAACTGTAAATTGAGTGGTGATATTCTTTAGAAATGTAACAGTAGAACTGTGTTGTGACTCTGGTCGGCCTTCTTTCTGTCTTTGCACTCAGGCTCAGCTGACTCATGGCTCATACCGGAGGGACTAGGCCCATGGCTGGCCACCCTGGGTTCCTCCAGTCTCCCATTCCATGGTTGCACACATCCTGAGGGCACCTACATGGCTTGTCCATCTCCTGTAAAAGCACAAGCATACTCTCGTCCCCATGTCAGTAAATCCACCGGACCTTTCCCTTGTCCTTCTTCTGGGGATTTCCATAACACTTTCAGATAAACTTTCCTCTTTTCCTCTAACACTTGCCAATGTCTTCCTGCTGGAGTCTTACCCTCCATACCAGGAGTCAGAAAATTTACAGTAGATAAGGCTAAATGTAGTTTTGATTGAGGTGGTAGTTGTCCTCCTATACCCCCTTTTTGTTTTTTCAACATGGGTTGTAATGTTTGTTGTGCCCGCTCCATAATGTTTTGTCTTCTAGGATTATAAGGAATTCCTGTTTTATGAGTTATAGCCCAAAGCTATAAGAAATTTTGAAAAGTATGACTAGTATAAGCGGGTCCATTGTCAGTTTTTAATTGTTTAGGTATCCCCATATGAGCAAATGATGACAGACAATGTCGCTGTATATGACCAGCTCTCTCATCTGTTTGGCATGCAGCATGCAGCATATGATAATAAGTGAAACATATTAAGCAGTTCCGGGTCCAGTGTACTTTTAACTGTAGCAGTTTCTATGTGACCAGCTACATTTACAGCATAACCTGAATCACAGACTATGTTGATAGGATCTGAAGCTGTGAGCTGTAAAACCTGAATGACTGCAATTAGCTCTGAGCCTTGAGCTGAAGCACCAGAGGTCATTATTGTTTTCGGACCTTTTTGTAATAACAAACACTGGAGAATTCCAGGAGCTAACTGACTTTTCTATATGTCCCGCATTCAGCTGCTCGTTTACCAACAGATTAAGTCGATCTAGCTTCTCCTGTGTTAGGAGCCATTTATCCACCCACACAGTTTTGTTACTGAGCGATTCTAATGGTAAGGCCGCAGGCAGAGGAAAAATATCAATGACCCCCCGCCAGAAATCGTGACGTTCTAGCCCTTTTCCGTCTGTTTTTTCAGTACTGATATCAGGTTAGGATTTCATGTAGAAACTTCCCCAAACCTTTTCCACTCTGATATCTCATGTTCTTCAACATTTTAAATCCTCGGTTATCAAAGTATTCATTTGTAAGTCTCCTATCCCATGCTGTAAGTCAGTCTTGATCCCGTAAATTGATGGCTATACTTGCAACGTAAGGCTGAAAAGTACATGACTGTCCATCCAGACCAAGGCAAGGTAAAATCTCAGCGCTCTGTTGAACACTTTGAGCTGTTCCTACTGCCACTAGAGACATAGAAGTTAATTGCAAGGGCCAGGATGGGGGCCAGTTGTCTTTAGATCTTACTGATACATCAGCTCTGGTATCCATAAGCCCATAAAATTTCTTTCCTTTAATTTGAACTACACAGGTGGGTCTATTAGAGTCTATGGGTTGGGATAGATAGATTTCCCTTGTAGTTGTGCACCCAAGCCCTTTATTTTCTCATTTCTCCTTTCTTGGAGAAGGGTGTAATTTGCAAATAATTGAGCAATATATTCTCCCAGTTCAAAAACCCAAAGATCTTGTGGCATTAAAACTACTTGAATCTCTCCTTCATAATTTGAGTCAATCACTCCTGGGACTACAGTAATGCCTTGCAAGTTAAGGCAGCTTTTGCCTAAAATTAGTCCCTTGTATGCTGTTGGTAAAGGTCCCCAAATGCCAGTGGGAACTTTGATAGGTTTGTCTCCACCAACTAACGCAATTCTTTCTCTGGTGGGTAGATCTAATCCTGCACTTCCCAGTGTTCCTGGGGTGAAGGAATCGATGTGCCTCCAGGAACTCATCCCTGAAATGGGGTTGAGGTCTGGACTGGAAACGCCCTCATTGTTTGTGGGGCCCAGGTCCAGGCCCCTCTCTCGTTTCCCGGCAGGGGGGTACCTTTTTGATGAAATTTTGAGTGGCACTGATTAGCCCAGTGATGTCCTTTGTTACAGCAAGGACAAAGTCCTGGCATTTTTTTTCCACTGGGTGGGGTACTGCATTGTAACGTCCTTTCTGTCCTGAGATATGGTGGCATTCCTTTATAAAATGTCCAGTTTTTCCACACTTACAACATTTTCTCATTTTAGGGTTTGATCCTTGGCTCCTTTTAGATTTGTCAACTGCTAAATTAGCCATTGCTTGTGCTAACATTGCAGAGCCATGAAGCTCGGTTCCTACATCTTGACAAACTCTGAGAAAATTTCCCAAGTTTTTTGTATGCCTCACCGGTGCCAATGCATGTTTACAATCTGCATTTGCATTCTTAAAAGCTAGAGTTAAGGTTAGCATTTCTGCAGCCTCCGTATGAGGAATCTGACACTTCACTGCCTCTTGTAATCTTGCAAGAAATTGTGTATAGGTTTCTGCGAACGTTGTATGTTAAAAGGATTGTACGGGGACTCCCTCTTCAGGAATTGTGGCCCAGGCGCATTTAGCGCCCTGTGCACATTGCTGATGAGCAGTGTCTGCGAGTGCCATTTGACGTTCCGGGTCTGAATAAGGGCCATTACCTAACAGCATATCCTCTGTAATGTCTGTGTGTCCAGTAACACGGTTCTGTTTAGCCTGGTCTGTACACATTTCTTGCCAATTTAAATTCCATGTCAGATATGCACTAGTGGACAAGCAAGTTCGCACCAAGTGTCTCGCATCAAAGGGTAAAAGACCATAGCACCAAACACAGATTCTAGCAATCCTAAGGTGAATGAGCTCTGTATGCCATTATTTACCACACCTGCTTTTAATTCCTTCAACAACTTAAACTCTAGATGAGTGTGTTCGTGAATAATCTGCTGTGGATTGTTTGGATCAGGCCTCACGGAAATAGGAAAAGCGCGAGGTCCTAAGGGCTCTCCAGCTATGACAGCAGAGCGTAAAATTATTTGTATTGGGGTTTCTATTTCTGCTATCAAAGGAGGCAGTACAGATATTTCTACAATTGGAGAAGGCAGTATAGGCCAATTTTTATCCTCCCTCTCCTGTTTTTTATTTTCAATTGGAGCTGTGGGTGGAACAACAGATTCTTTCTTTCTTTTTTCTTTTTCTTTTTTTTTTTTTTTGAGATGGAGTCTCACCCTGTCGTCAGGCTGGAGTGCAGTGGCACAATCTTGGCTCACTGCAACTTCCACCTCCCAGGTTCAAGCGACTCTCCTGCCTCAGCCTCCCGAGTAGCTGGGACTACAGGCACATGCTATGACACCCAACTAATTTTTGTATTTTTAGTAGAGACGGGGTTTCACCATGTTGACCATGATGGTCTCGATCTCTTGACCTCGTGATCTACCCTCCTCAGCATCCCAAAGGCCTGGGATTACAGGTGTGAGACACCACACCTGGGCGATTCTTTCAGATTTTTAGACTCAGCCTGCTGTCCAGCAGAATAATAAGGAGATAATGGCAGAAGTACAGTAGGAACTAAACTCCAAGTGGAGAAAACAGAAGAGTTAACTTTATGAGGCAAAAGAGATAGTGAGAAGTGGGGTGGAAGAAGGGGTCAGCTGCTCAGTCTAGAGTAGGCTTGTAAGACTGTATTCTCTGGATGTGGCAGTAGATAACCTCGGCACCAGGGAGTGATGGCCTCCAGCAAACCTTTTGTTGGCAGGAGGAGTCATGAGTTTGCTCACATCCTGCATTCATAATAAACAGTTTGCTGTTTGATCATATAGCCTCCAGTGGAATGCTGAGTTGGTAATGTCCCAGGGGCCTTCAGGCCTTCAGCTCCCTGCAGTTAGATAAGAGAAGTTCCAGAGAGAACACTTGAGGGGGAGAAACAAGAGAAGGTGAAGAAGTCCTTGGTTCCGAGGCGGTTTCTAAGGCCTTTCAATTTCCTTTAATTGAAACGTGCTCAGTACACCAAAGCACCATACTTTGAGGTATTGTTCTCTGCATTCCCAAAAAAGTCAAGAAAGCAAGCAGTAACCTGTATACCTAAAGCACAGAGAGCATAGTAACTTCTAAAGAGAAGGGACATGAGGCCAAAAATAAATTTAAGATCGTATGTTCTTTAATTAACTATTCATTGTCAGAATGATTACATTTTTTTAAACATAGCTGAATATTTGACACTTCATTTTTTTCCCAGGATTGATTCTCCCTTTTTCCACCCTCACGTTATAGGACTTAAGAAATGTTGAGATATGATTAAGCAGAAAAATATCAGTAACAGTTCAGTTGCAGATAACAGAAACCACTCTCACTATTTTAGACAAATAATAACAATTTAATTTTGAATGATGTGTGGTTAACAACCTAAGTAGAAAGAGAGGGACTACCAGGTGAAGATCAAAGTACTTCTAGCTCCCAGGATCACGCATTCATTGTCCTGGTTCAAAAAGCTCCCAGGCTGGGCGTGGTGGCTCACGCCTGTAATCCCAGCACTTTGGGAGGCCCAGGCAGGTGGATCACGAGGTCAGGAGTACGAGACCAACCTGGCCAACACAGTGAAACCCCGTCTCTATTAAAAATACAAGAATTAGCTGGGCAAGGTGGCAGGAATCTGTAATCCTAGCTTCTCGGGAAGCTGAGGCGGAGAATCGCTTGAACCCGGGAGGCGGAGGTTGCAGTGAGCTGAGATCATGCCACGGCACTCCAGCCTGGGCGACAGAACTAGACTCCGTCCCAAAAAAAAAAAAAAAAAAAGCTCCCAATACTGCCCCCAGATTATGGTAACTGCAAAACCATGCTTCCTCAGCTACTATGGTAGTGAAATAAATACCTTGCATCTTGCCTTCCTGCTTATTTAACTCTGTTTCTAATTAAAGATGATGAGGGCATCTGAAAAACTGAATATGAATCACACTCCACTCCTACCCCAAACACTAGCTGTAAGGAAAATGTGATTTTTAATTTTCCAAGTCTGTACAGTCCTTTAAGGCAGACTAGAAGGAGTTTAGCAAAAATGTTGTCAAACAAA
The DNA here is from genome assembly GCF_009828535.3 of Hylobates moloch. NCBI lineage: Eukaryota > Metazoa > Chordata > Mammalia > Primates > Hylobatidae > Hylobates > Hylobates moloch. The sequence goes on along the minus strand of NW_026652292.1, from coordinate 22,421,888 downwards.
CTATGACAAATTATTATTCTGCCAACATATTTATGGAGAGTGAAGCAATGTGGACACTCTACTTTTGTTTCATAGACTTAGCGAGATAACTAGGTTTCAGTAACTTCCTAACAGAAAATGGAAATTGATATTATTTTTCATAACATTCAAAGAAACCGAGGAAAGGGTGGCTAAGAAGCTAGTACTTTGAAATAAGCATATAGCTGTTCAGCAAGTGACGCCTTATGCAGTTAAGCTTATTGTTTAGCAACAGCATGACAACTTCTAGGCATGTAATAGTTTCATACAAAATGGAAGGTTGTTTCATTTAATTGATTTTACTCAAATTGGATCTTTCACATTTGCAATGAAGAGATCAGCTGTCATAGAGTCCCATTATTATATTAATAATAGAATGCTTTCAAATTTTCTTAGTGCTGTGTGATTGCAGTAAGGTATTTTCTGTGCAATTTCCTATTTAGTTTTAAAAGTTGTATATAGAAATATATTTGCAAAAGTTTTCATCAACTTTTATTTGCTTGTAGTTGATATATGGCCTCTCCTCAAATTAAAGGACACTTCTGCAAGATATTGACCCATTCATTTCATTGAGAGTTTACTGTATCTTTTACATTTCATTTATTCATTTCACTTCCCATGTGCTACCAGTTTCCTGATATTGGTAACCACAGGAAAACCCTATCTAATTCACAAGACTATTTCACATAAGATTGGGAGGGAAAATTATAAAGAAATAGAAAAACTTGCAGAATCCCAAGTTAACTCATTTATATTGTGAAATAAAGAAAATGAAAAACAATATTGTTTAATGAAACAAAACCCATTGTCAGAAGTTTTACATTTTAGTCAATGTTCTTTTTATTCTTTATTTTAATTTTAATTACTAGGGCATATATTCGATAGGATGGCATTTGATCTCAGATATAGAGTCTTTCTTTTATGAGATGAGCATTAAGAAAAATGTGAATAGGTTTAATTCATTTATTGTTCAAATGTTTTCCTCTTCATTCTCTCATATCTATAACTAGATCCCCTGAACTTTGGAATACATGGATGCTTTGCCTATTATTTATTAATTATATTACTTGATCCAAAAAAGAAAAAATGCAATAGCCGACAATTGTTTCATAAATGTTAAAATATTATTAACATTATTTTGTATAAATATATTTCACTAGCATTATGACATAATTTTAATTTTAAACTAGAATAAAAATTTGCTTTTTTCCAAAAAAGTATATTATACAAAATATACTACTCTGTAATACATGGATATAATAGACAATCCTGCTGTTTGTACCCAATTCTGTCACCTCCCTAATAGCACCAGTGACTTTAGCTGGGCAAATAGTGAGAGTAAATACCACATCCCCAGCCTCTCTAGCAACAATGTGTGACCAAGTGCCTAAATTCCATCCCATGAGATCATGAAAGTGACATGTACACGTTCAGGGTCACATCTTTCAAAGGACGGGAGCAACTATCTCTTATTCCTTTTATTCATTTTTCTAGAAGGTAGATGTGGGGTGATCTCTCTTGGATCATATAAATGAGTTCAATTCCGTAAAAACATTGAGCATCAAGACAGAGGGAACCTGAGTTTCTGATGACTAGACGGCAGAATAAACACACCAACTCAAAAACTTATGTAAGAGAAGCATAAACTTCTATATAATTCAGAAAATGTTATTTTGGGAATACATCATTGCAACATGTATTCTAATTAATAAAATAGCAATTTACCTCAGATCTTAGCCTTTGGTTATTTTCTCAACCTATTTAAATGTAACCCCCAAATTCTTCACATTATATAGTCATATATTTTGAAATTAGCACTAAACAATCATACGAAAAGTTAATTTAATAAGAGAACAATGTGTGTGTGTGCACCTAACCTTCTGCATTTAATTAAATACTATACATTTCTCTTGACAGCTAATTTTAGCATGTCAATAACAGTATTATATTGAATACGCACATATACCAGGCTAACACAAATACACACAAATATACATATCACAGGTAAAAAACGGAATATCTATTTTCACTTGACTCTGAAATTAAGGCACGCTGTTGAAAAAAAACATACAAAACATAACAAAAACTATGGGCAAATGATACGGTGATAATTCAGAATTCTAGCTCTATTATTAGCAAACTTTAGAGGGGCCATAGAATTTTCCTGATCTTAATGCCGTCATCTGTAAAATTAAGAGTTTCAAAAGTCCATTTCTGCTCTAAATATCATTTAGCTGTTTAGCTCAGTGAAAATGTTTGGTGTTCTCAAATATAAAACTAATTGGTAAAATTCATCATATAATAACACTGTGATACATTAAAACCTTTTTGGAATCTAATTTAGAATCTCCCTCTCACTTCTTTTTTTCCCCTCAGATTGAGTTTCCTTCCTTTTTCATTGTGCTGATTATATAAGGGGCCTGCTGACTGTTAGAATGATCAAATAGGTACAGAGGAGGCAGTATGGCAACCAGAAACAATATTAAACCTGAAGTAGGAGTGTGGTATTACAGCTTTGACCCCACCTCCAGTTAGTCCTGTGACCATTTAACATTCTGAGCGTTATTATCGGCTAAAAAACAATAATAATAACTGGCCAAATGATCGTTGTAATTTCTCCTCTAGCTTTAAAACTATAATTGACATATATGTATTTATGTGCATATATATGTATATATGTATATAATTTATTTATGGATGGCACTTTAAAAAGAATCTACCTGTAGCCAGAAAAATGCAAAGATGTTAATTACTTTGTGGAGCTATACTGACATCCTTTGGTAAGGTTTGGTTGATTGCAATTTGATGTGGAGATAGATAAATAGCGAGACAGTTAGATGTTTAAGTAGATAGAACAATCCAAATGTATTTACATCTGTCCACACACTCATTTGGGTATGAAACTCATATTTATGAGAAAAAAACGTTAAAAAGAAAAAAAAGAAGACCGTGTCAAGTTCAAAGTCTAAATATTTTAATAACATTAATTATATATTTACATTTTTAATAAAATATTTTATCTATAAAGTATTAAAATGCAAAGATTAGGCAGAGAAGACTGGCTCGCGGACATTCCAAAATGATGAGCGAGGTATGCACTCCTATGACAATAAGCAACAAGAAAAGGGATTTGGAAAATCAAGCCGAGAAAGTTCCCTGAAAGCAAAAAATAAACATTTAAAACCACAGCGAAAAATCACTCTGGTAACATATCAGATCTGGTTGCAATTTGACTTGGCGCTCGGATAATACTTGGATTTCCGTAGTCTGGTGTGAGGATGGTGCAGGAATATATATGCCAGAAGAACTATCTTTAAAAAAAAAAAAAAAAAATGCAAGAAGCAGTCCTGTTCCTGAGATTGTATTAACGGACACAGGCGGATTAGATTGGGCTGATTACCTTAGCCTTGAAACAGAGAGTCTTTCTGCCCTGCGGGGGAGGGGACGCCTTTCAAGCAAAGCCCTCCTCTCGGATGCGCCCTCCCCTCGCATTCACTTGCAAATCGCTGCGTGCTCGCAGAAGCCAGCACTTCCACAGTCTCTAACCTTCCCATGGCGAGTGCTGCAGCTCTATCAGCAGAACCTTTCTCTCCGTGTGAGGAAGAGCTTTTTTCTTCCCTTTCCTTTTTTTTTTTTTTTCCTTTCCCCTTAATCAGAAGCACTGAATGAAAGCCAATCAGAGAGAGAGCTCGCCTCCGTTTTCTTCGGTTCCCTGCTGTCCAGAGTTAAAAGTGATGCTGAGAAAGAGCTTGAGTTAGATTGAAGTAGAATCAGTGATAGAAAATAACAGCCGAAAACAAACAAGAAGGGGACATAGTGACAATTTCTCCTGGGTTATTTTGGCTGGAACCAACTTCCGTTATCCAGAAGCTGATAAAAAAGGTAGGAAGACTTCACCTCTTTTCTTTTAACTCCGTTAAGGTATTATATATTCTTCCACTTGAGGGGTGGGGGGGGGAGAGGGAGGAGATAAATGTTTGTTTTTAAGTTGTGTTTAGCAATTATTTCAAAATAATTATCTTTAGTACCTAAATAAATAAGCATACAACTCTATATATTTAATTCTAGAAACAACAGCTTCGAATATCTATATAGGCAATGTAAAGCTGGATAAATTATATATTATGCTCAACAGTGGGTCATGATATTAGAGTTTGTGAATTCATTCACTTGGAACAAATGCTAAAAAATATGTTATGAAGTGAATTTGTCATGCCCAGACTTGTTCATTTTTATTTTAAAAATCAATTCAAGAGATAACATTGTTGCTGTGAACTCTAACATCATTTAACATTACTTTGCATTCCATATGAATGGATTCTCTCTGCACTTATTCAGTCATAGTTCATTGTACTTTCAATATAAAGAGAAATGACAGGCAGAAGACAGACTCCTTGAAACTGTCAATGGTCACTAAGCATCTACATAAATACAATAGATTGACATTCATCAGAAATAGAATAGGCAGAATTCTTATTTTCAAACTTACATCTGAGTCAGAAGTATTGGGGGGGAGGTAAAGAGAGGGAGAGTAAATGCATGTAGTCAGCAGTTGCAGCATTTATTGTTTCTGCTGCAATAAAATCCATATTTTATGTGGTGTTAAATTAATGCAGCATATTGCAAGTATAAATGCATGTCCCCAACAAGTAACTATTGATAGCACTGTAACTATGGGCAAAAGCAGTAGTCTGAAATTGTTTTTATGCCACTAAAATAAAAACCTCCTGTCTCCTTATATGAAAAAAGGGGAGTCTACAGGTACAAAGACAAATATTGTTTTAAAAATGACCTATCATCTTTTGCTTTGAAAAAACAGATCTGTTTCCTATAATTGTGGTCCTTCATTCCTTCATTCCAGTAAAAGCTTCTATTATCCAAAACTGCACATCCATTACTTCTCAGCTCTTTGGAGATACATTATTTTTTCTCCTCTTTTTTTTCTCTTGAAGGATCTATATTAAAAATAATCTGTCCTTTTGATGTTGACAACTGTTATACTTCAATGCATATGTTAGTAGACTTTCTCCCTCCACACCATCCCCCTCTCTATCTTCCTTTAAAACGTAGCTACAAGAGCTTCTCTGTGGTGAATAACACTTGGCAAGAGTGTGCTCATTTTTTAGGTCTGGTATGGTGAGGATTTTTAATTAGTAGAACTTTCATGAAAACATTATGTCATTGACAGAGCCGTATGTTCATTTTTAGTTAAAAGGGATGAAGAAGAAAGGAAGAGGTTATGTCCTGGAAACATAGGTAAATGCTAAGTCGCATAGATAATCTGCCCCCTGCTCCCCACAGTGTACTAAACGTGGCACATACGTATTCAGTGTGCAATGCATAAGGAAGTAATGCTTTTTTCTGGGGAGGGATGTGGTGAAGAGACTGGAGAGTGCACAAGTATAAACAGCGTGGATCTGTGCCTTAGGGACACATCAGATACAAACCCATTCTGATGATGAAAATATAAAGAAATGCTTCTTTCACTTTTTTTTTTGGCTGTGTTATTAAAGTATGAGTCAGTGTCTGCTTTCATTAAATCAGATACTTCTTGGGTTTCAAATACTTGCTGTGAACAAATTGACTTCTCTGGTGAATGCATATACCTTCCCTGACTTCAATCAAAGAATAGAATTCCATACACTTAAAGGTTTGGGGGAAAAAAAAACAACAAACAAAACCAAAATCTCTGGGAAATGGGAAAAAAGAAGGTAAACTGTATGAGCATCCACCTACATATGCATATGCGTGAAGTCAATGGTTAAATTGTTTGGTACCTGATTAATGCTCTAGGTGATGTTCCTTGATGTTTATAGAAACTGTTTATTAATTAGAGCAGTACTATGCAGGTAATCAATTCAATATTTCATTGTTAGATTTTTACCCACACTGGTGTTTTCTTTAAAAAAGAAAAAAAGAGGACAAAAGATTGATTTTAATTTAGAGTGATATTTCTGACACATTATTTACAAAGTTAGTGTAATCTGGAAGAGGTATTTTTGTTGTTGTTGTTGTTGAAAAATAGACTATTTGAAACTGGAAGGGTTAATTCCAAAACATGTGAATCTTGTATAAAAAATAGGGTGAATTTCTTGACCTTTACTTAATTTTTTATATAAGCAAATAACTGAGGCAAAGCATATACTATCTGGGGGATTTCTGTGCTTATGACTGATTTCCTATGTTTCTTAACCTACTTTGCAGCAAGTGATAACACTTCTTACTGGAATCTGTCCTTTTTATACCAAATCATTCCACTAGGCTGCAGCACAGCAACAGTATTGGCTCTGATGATGCTGAATCAGCAGCAAAGTGAACCATATTCTTATTAAGTGTTATTATCAGTAATAGTGTTTCATAGTAAGCAATTAATACAAATCAGTGATGCAAACCCAACTATCTCTAGTGTAGCCCTTGGGTATTAAAAGCATTAGCCACATTATATTCTTATTTCTACTATGCAAATTACATTCTAATACTGCTGTCACATTAGAAGTACTTGTAAAATACTGAAATTATAAACAGAAAAACATAAAAATTATTTATGCCAATTATAAGTAATTTTATACAGATATTTGATCTCTAAATTTCAGGTCTATGTTTGAAAACTCTACTTTCGATTAACCCAACATATTATCTGGAATAGGGTTTCAAAAGAGACAGTTTACTAACTATATTATATTTAACAGTCATGTCTGGAATAGATTGAAGTTAAAAACGAAGTAGCAAGAAAAATTTCCTCATCCTTCTTAGACATATATTGAGCAATGGTAAAATCGATTAAGCATTATACTAAGTATAATATATGGTTCATATTATGATATTTTAAGTAGTAAAAAGAAGTGTTCTTGGAATGACACTATAGATGCATATTTGAAAAACTGAAAGTTAGCACAGACAAATCTATTTATCTTTTCTTGACACTTACACAGACCAATGAGTTCACAAAAAATATATTGTTTTGTCATAATTACAATAATCTGAAATCTACAGAAAAAATACAAGTCCTAAATTTAAAAGAAAATCTGCCTTTTTTTTTCTTATTGAAACCTTTGGATGATATTCACAGAGCATTCATATAATTTTCTGCGTTTACCCCAATAAGTTCAACCTTCAAAATTACAGATTTTTTCTCATGCATAAGAGCAAGAGACAATTTCAAACAATTACCAAGCAATGCCTGTTTTCTAAGATAACAATATTAGCTCTGGGTCGCCTGTGCCCTCTTCTTTTCTGACTGTAGAGCAGTCTCACCTCACTTGACATTTTAGTATGAGCCCTTGAGCCCTTTTACAATCCAGTTGTCCTGTCTTTCTTGAATAGAAGGGCACCTAAAGCATATAAGGCCATTTTGCTTTTCCCATACGTTTTTGTCATCACTCACTTGAACTAACTGTAGACACATATTGTCAAAAAATAAGACCCATCACATTAAATTTGTAGATTTCTGGGAATGTATTATTCTTAATGAAATATTAACAATGATGAGTTGAAATAATCTGACCTGTTTAAACATTTTTAATACAACTTTTGCTTAACTCTATTACCAATGCAACTTCTCACAAAAAAGTAACTCTTGATTTTTTTAAGAATGAAAGTGCTTTATTTTCATCAGTTTCTTTATATTTTTATCTGATTTCTTTCTTGCAATGTATGTGATGACTTACTTATACGCTTTATGACTAAGAGACATTGGTTAAACATTAACCATATTGGAGTTGGAACTAAAGAAAGGGAAAGCTGCAAATTAAATAAGAAGGAGTACAATAAAATCACATTTTACATCATTTTAGGAAATAAAATGTAGCGTTCCTTCAAAATAATACCTGCCTGTGGGAGATTGAAATGCCTTCATATAAAAATGCCTTTCAGTAAAGGGTTTCGTTTCCTTAGAGAGTTTGTCAGAAACATTATAAGCACTTTACGAAATCACGTGATTTCAATTTTCAATCTTTTTTTTCAAGAAAGCAGTCTTGATTCGACATACTTTGTATGATGCAATAATATAAATTAAAGTTAAATGACATTTCAAGCTTCAAGACAGAATTAAACAATAGACTATAAGATATAATACAACATTGCTTCACAACAGGAAATGCAGCATTAAATGACATTTCTAAACACTTCAGAGCCCTGCTGATCCCCATAAATTTAGCAGATCGTCTTCTCTCTCTCTCTCTTCTATCCCACGTCTCTTTCTGTAAATCTGTATCTATTTCCATCTCCCTCTCTTTTTTCCTTTTCCCTCCTTCCTCATTTAAAACAATTACAAAACTCCTTGAATAAATTTCCCATGTGCTTTAAAAAAAATTACCTTATTGTAAACTTATATTTCTGTAAATCTTGTGATTTTTATGGCCAGTATTCTATCATCTGCCACATTACACATTACATTTATTACATTATCCTTTGCATTATAGCACAAAGTATATGACAGTTCAGTTGGCTAGAATCTATTCTTTTAAATGAAAGCAACTCTTTTATAAATTTTGTAACACTCAGGCTTCTAAGGAGTTGAAATTGGCACCAGTGTAGTTTACTGCACTAGCAAGCCAAGTATGGGAATTCAGCATTTATTATTGAAATGACTCCTCCAAATTATCAGAATATAGAATGTACAGACATGAATTATTATGCTCAATGCATAAGTTATTGATTAGGAATCTTTTTTGATTTACTGTAAGATAGGATATTGAAATGGTTTGACAGAGCCCTGATTTTTAAAATAAACATAAATTACATGTTTCTAGAAAGCAATGTTTCACTAGATATGTTGATTCTTCTTTGCTGCAAGAAACAAGTATTACCAGTTTGGAATCTAAACATGAAATCCGGTATACAATGAGCAAATGTAGTAAAGAACTACCATTGCTTTTGTTTCCAGTTGGAAATTTGGGAAACATTAAGTGTAACAATAATTGAGGTACGCATAATATGTAACAAAATGAAATAATCAATAAACTGAATATAGTAAATATTCTACCTCGAGTTATTCTGGGAATTCTCTCCATGGTTAATGTAATATGTATAAATACAAGAATTAAAGTTGAAATTCAATATCATTATCTGAATAGATCAAAGACAGCCCATATATTTGCCCTAGTAATTGGAAAATTCTGAGTAAATTTTGTACATAATATTAATACAAGCTTTTACAATGTAACTGTTTCTCCTTTCGTAAAAATATAGCTCCACTCTCAATAAAATTAAGTCAAATAAACTTCCTTTGAATCCATTGTAAATTCTGGGACTTCTGAATTAAGGAATATTTTCATAATTATTGAAGCAAACTTCATATTTAAATGAGGCACCATAATGTTTCCAAATAAGTAAATTTTAAATTAATAGACTTATTTTTTGATAGATTTGAAAATATTTAAGCTACCTGAGGAATTTTGAGGGTTTTGTGTTTCTGAATAAATCTTCAACCTCTAAAGTGTATTTATCAATTATTTTATTTAAAATATTTTCCTTAAATCAAAACATTAAAATTTTTATACCTCTAACTCAAATGGTTTAAATCTATTGCTAATAAGATCAAAAACATGAATTACATACTTTTAAAACCAACAGTGTGATATTGATTTGCTTTAGTGATGACCTGAAGAAAAGAAACTATTGGAGTAAAATATATGTCAACGTATTACATCAAATAAGAAGCTGATTATCCAGTGATTATCTATTAGCTTAGTCAACTATAATATATTTTCTTTTCTTTTTTGACTTCTTAAAGCATTGTAAGTTGGGGGTTATTCCTGCTCTGTAGTCTTGAACCATATTTTGTCACCAGAGTGATTTTTCAATATGTAGTCCCTGAAGAGTGAAAAACAGCAACATGCAGATTTATTCTGCCTGCATTTAGCTCCCTAAATTTGAATATTTCTCCATGAGTAGAAACTTACAGAAAATCTTTATTTATCTACCCCCTCAACCAAGACTTTAGTTATTCCTTTGGAGATGAGTTAAAAAATGAATCCTAAGCACAGACATATACTTAGAAGCACTGTCACTTTGTCTCTTTTTTCTTTTTTTTTTTTGTTTTCAACTACTGAGTGAAGAGTAGAGGTTTTCTACAGAATTTCTACACTAAAGAAGTGACTTCCCCCCCTTCTTGCTGTATGCAATTAAAAATGATAAATGAGAACTCTACTTTTTCTGAGACTTTCTTGTCTTCTAGCTACTGTCTTTTAAAATATATATCCTAATTTTCAATAATTAATACTAGATAGTTCTACATAATATTTTAAAAATTAATTTATAATTCTTCGCTAACTTGCGAATAGACATAAGTACTTGCTATCAATACTTAAAAAAAGACAGAAATGAAATACTCCTAAAATTTAAGTTGAGAAAAATATTTTCTTTACTAATTTTTTTCTCCCCTTGGAGTTAGATTTGCCATCAGGATGGAGTATGAAATTTGAAATCCAGCCCAGTGGAGATGCGAAAATAAATGAATGGCAACCATAATCTTGACTTAAGAGCAATGAAATTAATCACTTTGCTTTATAGGTAGAGGCTAGATCAAGCCTGTTTCTAGGTAGGTCGAAGAAGAAAAAAGTGTGGATGAGGGAGAGCCTTGTACTTCATTGAAGCAAAATGAAACTTTGCATAGGAACCACTGTTTCCAGAAACACCCTTATGGAAATTTGAAATTTTTGATAGTACTTAGGGGCTCAGTACTATGCATTCAAAATTCACAATCATTAAATAACTCTCTTTTGATTTGAGGCTATCATATGTTGCTATTTATTATTATATGTGTTATACTTTTTATTTTGCAGTTTCTATTATTAATTTAACTGGTATCCTGTTATCTATACAATAATTTGCTCAATTTTTCTTTAGCTCCTAATTAATTTCACTCATTTTGGGGGAAGTTACTGTGACCCATTCCCTTCTGTCACACCTGGAGATACAAGGATGAATTTAGTACAAATTTTGTCCTTGAGAAGAGGCAGGTTCTAATCTGAGATATTCATAATTAAATATCATATAATTTACAATGGAAATATCAGTAGTTGTGTTCCAAATGTTTCCATTTTTATGAAATAGTAGTAGAATTAGATGGTAGAACATCATTGGGCAGTCATGTATTCCTCCACCTAACACAGTCTTAAGTTTTCATCTTCCATTAGATATACTGCCGAAGAAACCCCTCAAAAGCATTTTATTCATTCATCCATTCTTTCATTCTTTCATTTGCCAAGTATTATTTAAGTGCCTACCATAAGCCAGACATTGTGCAAGCATCCAGAAAGACAAACTTGGGAAGAGAGAGAAAGAGAGAGAAACAAACAAAAGTCTCTGCTACTGTGAGCCATTGTATGAATAATCACATGACTTGTTATATTCCTGCTTTGATAAATACAAGAAAGATAAGTACTGGGTGCTTTTAAAGTGACTAATACAAGGATCTCACTTATCTATATTTTTAAAGCTGCATCGTTGCATTTATAGCCATACCACATCATTAAAGAAAATATCAGAGTTAGCAGTTTGGTTCAAGATAACATTTTTGTGTAGCCTAAGATTTCTGGCCGGGCGCGGTGGCTCACGCTTGTAATCCCAGCACTTTGGGAGGCCGAGGGGGGCGGATCACGAGGTCAGGAGATCGAGACCATCCTGGCTAACACGGTGAAACCCCGTCTCTACTAAAAATACAAAAAATTAGCCGGGCGTGGTGGCGGGTGCCTGTAGTCCCAGCTGCTCGGGAGGCTGAGGCAGGAGAATGGCGCAAACCCGGGAGGCGGAGCTTGCAGTGAGCCGAGATGGTGCCACTGCACTCCAGCCTGGGGGACAGAGCCAGACTCTGTCTCAAAAAAAAAAAAAAAAAAAAAAAAAAAGATTTCTTTAGTCTACCCCTGAGAATGGATTTTGAATTGGTGCTTCCGTTAGGAGCAGCCTTTTGGTTGGTGATCTGTGGTGCACTTCAAAATACAAAAAAAAATTAGTCGGGCGATGTGGCAGGCGCCTGTAGTCCCAGCTACGTGGGAGGCTGAGGCAGGAGAATGGCGTGAACCCCGGGGGGCGGAGCCTGCAGTGAGCCGAGATCGCGCCACTGCACTCCAGCCTGGGCGACAGCGAGACTCCGTCCCCAAAAAAAAAAAAAAAAACAAAAAAAAAAAACCAAATTTGCGACAGCCAGTTATCATCTTGCAGACACAGGGGACTATACGGGATAAAGCAAGGGCCCAAAGTTGAGACTAATATACCCATCCCCATCAACAAACCTACAGAAAAATTATGTATCAGGAGGCCAAATGTATCCCAAATTTCTATTGCTATTTCTTTGTTTTCTTTCTTTTTTTAACTTTGATTTTAGGTTCAGGGGTACATGTGCAGGTTTGTTATATAGGTATATTGTATGTCACGGGAGTTTGGTATACAGACAATTTTTATGAACAGGAGCTTCCTTACTCCTAAAGTAATGAAAATAAGCACTTCATAGAAGCCACTGTGTTTAAAACGTGGTCACTCTGTGAAAAAGACTCTTCTATATAGTAGTCTGTTTTTGTGAGGACACCAGAGGAAGGTCATGTTTAATGGGAGACTAAACAGTGATAAGCCTACATTCTAGAAGCACTGAGATTTCCTTTCTTAGAAAATGCAATGACCCTAACCTAAGTGCTCTCACAAGGTCCTTTGACAGATAAAAGCATGGATCGTGGCACCAGATTGTCTGGATTTAAATCCTAGCTGTGCCACTTACCATATGTTTCATATTTAATGTCACTGGTAGTTTTTTCTATCTGTAAAATGGGGTTAATAATTATACTTACATCATAGGGCAATTGTCATGATTAAAATAAGCAATTACTATAATGTCTAACAACAATGCCTAATACACAATAGGTGTTCTAGTGCTAGCTATTACTGTCATTGGTATTATTATTAGATGTTAATTCATGTGACCTATGCTTTTTCACTAATATTGAGTGTGTTGTATTTTTACCACAGCATTTAATATCATTAGGGCTACAACTTTAAAATATTTAAATATTTTAACTTGTATTATGTAATAATTTTGTACTTGAAGTGAGACATTCTTGGTGTTTTAAGTCTAATTCTCTTACTAATTCTACCGACAATGTAATAAATTTTTCATTCTGAATTTTATTTTTGGAAAAATGGGAGTTTGAACCATAACATTTCCAGGCACACAGTTGATTTACCTATTATTATAATTGGGAAGGGCTTATAAGTCTATGATTGTAATTGGAAAGGGCTCAATATAAAACTTATAAATATATTCATTCTCTAATGATTGTGAAAATGTCACTTGCATAAAGACTTGAATGTAATCTGAAAAATTGCATTCTCAGAGAGGCATTGCATGAACTAGGGAACTGATGGATACGAATTTTGAAAACGATAGGAAAGAATCGAAATACAGACAGAGGAGGAAAAAAGCATAAGAAAGAGTGAGACTAACTGTTGTGAGGTCCATGAGCCACATAAACTCACTCAGGTGAAACATGAGCCATTTCTGAATACACTGCAGTAATGTTTCCTTTCACAGATTCTGCTTCTTGAGGTCAGAGTAATGAGAATTAGAAAAAGAATGATGAACAGAGGCAGTGCATTACAGAAATTATCCCATTAAAGTTTTGATACCTATAAATCTCAAGAATAATTCTGCAGTCTATATTACAAGCTGAAAGGTCAGTGGACTACCGATTTCCTAGACGAGGTCCCTGAAACTGTCTGATGAAGACATAGAACCTGCTGCAAAATGTGAAAAATTTAACAGGTTTTATTTAGATCATTCATTCTTTTCATTCTTCACATTGAAGGTGATATGAAGATCAATTTGAAACCGCTGTTTCTGTTTTTTATTTCCTTTTTTTGGCTCTATTTACGTATTAATTTAAAAAGCATCTGGAATAGTTTCTACGGATTACATAAACACATGAAAACATACATTGAGGTCATAAAATATACATTTATATGGGTTCATAAATACCTTTTTAAAAGCTTTATTTTAAAAATCCAGGATTATATCACAGTTTTTTTCTTTTCAGTTTTATTTATCACTCAGGGATAATTAATATATTATTTATACATTCACATACTGGAAGGACATACTTAGCACTTCGTCTTATCCAGTAACTTGTAAAGATGAGGTAAGCTATAATAGAGACTCCTAAACCTAGCTGAAAGTTATACTTTGGTGAGCATAGTAAAGATAATGCTCCTATCTGCCATAGCTATATTATTTACATTTATTATCTCTTTAATCATGTATTATCTGCTTAATCAGAGTCACAGTTATCTTTTTCTTCTCATCTTGATTAAATGCTGTGCCCATTTCATAGGATTCTTTATTTTCACAACTTCACTATAATATTTGGCAAAATAATTTAACCTCATGGCTTATTCATCAGGATGGCTAATTTAAAATATTCTATTAATATTACACACATTTTACATTTAGTATAATATATATCTAAATGTATATATACTTTTAGAACTGGACTTTACAAGGACTAAAAACTTTGACATACTTTCTCTTTAATTTTCACATTCTTTTATCATACTAGAGACAAAGTTTGTTAACTTGCATCTATTTTGCTTTCATTTAGTTGGAAGTAAAGTGAGAATAAAAAAACAGAATAAAATTGTGCAAAATTAGAGGAGAAATTAGTTTTTAAAGCCCAAGAAATGGTTATTGAATAATTAATTATGCAGACTACTGAAATAATCATTTCTTTTCAAAATCCTTCAAATTCTTTAAAGGTTTTCAACCATTTGATGTGTTGTTTTGACTGTCTGAAGTTTAAAACAATATAAATTAGGCTTCACAACGTGATCAGAGGGTTGAGATGAATTTACGTTTTTGAAGTATTGACCCATTTATAGGGTAAATTGCTGCTAATATTTCTGGTAAAATTCTATTCACTTGTCCACAGGGAAAATAACATATTTCGGTGTTGAGAGCCACCTTGTGGTCATGTTGAGAATTATTATTCTATAGTACACAAGGTTTTCTGGCTTTAGATGTTTTTCCAAGTGAACATTGCACTTGGAAGCATTGAAACAGATGTGAATTTACATTAAGGGTTATAAGATGACATTGAAAATGAATCATTTTTAAATGAATGCCATTTAATGTTTACATATTGACATGAATTATAGCAAATGTTTTACAAAAGCTGCATGAAATCTTTAAAACAATATTTTTGGGGCAAGATATCATTTTTAAACTAAAATATATTACTGTGCAGTTACAAGTAAACCCTAATGACTCATACGTTTAACCTTCTCTAGGAAAAATTCCTTTCAGAATCCTCTGGTGTTCAACACAAAGAAACCAGGGGCTGAATTATTGTTATTTTTGCATTTTGTAAAACTTAAATGAAAATATGCTGCCTACAAGAAAAGCAGAGAACTAATACCGGCAAACTCTGGTCATTGAATGCATTTTCAGTGGGTTCATTGGAAGTTCAAAGAGACAAATTTGTTTACATTTTTTAATAAATTCTAAAACTATTTATTACTTTGTGTAACATACATATTCACCAAATATCAAGCCTCTTTGACTGGGTTTTTTATAACGTAGTAACATGCTTGCAGAAGAGGAAGACCTATAATTACTGCTTGTAATTTTACTAGTATGTACCTATACTTAAAAAGAAAATAATACAATTATTTTCTAGGAAATGAAAATAAGCACTGACCTAGGTATTTAAGTCAAGAATAGTCATTGATTGCTTATGTGGTCTTACTCCTCATTATTTTCTTTACTTTATTATCTGAAGGTAAACATGAATAAATTTGATCAAAATAAATTGTCTTTGTATATAGCTCATAGGACTATATGAGCACAAAATTTTCCCCTACTTTATTTCTATATGTATAACTATATCTATAGTGATATCTATTTATCAATCGATCTGGATAGATTTATGTTACATCCTAAAGTATCAACATTGTCCTCCTCCTCCTCTTCCTCCTCCTCCTCCTCCTCCTCCTCCTCATCATCATCATCATCATCAAAACCTGAGTAAAACTTCAGTTGTGACATTGGACATGGAATAGCTTAATCACAATTACAGGATACCATGTGAATAGGTTCTGTATCACCCATCTTTGGGGCACTGGGATGATTTGATTTAATTAACAGAATAGCCCTAAATGGGAACTAAAGACAAATTTATAAAATTGCATACAAATCTTATAATAATGATCTCTATGTTATGTGTTAAAGCTATGAGTTGTCCATTGCTATTAGGCAAATTATTTTCTCTATTTTGAACCTGCCATACTGCCCTTTAACGTAGAACAAGTGGTCAGAGCATGCCATTTCTCGTGCACAGCCCAATAGTCTGACTGAAAACAAAGATTACTTTGCTTCCCATTAAACCATGCTCCTTCTGTCAACAAAAGTGCTTCTATTCTGAGAGATATTACTATTGATTTGCTTTTATTCTCAAAAGACTGATGGAGTTTTTTTCTCAGCAATGCTGCACACTAGGTATTATTTCAAATGAATATGTAGAACATTTATTTCAACTTCAAAGGGGAAACAGAAATTGAAATGGTGTATATAAGAGTATAGAAATGTTTAAAATTTGCATGCAACCTTTTGATGATGTCATAGTCATATTTAGTGCTATATTTTAGGGCAAAGGTTTTTTGCAGAATAAATAGTAAATGGATCATAAATATAGAAAGAAGCATATGAAAGCACCTCCCAAAGTAAGTAAAAACCAAGAAACAGCCCAAAATAATTTTAGCTAGAAATATCTACTTCCTTCTCAATTTTTGTCTAAAATATAGCAAACCTGTTTATACATGATAATTATCCTCAATGATAAGGGAGATTTTCAAAGTCAATCATCACCCTGGGACCATTTTTGAACTGCTTTTCATTTTCCACTACTTAAGGCAAAAAATGTATTTTCTATAAATCTCAATTTTTTTCTCTCAAATAGAATTATTTGACAAATGATTTTAATTCTATCTGTATTTTTAAAATGATCCTTTCCATTTGATTCCAACTCCACACCAAAGAAGAAGTTCAAATTACATCTTTCCTTCACAAGTCAACAACATTTTAGAGTTTTAAGATATATATTATACAGGGTGCTAGGAACTTGAGAAATGGATGTAGATGAGATTTTTTGTCCCCTTTCTCAATGAAATGGAAATCTAGTAGGAAAGAGCCACGTTTAAAAGTAAGTACATTGTCAATTATTTAGCGTTCTGTTTGCGATATGAATGGAGTTTCAGGAAAATGTGGAGGAGGGAACATGGTCTTTTACTCATGGGAAGCTGAAGAGGGACTTGAAAGGTGAGTACCCTTTCACTGGGTATTAAGAGATAAAGCTGATGAGCCAGGAGGCATGGCTGCCTGCAAATCCAAAGACCTAGCTGAGCTGATCTGCATGCCTGTATCTCTTCCCTCTCCAATTCTTCCTGAAATATATTTTTCTTAATTGATTTTTTTCCCCACAATTAACCATTCCGTAATATGTACTGATTTTTCATTATAAAGAAGGCAACATGTTAGGCAATAAGATATGATAAAAAATAAGCCATATTCAGACCTCCTGCCCTCAAGTGACTTCTGGTGTTTCCCAGAGGTCAGAAATTACAATATACTATGAAAATTTCACAGAACAGTAACATATAGGATATTATAAGAATTAAAGTTGATGACATACAGTGTTAGGTTTCCTTCAGGGACGAGATTAACCTAAGTCCTTAAGGCAGTGACACTTTGTGTCACTCACTAGCTCAATATTTACCCTGGGTACAATCCCATTTCCAGAGGCAGTACTGCGTCGTGGTAAAATTGCTCTCACTCCAGACTTGAGGCAGATCTACTAAGAGTTTTACCACTTCCACCAAGGAAGGAGTTTGAAAATTTGGCCAAAGTATTCAATCTGGCTAAACCTCAGTTCCCTTGTCTAGAAGATGGGACAATAACGTTGCTGCCTCTTAATTTTGCTGAAAAGACTAAATGAAGCTTACAAAGCACTTGGCAGAGTATTTTTTTTTTGCAATTACAAAGGCCTATTAAATATTGTCAGCATGCATTCCTGCTTACTAGGTAATAGTCAAAATTTTTAATCTGTTCTAATTCTTTCTTCATTGTAGCTTCTCTGCCTCTCTTGTAATTTGCCTCATGATATTGACAAATAGACCAGTTTTTATTTCTAGGAGTTCCATTTATTTATTTTGTTATTATTATTTTAATCTCTCTCATTTTGTTTCTGTTGATTAGGCTGCCCTCAGATTCTGGCTGCTAAAACTCACACTTAAGGAGTTTTCAAATGTTTCTTTTTCCTTAAGATATTCTTGATATTCTTTTTTTTTTTTTTTTTTTTTTTGAGATGGTCTCTCTTTGTCACCAGGGCTGGAGTGCCGTGACGCAATCTCAGATCACTGCAACTTCCGCCTCCTGGGTTCAAGCAATTCTCATGCCTCAGCCTCTCATGTAGCTGGGATTACAGGCAGAAGCTACCACGCAAGGCTAATTTTTTCTATCTTTAGTAGAGATGGGGTTCCACCATGTTGGCCAGGCTGGTCTCAAACTCATGGCCTCAAGTGATCTGCCAGCCTCAGCTGGGATTACAAAGTGCTGGGATTACAGGAGTGAGCCCCTGTGTGTGGCCTCCTTAAAATATTCCCTGAGTTCTCCAGCCACTAGGGCTCTCTAGCTTTGGAAAACTCATCACTCTTAATTTATACCTCTGTTTACTGTGGATCATCATCTGCTCTGAGTTGTTTTTTGCATGCCTTATTCCTTTTGTATATTTTTAATTTCTTAAAACCAAGATCATTCTAATTTTTATTTACATCCCCAACTCATAGCCTAGTATCTCCAACATAGTAGCAAATGTTCAGTGAGGAAACTCATGCACCATATAAGTAGAACATGTGTTATGGTTTGCATTTTACAGACAGGTATACTAACATTGAGTAATTGAAAGATTAAATGACTCATGAGAGACACAAAAGGTGTTTTTCTTCCCGCTGGAAAATATTCTATATTAGTCCATTCTCACACTGCTATAAAGAACTGCCCATGACTGGGTAATTTATAAAGAAAAGAGATTTAATTGACTCATAGTTCTGCATGGCTGGGGAGGCCTCAGGAATCTTACCATCATGGCAGAAGAGGAAGTAGGCACGTCTTACAGGGCAGCAGGCAAGAGAGCCTGTGAAGGAAGCAAAGAGGGAAGAGCCCCTTATAAAACCATCAGATCTCTTGAGACTCATGCACTATCATGAGAACAACATGGGGAAACTGCCCCCATGATCCAGTCATCTCCCACCAGGCCCCTCCCTCAACACCTGGGGATTACAATTTGAGATAAGATTTGGGTGGCAACACAAAGCCAAACTCTCTCACTTCCTTCTTTAAGCTAAAGCAATTATCTTTTTAGAAGGAGAAACTTTAAAGCAGTTTTTTTTCTTCACCTGATGAGTTTGCTTTTTATTTATTTCTTTGTTATCCTTTTCACTTGATATGTACAACTGGCCTCATCCTAAGACCTATTGAATCAGAATTTTTGAAGTTATGGTGTGGTGAAATATATTTTAAAATTCTTGCTGGGTGGTTTGGGTAGATTCATAATTGTAACTAGAAAATATTGAGATGTTCATAATTGTAACTAGAAAATACTGAGATGTTTTTATATCCAAGCTCATAATCTGAATCTAAAATCAGCTTTAAAAGAGAAAGTTTTCTAAATACATTGAAAATGACAAGTATTGATTCCTTAAAGCAGGCTTATTGTAGAGGACATTACTCATTTTGAGAAATACAAATTATTTGATTTTTGTTAAATTGATTCTTGCTTTATAGCCATTTATTGTTTTAAACACATATTCTCTACAGAACTTTGCCTCAATGAGATGAATATAGTAGAAAAACTAAGAGACATATTATATCTTTGAGAAATAAAATAATGCATGGAAGTACTTGGTGGCATGTAATTAAGCACTATAAGAAACGAATAAAGTGCTAGGATCATCAGTATAAGTAAGAAAACTGAAGTAATGGAGGGCATGGAATTTTTACTTGACCTTGGCTTGGAAAATATATAGAATGTGTGTGTGTGTGTGTGTGTGTGTGTGTGTGTGTGTGTGTGTGTGTGGCAAGGTGGGGAGCGGGGTGGGGGGTCAACAAGTGTTCCAGAATTTGTATTTCTGTGAGCAAAGGCAGGAATGAATATGGAAGTTTAATTGGTTACTAAGACACCAACCTGGGTTTATGCTAAGAAAATACGTTTGTGAAGAAACTTGAATACAAGCTTAAAGAGTTCAGATGTAATGGAAAAGTTTATGAAAGGTATTATTTAAAAACTTCACTTAAAAGAAGTTCAAAGAGACAAATAGGGTAAAAAAGTATCAACCTCTGTTCTTGGCATTTTGTATGCATGGCTGTTGGTGTTAATATACACCCAAATGCTTTCAAAGTCAACCAGAAGCTTTTCTTTCAGATAAGCCAACCTGAGGGGTGGCAACGGAATTTAACTCCTCTCCACTCCTAGCATTTTTCTCATGTGTGCTCTCAAATTCATATGTATATTGAATTATCAACTTGGTGTCTGCAGTTTGTCTCCGCTACATTTCCAGTAAAGATAGCTTTAAAATGTCTTTAATATCTTTAAAATATCATGGTTTTGGTGTGATTGCTGTATAGCATCTTCTCCCACTGATGGAAGTATGATTGTCTCTAGTCTATGCTTGCTGTTGGCGTTCTGGTGTTTTGTAGCCTTTAAAACTACCGATGGTCACAATGATGAGTCTTTGATGTGCAAGATAGTTTTGTTTAAATCCTACCTTAGTTAAGGCTCATCTGTGTAACCAGGGGAGGCATTATTTATTTCAAACTCTGTGGTTTTTATTTCCCCTGGGAAAACAATTTGCTCTTAATCTTGTAGCTGGTCATCAGCAAAATTTGATGTAGAGCTTATACTTAAAATTCCCATTCCTGTGTCATTACCATGATGCCATAAGAGTAGGCAAAGTTTTCCTTACTATAAAATAAAAACTTGGACAATATCAACTTCATGAGTTTATTTTTTTCTAATTAACTGAGATAATACATATACTATATTAGTGTGTGTGTGATGTGCGTGTGTGCTGTGCAGTACATACTGTTTGTATATGTAAAGCTATCATTGTGCTTTCACTAATACTGATTATGTGTAGATGTTTTTTCTGCTATTAAAATGTGTTAAAGCAAATAAATAAATGATAGCTATCATTTACTGAGCACTTTCTACATACTAGACAATGTACAGAGTGATTTGCCTCTAGTATTCCCTTTCATCATCATGTTAAAGGAGGTAGGTGATATTATCATCTCCATTTTACAAATGAGGGACCTGAGGCTCAAAGAAGTTTAGATGACTTTCACAAATCACAAAGCTAGTAAACAAGAGAGCCAGAATGAAACTCTTATAATATGGTCCCTGCTCCTCCATTCTTAACCGCTATTGCATATTTAAATATACATGCCTGTATTCCTGGGAGGAAAAAATATGTGATCTATTATTTCACTCTGTATTTTTCTTTTTATAAAATTTCTATTTATTGGTGACTTATTTTTTTCCTTTTCAATGAGAGAAAATTGCCCTAAAATTAAGTAGGATTTAAGCATTTAAGAGTACGCCAAATGTGTCATATTTTAAACACTTTTATTTTATTAATATGTAAAATCGAGTTGTCAAAATGTATTCACAGTAGTGAGAAGATTAGTATTATGTATAAGAATATGTCACTAAAACTAACTTAAAAGTAGCCATAAATTCCTCAGTGAACTTCATGTCATCCTTTTAGCATTATATAATAGTTTACTTTTTAAAATGTTCCTAGTAGGGCAAATAAGGCATATGGTGATATTACTTAATGTGCATAGAATATTTTTAATTATATACAGGAAAATAGTCACAATGGTTGCTTCTGGGTAGAAGGGTAAAGGATTTGCATGTCTGCATCTAGAGGATTTTTTTTCACTGTACTTAATTTTTTTAGAAATTGTTTTTATGAGTATGGATTAATTTTTCAATACAAACTAATTAACTTTTAAAAACTTGCCGATCATCATGAAGTCTGTTGTGTGGGAGAAAGATGAAAGATTCTAAATTCTAAATTCATCTTTATAACGTAAGCTGACCACTCATTGTCCCCATACATAAAGTAGCACACCACATACACACACACTACACACACACACACACACACACACATACCTCACACACACAGATACACATCACACCACACACATCATACAGGCACACCACACACACTACCACACAAACTACTACTGCTACTACACACACACACACAAACACACACACACACACACACACACTCTCCTCACTGAATTTTAGCAATCTGAATAGCTATTATTGGAAAAATATTCAGCAGCATTTTTTTCTTCATGTGGCTTTAACCATAGGAAATATATATATACATACATACACACACACATATATATATATACTTATATATATATAGAGGGAGTATATATATAATACTCACATATATATATATATATAGGTTTTTGAGACAGAGTCTTGCTCTGTTGCCCAGGCTGGAGTGCAGTGGCATGATCTCAGCTCACTGCAGCCTCTGCTTCCCAGATTTAAGTGATTCATGCTTCAGCCTCCCGAGTAGCTGGGATTACAGGTGTATGCCAGTACACCCAGCTAGATTATATTTTTTAATAAAAATTTACTATTAGAATTCTACATCAAAGTTATGATATAAAATATTGTTTCTCAAACCTGATTCAAGTTGTATGACTTTTGAAAACTTTCATGTGATACTATGAATGTGTTTAATATAATCATGCTTAACATGGGTAACTCTTCTATCACATTACTTTCATGTTATTTTAGGACCTGCTTTTCCATCATGATTATTGTCCCTTTCATGCCTCCTTGAGGCCTCTGAAAAAGGAACAGATAAAGACATACTGTATATTTTATCAGTTTTTGCCAAATAAGCTTCAAATTATGTAATGGTGAATTATAAGAATGATGTAAAAATTTTCCCATATAGGGAAAAAATGAATCAAGAGTTTACTTCAAGCCTACCAATGTCTAAAACTCTCTCTGTTAGCTCCCAGTGCTGTATTCACATAGTCATCAACCACATTGTTTTGGGAACCAAAAGAAACTGATCCATAAAATTAACATGAATTTGAATGGCCATTGGTCTTGTGATTTGTGTTTGCAGTTATTTTTATTTTTTGTGTTGACTTTGTAAGTATTATAAGCACAAATGTTTATATGATAAGGTTTTATACTTAATTTACATGTGTTCCAGCAACATTCTTCTACAAGTAATTCATATTAATGTAGCAGCAAGCATCATGATAAGAGAACATGATTCAACATAAGAACCCAAGATAAATAAATTCTCTCTTAAAGGTTAGTAAAAATTTTTCAGATCATAATTACTAAATGAGAGTAATACATCATGAAAGTATTTTATTCTGCAACAAAGATTAATGCTTAAAAATGTAATGAATTTTGTGATGTAGGAGAACTTTATAAATCCCTGATACCAAGAGCCTAAGATACTTCAAAATGATGCCATGTACCAAAACCTAAAACCATGTACCAAAATCTAAACTGCACACCTAGAAGGGAAATAGCCTTTGGTACATTTTCATGTTTGTGAATTGTGAATATATATATATATGAATATATGTATACAGATAGATAAATAGATCGACCTCAGTCAGATCTTGCATATAAATTTAAAGATGTAATACACACACCTGAGAAAAATGTGTGTTCAGAGAGTGTTTAATATATCTAATCACATTGCTATAATGGTCATTTGGAAATTTCACCTCGGCCTTATGTGTAGAGTATTGCATCACATCTACTCTTGCTGTTTGGTTCATATTACTAAGACACCTAGTTTAAATATCAGTGCAACAATGTTCAAGCTTAGGCACTTCCAATATAACTAAAGAGCAAGGAGAGTTCTGTACTCTGACAAAGATAAAAGTGGTAGTAACAGTATATTGGGCCAATTCCCTTTAATAGTCTGGAATTGATTTATTGCATTTTTTTAATCTAAACCTTTTATGAACCTATTATATTTTCAGCCTGTGTTACTTCCATGAGCACTCTACCTAATAAATAAAGTAGTATGGCACTTCCCATTATTTTCCTATATTTATCTCTTTTAAACTTCAAAGGGTGCCCTAAGACCTAGTATAATTGAAGTTTGTGGATAGCTTGGCTTTTACACTATTCACCTTCTTCATGATTTAATAGATGTCAGAGTTTCCAGATTGAAGATGCTAATCTTTAAGGTCTTCCTTTACAAAGCTGCTTCTTTCCTGTAATGATAGTTTAGTTGTCTTCCTATTAGCATTTTCCAGCTCTTTTGTATTTCTTTGAGGTAATGCAGTTCTTTGTGTGAGAACATGCAGGCACATGGTTGATAGAAGCTAATGATAGAAAGGATGAGCATTTCAGCATATGGATTCCAGACTTGCCTTTTTCACCAGTCAAGGGACCTTCAACATATGCCTTACTACCTCTTGATTTTAGTTTGCTTTCATCAGATATTGGCACTTAGAAGAATTGGTTCTAAATTCCATTCTGAACCTGGAATCTCAGAAATGAAACTACAAAATTACTTTAAGAAATACTTTAGGGGTGGTTAATGAGACAAGAAACAAAATGAAGTCATTTAGACTTTAGTCATGCAATTTCATACTCTGACGTGGAAACTTTCTAGGACCCAGAGATCACCATACCCAGTGTGTCACCTCATCATTAGTCTCTTTACATGTCTCAGAGGGAATTAAATTTTCCTATCTCTTTGTATATGTTGTTTACCCATAATTTGTAGAATTAACAGGAATATTTGATAATTATTATCTGATTTATTTAAATATTGATTGAGGCAGTGAGGAAAAATCCATACATAAAATAGATGAAAATCTATGACCTCACAGAGTTTACGTTCGAGGGTGGCATCAGACAATACAATGTGAATAACAAAAACATTTCATATGGCTTCTTCGTAATAAGTGCTATGGAGGAAACAGTGCAGAGAAGAGGTGTGTTACTGGTTTATAAGTTGTTTCTCCTCAGAACAGGACGCTGCTCTTTGATGACAGAGTCTTTTTCTCTACTAGACCTCAGAGTACCTACTGAGCTCTCAAAAAACAAAACAAGCAAAAAACAGTTGCTGTGTGGGTATCTGGCTATGTCCTGTGTTTCCTTCAACCTGCTGTTATACTTTGATAGTGTAGAAATGTTACAGGAATGTATTTCTTAGGGAAAAAAGAGAGAGAGAACTTTCATTTCTCACTAGATAAGGTACAGTTCAGAAAACAAAAAAAAAGTTTTGAGTGATACGTTTTTCATTTTCATCACTGGTATAGTTGACAGTTATGTGAAAAAAAGAGACACATGCTGCGAGGCAAATCCCTAAAAACACATATGCTGTTATTTAAAAACAGCTCACCCTGCAATGGCATTTGGCATACAGCACTGCCTTCTACTTGCTTTGTTTCTGATAGCATTCCTTTTCTGCAAGGTAAGAGATATTCAGACCTCAGTGTTGCTTCAATTCATAAATATTTTTGTTCACATGATGCTTAAATGCCATTGAAAAGCTCCTGCTGGACCTGAAAATCTCTTTTTTGGGGATGTTCTTATTTCTCTATTGCTAATATTGTATCATTTTCCAATTACATATGTTTGAGGTGACTGAAAAGAGAGAATTTCTCTGATTGTTTAAATTATTTCTGATTTGAAAGAAATAATCCACTTTAAGAACGCACATTACAATGACAGTTCTCTTTTAAAATCTGTTATGCGATTTACACATTTTGGCCTGGCACTGTACATTTGTTCTGTGGTATATTATTATTACCCTTTTTCCTCATTGCATGTCATATTTTATATGCAATCATCAGACACTTTCATGCTCAAGTGGTCGTTAGCATTGTGCTCTCCAGCTGTTCAAGACTGTTAAATAAAACTAGTACCCCCACCAGGAATGTGCCTGACTAGCTTCCCTGCATCTGCAGGACTGTTGGCTTGGAATTGGCTGCAGAATGAGTGCTGTGAGGCTGCTCTGATCCAGTAGCTGTAGTTCCCAGTTATATCTTCTTCCTGCGTGACACAAAGGAAAGGTGAAATAATTCTCATTTCTGGCAGAGGCATAGCATTTTCCCCCTTTTCCCTACAATTGGCATTATAAGAACAACACTTTTTGAAGCTATCTCACAGTTTTATGTGTCCTAGAAAGTGCTACCACTGAGGTCAATATGCCAGTCACATCACGTTATGTGGTCTAGAATCCTCTTGAAAATAAAAGGATTAAATTAAATAATTTCTAAATTTTTAAAAAATTTACAAAATGGAATGATACTAAGTGAAGATTTTTTTTTAAAAAAATATGGGAGTAAAATATAAACCTGACATTAGAGGGTTGTTTGTTTCTCCTAACTACCTATACTTTTGTTTCTTTGTGATTAAAATACATGAAGCAATCCTTGCTGTCTCTTGAATATTGAGAGCCTCCCTGCTACCACCACCAATAAATACCGCATCTGTCCTAGGATTTTGTTAAGTCCTGGGGACCTGAAGAGGAGTTAGAGTCTGTATTCAAAAGTTTATATTAGCAGATTTTAACTGCCTCATGATTATCACTGTCAAAACTGGCTGGGCTTTAGAATGGTAATCCATTCTCTAATCGGAACACTAGAGTGATCTAAATAAGGTACATATCTGATCTACAAATTTTCATCCATGCTAATGCATTCCAAATTCTGCAGCCTGCTAAAACTGATCCTTCAATAGCAACAGAGCTAATGAATTTGCTGTGGCTAGCCAGGAAAATGTCCCTTCTTCCCTCCGGCTCTTTCTTCTCCCTCCTTGCCAATTCTCACAGCCAAACTGCGATCAAATATATTCTTGATTCATCATGCATACTCTTTCCCATAACATTTAGACGCTGAAAAATTTTGTCAACAATCATTTGCACATCAAATTAATATGTTTTGTCAAAGGTCAGCTGTGACTTGTGAGTTTGAGTTTGTGCTGACATTTTCTGAAGTCTTCGTTCTAACTGAATTGAGTAGCCTTCAAGCAGGTCTGCTTGTTTCTGTGCTTGCTGTACCTCAATCTCTCTCAACCCAAGTAAATGAGATCGTGTTAGTCTTCTGTGCAAATGTCTCACTTGGTGTAAAAGCCAAAGACGTTGCAAGAGCTGGCAAGAAGCCGATGCAGTTGGATCTGCATTTCCTCTCTAACCTCATCTTCTTTTGTTCTCTCAGGACTCACACCACTCCAGTCACACTAGTTTTAGGCTGGTCATATAACATTCTGTCATGTCTCTACCTTGGGTGGGGCCTTTACTTGTTGCTGTCCCTTATGCATGAAAGATGTTTATATCTGGGGGTGTGTGTGTGTGTATACACACGTATATCATGTATATAATGCATATAAATGGATTATATGTGTGCATATAAATGGATTATATATGTGTGTTTGTGCACACACATAAGTATGTCTATCTCTATAGATGAGAAAGAGAGAGTGAGAGAGAGAGAGAGAGATCAAATAGTCTTTCTCTGTTTTCCTTCAGTTCTTTAGTCAAAATGACTCTTTCAGGAAGGTTTCCCCAGACTTTGCAATTTAAAATAGAAATCTCTCCACATTCCCTATGCCGTTTTCCTGTTTTGGTGTTTCCTGAACATTTATTACATGCAATATACTCAATATTTTACTTTTTCCACGTGGTTATTGTTGATATCCTCTCAGTGAAATCAAGCTTCTTGCTGATAGTGAGTTTGTTGGTTTTGTTTCTGCTGTGTTACTTATTTATTGTACTTGTTGTCTGAATCTTTCCACTAAAATGGAAGCAAGCTTTTTATGGCTGAGAAGGTTGTTTGATTTGTTTAGCTCTGTGTCCTCTTAGTAGATATGCCTTTGTCAAATGCATGAATAAATAAATGGATATGGGGATTCTGTGGGGTTTCTAGATGGCAGCCAGTCCCAGAGATCTCAGGGGGACTCAGTTTCTTCTTTGGGACTCCTTGTTCACACTGCTTCTCTGACACTCATTGGCACTGCAGGTGAGAGGCAGAGTGAGGGCTCTTAGAGACATGCTAAGGGTTCTCATGACCTGGCAGTTCTGATGTCCTTGAGGAGACAGCCGATGGAGGCTCCCTCCTGAATTAACTGCATATCAGGCCTACCAATATTTGCTGCATGCTGGCAGATATATCCCAGTTTCAATCTCAAAATATTAAGTCAAATGCTGATAGGTCCAAGTGTCTTGTATATTATGCTGGCAGTTAGACCTTGACGATAAGATGGAACTAAAAAGAGTTTTCCATAAACCTTCAAAAGTTAAAACAAGCTGTCCAGAGCTAGTCAGTCAGATAAATTGATCGCTGCTTTGTGGGATTTGTATATTTTGTTTGTGCCTCTTCTGTCAACATTCTTTATGTCTAATATGAATACAGACTGGTATGGGCACCACTTAACAAAACAGGGGCAATGAGAAGAGGATGAAAAAAAACCTGTTCTGCCCTATAACTGTGGTAATATACAACTGGTATATTCAAGGTTGATTTCCCAAAGCAATTCTAAACAATATATAAAGGTCAGAAAAGTACAACTTTAATGAGTATATGTACTGTCCTTAGTATATATATATGGAAAAATAGTTGAACTTGTATGATTTTAAATCAAACACAGAACTAATGTCTATTTTCACTTTTAGAGATCTCTCTTTATTCAATAACCAGATTTTGAAGAGAAAAGGGATGCAATCACATTTTATATACCTTATTCAAGGTCTTATCTTAATTTACTTATCATTAAGGCTGATTCATTTTAGACAAAAATGAATAACTGCTTTTTAATAATTTTTTTTTCTCAGCCTATTTGGAGATGTAATTATTGAGGGAGCTTATGTACATCTTAGAAAGATGTGCAATCTTCTTTTAATGTATATTGTTTTGTCAAACTATAATAGATGTAAATAATGACTGCATTTTGAGCTGACAAAAGGACGTCAGAAAACAAGTTGTTGACTTTAGAAAAACTATTGATGTGTTTAACAAAAAATATTATGCCTATTAACGTGTGAGGAGATAAGAGCTTTATGAGCTGAAGTTAGTAAGGTAGAACTAGAAAAGAGATAATTTAAGGTAGATTTTTGCAGAAGTATTTATTCTGATGTGTGTAAATATATATCATTCATTTTGCTGCTACAAGCTGTTTCTTTTTGTGAACAAACCTCAATGGTGACTTTCTCATTCCCTTCTGGTTGCAATGACAACCTACCATAAAGTGGGTAGCTTGTAAACATTAGAAATTTATTTCTCGGCCGGGCGCGGTGGCTCAAGCCCGTAATCCTAGCACTTTGGGAGGCCGAGGTGGGCGGATCACGAGGTCAGGAGTTCGAGACCATCCTGGCCAACATAGTGAAACCCTGTCTCTACTAAAAATACAAAAAAATTAGCAGGGTGTGGTGGTGGGTGCCTGTAGTCCCAGCTACTCGGGAGGCTGAGGCAGGAGAATGGCGTGAACCCGGGAGGCAGAGCTTGCAGTGAGCCGAGATGGTGCCACTGCACTCCAGCCTGGGGGACAGAGCCAGACTCTGTCTCAAAAAAAAAAAAAAAGAAAGAAAGAAATTTATTTCTCACGGTTCTGAAGGCTGGAAACTCCAAGATGAAGGAGAGCAGAGTCCATATATGGTGTGGCCTTCTTTCTGGTACAGAGACAGCTCCTCCTCCTTGTGACCACACGTAGTAGTGGGAGTTAGCTAGTGCTCTGGGGTCACTTTTATGAGTAATAATCCCAATCATGACCTAATCATCTCCTAGACGCTTCCTTGTAATATCATTATCTTGGGGTTAGGATTCCAACATATGAATTTTTTAGGAACATAAATATTCAGACAATTAATATTTATAAATATTCAGCATTTTGCACCTGGCCCTCCAATATTCATGTCCTTCCTGCAGGCAAAATACATTTATTTTATCGCACAGCCTTGAAAATCTTAACTCGTTCCAGTATCAACTTTAAAATCTAAGTCCAATGTCTCATCTAAATATCATCTAAATCAGACTGGGCGAGGTGGCTCACGCCTGTAATCCCAGCAGTTTGGGAGGCCGAGGCGGGTGGATCACGAGGTCAGGAGATCGAGACCATCCTGGCTAACACAGTGAAACCCTGTCTCTACTAAAAATACAAAAAATTATCCGGGTGTGGCAGCGGGCACCTGTAGTCCCAGCTACCTGGGAGGCTGAGGCAGGAGAATGGCCCGAACCCGAGAGGCGGAGCTTGCAGCGAGCCGAGATTGCGCCACTGCACTCCAGCCTGGGTGACAGAGCAAGACTATGTCTCAAAAAAAAAAAAAAAAAAAAGTCATCTAAATCAGATATAGATGAGACTAGAGGTACCATTCATCTTGAAGGAGATTGCTCTCCAGCTATGCATCTGTGAAATCAAACATGTTATGTACTTCCAATGTGCAGTGGTGGGACAGGTAGAGGAAGACATTCCCATTTCAAAAGTAGAGAAATAGGAGACAAGAAAGGAGTGTCATGTTTTGGGCTGTTTTAGGATTGACTACTTTAGTATATGACTCAACGATACTATAGAACACATTAAAACAATTACAAATAATTATTAAAATCAGATGTTTGACATAGATGACTTTGCAGTTTGTAAAAAATATAAAATTAAATAATACACAATGCCTCTAGGTGCTTCTTAATATGTCATTTAATACCAGTATAAAATAAGCTCTACAAAGACCAGGAAGTCAAATTAAACAAAGGAAATATTCCTATAGATAATGAGTTTCATGATTATGTATAAACATTTGATTACACTGTTGTGGAGAGTTTAAGCATTATTTAGATGATTACACAATATAACTTTTTCCTCTTTATGATTCTTTAAAGTGACCAGCACCAGTTACTGGACTATTTGTTTAATCAGCTAGATAGAACCAGTACTTGTTTGAAATCTCTATGTCAAATAAAATTAAGGAGCCAGCGTTTGAAAGAAATAGCTGATACACATTTAGAACTTTAACAGAAATATAAAGTACAGAAAAGAAAAAGGCTTCATGCCTATCCAATTAATATTTGTGCAAGGCTGTAGAATAATCACATGAGTTTTAAGAGTGATATTTAAATTTTTAAGTAAACATCTTGTTAATTGAAAGGATTTAAAAAACAAATGGCAATGAAACACTCGGCAACCACCTTTACAGAATTTCCTCTACAGCAGCGTTGTCTCTTCAAATCATTTCAACTTTTGCTTCATAACAAGTTATCCTACAGTCATATTCATGAGAGTGCAGTTTCCAAAGGCACAGAAATTTTGCAATCACATCCATGTTAAATGATTTTACATCAGTTTTATCCATAATTATGGTAATAATAATGGTCCATTCTTTGAGCTGGATTTCTGAACAGATGATGTACTACCTCATATTTTACATTTAACAGTGAAAAAATTCTAAAAACCAAAAACTGAACCCCTAACCAAACACACATTGAAATTGAACACTCTTGAATTGAGAAGTGTAGTCCACCCTTTTAGCCACTGCACATGATACAGATAAAATCACATAACATTTTTGACACTGATATG
The DNA here is from genome assembly GCF_009828535.3 of Hylobates moloch. Lineage (NCBI taxonomy): Eukaryota > Metazoa > Chordata > Mammalia > Primates > Hylobatidae > Hylobates > Hylobates moloch. The sequence goes on along the minus strand of NW_026652292.1, from coordinate 22,390,239 downwards.
TAAAATGGAGGGTGGAGAACAGACTGATTGCTAAGATTCCTTACAATTCTAAAACCATATGGCTTTGTAAATAACCCCTTCACAAGATGACCAATTGGGTTTACGGTTATATTGACAATGACAAAGTGATCCAAGTGCGTCAGGCGGGGAGGTGGGTATCATCTCTTCTACAAGGACGTTCTGGGAGGCACATAGCAAAGGAGTATGGATATGTAATCCTAGAGGAACAAATGAAGAGTTAGAAGCAGCTGTTTGATTATTCCTTTGTTACATCTTCCATTAATTTGTGGTCAGATATTTCTTTATTCTTTTGTTCTGTTTTTATCCTAAGATCTAATAAATATTAAATGGTATTTTCTTAGGGCTTTTTAAAAAATAGTATTACTTTTACATTTGCTCTTAAAGTCATTTAGAATTTATATTGGCATGCATAGGCTATGAGGAACCAATTCTTTTTCAAATAGTCAACTAATTTTATCAGCAAATTTTACTAATTATCAGCAAATTATAATTCAGAAATTATAATTTCCATATTGTAAATGAGTAGCAGCTGTTTCTTTTTTTTAATATGGGAAAGTATTGTAAGTATTGAAAAAGATGTAACCAAAGATGACTAAGTTGCCAGAAATTCCACAAATGACATTTCTTTTTCACAACTTGCCCCATACACAAAAACGGAGACATTATTTCAAGAAGAATGTTGAGTTAACTAATTCCAATGAAAATCAAAGTGCAAGCTAAGGTAGACAGATAGACTTTTAAGGTAGAATCTGTAAAAATTATATATTTTGTCTACTATTGGTTAGAGAAATTGACTTTTTGAGCTCTACTGAAGCTAAGCACTCTGCCCTCTACCTTCTCCTTCATACCTCAAGTGCCAGTTTTTCTAGCTAGTCTCTTGTCAATTATTGCAAAATAGAACTTACTAAGCCCTATCAATCAAGTACACACTTTAATCTAAATGAGCTTGGTGATCTTTTCCTGAGTTTCAGTGCATTGTGGAAGACAGCCTTTGTGTATGATTGACAGTGTACGGAATGTTTAAGGTAATTTTGCATGAGACTGAAGACTAACATTTTGGGTTTTTGGATCACCTATGCTAGTAAGAAACCTTAAGGAAATAATTTACCTCTATGAAGACTCATTTTTTGCATTTATGCAATTACTAATTTGGATTAGATTAACTAATGAGTTTTGAGCTTTAAGCTTTTATAAAAATAGCTTAGAATTGGGAAAACACAACAGTATCCTATAAATACTTTGCTTACATTGTAAGTTTGCTTACAGATTACTTAACAAACATATGCTTAATGCCTACTCCAGACTTCAGCCAGGTCCTACTTTCAGTCTTATTTTTTTCTTTAAACTTGTACATTTTATTTAAAGTTTGCTTTTGTTTCTTAAGTTATTGATCTCAATACAAATATTCTAGGCAATATTACAATTTTGTGGTTCTCCATTTGGGGTAACTTTCTCCCCTCCCTCCAGATAGTATTTGGCAATATCTGGAGACATTTTTTTGTCTGCCATGATCAGAGCAAAAGCAGGAGGGATGCATTGCTACTGGCATGGCGTAGGTAAAGGCTGGGGCTGCTGCTAACCATCCTATAATGTGCAAGATTTACCTCCCTAATAAAGAATGGTCTAGTCCAAAGTATCAAGAGTGCCACTCTTGATAAACTCTGAAATATACCCATTATGAATACAGCTTGATGCACCTACAAGGGGCTGGATTGGCCATTCCCTTTCATAATAACTGATGCAAAGATTTTTGACTGAAGGAATATGTGTTTTCAAAAGGTGAGGTGTTAAATTCAATGGAATTATAACAATGAGAGATTTGTGCTTTTCTAAAATTACTTCTTGCTTAAATGTCCTTGAATTTTTTTAAAAAAAGATATATTGATAAGATAACTGCTAGAGGAAAAACAGTATATGCACTCTGAGGACCAGTATAATTTATGGTCATGCCACAGAGTGAACTTAGCTGACATACAAATTGATAAACATAAGACTTTGGCCTTAGTCCAGTGGTCTAATAGAAATATGAATTTGATACTCCTACTTATCTGGAATCAATGAAAGCATCTGAGTGCCTGAGAATGTTTATTCTGGAGAATAAGTTTCATTTTGCCTCATGTCCAAGTACTCACAGAACAAGAACAATTGATTGTAGAATTTTTTTTTAAATATAGAAAGTATGAGGTATGTGCAGATTTTGAAAAAAAATTGCAATCTACTAATAGCCTTTTCTTTGTATGAGCTTTATTCACATTTATCAATGCTGCCATTTATTTCTACCATTCATTTTTCTATATATTTTATGCCTTCATTCCTTTTTTTAGCTTTTAACCTAAATCCGACCCCCAGGTGTAGAACCTATATTCAGTGTTCTTTCCTACAATGTAAAAAATCTTAAAAAATTACAATGTTAACCATAATCCAAATTCGTTGCTGAGAAAACAAATTCCTGGTTCTTGTGAGCTTTGGGAAACACAGAAGTTATTCACTTAGTTCCTTAATTAATGAACATTTAAATATTACTTTGTCTTTGCAACAGAAAAATGAGAAAATGGAAGTTTACTTTGTTTGCCAAGGCTAGATACCTCTTCCTAAAAATTATTTCACATAGACCTTCCTCTTTCTTTTTTTTTTTAACTTTCTGAAAGAACTAAATTTATGTAATGCAATGAAATATATGCTTTTTTTAAAAGAACATACACAAAATAATTACAGTCAACATTCCATAAAAAGAATATGACTATAATTTATATGATTTGGGGTAATTAAAACACAAGACATGCTAACACTTTGGCAATGAGAATGGATAAATGAAAAACACTAAAACACTATAGTCAGGCTCACGACTTCTAATTGCCAAGGGGTTTGGGAAATGAACACCGACTAAGGTTGATCACAGTAAGGACCTCCTCTTGCCTCAAGGCAGAATTTCCAAAATTTATGCTGTGCTCAGCTTTGGTCACTTTGTTGAATTGCATATATGATTTAATTTCTATGAAGAGGGCCAGTCTAATAAATAGGCATGGCAGTAAGAATCCAATGGTACCTGGAAATTAAGTGCAATTTAGAGAGCGCTGTTGGTATTATGTGGGAATTATATTCACCAACACTTTAGTCGTCAGAGAGCAAAAACCATCCACGAAAGATGTAGGAGTTTATAGGGAAGGTCCCTAGTCTTAGACAGCATTGAAGTTATTCACATATTATCTGTTTCATTCCATTTGTTCCATACCTACAGTGTACTAAGCACTGTTCCGTGCAGCGTGGCTCCCAAGGGAATAATCAAAACTAGTTTCCTGTACTCGTGTAGAATGTATTTCAGCGACAGATGATTAACGGTTAAATACTATAAGAAATCACATTGTGATAACATCAATAAAATAAACAAGATAAACTGATCAAGAATGTCTTTGAAGGTCAGTTTTTAGTGCCAAGGTGGTGATATTTGAGAATTGAGAAATGCGAACAGAAATATAAAATATTTGAAATATGTGAAAAGTGAGCAGATTTCCATGCAAAAGGAACAGCAAGTGCAAAAATTCTGATGCAGAAATGAGCTTGGTGTATTGGTAAAAATGAATGGAGGCTATTGTGCCAGATGATAATTAATCAAGAGAAATCAGTGAGAAAGGACTTTAGAGAAATAGGCGGGAACAGTATTATCATGGATTGTGGGTAATGTGGGCAAGTTGAGAAGAAAGCGTAGTTGAGAGTGGATGTTTACATGTTGTGAAGGTGGCCACACTCACCAGAGACAACAGAATATGTAGATGCTCCTGGTGCTTGACTCCTGCAGCTGAAGATGGCACAATGGGTAAAACCAGAGCCTGTACATCGTCATCTGCTACTGCTCTGACCAACAGGAGTGCAGGAGGGAACCACACAAAAAATAAGTCCTTCCGCCTTGGATTTTCACAGAATAATTAGATGGCAAGATGAAGAAGCAAATACGAGATAAACATGAGTCTTGTACTATGCCCCAGTTTACATGGATAGATATAAAATACTCCCAAATATCAAATTTTAATCTAGTTGGCAACGATAATTATTGCAGGCATGAGGACGCTAATAATTGTCACTGGTTCTCTGTTTACTCGGTCTGGAAACCAAAACTAAATTCTATCTTCATCCGATGGTGGCCCCAACAATGAGAATTTGTAAAAGGCAGTGACAGAGAAAAAAAATGGAGACATTCATCCCTGACCCATTTTATTGGCTTCTGCAATGTCATGCTAGTCATTTCCTCAAATACTTAATTTATCAGCCTGCTATTATTTAATATGCACATCATCAATTACAGTGAAATCTGCACCCAGTTGGTGTTTTCCAAATTCTGTAACATTGGATCAGGAGGGAGTGTGGATAACACTGAAAGGGTGCAAGCTCCGGAGATATGTTCTATTTATGTATGGTTTTAGAAGTCATTAAGGAATATATAGTGTGCTGTGTAATGCCAGATTCCGTTATTCAAGCATAACTTTATCCATACTTGTTTGCATTTTTCTACTTCATAAATGTTCATTGCAAGGATATAGCCTATCCGTAGAACTTACAGAGTTTTTCCTAGCAATAGAGAGTAATTATTGTTTTAACATTTTTGGATCCACCATGATTGTATTATAGATATATAATGACACTGACCATACAATAGAACCAGAAAGCACCGTTATCAACATTATTATCAGACTATGTTCTTTATCTGTCTGCTTTGACTTAGTTATACTGTTCCGGAATGCACATTTTTAACTCATAAAATGAACTCTTGGTTTTGATTTTTGGGTATCTCTCTAAATACGTAATTCTTCAGATGCAAACTTGAATTTGTCCTTTTCCCATTCTTAAATGAATGCTTCATTCAACATTTATTTATTGAATGAATACATAGAACGTAGAATATTGAATAAATAAATAGAAACATAGAAGGTGTTTTAGCGGGGTAACGGAGCAATAAATACCCAGTTCAAAAAAGTCATTTCTATACAAAAACTAGAGAAAATATTTTATCTGTACCGCAGAATATATGTTCATGAGAAACTGATTCTTCAGTGACCAATAATTCATGTGCCCCAAAGTTTATTTAAAGCGTGAGACAACTGTCACAGTGTCCTAGGTAGCAACATTGTCCCCATTTGTACTTCTGAGACTCTTCTCCAGCTGGCCCAAATACTTCCAACGACATTCTTTCACTTTTACGGTAAATAAAAGCTGTCATTTCCTTTTTTTTTTTTTTTTTTTCCAGCAAAGAGGATGCTTGCAAGCCAAACGATAGAGAGACAAATACAGTGAAAACAATGAACGAAAATGTGAAAACTATTACACAGGAAAGAAAGAGAACACATAGAAAATATAGACGATATAGTCTTCCTTTTTTTCTAGGAAGGCTGTAAAAGCATGAAAATGAGTCTTATCTAACCACGTGTTATTTATTCTTGCTCATAGATATATTAACAGCAGAGAATACGTATGCATTGTTTTTCCTGAGTTTTTAAAAGGTACTTTTACTCACCACAACTACAGTTGAACAAAACATGAAATAGCTACAGCCAGTGCTGATACTCTCCACATATTCCCTATGGCTGATTTGCACTTCAGTTATCCATTTTTTTTTCTTTTAAGAAAGAGGTACCTTCAGTAGGAATGGAATGAAAATCATTATATTGCATTATTTAACAGTTTTTTCTATATGGAAGTACTCTAGAATTATCCTAGATAATGACAATGACACTCAAATCAGTTACTAGTATGTTTCTGAAGCAGTCGGTTTGGATTACATCTCTCAGAGGGCTGTGTCCTCAATGTGTTGCAAATAGCGTACTGCACAATCTTGATAAGAAGTCTAGTCATCTTTAAAAAAATTGAAAATACAATAGTAATATTCCATCAGGGGCTCTGATTACCACAAATATTTTTTGATAGATTGAAAAACTACCTTACATTTCAAAAGTTCCATTTATGTCATATTAATCTTACTGTATTGATTAAATAGGAGCACACCAGTAAATGTGAACAAATGAAACAAATAACTTCTCCAAAAGTTATTTTTGCCGTAAGAATTATGTATATAAACCTAAGAGCTTTTCTCAGTTGACTTCTGACTTTCTAATGGCCAGTGAGTTTGTGTAGATTTTACCCCCAATAATAAAGAAATACAAAAAGCATTAATGTATGCCATTAACACATTGATCAATTATTGAGGTTTCTCAATTGGATAACCGCCATTATTTTGTGACACTAAGTGAGTAAACTATTTTTAATTCAACTGTACTATCAGTTGAAATACATTTTCTATATTCACAGTCATAAATATGCAGAAAAGAAGTATATCTGTGAGATAAGATGATGAGCAATAAAGTTTTCACCAAAACAAAATTGTAAAACTTTATGAAATGTCCTTTTTGGGATGTCATATTGCAATTGAAACCACACTGATTATGACATTTATTGTAGTTCAGGGAACTATTCTTACTTCCAGTGGGCCACTAAGACACTTTGTCCCTTCACACACGTATGATCATAAACAACTGATACCTTTTTCTAAAAAGTACAATATCTAATTCTTATTAAAATAATAAGATATCTATTATACTGAATTCTAATTAATTTGTTTCATTGTTATTGTGTTAGGTACCTATTAATGTGTAACGTACTATCACAAAATTTAGCTGTTTAAAACAACATACATCCATTATCTCACAAGTTCTGTAGGTCAGGAATGCAGGCAGGCTTTGCTAGATCCACTGCTTTAAGATTTCTTGCCGGTTGCAATTAAGGTTTCATCTGAGGGGTTGCTCAATGGATGGTTGTTGGCAGGTTCCCGTTTCTATGGGTCGTTGGACTGAGGTCCTCAGTTTCTTGGTGGCTATTGGCCTTCAGCCACAATCAGTTCTTGACCCCATGATCCTCTTCAACATGGTGGCTTGTGCATCGAAGCATGCAAGCTGAGAAGGCAATAGAGAGTCTCCTAGCGAGATGTAAGTTGCCATCTTTTGCAACTGAATCATGGGAATGTATCTCTTCACCTTTGCTGAATTCTATTGGTTAGCAGCAAGTCACTAGATCAGTGTGCATGCAAGAAGATGGGATCACATAGGGTTTGCATACCAGGAGGTGGGGACCATTGGTGGGGGACCCTCTTAAAAGTTCATTGTTAACAAAAATCTACTCTGAAAAGTAGGAGACAAAACTTATTTAACAATTTTTCTACTAATCCTATTTTATTCTCTCACTATAACTATGCTTTTTGATATTTTTCAAATTATGAACAGTCTGTTGTTTGAAGACAACATAATAAGGGAGACAGAGAAAGACTTTTATTTTTTTAATTTTAATTTTATTTTTTTATAGAGATAGAGTCTCCCTGTGTTGTCCAGGCTGGTCTCAAACTCTTGGTATCAAGCGATCCTCTCACCTCCCAAATTGTTGAGGTTACAGGCATGGAGCCCCCACATCAGGCCAAGACTTTAAAAAATCCCAGTTTAACCAGTTACAAGCTATATTATGTTAATCACATTACTTAATTCATCAACATTGTTTGGTGTATCAATTAAAGGGGTGAATACTTAATATGGCCTAGTCATGGGCACCCCATGAGGGAAGAATAACAATATATTATTTTCCAAGAATTTATTGAGCAACTATCTATACAGGGATCTATGCTAAATCCTGGGTATAAAAAGGTAAGGAATAAATAGTCCTTTCCTGGAGCAACAAATAATATAGGATGAGAAACAATGTTTAAGCTATGCATAAGTGTGTTTGGCCTGTAGCCACTCAGCAAATGATGGTACTAAAGAGGGATATTGTTCTTTTTCTGTTTTCTTTTACTAAATACTGATTGCTGAGTCTAACTACATATTGTACCTTGTAGCCTTCAGTGACTGCAAAGGAGCCATTGTTACAGTCTTAGGAGGACACGAATTAAAGGTTCAGCTTCCCCACTTTCTCCAGCTCTAACCTGTTTACATTTTTCTAACTTCTTCGCATCTCCAAACTGTCTTCCCTGTCCCCTCAGTGCACATAGGTACAAGGCATTTAAAATCTTCTTGAGGATTTGAACTGAGAAAAATAAAATGCCGAGGATGAGAATATTGCCAGGAAATATTTATTGATGTTAGTATGAAGATTTCACCAGAAATAAATTAAATCAATATATAATCTCTATATTCAGAGATCATAATTCCATTTGGTAGAGCAGTTTAACATTGCCATTCAGAGGAAACCTAATGTTTTATTCATGTGTATTTTGAAATAGAGGCCAAACATTCATATTTATAATATGAAAAAAACATATTAATATTTAAATCTCTCTAAATTTAATCAAATACAAATTAGCATAATGGAAGCAAAAATAAAGATAATCCTAGTCAATACAATTTTTAAATGTACTCTAAAAGTATTGTAACTAAGATTAAAAATTAAGTGTATATTTAAGAAGCTATTTAATGTTCTTTTCTATAGTCCAACACATGTATATTTAGGATTCCTTGCCTCATTTTCCCATTTATGTCATTAGGAATCTACTTCATAATATTTTAAAAATTAATTTAGCATTTGTGAAAGTACATTGCTAAGCAGTTGTCACGGAATAACTGGCAACATAAGAAAGTTTATTTTGCAGAACTGTCTCAGGATAAAATTAGGCCCTCCAAACAATGATCAACTAGCTGAACCCCTCTCCTGTATGAGTAACAACATGGAGCGTTTCTAGACCCAGGGCCTCCTTGCCATATGTGAGGGAGTGACTTTTACTGCGTTTCCCTCCCTGCTCTTCTACTCCATACCTTGGCTTGCACATTGTAATGGTGACCAGATGCTGTAGCGTGAATTCTGTGAATGGCAGGGGAGGACTTAGATGAACATCCGACAGGCAGTGAGCAGCACGATTAGTCATTCTGATGGGTGCCTGATCATTGATGTGAAGTCAGCTAGTGGGAAATAAGGAGACTATCAGCAGTTGTGAGGATGACTCGAGCCAGGCCGGAAAAGGTGTAGGAGAGAGATCTAAGAAGAAAGAGCAGAAATCAAAACATTGTAGGGAAACTTGCACAGCCTTGCAGTGGTGACACACAATCTCCTAGATTCCTCTGGGTCTCTGCTGTACAGTAGCTAGTCCTTCAATACACTTATACTGTAATCATTTAAGAAGCGTTCATTTTGATAGACACTTCTAGAGTTGTGCTGGCATCTGATGTAGTGTGGTTGTCTTAATGTATTCTCGTAGTGTCCTGTCATAATCTCCTGCCGAAGTCTGTGGTCCAAGCTTTCTTGTCTTTTCCTCCCTCCCTTCCAAATTTTGTTCTGTTACTCTGAGTCACATCTTCAGCACACACTGGATTGTGTGGAGCTCTGTGAGGTTGACCTCTTACTCATTTACCTAGACAGTTTCATCAACCATTTCTTATTTTCCACGCAGCCTGTGCTTCTAACTTCCCCCTAACTATAATTCCACCAAGCCTCAAGGATGTTGACTAGAGGCATGGAAGGGGAAAAAAGCAACCAGGACTCAATAGCTTGACCCTTTTTGATGATCTGCATTCTATTTGTTTCCTTGAGAGCCATTCTTCAGAATCCTTAATGGTTTCCCAGTTCCCAGTGGGATGGGAATTCTCCTACATTTTATTCTTAGTTTTGTCCATACTGGGGTTTCGAGTCAAGCTTTAGAAATTCAACAATTACTGATTTTCAAGCACTGATTCTGCAAATCCACTGAAGAAAATACAATTTGAAACTCAGAACTATATAATCACACCTTTATTCTAATTCTATCCACACCCTTGCAGCCTTATATCCAAAGCCTCCAGCTCAAAGAATACTGTTAATTGGGGTGCAGCTATGCATAATGTGTTATGGGAAATTTTTCAATGTACAAATTTTAATAACTTTGAAAATGCAGCTTATTCATTTTATATTGCTAATATATCTATTTCACCCTGTTGAAATTTAAGCTTTCTTTAAACCAGTGCTCTTGTGCTGTTATATCCTCATTATATAGCAAAGTATCTGGTTCATGTGAAGTATTAAACAATTGTTCATTAAACAAATTAATTAAGTGATGGGATGATTAAAAATTTTTAAATGTGTTTTCACTGAAACATTAGGATAATGTAATTTTTACTACTACTTTATATTTTGAAATCTTTTGTTAAAACATTCAGAATGTCGGCCAGGCGTGGTGGCTCACACCTGTAATCCTGGCACTTTGGGAGGCCGAGGCGGGTGGATCACGAGGTCAAGAGATTGAGACCATCCTGGCCAACATGGTGAAACCCCATCTCTACTAAAAATACAAAAATTAGCACACCTCTAATCCCAGTTACTCGGGAGGCTGAGTCAGGAGAATCGCTTGAACCCAGGAGCCGGAGGTTGCAGTGAGCCAAGATCACGCCACTACACTCCAGCTTGGTGACAGAGTGAGACTCCATCTCAAAAAAAATAATAATAATAATTCAGAATGTAAATAAATTAAGCCACTGAGGAACAACACATGTGTTGACAAATAGAATAAGAAAAGTCAGAGAGGATGACTCGGTTTGCCAACAGAACCCGTTACTGCTCCATATTCTGTCTCATTACCAGTGGTTTAAAATGGGATAATTCTGTTGACAATCTTTTTTTATATCAGAACATGGCTATACTACTGTTTAAAAATATGAAATATTATCGTACATACACTAATGTTTTTCCTCCGAAGATTAATATTTTTAGCCAAGGATATTTCAGTAGCAAAGAATGAGGATTTGAACATTGTCAGGAAGCTCAAAATGTCTAGGTTGATGCTGTCAAATTAAACAAAAAATAAGAGGGCCTGCTTTAAAATATAAAATTATCTGTATAGCAATACTTAGTTAATAATTTTTAATCACCAGATAATCTTTCATATTTATATTAGGCTAGGAGATAAAACATTTAAAATAATAATGAAACACTCACAAAAATGGTACATATTTGTTTTTTCCTCATTATGACAAAACTTTCATTATGTGATCTGAGACAAAATGTCTTTGCTCTGTGAATAATACATAATTTAATTTTTTGAGAAATCATTAATTTGACCTTTTCAGATAGAATTTTAAAAGTCATAAAAAACTAACGGACATCCCTAGACAATAAAGTGTATAATATAATACTTAAAATTCTAAGTCATATTGCTAAAATTTCTCTGGGATTTAAAAGGGGTTGTTGGAAGCTTAGCATATCTGTCATAAAAATATTTTTCCTTATTTATAATTTATGTCAGGCTTTCTGTGTGAATAAAGTAGGAACAATAGACACCTGATGGTGGTTTTTTTAACTTTCCTTCTTATAAATAATGCAACTCTGTTAAGTTCATTTCCCTCATTGGTTTCCCTAAAGTGTGCCTTTCCCTATTTTTGTTGTGTTCCATCAGATACTTGTAAATCTAAATCCCTTTGAGAGTAACTCTCCCACCCTTGTGCCTATCTCCAAGGGAAAATGTAATCTTACTTCAGTCATCTAATTAGGACTAGGAGTCTCTGTGCTGCAGGCATCAGCATCAACGTGAGTCCGATGAGCCCGTGTGCTGACATCAATGAACACTTTATTAAATTACACACTCCCCTAAGCAGGCCCAGGCTTTCAGAGCCCTCATATTTTATGCACTTTTGCATTGACTCCCGTTTGCTGAAGCTGAGGGTGTCCAGGCCAAGCTGAGGAAATAAAGTTCTGACGAGGTTGTAGAGATTAAAAAGTATATATTTGACATGCTGTTAGGTGTTAGGGTTAGTCTGTTGTTTTGACAACTGATAACTAGCTAGAATCAAAGAATAACAGGAAACAAAATGGAACATTCAATTTAGGGCATCTTTTCATTTGAAACACTAATGTCTCAGAGTAGAATAAAGGAACCATTGATCTAAATAACATTTTTAAATGAATGCTTTTTTCTGGATGCTGCATGTTTAGATATATAATGGATATGTAGTAAGTTTTGCTTCCTGTGTAATTCATAAAATTACCTACTCTTAAACGTTTTCAATTATTAAAATAATATTTGATAACAAAAATACAATGAAGGTAAAAATCTTTTTTATACGTTGCATTCATCCTTTTAAATAAAAGCCTTTTTTTTTTTTTTTTTTTTTTTTTTTTTTGGAGACAGAATCTCATTCTGTCACCCAGGCTGGAGTGCAGTCGTGTGATCTCGGCTCACTGCAACCTCCACCTCCCAGGTTGAAGTGATTCTCCTGCCTCTGCCTCTCAAGTAGCTGGGATTACAGGGACATGCCACCATGCCTGGCTAATTTTCGTATTTTTAGTAGAGATGAGGTTTCACCTTGTTGGCCAGGCTGGTCTCGAACTCCTGATCCCAAGTGATCCGCCCACTTTGACCTCCCAAAGTGCTGGGATTACAGGTGTGAGCCACTGCGCCAGGCCTGTAATAGTCATCTTAGCAGGTGTTAGATGATAGCGCATTGTGATTTTGATTTACATTTCCCTGATTAGTGATGCTGAGCATCATTTCATGTAACTTTTGGCCATTTGCAGGGAGGTAAAATTTACAGATAGTAAAATTCATCCTTTCTAGGGTAAATTTCTATGAATTTTGATAAATGCCTACAGTTTTATAACTACCACTGTAGTCAACATGGAGAACATTTCCATCTCCCCAGGGAGTTACCTCTTGTCACTTTGTGGTGACTAGACATTAACCATCACCTCTCTCGTATCCCTATACTTTTGCTTTTGCAAGAATGCCATATAAATAAAATCATACATTGTATATGATTTTGAGGCTGGCTTATTCTATTTAGCATAATGCGTTTGAGATTCATCCATGTATCAGTTGTTCATGATATTAATAAGTAGTATGTCATTGTATGGATGCACCAAAGTTTGTTTACCCATTCACCCATTTGAGGACATTTGGGTTGTTCCCAATTGATGATTATAAATAAAGAAGATATAATCATTTGTATAAAGTTTTATGTGAACAAATTTTCTTATTTTTCCTCAACAAGTACCTAGGGTAGGAATATTGTATCAAATTATTAGTACATATGTAACATCTTAAGAACCACAAATTTGTTTTCTAAAGTGTCTATGATATTTTGCATTCCCACCAGCAAGGTATAGAAGTTTCAATTACTCTATATCAGTGGTCTCCAACCTTTTTGGTGCCAATGACCCACTTCGTGGAAGACAGTTTCTCTGTGGATGGGAGGAGGTGTTGGGGGAATCATTTCAGGATGACTGTTCCACCTCAGATTGTCAGGCAATCAGCCATTAGATTCTCATAAGGAGTGTGCAAACTAGATCCCTTGCATGTGCAGTTCATAATAAAGTTCCTACTCCTATGAGAAGCTAATCCCCCCTCCCCCCTACTGCTGATTGGATCTGACAGGAGGCGCAGCTCAGGTGCTAATGTTTGGTCACAGGCTCCTCACCTCCTGCTGTGTGGCCCGGTTCCCAGCAGGTCATAGACCTATACTACATCCCTGCTGTATATCCTTTCCAACACTTGGTAATGTCTTCTTAAAATGTTATTTTAGCTATTTTAGTTTAATGTAGTGGTATGCATTGTGGTCTTCATTTTCAAATTCTTGTTGCGTACAGATGAATGACGTTGAGCAAGTCTTTATATGATTATTTTCCATCTATGTGTTTTCTTTGCTAAAGATGTCTGTTCAAGTTCTTTGCCTGTTTTCAATTGGGTTATTTGTTTTCATTTATGGAGATTTGGCAATTCTTTATACAGTACGAAAAAAGGCTTTATCAGAGACACATTTTCAATGATTTTCTAAGAGTTCTTACCTCTCTCTCTCTTTTTTTTTTTTTTTTTTTGAGAGACGTCTTGCTCTTGTCCCCCAGGTTTGACTACAATGGCTTGATCTCGGCTCACTGCAACCTCCGCCTCCCGGCTTCAAAGGATTCTCCTGCCCCTGCCTCCCAAGTAGCTGGGATTAAGGCACCTGCCACCACGCCCGGCTAATTTTTGTATTTTTTAGTAGATATGGGGTTTCACCATATTGGCTAGGCTGGTCTTGAACTCCTGACCTCAGGTGATCTGCCCACCTCGGCCTCCCAAAGTGCTGGAATTACAGGTGTGAGCCATCGTGCCCAGCCAAGAGTTTCTAACTTATCTTTCATTTTATTGTGTCTTTGAAGAGACTTTTGCTTTTAATTTTCATCAAATGCAATTTGTCAGTTTTTTTCTTTTTTTGCATATATTTTGTTTAATTTCTACCAAATTTTATTGCACATTGATAAATTTTTTTATTGTATTGTATTTTTAGAGACAGAATTTTGCTTCATCACCCAGGCTGGAGGGCAATTACATGATTATAGCTCACTGCAGTTGTGAACTTCTGGGCTCAAGCAATCCTCCCACATCAGTCTCCAGAGTAGCTGCTACAGGCATGTGCCACTACACCTGGCTAATTTTTTTGTAGATATGGGGTCTCACTATGTTGCACAGGCTGGTCTTGAACTCCTGGCCTCAAGTAGTCTTCCTGCCTCTGCCTCCCAAAGGGTTTTGAATACAGGAGTGAGCCACGTGCCAGACATTTTTAATTTTTATTTTGATTTCAATTTAGAAGTATTAATTGTTTGTATGTAAAACTTTCATTGTTTTGTTTGATCGTATATTCCTGTCAACTTACTGGACTCATTGATTAGATTGGTAGCTTTTAATGTAACTTCTCTGGGAGGTTCCATCTTCAAGATCATGCCATTTGCAAATAGACGCGGTTTTATTTTTTCTTTTTCAATATGTATGATTTCCATTTCTTTTTTCTTTGCCTCACTGCTTTGGCTAGGACAACCAGTTTAAAGTGCAGCACACCAACATGGCACATGGATACCTATGTAACAAACCTGCACATTGTGCACATGTAGCCTAAAACTTAAAGTATAATAATAATAAAAAAATAAAGTTGAAGTGGTAAAAGTAGGTATCTTATCTACACTTTGTTCCGGAATATACAGGGGGAAACGTTCGCGTTTTTTTTTGTTTTTTTTTGTTTTTTTTTTTTTCCAGCAAGTATGCTAGTTGTAGGATTTTATGGGTCTGCTATATGAGACTTGAGGAAGTTAGTTTCAGTCATACTTCATGGAGAATTTTTATCATGAAGGATGTCAAATTTTGTCTAATGTTTTTTCTTCATCTATTGAAATGGTCATAGTTTTAAAAAATCTGTTGATATGACAATTACGACAATGGTTGGCATTTGAATGTTGAGCCAACATTATACTAAGGTGAAGTCATGACGTATTATATGTTTTACATATTGCTTCCACTTGCTAATATTTTGGTGAAGATTTGTGTATCTGTCTTCACAAAAGTTGTTTTTCAATTTTGTTTTGTTTTTGATTTTCTCCTCTTGTAATAATGTTTTATCACTTTGGTGTCAGAGTAATGATACATTCATAAAATGTGTTGGGAAGTGTTTTTTATTCTTTATATTCTACATATATAGTACTTGTTTGGATTGTGTTAGACTCCGAAGAGAAAATGTGCAGGTTGAATTGAATGGTCTTTACAACTAAAGCTGATGAAGGCAGAAACTGACACCGGTAGTTATACAGAGACTTGTACTTGTACTTCCTTATCATGTTGTGTTCTTTGTTCCTCTTGATATATCACAGATGTTTTATTTCTACCCTAGTGGCTGTCTGATTCCTCTTATTTAAAAAATTGAAATCTTTTAGTTTTTAGAGTTTCATTATCAGACAAAGCCACTGTAATCCCAAGATAAGTTATTAAAATGATCAATGGATTGTCTTGAAAAGGGTGAATAAACATTTTAGAAAAGAAATCAGGATAGTGAATGTATTCAGGAAGCATCTATTCTAGAAAATTAGGCCTTGAGACGTATTCTTCCCTTATGACTCCATATTTTCATTCCATAGCTGAGTTAGGGGAGTAAGAAAGTGAGAAGACTCAATCTAAATAAACTATTTTTTCCTTAATCTCTTTCCCATCTTCTTATCTCTAGCATCTACTACTGCATATTCCTAGATTGTGGTAGGAGACAGGAGAGTAAGTTAAAATAAACTCAAAAAGAATTTTTTTCTTTGATTAACTCAGTCCATTAAAGGTCATTAAGGGAACATACACATATACACATATACACACACATGCAAAGCAATACAATAATACCTTTCCCCAAGTTGCAGAATGTCTAATTGGAGAAATAGGTAAAAAGTGCTGTAACATCATGTATTAAGTATCACCATGCACAAATTCAGGAAATACCATTTAAACACAGAGCGGGTATACACAAAAGGTATACCAGTTATCCAAGGAAGACAGGAAATGATGAGCAGCACTCTGCTTGACATACTATTTCGCAATTAAACTGAATGAATGGCACTTTATAGATTGTGATTTAATGGTCCAGAATTTAGATGTACTGCTTTGTTTCTGGCAGTGATCTTAGCCCACTAAATACTTGCTGAAATGATAAATCTCTCTGGTTCCCACTGTAATTGTGACTGAATATAGATCAAATATATAATTGGTGCAAGGACTAATGCATAATCTCTTGCAATGTCTGAAAGCTTACAAATTTCACTGCCTTTAATAAGTGTGAATTTTTGTTGTAGTGATTAGTATTATACTGGATTTGTGCACCAAATTCTTTACTGAATCAGACTTATAAATTCTAATACTTTCTAATGGTTAAACATAATCAAAAGTAATGATTTCACCATTAGTGTGCACTACAAAAAAAGTCAGACATACATACACAAAAACCAAAATTTGTTAAAGTGAGTGGTCATAAAACCTATTGCATGAAAAACTGCAAACTGTGATTTAGTTGGAATCGCAAGAATAGTAGCAAGGGATGATAATGGTAGGGTTAGGGTCATGGTATGAATTTAATGAGTGTGGGAGAAGAAACCACTTAATGTGTCCACACTTTTAAAGGTAATTTTTAAAATATCTTTTTATCAACTAATTTACAACTTTAACCCATTCAAGCTTTCCTTCCACTGGCACAATTCTTAAAAAAGAAAAAAAAATAGCTATGGAATCTTTATTCTCAAGAGCATTTGAATAGCAGATTTATACTTAAAATTCAACATATCAATGATATGTTTGAAATCAAAGCAATCTGTGGAATTTAGACATCCCACACATTTTTAAATGTTTTGAACTAGTATTCTTTTCTTGGACCCTTATTTTGTGTGTCCAAGTACATTCATGGTCTGTAGTTCATACACTTCCAACTCCCAGTGGGTCTGTCTTATTTGTGTTCAGCAAACTGGAAGCTAGCTGGGATGTCTCCTAGATAAGGGCATTAGCATGTAAAGTTTAATCATAGTAACATCTATTCATTACTAAATTATGGAGGAGACTTCAGAACAGTGTAAAGGGAATCTGGTGACCAAGTTATATTTCTGGTTATGACACTAACTCTTTGAGACTGAGCAAATCACATAACATTACTCTTAAACTGTTTCCTTATCTGTCATATTAACCCATGGGAGAAAAATTTGATTTCCGAAGCTGGGTACAAAAGTCCATGATGATATATTTGCTGCTAAGGACATGGTTGACTTTTCCATTAAGCCCAGTAGGCACCCAGCTGAGTGCCCGTGATACTTTTGGAGGCCCATGAAAATGATTTAATTTATTTTAAAATAAAAAAATTGAACTTTTGGATGAAAGAAAATTCTCTAACATATATTAATATGTGGCTCTTTGCTTAAATGCAGTTGTAAAATGTATTTTCTTTCTTCTTTTATTTTTTTAAGAAAAAAAATGCCACAAATACAAACTGCCTAAGGCCCATCAAAGACATAACCCAATACTGGCTACAGTAGAAAAAATTGTGGCTAAAGGATTAGCTACTTTGAACTCCACATTGTGTCAGACCTAGACCTAAATCTGTTTTTGAACTTAGTCACCTTAGAAGTGTTATGCAAAATTATTTTATTTCCTTAATGTATATATTTCTTTTTCCCCCTGAGCTTTGCACATTCTTTTCTTTTTTTATAACCCATTACATACCCATGATCTGTTATGTCAATTCATGAAACGCAGTTTCTCTCTATTGTGTTGCCACAACTCATTTGAACTCCTGTCCTTGTTTGCAAACACGTACATCTGCATGCATGTACAGAACACACACACACACACACACACACACACACACACACGCACACGCACGCACTGACGCTCTGCGCTTTCATTTGTGCCAGCTAGGATGTGGTTTCCTCCAAAAAGATTCCTCAGACCACCCGTGTTTGGATTAGGTGCTCTTTTCATGGATTCCCATTGTTAATTCTTAGACTGTGAGAACCATTTCAATTTTGTTTACATTTTACAGATTCCACACAACAGAATTCATGGCTCCATTGTGATAGAGCTTCATAGACATTGCTGAAGGAATAATTCTCAGCGTCAATGACCCTATTTATAGAAAGAAAATTCTAAACATGCTCTGTTGAGATGTGAAGAAAAAAATACAATGATTTCTTCAATAACTAGTTCACTGAGGTGCTCACTATATTATAGTTCAATAACTGAAGGATTTACACAACTAATAACGTGTTTCAGATTCTATATTCTATATTTTGGGATTGATCCCTTTAAGAATCAAAAAATGGATATTAGAAAATGAGGAATAAGTCTTGTATTGTCTTTTTTGGTCAGTTGAAAACTGCAGTGTAAGTACAATTTAGAATTGAGTCAAGCATTTTAAAAAATAAAGAATTAATTATGATCTGGCCCCTTTCTGCCCTCAGGAAAATGAAATTTAACTAATGGAACATTATTCCAATTTTATATTTCAGCTACACATGCATAATTTAGGAGATAATCCTTTTTTATAAAATGGGACTACACATAGAGATTAGACAGGCCATCTAAAAGTGGGTTTTTAGTATTGTGCAAATATTAAACCATAATTAGAGTCAAAAATTAGTGCTGATAAGTTTTTTTCTGCTTCTTATTCTTAACCTTCACTATCTCACAAATACACGCCACAAAGATTTGTCTTATGATTCCTATGCTTATCCTTGTGTAAAGATCTATATTTATGCATTTAAGTAGATTTTTAATGGCCAATCTTATATCTCCATCTTTATACTTTTGATTGCTTTTCACAAATGAGTGTCATGTATATTTTTGCACCTTCAGGTATAACAGCAGAAATATATTTTGCAGTACAGTTTATGCCAGTCTGATGCATGTTCTACACATTCTCATAGTTGAACACACTAAAGTGCATAGTAATTTAGGTTACACACCATTCATTAGTACATGCACAAATGGTTTTCTTAGAAGTAACTTAGAAGAAAAATAATCTTTAATGGATTCTTTCTCCAAGCTATGGCTATTTTTCTTGAAGTCCTAATAATAATGAATTAAGTGAAGAATGACAAACCATCTTGGGTAGGAAATCTTAATAATCTCCCAAACTCTCTCTTCCTATCTCTTCACTCATTGTTTTGCAGAAGCAGTTCAAGTCCTGGATCAAAGAAAACTGGGTACCAGATGGCTTTTATACGAACATCTTTAAGTAACTCTCAGAGCATTCTTGCTATCATTCTCCACATAATGAAATAAATCCTAGCTACAGTAAAATGAGACTTTCAGGAAGCAGCAGGTGCAATGTCACATCTGTATTAGCACTGCTAACTTGCTTGTGGATCAAGTTACATCTGCGACTGTCACATTTACTGCTGAGTTAAAAAGGTTGCTCAGAGAGTGGCAAGAACTCTTGGATGACATTCTTTAGCCTATTAGCAGGGATCTTAGAGATAATGGCCACATGAAGTTATGTGCCTCATTCAACAATCCTCTTTATCCCTGCCATATGTTTTGTCTACCCACTGACCCCAAATTTATATGGTTGATATCTGGTTTTGCAAATTATCACATAGAGATGTTAGCACGTAGTATAGCTGGAGAGGTGTATTACCAGTTTGTGTGCAGGTCACATTCCTAGAGAATAAAACTAATTTCAAACGGTTTTGCTTGAAGGAGAATTTTAATCTGAAAAGAATAGCAAGGACCAGAGCTTCTTGGGATTCTTTCTGCATTGATAACAATCCCAGCAATGGTTGATAACTTATCTAAGACTACCAAACCTTTGTGTTGTGTATTTCATTCAACAGTGATATATTGATTGCCTTTGTCATTAATGTCTTATGTGAGTTCTGTTATCTTAAATACAAATAAGATATAGGCATAAAATGGTCCTTGAACTTTTTTTTTTTAAGAAAAACAAAGCAAGTTTCTTTCTTATTGAAATGTTTTACAAATAATTATAATATTCAATCCAATTTAAAAATACTTATTTAACACTTTGCATTATTCTCTATATTACTAGCTTTGCATGGAAGACATAAAACCCTGCCTCAAACTTACAGTCTAAACAGAAATATATATGCAGAATACTTAAAATAGAGTGATAAATATTCAATGTAGAATTACACATTTTCTATGACAATAGAGCACAGTAGGTAATGTGTAATGAACTCTTGGATAATATGATCAAGCATATGGACTCACATTATTTGAGTCCTTAGTGTAATGCTTTGATTCAATTATCTCACATGGTGCTTTATACTAGATGCATAAAATGGTATCAGCTGAATAAAAAGGAAGTATTTAGTATGCCTTGACTCATTTTAATTGTATAAACACATCTGAAAAATGTTCCTTTATTTCTCAATGTTGAAATGTTATTAGACTGTATTTGGTCTATGAAACTTTAAAAGGATTAAAATTATCCATCTATAGGGAGTTTTATATCTATAATCTTTAGCATTTTCGATTACTCTTATAAATAATATATATATTTTTAAAAGCTGGCACATTGGGATCCTAATCAACATAATAAATTGACTGAAGAAGGACTAATTCCTTTTATTAGCCAAGAATAGATTGTAGCTTAATTGATCATCTGTGATGTGTGGAGACTTAATTAGTAATCAAGATGTACCAAAATGCCCATTATATTATATTCTGTGATCTGCTGTTCTTGGCTGCCTATATAATAAAATTAACAGGTTATAGAGAAAATAATATTTGTGATAAGTATTTCAGAAGAATAATGAAAATCCTGTTATTGTAAAAATGAAATGAGACCCAGTGAGACAAATGCTTTAAAATGCACATATAAAGAAAAACATAGTTTACAGCATGATTAGGAGAAAAATTGCTATCGTATGTACTGTAGCTTGAAGCAAACAAACTCTTCTGGTTAAAAAAATATGGAAAAAGGCCTTAGAGTATTTAGAAATAATGTTTTGATTTTCTGACCGCAGTCACCATATAGCTTATATTCCCCTCGTAGTAGGCTACGTATCTGGGGGCTGAAGCACTAAATAGGAAAAAGTTATAAAAACATTCTGAGGATGATTTTAGGTGTGAGGGAGGTCTACAGCTTTGCCAGTCAAAACACGTGGTCCACCTGCATTGGCATTATAGGTGAACATATTGGCAATATTGCATCTTATGCCCCACACCAGACCCGCTGAATGAGAACATAGATATTTAACAAGTGACCCAGGAGTTGTGAATGTACATTAAAGTTGGAGGAGCACTGGTCTAAAGGAAATATGGGATTGCAGAATGACTAAAGGATGTTTTAATAATTCTTAAAGCTCACGTGATATTCATGTTAAATTATTTTTGATATTAAAATAAAGAAACGTAGTTTTGAAAATATTTTCTGAAAATAAAATTAACTGGAACTGAAATTATAGGATTTCATTAATTTTAGCATTTTTAGTCAGAGAGGTAGTTTAACAAGTTTCAACCCACCTGATTCCTTCTCATTATAATTCTGTTAATAATATCAAGCAAGCACAACAGCTCCCTTATTTAATATTTTTATATTCTAAAATTTAGCTTTTATTTCTCATCATAAGTAGTCCAACGTATTTAGAGAAGCTTTTATAAATATATCAGTTAATTAAAGAGACATATACTGATACATTTGTATATACCGCTTTTTACTATTGAGGGAAATTCAATACGTTTCTAGTCACCTGGATATTATTCAGAATTGTATATTAGTGGGGAAATAGTTCATACATATAAGAAGTTACATATCAGGGTTGAAATTAAAACAACTAGAAATATTGTAAAATGATGTTTTAAAGATTATCTGGTTTCAGATATTGAAATGAAATATAAAGTTTTGATGTTAATCTTCCCAGTGGTAGACATGTTCAAAAATTTTAATTGATTTGAGCCTTGGAGAAGTGGGTTTCAGAAAATTAATTTAGCCAACACCCTGTAGGATATATTTTAAATAAGAAAGATTGAGGTTAAGGAAAACATCTGTTAGTAGTTATTGTATGCTGTTTGCATGAAATGATAATCATTTCAAATAGTGTGATGACACATTGACAAAAAAAAAAGACAGCTGAGAGCCACTGGGTGGAAAAAGCAGCAATGCAATGCATTGACTGACCATGTAAAAGGTACACTTGGCTAAATGGAAATGCCAACTGTAATTTGGGTTAGGTTACTGGAAGGATGATTATTAGTGATATTTATAATAAATTCACAATGTTTTGAAATGTCTAATATGTAGGCTCCTAGTTACTTAGAACATAACTAGGAAGAACTAACTGCAGACAAATTAAATGTTAGATTTGTTTCATATAATTTTCTATTTTTATTTAACTGTGTCATCTAATTATCTTGCATCAGTATTAAATAATGCATTTTACTGGGGATTCTTCAGGACATTTATCATTAAATAATTGAAACTAGAACAATAACGAAGGAAATGATCTCATGCATGTGGGGTCCAGTTATTCAATAGCAACTTTTATAGCTATAGTCCCCACCTACTCTTTTCCAAAACATTGGTGCATAGGCTTTTCACACTAGAGAAGGTTATAACTGTATTGAAAATGATCACCAATGCATCATAGAATTGCTGACAATTGTTAAAAATGTAAAAAGAGATGAAATGAGAATGATTGTTTCTTCAATAAGTTTTAAAGCTTTTGTAGAAGAAAACAGAAGCCCTCACACAAACTCTCCCCTGCCTCTTGGGAATAGTGTACATTTCTGGAGAATACCGCCTAGCACATCCTAATACATATAAAAGCCACTATTTTGGTAAATGTTCCTATTACTTAGAATCCAATCAATTTGAGTTTCAGTGCTTTGTGATGTAAGACCATTTTATGCATCGGATAATTTCTAAACTCCAAGTAGAGTATTACATGACATATTGAAATACAATTTCCATCTATCATGCTGTACGTCTTCAGGCATTCTGGACGACTCCAGTGTCATTTAATACACTCACGGGAGACATTGGTTCACTATTAATCTTATTTCTTTGAAACATTTATATTAACTTTTAAATCTTCTTAATAATGGAACAAAAAGTAAAGAGATTACTAACAAATTACTGTGGATGTAAGCAAAAATGTAAAAGCAGGAGTACTTATAATGCATTGCCATATTAGAGAAGTGAAACTCAATCCTTCTGCTTCTCAAATCACTTTTTATAACACATACTTTATTATATCCTGAAATAAAATCCATACATATTAGGAAACAAAAGACAATCGACACACACACACAAAACAAAATAAGTATATTCACAATAATATAAATGAAGAATAATATAAAAGTTACTGTAATTCAAAAATATGTATTTCTATACATAAATGCTTGAGCATAAAAATATATAGCAGGTAATGGTAGTCAAATATTTGCACTGACTTGCAATTCATTCATTCATTTACTCATACAAACTGTTTATTGAACATCTATTACACGCAAGATTCTTTTTTATGCACTGTGATACAGTAATGAAGAAAAGAGTACAATTATCTTCCTACATGGGATTGTAGCAGAAAAACAGAATATGTACACAATAAATAAATAAATAAAATACATGTAGTATACTGGAATATATGAAATGTCAGGGGTGGTTTTAAAGAAAGACCTGAAGGAAACAGAGGATCTAGCTGGGTGAACATCTACAGGAAAATCATTCTAGGCACAGAGAACAAGTAGGAAGTTGCTGGTTAAGGAAGGCAGCATGTAAAAAGTATTGCATGGTGAAGCAAGAAGGACCCTGTGGCTGGAGAAGAGTCAGTTTAGGGGGATGTGGTGGAGGGTTAAAGTGAAACATGGGCAGAGAGGTGGCCAGCAGTCAAGAAACTGAGTGCAGCATTATTGGACAGGCTTTGGTTTCTATCAAAGTGGGATAAGAAACCACTGGAGTGTTTTGTGAAGAAAAATGACATGATCTGACTTAAATTTTAGTAGATTTCTAAGGAAATTTTGTTGAGAAAATAGTGGCAGGGAGGGTGTAGAGAACAGTCAGTAGGCTGTTACCATAGTCAGCCTGGGGTATAATGGAGTTCTGGACCAAGCAGTAGAGGTAGTTAGAAGCAGATTATCTGCTGTATTTAATTATATTACAAATTGGTTCACTGTAGTAGTGATTACTTTCTACTCAAGGAAACTCTAGGTGTTCCCCAGTCCAACCTAACAGGGAAGAGAGGAGAGGTCTTCAAAGGAAGGCATTCCGAGTTTTCTCGTTTGTTTTGTTTTGTTTTGTTGTGTTGTGTTGTGTTTTGTTTGTGCCTTTACTTTTACCTCTGAGTAGGATTAAATTTGAAGAAATTATGCTGCTGTTTAAAAACATTAAAATATAAAATTGCACAACAGAAGGCATGATTCCTGTAGGTTATTTAAATCACAGTTTTGTTTTCAAAATTATAATTTGTGTTAAATTACTCTGAAAAAATTGACATGCAGAATGAACTATATCTCCTGTGTATATAGCAATGTAATTACTAAAAATTGTTAAAGTGCCAAAAGAAAAA
This sequence comes from Hylobates moloch, assembly GCF_009828535.3. Lineage (NCBI taxonomy): Eukaryota > Metazoa > Chordata > Mammalia > Primates > Hylobatidae > Hylobates > Hylobates moloch. The sequence goes on along the minus strand of NW_026652292.1, from coordinate 22,365,435 downwards.
AAAAGTCTAATAATGTCCTTTCTTTAGAATTTGGTGGAAATAAACATTTACAATTATATTTTCGTAAATTGTAGTCATATTGCTAGACAAGTAATATTTCTCAAAACTATTCATTATTGTATGAAAAATAAAGAAAATGAATGTTCTGGTTGTTATTAATAAACTATTGTCACTTTAAATTCAAAATGAAAAGTAATAATGATAATGTTGTCAACTAACTTTTTGTTTGTTTGTTTGTTTGAAGCTTTGGGAAACATGAACAAAACACTGATGAAATGTTGGAAACCAGTTGAAACACAGTAAAATCAACTGGGTAAAATAGGACCACTTCTCTTCATCTACATTGAGATTTGTCAAGAAGCGAACTATGACAATACATCAATTTTTGCTACTGTTTCTATTCTGGGTATGCCTGCCACATTTCTGCTCTCCAGAAATAATGTTCAGAAGGACGCCTGTACCACAGCAAAGAATTTTAAGTTCACATGTACCAAGGAGTGATGGCAAAATTCTCCATCGTCAAAAACGTGGTTGGATGTGGAATCAATTTTTCTTACTTGAAGAATATACAGGATCTGATTATCAATACGTAGGCAAGGTAAGCTTGTGTTAAAATGGCACATGTTTACATTTGCTCTTTATATATTTTACTGATGAAAATTTGAAGGTCATCAAACCATCATTTTTATAAATATAATTCTTTAAATCTCCCTAAAGCATTTTTGCTTATGGAACACAAATTCTAATTTGATAAAAACTGTGCAATGAATATAAAATGATAAATGCATAAATTTATTTATTAGAATTAATTCTGCCCAATAACTTATGGATTAAAGAGGTACTCAAAATTGCAATTTTAGAATTTATGGTTAGAAAGCAATGATAGTGAGAAACCTATATGTAAATACAGTCATTTAAATGACAATACATATGTGTGTGTGTGTATATATATATATATATATATTTCACATTGCTATTGAGTTCAGTGAGGAAGCAAAAACATTTCAAAGTTGTTTAATCTACAGAATAAGAAAGCAAATGTCACCAAAATATGATTCAAGGATAAAAATGTTGCTTATTATAAGAAAATTTATTCTAGGTATGAATGTTATTTATTTTTCTTAGGTCACACTATGGGTGCATTTGTATAAAGAAAAACAAACAGGAAGAAAAGCAAGTAAAAATAGTTTAGCTATTGCAATATGAGGTGGACAGGAAGAGTTTTCATTCTACAGAGTTATAAAGTTAGTGAGGATAATTAGTTGTGGTTGGAAATGAAATGAGAAGCTTAACATAAAAGTACTAATGAATGCTTTTGCACACTATGTTGTATTCAGTTCAAATTTTCCTTCTTGACACGATCTGAATCTAATTGAAGTTAGATAATGCCTTAGTTGACTTGAGAGCTTAAGAAAAAATTCATTTTAATAGTCAATATTATTATTTTTATAGATTGTGAGAATATGTCAAAGAATAAAAGGAAATTAGGTACACTAACATAAATCACATGTTAACACTACATAATTATCATGGATACATTACTGCATTGACAATTTTTGCATTAACCTTAACTATGATATCTTCATTCAAATAATTAAAATTGTGTGAAAGGTTTTTTCTTCTAAAAACCCTATTTTTGAGACAACATTTTCATTGATTTTAAAACACTGATATGTTTTGTCATATTGCAATCATTTCAGACCTTTTAAAATATCTGGTAAAATGAGAAAGATGATATTAAAGGTTCAATATCATGTTGAAAGAAAAGGAAAAGAAACAGCAACCAAAGGAATCTTACCAGAAAGCACAAAGTAGCAGGCTTTTCATGGATCTCGTTGATTGAAAGCCTGGGAATAGAGAGTGAAGGTTGCTCTCATAGACAACTTCTAGTTTATGAAACTAACTGCGTAGAAAGATAATAACTGAAATCTGGGCTGTAGAAACTATAAATAGTTTTCTTTGGTTCTTCCTGTACATAGCAGTTAGCTTGTTTGCATCTATTTCCCTTCATCTAGTACTTTATGATGATCTAATAAATGTTGGTAAATTGAATTATCATTACATTCTATACTCTCTCATTATAGTCAAGCTACTTCTTATTTACTTTTTATTTTTATCTCATAAAATATCAACACCTTGAATTCAACAACTGTACTTCATATCTCTTAGAGTAATAAGAGAGTATTAAGCTCTTAGAGTAGATCTTAATAATTGTTTAGCTGATTGAATTAACCTGAGTCATATTAAATTGAATTCCCTCTGCCATCTGGTGGCATTTGGCTCTTTGGCAGAGAAGACTAGTCTAGAAGTTTTAATCACTGAAGACAATTAAGTTGGTAAACTTAAGATATATGCATCTTGATATATATCTCAAATTTTATGCTTCCTGCTCTGCTTTATGAAAACAAATTAGAAAACTCTTTAATGAATATTGGTGTAAGGAATTTATGAATGTGTTCATCAGTTCTTTTCCATATAGACTGTGCTGAACTACTAGAGTTAACAGAAATGATTTAGGTGTTGTAACTCTCACACTTCTCTGAGTCTGCTTTTAATGGCCAGTGTCTAGATTTTAGCTCACATTTCAGTCGGTTTTGTAGTTTCCATGGTTTATTCATGTCGTAATCTGTGAAATAGATGCTTTAACATTTTTTGTCTATACTATAGTATGGTATTAATTGCTTTATTATTTGTGTTACATTAATTACTTATACAGTTACAATCTTATTTAAGAGATAAACATACACACGAGGATATGCCAAAAAGGCAATGTTTAACATGTGATATTTTAATAAACAAACATTATAATAAATATAACTTGAGGCTAAAATATATTTTCCTCATGAAGTATAAAAAACTTAAAATCCCCCACATATTCCCTCCATCATTATTTATAAGGAATTTATCACAGTCGTATTTTCTTTCAGAAATTATTCTTCCGGTTTTACGTCCTTTAAAGTAGGCATGTGATATGGTGATAAGTGTTTCAATGCCTCTGGCTTGGTTTAGATGTCAGAGTAATGTGTGTTCCAATCACTAGACATATGGAAACATAGTGACAGATATCTCTCTGTAGTGGGGAATATTTTGGGAGCTTACAAAGCACTCTCCCACTAGCAATGGAGAGACTTACACTGGTTTGATGAGGACAAGACTAGAAAGCACCTGTGTGGAGCGGAAGGAAAAATTTTTTAAATACCCAAACAATTAGCTAACCAGACCCTAGGAAGAATTGATGCCTATAATTTCTCAGATAGAAACCCGTTACTGCTATGTGGTTAAAGCAAAATGAAAATCCCATTACTGCTCATTGGGTTAAAGTAGAGAGGAGCTTAAGAAAACATACAACTGTCAATCAGAAAACCTAGGATGTGACATTGTTTTTGCCACTGTTTCTCTCCCCTTAGTTTGTCAACTTCTCTTGGCCTTCATTTTCTTATCCATGAAATCAAAGGGCATGATTATAGTGTATTATATACACTAACACACTAACATAATATATATACTATATATAGTATATATATATACTAATTTCTATTATTGTACTCACTTCTAATAATATTACATTATAAATATAAATTATATGTGTACTTAAAAACTCATTTAGAAAAAAAATTAAGAGGGGGAGAGAGAAAGGGAAAGGAGAGGAATAAAGCCCATTGGCTAATTGTCACTGCCACAGCTCCTTTTGTTTTGTAAGAAACAAAGTCAACCATACTCAATTCAAAACATTTATTTGTTGAGATCGCCATAAATAGAAGCATTTTCCTGTAAATCATTCTGTTAAATACATTCTAAACAAAAATATATTTAGTGTAAGAGCTTTCTTTTTCCACTTTTTCCATGATCAAATCATAACACTGACCGTTAAGAATCTTCCTGTATACTGGAATTTATTGGAATATGTAGGTATTTCCTATATACTCACTCCCCTCTCGTTATCTTCCAAGGCAAGAGCTTCACATGTTGAACTTCAAGGAACCTACTTTTGAAATATGTTACTTCTGTAGTGAAACCTTCTATAAATATTTTAAAATTCCAAATTTAAATTCAAGGAACATTGCAATTATAAACTCCTATTTTTTATTAGTTTAATATCTTTTTACATGTAGTTTCTAATCAGTTTCCTATTGCTCAGTCCAGTTGCGTTGAGCAGATAATTTCTAATTCCTCAGCTTCCGTATCTTCAAATCTAAAGTAAATAATTATATTAAACTGTAAAGCCTTGAATTTACTTTTAGTTGTAACAAATAAGCAGTTCTAAGCAAATCACTAATTTTATATTTACTACACAAACTTTGTCTACATTTTATATGATAATTAGTCTCAGGTGGTAAAAAGCATGTTAAAAACAGATTTTAATCAAAACCAAAAATTGAGAAAAATCCCAAAACACACACACACACACAATCAATAACATAAAGGGGCAACCATAAATCTGATTCTAAGTCAGTATGGTAAAATCTCTCTTGCCTTTTCCTAACAGTTCTAATTTTGTTTCTTCGTGGGTTCTTACTTCTAAATATGCTCTCAATACTTCTAAATACGCTCTCAATTATATTCTTCCCTTCAGAGTTAGCATTACTGTTTGTTTCCCACAGTGTAGACTTCTAACAAGACCTCCTGACCTCCTGTTTATGTCCAGTCTTAAAGCATATATTTTTCTCCAGCCTCGTGGTCATCCTTCTCTATAGACTTGTTGGCTCCAAACACCCACTATGCATGAAGTATTTATTCCTTCTTTCAGTAAATATGTGGAGGAGGATCTTCTAGGTACCGCTGTGGTATTACGCACACAGTGGGGAAAATATAAACTCTCTGCTCAAAGAGAGCAAATAATAACAGCAAGTTATGGGCCTCTTTTGTTTCAGATATAGCACAGACTCCAAAACCAAGAACAAAACAATAGTCGACAAATATTCCCATGTTCTATTTCTGCAGTACTTGTAAATACAGTGAAAATAAAACAGTTTGGGGGTTTTTGCTGTATGAATCAATGTTACTAAATGTTAAGATTGAAGACTCAAAAAGCATGTTTTTATTGTTTTATTGATCTGTTTATTCCTTGGGAATGTATTTTTGATGTGAAATACCTCATAAGGAAATTACAATTGAGAATTTCTAGAGGATCTCTCTGAAACTGTAAAAACTGATCCATGAGAGACTAACTCAAATTTAAATAACAATAAAACCCAGAAATAGCAACTGTGTCCAGCAGATTAGACTGTGTCCCTTTTACTCTTGATAATATGGACACAGTCATGTCAACTGGCCACAGATGGAGAAGGAGTAGCTGGAACTAAGTGGAGGAGAAGCTGTTCTGACCTCCACCACTGCAAACTTCCTAGGCTAAAATAAATCTCAAGTGCACAAGTGGAAAATCTTTGCATTATATGAGTTCAGTATGTAGAAAACACTCTACATGATAACTGAAATGAGACTGTTCTTGAGACTAAACGTTCCCAAGTGATTTAAAAAATATATATATCCAAACATGACCAAAACAACCTACATAAAAAACAACTGTTTACTAAATATAAACCTGCTTTTAGTGGTTAGATGGGGTAGGGGGATACAGGGATATTGGGACACAGTTATTTTTTATTGGAACCATGTCCATTGCAACCATATAATGATAGAACATGAAAAGATAAATGCATTAGGAAATTTTACTTAGAAAAAGTCCTGGAAAACATTAATCAAGTTGATGTGATAGACATTAACAGAGACTCCTTTGGATTAAATGATTATAAATATCTTCCTGATGAGTGGACATTTGCATGAATATAATTATTTCTCTAATATGTAAAGATCACACACACATGCAAAATGTAAACCTGTATTAAAATCTCTAGGGACTTCAAGTAAGAAGTAATAAAAGCATTTATAAATAGAGGCATGCCTTGCAGAAAACTGTAATAATGTCTTCAGAGCACACCACCTCTTTGTTTTTAATTCTCAAAACACATACAATGTATGTATCTCTCAATACAATAATATTTTAGCTAGCAGTTATGTAGGGAAAATACATCTTCAAATCTCACTATATCATTTTAGCAAAGTATTCAGGAAAATCCTGAATGCATAAATTTTGCACTCAAAATTCTGTGTCATAAATTTGAAAAACTTTATTCCATCAAAATATTCAAAGTAAAACATTTATATCTATAATTTAGCCAATCATTTTTTCATACACAGAATTTTTTAAATATATACTCAAGAATATTAATATTATATGAAAATGGGGTCAGTGATTTTTAGTAAAAGCTCAAGAGAAATCTCGGTAAATGAAAACTGTATTAAATCTCACATAAATTTTGCTCTGCAGAAGGTATCTCAATATAATTTATCAATAATTCATATTCGCATAATTCATATAATTCACCCAAGTACATGTGTAATGGCAATGAAGCATGGTTATTATTAATATGATATTATGAATATCTACCAGAGCTCTCTCATTTTCTTTCTTGGAGACAATACATAATTATATGTGCAATTAAGTTTTTTACCCATTGTATTGAAGAATAATGCTCTTTTCTATATAGTAAATCAAAGAGAGGGATGTTTGTTATTGTGTTTGCTCATCAATGTGTCATAATTGGCATGTGTTCATATATTCATATTCTCACTTGTTTCATATGAAAGCATGAATAGGAGGGAGCACTTTAATAAGTTTCCTAAAGTAAATTCTTAAATACTCACTTCATATAGCTAAATGTCTACATCCATTTTATTAAAGAATATGGGCTATCTTATTGTTTTACTATTATTATTGTTATTAATCACTGAACTGTGTTCCATGACTCCTGGCAATTTCAATTAAGAGTTAACATAGACTGGATGCGATGACTCTCGCCTGTAATCCCAGCACTTTGGGAGGCCAAGGTGGGCGGATCACGTGAGGTCAGGAGTTCGAGACCAGCCTGACCAACATGGTGAAACCTTGTTTCTACTAAAAATACAAAAAAATTATCCGGGCATGGTGGTGTATGCCTGTAATCCCAGCTACATGGGAGGCTGAGGCAGGAGAATCGCTTGAACCTGGGAGGCGGAGGTTGTAGTGAGTTGAGATTGCCCCATTGCACCACTACAGCCTCGACAAAAAGAGCTAACCTCCATCTCAAAAAAAAAAAAAAGTTAATAAAGAAAAGCATGTAAATTTTCAGGTAGGTGGATTAAACGTGAGAGGGGGAGCAGCAACTTTGTTAAACTATAACTTAAAACATTTGCTTCTCTCTTTAGAGCTCTAATCCACAGTAGGCAAAGGGAATTTAATGTAAATTTCAGATTCCCCCTTTAGCAAAATTATCTCACTAACTTCATGTTTAAAAATATACTGTGCATTTATAGATTACATAAAGCTATTAAATGTAGAACTTTAAATTAAAATGTTAAATCCTAGCCCAAGATTAGAGGTATATTATCAAGTAGGAAATTGAGCTGTAAGAATATATACTATTATATCAAATTTTCTAAAGGAATTTTAATTTGGCTGCAGTTTAGCTTAACTTACATCATCAAATTTCTTAGCATTCAGTGGTATCATTTTCAAATACCACCCCAAAAAAAGCGCAAGACGACTGAGCTTCTTTAATTTTCTTTGACACTCCTCTGTCGCTATTTACAAGTCTGCATCATAGGCTTAGCACCAAATCTAGTTTGTGTGTGTCTGATTTTCCTGAGTCTAGCAGAGCGGAGGGACAGAACTGTGAATCATGAGTGGACTAGGCTTCTGCCCCTGTGATGACTGAGCTTCTGAAGGGACACAATAAAGAGAAAAAAACAAAAATCTAGGAAATGACCTTTGATTATGTTTACTTCTAGATGTAGAGAACATCCAAGAAAAAGTATGTTTGGGCTGGGAGCGGTGGCTCACGCCTGTCATCCTGGCACTTTGGGAGGCTGAGGCAGGTGGATCACCTGAGGTCAAGAGTTTGAGACCAGCCTGGACAACATGGTGAAACGCTGTCTCTACTAAAAATACAAAAAATTAGCTGGGCGTGGTAGCGGGTGCCTGTAATCCCAGCTACTTGGGAAGCTGAGGCAGGAGAATTGCTTGAACCTGGGAGGCAGAGGTTGCAGTGAGCGAAGATTGTGCTACTGCACTCCAGCCTGGGTAACAAAAGCGAAATTCCGGTTTTTTTTTGGTTTTGTTTTTTTTTTTAAAGAAAAAGTATGTTTGTGTGTTGGTGGAGGGAAGGAGACTATGACCCTTCTAGAAGCCAAAGAAGCAAAACGTTCCAAGGAATTGATGACTGATCTTGTTGAGTGATACAAACTCATCACAGGAACAGATGTAGCAATTTCAAGATCAGTGTGGACCCAGGAGAGACTAGTTGTAATAATCTGGGCAAATGAGAATAAGATGGCTTTGAGTTAGACTGGAAGAAGGCTACATTCTAGGTTTTGCGAGTCATATTATTAAGATTAAAAATTAAGCGGGCCAGGTGCAGTGGCTCACGTCTGCAATCCCAGCACTTTGGGAGACTGAAGCGAAGATTGCTTGAGCCTGGGAGTTCGAGATCAGCTTGGGCAACATGGCAAAATACTCTCTACTAAAAATACAAAAAATTATCCAGGCGTGGTGGCACATGCCTGTAGTCCAGCTACCAGAAAGGCTGAGGTGAAAAGATCACCTGAGCCTGGGAGTTTGAGGCTGCAGTGAGTCATGATCATGCCACTGCACTCCAGCCTGGATGACAGAGTGAGACCTTGTATCGGGGGAAAAAAAAAAAAAAAGCTATATTTGAAATTATGAACAACTAGACAACTAGAAAGCTAAGATATATTATGATGTGGATAGTAAAAAAGGATGTGAGGTCGGGCATGGTGGCTCAAGCCTGTAATCCGAGCACTTTGGGAGGCCTAGGCGGGTGGATCACTAGGTCAGGAGATCAAGACCAGCCTGGCCAACATGGTGAAACCTTGTCTCTACTAAAATACAAAAAATTAGCCGGGTGTGGTGGCACGTGTCTGTAGTCCCAGCTACTCGGGGGACTGAGGCAGGGGAATCCTGTAAACCCTGGCGGTGGAGGTTGTAGTGAGCCAAGATTGTGCCACTGCACTTCAGCCTGGCAACAGAGCAAGACTCTGTCACACACACACACACACACATACACACACACACAAAAAAAAAAAAAAAAAAAAGAAAAAGAAAAGATGTGAATGTGAACATCAGGTGAGCTCACTGTTTTTGTTAAAAATTATAATTAAATATGTCTGTATTAAGCTCAAAGTCACCATGAAACATAATCAGCAAACAAAAAGGCATGCTAATTTAAATCACCAGTTTTTAAAAAGACCTTTCTCGTCACCAGTATTTAACATTCTTCTGGAAGCAAAATATTGGTATAATTACTATCACATAAAATTTTGGGGGTAAAGTTAAATGAGATATATAATATTTTGAAACTTGATGTAGCCTGATAATGATACCTTTAAAGTTTATTTTATTATTTTAGGATTTCAACAACCTCATGAGGTAGTTCCAATTATCTTTCACTTATAATTAAGAAAAAATATGTGCCCTCATTTTCTAAGTTTTCTAGTGGTAAGAATTGAGAAAGCTGGAAAAATGCGCTTCTGACCCTGAATGTATGACTCCAGGATTAGAATCAACATTATACCTCATTCACCATTATTAATAATATTCTTGGCCGGGCACGGTGGCTCACGTCTGTAATCCCAGCACTTCGGGGGGCCGAGGCAGGTGAATCACGAGGTCAGGAGTTCAAGACCAGCCTGGCCAAGATGAGGAAACCCCGTCTCTACTAAAAATACAAAAATTAGCTGGGCATGGTGGCACGTGCCTGTAATCCCAGCTATTCGGGAGGCTGAGGCAGAAATTTGCTTGAAGCCAGGAGGCGGAGCTTGCAGTGAGTGGAGATTGCGCCACTGCACTCCATCCTGGGCGACAAAGTGAGACTCCGTCTCAAAAAAAAAAAAAAAAGAAAAGAAAAGAATATTCTTACATTTATTAATATATATTACCACATCAAAACAGTTATTTTTTTTAAGTAGTGCACTGATTAGCAGATTTTTTTCTAGTTAAGTACAAAACTAAGATTGCATATGTAATAGGGCTATTTTGACTCTTTCACAGAAAAATCCAATTAATTTTCATAGCCATTGTGTGTTTATTATTTAATTTGTATTTGGAATTGATGATGCATGCACTTTATACAGAAAAGATATACACTTAAAACTAAGATTCTCATCATGATCCTCAGACATTCCTGGTTTTCTTCTTAAAAAAAAAAATACATATTTCCAGTTTTTTGTTACATATTCCAAGAGAAACATGTAAAGACGTGTTATCTTGTTTTTGGAAACATGGCAGTGTACTTTATGAGATGTGAGATGCTAATGTAATCTGATTTTGTTTTTTTTTTTTTTACTTAAAAATGTGACCTGGGACTCATTGCATTACAGTACATAAAGACGTTTTTCTCTTTTTGAGTAGCTGAATAATATTCTTTCTAATGGGTGCACTACAATTGTTTTAACATTTTTAAAGGACATTTAATTTTTTAAAAAAATACTAATATAGCAATATGACAGGTGCTCTTTGACACAGAGTTATATCTTTAGGAAATATGACTACAAGTAGAAATGCTGAAGCATAGTCTTGAAAAGTTTTAAACTTTGATAGGGATTTTATATTACCCTCCATTGACGTTGCTTCAACTTAAACCAATGACTATGAAAGTCACTATTTTTCCACAACTGTAGCAAATCACTACCACCGTTATCATTTTTATTTATTTTATCTTCTAAGTGAAAAGGTTTACGAGTGACATTTTATTGTCCATGCTAAGTCAGCATGAGCATCTAAGTGTTTAAAGCATTTTGCATTTTGAAAATATGTTCAGATCCTTTGTCAGTCTTTCTATTGACATGGTAGTATTTTTTTTTATCCACAGTTTGTCTTTATTAATTGACCTTTATGTTTTAAAAATTTTAAACATAATGCATATTTCAATTTACATAAAACATGTATACACTTTAATAAAGAAATAAAAATCAATGGAAGTATCCTCTTCCCAGGCCAGGAAATGGAAAATTTCTAGCCCCAAGGAATCCCTCTCTGTGGTGTATTAATAGCAACACCATTTCTCCTTTCGAGAGGTGCCATTAAGCTTTATTTTGTGATAATAATGTCTGTTTTTCTCTATAGTTTGAATATCTATATAGGTATTTCTAAATAAAATACTAGAATTTTGGCTGTTTTTGAAATTTAAGTGTAATCATAGTTCAGATAATCTTTTGTCTTTCTTCTTTTGCCAAATATTGTTGTGTAGCGTATCTTTCTACATAAGCATATTTGAATTCAGTACAGTCCTATTAGTATGGATCACATATCAATGGATTTGTTATGCACATATCAATGTGTATATGGAGTGGCCTCTTCCCCTAGTTTTGATTGTTACTAACAATGCTCCTACGATCATTTCTGTACATGTTTCCTGATACTCATGTACATTAGTATAGAATCTGAAGTAAAATTGCTGTTCTATAGTATGTACCTAGCTTTAATCTTTTCAGAAGTTGTCATAGTACTTTCCTAAGTTGTAACCAATACAACTTCCACCAGCAGTGAATGAGTTCCTGTTATTTGATATCAACATCTTAACTTCTTATTTTTAGAATTTTAAAAATATCTTTTTTATTCGCATTTTTCTCAATATCAGTAATCTTTCATCTTTGTAATTAAGATTTTTTATATCAAAACATTTACTTTTTGTGTTACCAAAAATAAGTCCAAGCAGATAATGAAATAAATTTTTTAAGGGTTCCATCCTGGGTTCTCTGTTCTAGAATTTAGTAAACAGTTCAAGTTTCGGTTACCTCGACACTTCTTCTGGATGATTATAACCATGTATTGAAGTTTTTCAAGTGTTTTACCGAGAGTTTCTTCAGGATGTCTATTGTTTTCTTGTGGATTGCTTCATTCACAAATTCGTAACAGGCATGGAGCACCAAGTATTTTCTGGGCAATCTCTAGGTCACTCTGTCACATCACTGCATGGAAGACAACCATCCTGTCCTCATGAAGCTTGCATTTTTAGTGAGAAATACAGGAAATTCAAAATAAACGTGAGACATATTCTTATAGTTGTTACAAATGATAAGTGCAATCAGAAAAGAAGAGATGTAGCAAGGTAAGGAATATTGGGAATAGGGCAGAACAGGTCATGGTGATCAATGCTTCCTCACGGAAACGGTGATATTTGAGCAAAGGACTGGAAGGAAGTGAATGAGACCGGCAGTTATCAAGGGGTTACTATTTTCATGAAGAAGAAATAATTACTGCAAATGCTTTAAATTGGGAGGTCCTGGTGTGTATTTGAGGAAAGCAAGGAGTCAAGTGTAGCTGAAGCAAAGGAAGCAAGACGAAAGTGGTAGGAGAAGAGGGAAAAGAGGTAACGGGTCAGGGCGTGCCCAGAATCCCTAGGGTGTGGTAGACTGAATAATGGCCCTCAAGGATGCCCACACCCTAATCCTCACAACTGTGAGCATGTCACTTCAAATGTCAGAAGAGACTATGCAAATGTGATCAGATTAAGGATCTTGATGTGAAGCAAGTATCCTGGATTCCATGAGTGATCCCAATATAACTCATGAGTCTCTGTTAAGAGTGAAGCAAGAGAGTCAATTTCAGAAAAAAGAGATGTGACAATGGAAGTAGAGGTTGAAATGATGCACTTTGGAGATGAAGGAAGGGGACACAAGCCACAGAATGCAGACAGCTGGAAAAGGCAAGGAAACAGAGTCTTCTTTGAAGCTTCCAGAAGGAATGCAACCCTATCATCTCTTTGGTTTTAGACTTCTGACATTTAACAGCTATAAGAAAATTAATTTGTGTTGTTTTAATTCATTAGGTTTGTGGTTATTTCTTACAATAGGAATAGGAAACTAATATGTAGGGTCTTATATAAATTCTGACTTTTACTCTATATTACACGGGAAGATACAGTAGAATTTTTAGCAGAAGGCTGATATTATACTAACTAAATTTTAACTAATGGGTACTAGGCTTAATACCTGGGTGATGAAATAATCTGAATAACAAACAAGTAACTCATTGTTTTCTACAACAAAACTAAGGTATCATAGGATATCTTTAGTAAATTCTACCATTCATGAAAGCAATAATTCCATCTTACACAAATTGTTTAAGAAAATGGAAAACATGTTGATACTGCCTATCTGATTTTATGTGGCTAATATAACTTTGCCATCTAAATCCAATAAAAATAGTTAAACAAAAGATATTTAACAGGGAAATATCTTGTATAAAAATGAATAATTTTATAAAACTCAAAAATTATATATAGTCTGTATAATAATGTGTATAACAAACCCCCATGACATGGGTTTACCTATATAACAAACCTGCACAGGTACCTCTGAACTTAAAATAAATGTTTAAGAAATAGAATTTTCACTCTGTCTTCTGGCTTTAAAGTTGATACAATAGAAATTTCTGGAGTATTATATATGGAATTTTTGGGAGTGTTGTTAAGGATGACTCCTAAGTCAAAGATTTTGGCCTTAGCAACTGGAAACTATAAATCTGCTTTTATTTGAAGTGATAGAGCATTAGGGAGAAAAAAACAGATTTCAGCTTTAGATACAGTAAGATACACGAAGTTTTGAATTGTAAATTGGAACCTCTTAACAGTAATTACCTTCTGTATGGTATTTAATGTCATGGGACTAGATAATACGTAAAAAATGTGAGTGTAGTGAGAGAAGAACTAGGTCCATTTTCAGGGGCAAGTCCTCGTTAAGACATGTGTATGGTAGAGAGAGAGAGAGAGAGAAGAAAAAACAATGAATGAAACCGAGAATAAATATTTCTTGAGCTGCAGGAAAACCTAAGAGTCAGAGGTATCTTAGAAGACAAAGAAAATGTAAGGAGAAGAGAATGTGTCAACCTTGTCAAAAGCTGCTACTAAGTCAAGAATGACGAGAGGTTTGAATTGACTATTAACTTTGGTTCCCATGAGATTATAAGTGTGCTTGATGTTTATAATTTCATGATGTAATGAGTCCAGGATTCTTTTTGCAGTGGATTTAAAAGGGCATACAGCGAGAAAAAGTGGAGAAAGCACATGCGAGCAAACTTTAGAAAGTCTTGCTAGAAAGGAGCAAATATATGTAGCAGTATCTGGCAGGGAACAGTGTTAGTGTAATCAAGAAAAAATATGTATCTATATACATAGATATAGATTTACATATACATATATATTTTTTGTTTTCCTTGTCTTTCTGCATGAATAAAGAATCTAATACAATATCGAATAAAAATACGATGGGGAGAATTCTTATTTTGTTCTTGATTTCAAAGAAAATGTTTAACATTTTACTCTTAATTATAAAGTATCTTAAGGTTGTTTTTAAAGATACCTTTAGCAGAAGAAGGAATTGCCTTTTAATCATAGTGTCTTTTTTTTACTCATAAATGAATATTAAATCTTTTCAAATATATTTATAACTCTATTGACCTGTTTATTTCCCCTTTAATAAATTAACCTGAGTGATTACCTTAAATAACATTTCTCATTTGAACCAAATTTGAAGATCTGGAAAAAGCCAATATTGGTAATTATAACTTTTTAAAATTATTATCTTCCTTTTGCTTGTTTAAAATTTTTGAGTTTTATAACATTTTTCATTTTTTATACAAGATATTTCCCTATAAAATGTATTTTCTTTCACTCTTTTTGTTGGATTTAGATGGCAAACTTATATTAGCCACATAAAATCAGGTAGGCAGTATCAACATGTGTTCCATTGTCTTAAATAATTTCTGTGAGATGGAATTATTGCTTTCACGAATGGTAGATAGAATTCAGTAAAGATATCCTATAATGCCACAGTTTTGTTGTAGAAAAAAATGAGCTACTGATTTGTTTTCTTCAATGGTTATAGAGATACTTGAATTCTCCTTGATTCTTGCCTTAGTTTTAGTAAACCTCATTTTTAGCACTTATTAAATACTAATTTTGACAAACAAAACAGTAATGCATATATATTTGCAGAGCAGGAGTTTCCAGCAGTTCTAATGGATCAGAGTATAGCAGAAAGGTATGTAGCTGGTGAATCCAGTGATTCTGAAGCAGAGATTCTTAAACCAGACTATTACTCTTTGTATGGCAAAGGAATAAATTCTCCATGGCCAGAATCTATGTGTCTTCTGGTCACCTACAGCTAGATGAAGAAGATGAAGATGCTTCTTTCAATAAACCAACTGCTGAAGACAGGATTTGCTAAAAACATATAATTACTTTTTAGCTTAAAAGGGTGAATTCTATGAACATTTCTGAGTCAGTTCCATGTTACCCAACTTAGGCAAAAAATAATAAAGCTTGTGAAAACCATTTTCTTGGTTACAATGTATTCATTGGCATTAAGGAAATCTTCTCATTTTGGACACCTATTTTATGAAAGATCTAGCTGCTGCCGCATTCGTTGAGCTTCACTCTTCTGCTCCCTCTGAAGGGACAATGGAAAGTCCTCTCCTCACCAGCACTGTGGTGGGGTGAGGCAAGTGTTTGTCATCTCCTTTACACATTTGCTCATAGAGACAAGTGAAGGTCAGGCTCTTCAATGCTGAAGAATGGTGACAGTACGGGTTAGCATATGGAATTGGCTTCTAATGACATTTAGTGATTGTGTAGATTGTGACTGTGTTGATCGTTGTGCTCTTAAACAATACTGAACAAAGATTTCAGTCCTTATTATTTGTGTGGGGCCCAGTAAAAATGGTCTTGTTATACGGTAAGGACTTCAATTTTTATAACATATATGAGAGGAGCATGGCTGTCCTATAGCCTCAGGAACAAGGTGACGGCTTAGATTCTCTCAACAGAATACAGGTTTATAATTAATTTAGGAGTTAGAAGAAATCTAAATCTAGGAAATTCATAAATTAAATCAATTTCTAAAGCCAGACATATACCCGATAAGAATATTATGATGTTTGACTTATAAATTCTATATTCGTAACTATTTACTATATGTAGTGAAAGAGAAACATTAACAAATCAGTAGGTTTATCTAATATTTCCTGCCAGAGTTTATTTTATTGTCATATCTTCTTACATGTATGCAGGCAAGGAAATGAGATGAATATTGTTGTAATAGAGAGTGCTGGAAAATCCATGCAATTAAAATTTTGAAAAACGTATTAATGAACAACTATGATATTTTCAGGTTTGTAGAAAAGTTACAGGATTCGGCCGGGCGCGGTGGCTCAAGCCTGTAATCCCAGCACTTTGGGAGGCCGAGGCGGGTGGATCACAAGGTCAGGAGATCGAAACCATCCTGGCTAACATGGTGAAACCCCGTCTCTACTAAAAATACAAAAAATTAGCCGGGCGTGGTGGCGGGCGCCTGTAGTCCCAGCTACGCGGGAGGCTGAGGCAGGAGAATGGCGTGAACCCGGGAGGCGGAGCTTGCAGTGAGCCCAGATCGGACCATTGCACTCCAGCCTGGGCGACAGAGCAAGACTCCGTCTCAAAAAAAAAAAAAAAAAAAGAAAAGAAAAGTTACAGGATAGTATGAAGGTCCTGTATATCCCACAACTCACTTCCCCTCTTGTGATCATTTTCAGTTACTTTAGTACTTTTGTCACAAATAATCAGCCAATAGGTATACATTGTTATTAAATAAATTTGGTTTATTCAGATTTTCATGTTTCTTCCCTAATGACCTTTTTCACCTCTAGAATTCCACCAGAAAACTACAGTGCATTTAGCCATCGTATATCCTTAAATTCTTTTATGCTGTGGAAGCTTCACGGTTTTGTGATTTTTTTTTTAAATAACTTTGACATTGTTGAGGTGTACTCGAGTGTTTTGTAGAATATCTCTCAGTTTGGGTTTTTTTTTTTTTTTTTTTAATATTTTAGCTAATGGACAGACTGTGGTTGTGGGCTTTGGGAGGAAGACCCCAGAGGTAAAAATGCCATTCTCAGCACATCATGGCATGGGCAGATGTTTTCAATATTGCTCATTAGTGATCGTGTTAACCTTGAAACCTAGGTAAGGTCTCCACTGGAATACTGCTTTCTATACTGTCCTTTTGGAAACTAGTCACTAAGCATAGTCCACTCTTGAGGGACTGCCAATTTTTCTCTAACTTTTTGAAGGGTAGATTTACAAAATTACCTGAAATTCTTCTGTAGGATATTTGTCTCTTCTCCCCTGTTCATTTATTTATTTAGTAATTTATTTATATTCACATTTACACCTGGATATTTACTTTTTACTTTAGGTTATAATCTAATACTATTTGACTGACTTTGTTACTCAGATTGATCCAGCTTTGGCCATTGGGAACTCTGCCCTATCGTTTTGGGTTTTGAGCACTTTTACTTTCTTATTTTGAGCACTGTAAGATGTCTCAGGCTCATCTTGTATTTTCTAGCTCAGTGATCGAATAAGACATTTCAAGAAGAAGACATTTTTCAAAGAAAAAGATGGTAAAGAGGTTTAACCTACCAGGATTTAAGTCAAGTTACATAATAATCTTCTAAAGCACGTGGCTCTAAGTTGAAAAAACAATCTAAAATAATAAAATAAATTCTAAAAGGTGATATAAAGTATTATGAGATATTAATGTAACACACATCAGGAACAACTCAGTAATGGAAAAGTCATCCTCACTTGAATTGCCATTGTAACTAGCAATAAGGAAATGTAATTTTGGTTTATAGCTAATATAATTGAGGAAATGCAGATGACAGATTATCACATAGAAAAGTCAAATTGTCTCTCCACATGAGAAAAATAAATGCCCTAAAAATAATTAAAGTTATAAAAATAGGTAAAAATGTTATTGGCAGGTTTGTAAGAAACCGATATGCAGGAATGATAGCTCTGTGGGTTAATTCAATCATCAGGAGTCAATATTTCAGACAATAGGCATCAAACAGTAAGTTTTTATATATTTGATCCAATAATAGCATTTTGAACATTTTAGAAGTTAACTCCAAAGAGAAAAAAAAGTTTATAGAAGTGCTACTTATAAAATATGCAATGGAAACCTATTCAAACTCTCAACAACAGAATAATGGCTAAACATTAAGATATCTAAACACAGTATAAAACTTGCACAAGTATTTAAATATACAGAATATAAAAGCACATGGAAATATTCTTGGAAAAGAATATTCTTGGAAAAGAATATTTCCATCACTGGAAACAATGTTACAAAAAGTAAAGCAGGCACTCCTTATGTTTAAGTGAACTGAACATATGTTTGTTCATTTAGATTTATTTATTCAATCATTCAATAAAAATATTTATTTGAGAACCTCAGTTAGATGCTGAGGAAATTCTATGACCAGTAGTATCTACTTCTGGCTTTCAAAAAATTTATATTTTAACAAAAACCCAAACATTTTAAAGCAATATAATAGAGCCAAGCCAAGTGTTCATTAAGCATTATGTTGATTTTTAGGTAAATATCTTAACGTAATTCATAAAAAAGATGGAAACAATAAACTACAATATTTACTACTGAGTAGGCAGGAGACTTTTTTTTTTTTCTTGTTGCCCAGGCTGGAGTGCAGTGGCATGACCTCGGCTCACTGCGACCTCCTCTGCCTCCCGCGTTCAAGTGATTCTCATGCCTCAGCCTCCTGAGTAGCTGAGATTACAGGTGCACATCACCACGCTTGGCTAATTTTTGTATTTTTAGTAGAGAGAGGGTTCTGCCACGTTGGCCAGGCTGGTCTGGAGCTCCTGATCTCAGGTCATCTGTCCGCCCCGGCCTACCAGAGTGCTGGGATTACAGGTGTGAGCCATGGTGCTGGTGCTGGGTCAGCAGGAGACATTTTGAATGTGAGATTAACCTCCTTGTCTCAGATCCATTTGAGTGACCTTGAAAAATTTACCTGAAAACAGACTTGTGTAATGGTGATTAACTTCATTTCTAAATAACATATTGCAGTATTTGCACTATTTACATTTAAGGTATCTTTCATGGGTTAGGCTTGAATTTATAATCTCACTATTTGTTTTCTATTTGTACCATCTCCTTTTGTTCTCTTGTTTTTTTTTCTATCATCTTTTGAACTAATTAAATTTAAAAAATAATATCTTAGTATTTGCCCATTAACTCTAAGTCTTTATTTTGTTATGTTAGTTCAGAAGTTGGTGACTAGTGGGCTAAATCTAGAAGCCAATGTCTTAGCCCTTGATCTACGAATGATTTTTGCATCTTATTAGGCTGGATGAGAAAAGAAAAGAAAAAGATGATATTGATATTATATGTGGCCTTCAAAGTCTAAAATATTTACTATCTGCCTCTACAAAAAAAGTAGTTTGTTGATCCCTTCTTAGTGGTTTCTTCAGGAATTCTACTACAGGACGTCCTCTTTTTGTATGGCAGTGCGAAACCATAGAAACGTCTGTTGCATGCTGAAACCCATGCAAAGTGATCTATCTTAATAATTAATTGAGAAAATCACAAGTGCTCTACTATCTAAGTTTTTTAGTCAAAGCCCTAAAACTTTTCTACTATTGGTCGTAAATGTATAGAAAATGAAAAACATTGTAAGCAACTATTATTGAATATGCTATAATTTGACACAATAGAAACATTGAGGATTAAGGTGTTTTGTTTCTTCATTTAAAAAAAAAAAGAAAACTTGGCTGGGCCTGGTGGTTTTTGCCTGTAATCCCAACATCTTGGGAAGTCAAGGCAGGAGGATTTCTTGAGCCCAGGAATTTTCTTGACACCAGCCTGGCAATGTTGTGAGAACTCGTATCTACAAAAGAGAGAAAGAGAGAGGAAGGAAGGAAGGAAGGAAGGAAGGAAGGAAGGAAGGAAGGAAGGAAGGAAGGAAGGAAAGGAGGGAGGGATGGAGGGAGGGAGGGGGGAGGAGGAGGAGGAGGAGGAGGGAAGGGAAAAAGAGAAGAAGAGAAAGGCAAGGGGAAGGGGAGGGGGAAGGGGAAGGAGAAGTGAGAAATATCTGGTGCTATGGGTGTGTACCTGTAGTCCGCTTGGGAGACTGAGGTGGGAGAATCACTTGAGCTGCATTCCAGCCTGGGCGACAAACGGATACCCTGTCTCAAGGCAAAAGCGAAAACGAAAACAAAACTTAAGCATAGTTTAAATAGTGCTTGCCTTCTTCTCATCATAAAACATGATACAGAGTATCATGTTTTATGCATCTGTTTTTTGCCTTGGCAAATTGTCATACTCCTTTCTGAGTTTGTTGTCAAACATCTCTGAAGTTCCTTCAATAGGATATTTTGTGCTGGTGTTCCTTCCTTTGTGACATTTCATTCTTTTCTTTACATCCACAGTCTTTAATATGTCAATATCCTGTTCACTGTTCAGTTGGCATCAGATCTGGAGTGGCATCAGATCTCAAGTGGTGACACTATCAGTATTCCCGTGGTTGTAATTTCTTCTACAGCTACACTTGTGTTTGATTCGAATTTTACTTGCAAGAATGTCATATTTGGTTTGCTACACTTTCATCTATTTTAGCCAATATCCTCTTCCAATTATCCATTTTTGTAAAATGTCATGTGAGTTTATCACTGAGAACCAACCAGACAATGCAACTACACATATGAGTATCTGTGAATGAATTGAATAATAGATATGCAGTGATCAATCACTGATGGATTTTGAAAAAAGTGATATATTTGGTCACTAATCATAATCACTGTTATTTATGTAGTGGCTTGAGGACTGCAAAGCTAGCATGCAATTACTCAAGTTAATATACTATGATAGGCTGGACGCAGTGGCTCATGCCTGTAATCCTAGCACTTTGGGAGGCTGAGGCAGGCGGATCACGAGGTCAGGAGATCGAGACCATCCTGGCTAACATGGTGAAACCCCATGTCTACTAAAAATAAAAAAAAAATTAGCTGGGTGTGGTGGCAGGCTCCTGTAGTCCCAGCTACTCAGGAGGTTGAGGCAGGATAATGGCACGAACCGGGGAGGCAGAGCTTGCAGTGAGCGGAGATCGCGCCACTGCATTCCAGCCTGGGCGACAGAGTGAGAGTCCGTCTCAAAAAATATATATATATGTTTTATATAATATGAAATATATATAACTATAAATATACATAATATGAAAATGGTTATAAATATTTAATGCAATAAAAATTAAGTAAATATATGAATATATACAAGATATAAATATATACATTATGATAATTGAAAATTGAACTGTGTTGTTAGATGAATGGATCTTTCTTTTTATTTTTTTGAGATGGAGTCTCACTCTGTCTCCCAGGCTGGAGTGCAGTGGCGTGATAGCCCACTGTAAGCTCCGCCTCCCGGGTTCAAGCGATTCTCCTGCCTCAGCCTCCTGAGTAGCTGGGACTACAGTACAGTCCCGTGCCACCACACCTGGCTAGTTTTTGTTATTTTTAGTAGAGATGGGGTTTTACCATGTAAGCCAGGGTGGTCTCAATTGCCTGACCTCGTGATCCTCCTGCCTTGGCCTCCCAAAGTGTTGGGAGTACAGGCATGAGCCACTGTGCCCGGCCGAATGGCGTTTTTTCAACTGTGATAACTGAGCTGTATTCATAAAAGAACTGTGCAAAATGAGGACTGCGTATACTCATCTTTAACATCATAGTTTTTGTTGTATTTTATCACTTCATGCATCATGTGAAAATACTTCCTTTTCTCTCTTCATCAATGAAGATTATGATCCCTAAAACACAGAATATTAGATGAGATTAAAAACCATGTTTTCCTCAGCATTCTGCCTTCAGACACAAGTGCATGGAAGAATGCAGACTGAGGCTCATGCTGATGACAAGTTGTTGAGTCTGAGTCTGGGAAGACTGAGATGGCTGGTGCTCACAGGACAGAGAAGCAAGGTGAGAAAGGTGCACAGAGAGAGAACTCTGTGGATGTTCACAGTGTTTTCCTCAATTATTCAAAACCTGTGAAAACTCCCTGAGGCTGGAGAAAGAACCACCTAGAGAGATTAGAGGAAACAGTGCTCCACACTAAGGGAATGATGAGAATAGTGCTTGTTCTCATCAGCAGACATGGAAACCTCAAGGTCTATGGCTGATTGATTACACATGAAAATCTCGATTTTCTGGTAGGGAACAATTAACCCAAGAGCTATTACTCCAATTCTACATAAAATAAATAATGGTCTTACAAAAGCAAGAATCAAAGTACAAACAGTCCCAAAATAAAGTGCAAGGCTCTTTATAGTAATTCAAAAATACTCAGAATTCCAAAATAAATTCTTCATGTTTGTCTTATAGACAGATTATGAGCCATGCAAAGAAGCAGGAAAAATAAGTCATGACAAGCAGATAAATCAATTAAAATCAACCCAGAAATGAAACAGATATGATAATTAGCTGATAAGAATATGAAAATGGTTATAATAACTGTATTTAATGTGATAAAAATAAGTAAAGATATGAATATATACAAGATATGTAAATTAAACTACTGGAGTTGGAAACTAAAATGAGTGTGATGAAATTTACAGAGATATCATTATTTGTAGGTTAGAATATTGCAGAAGAGTAGAGAACTTGAAGATAAAACAATAAAAACTTTCCAAAATCAAACCTAGACATTTTAAAAAATTCTCTTAAAGTTTTTTTAATCATTTAGTTTTTCACTCTACCAGTTTATTAATTTATTTTAGCTATTACAAATTTGCTTACTACTTACTTAGTAACTCTTTTATGGTTTGCCCCACAAATCATATTATGTACCATTAGTCATCAAAATCTAGTTTCAATCTATAATTCTATCTGGATGCTGGATTATAAAAGTACCAAAGAATACATTATCACTGCTCATCTTCACTGTTCATCTCTGACCTGAATTACGTTATAATTGTCTTTGTGTTCCTTGTTTGTTTAGATTTATTCGTGTATCTTATATTCTCTTTATCTTCTTTTTCTATCTCACATTCAATTTTAGATCATTTGTCTTTGTTATGAAATCATTTTGTTTAGTGTATATGCTAAAGTTGATATCTTTTAGCATTGTTTATCTGAAGATATTTTTGTCCTTCTGTTAAAAAGTTAATTTTTGTGGGTATAAAATTTAATGATGACAGCTACTTCAGTTAAATTTTCTCTGTCTCCTGGATTATTAATGGATTGTTGTTGCTGAGAGATCAGCTGACAGTCTGCCTGTCTGTTGGTCATAATTTGTCTGTTTTTGTCTGACTGCTTTCAAGTTTTTATCTTAGGATCTTCTGGTTTACTTGCATATTTTAAATCTGGCTCAAAATATTGGTGAGGGCCAGCCTGCAGCCATAGCTTCCCAGAATTAGTTGATTTTTCTTTACCTTTAGTTTCTCGTACATTTTTTTTCTTTCTTCCTCTAGCTTTGCTCGTAAGGCAATTTTCTCTTCAGCTACATAGGATGAGCAGCTGGTTTTAACTGCTTAAGTCTTTGAACATTGGGTCTACATCTTTGTGCTTGAATTGTGTACCTTACCCCAGGACAGCAACAAAGCTGAAAAGCAAATTTTCCCATACAAACTATTCTCGTAGAAAAAGCAGGGTTGTGATCTGTTGTTCTACTTACTCTAGGTTTTTACTAGCCCTTATATTTTCTTCTGACATCTTGTCTTTATTACTTTTATGAAACTATTTCTTATATTCCTTCCAGTATTTTAAATTGATTTTAACATAATTATTTTCCAAATAAATTTCTCTACCATGTCTGAAAATGATAGTCTCTAAGAGTTTTGATATGAGTTGCAAATATATTGTCCCTATATATATTGTATTTTAACCATTTGAGTATATATTCATAAACAGATTATTTTTGCTGAAGTCAAGTTATTTGCTTTTGTCTTTTTTTTTTAATTTTTATTTATTTATTTTTTTTGAGATGGAGTCTCGCTCTGTTGCCCAGGCTGGAGTGCAGTGGCGTCTTCTCTGCTCACTGCAAGCTCCGCCTCCCAGATTCACGCCATTCTCATGCCTCAGCCTCCGGAGCAGCTGGGACTACAGGTGCCCGCCAGCACGCTCGGCTAATTTTTTGTATTTTTAGTAGAGAGGGGGTTTCACCGTGTTAGCGAGGATGGTCTCAATCGCCTGACCTCGTGATCCGCCTGCCTTGGCCTCCCAAGGTGCTGGGTTTACAGGCGTGAGCCACAGTGCCCGGCCTGCTTTTGTCTTTAAACTTTCTTCCCTCATTATTCTGGTATTCTTGGAAACAACTGCCTTCATTGTTTCATTTTTCTCTCTAAATCTTTTTACTCTATTTTTATAATTCCCTTTGCTTGATTTCTTCATCTTGTATTCTCTTTCATTTACTATGTTTACAACAATTTCTACTGTCTTTTTAATTGTTTACAATCATTTCTTTATTTTTGTCACTGTTTTTTAACTCTTCAAATTTTTTCCCGAGCTCTAGTTATATATTTATCTTTTATTTTATTGCAGTATCTTTTATTTTATTGCACTATCTTCTATGAACTCATATCAATATTTGGAATCTTGTTACATAAAAGCACATTTTCTTGTTACTTTTGAAAATGAATTTATATTTGTTTTATCATAATTTTCTGGTGATCTTTATTTTTTATTTTTTGTGTACATCTTTTTGTTCTGTCTTCTGCTTTTTTTTTTCTTCTTCTAAGTACAATTATACAGATTCTGACCAGGCCTTTATGATTGAATAAAGTAAAGCTTTTCTGTCCTAGTTTTTTACAGATAATATGTGAGGCACAGGCAAGAATGAGGAATTCTCTGTCTATGTGAATATGGTGTGAGAAAGACACAACATTTATGTGTGCTTGCTTTCTTCTTTATTGTCAGCTGAAATTGGTGGCTCTAAGACTACTTATACTGTAAAATTTCTCCTCTTTTAGTCTCATACATACATGGCTTCCTGAAAATACGATTCTATTCTTTGGTTCATTTTACCTTGCTATTTTTCTGCCACCTGCCATCAGCCAGTATAACCTTTCTCTTTTTTCTAAATAAGATAGTGTTGATTTTTTTTTTGGCGGGGTGGGGGGGGGGGTCATTTAATATTAATTGTTTTGTCAAACTGAATTCTGTCAGCTTTTCTTTTTTTAAGATCCTCAGGTCCAGAAATCCTCTCCCCATGTCTTTTTCTCCAGATATTTAAAAATTTACAGCCTGCGGATAGCTTCAGGCTATCTCTTGGTTTCTTCAAAGAAGGTGCTGGCATTTTTCCTTCTAGATTTCCCAAATTCCTTTAGTCTGTTTTAAAAAGAAAGTGGGAAATTCTCTGTGTGCATTGCTACTTCTTAACCTGGAAGTTGAAAGGCATGGTTCAAAGGTGTCATTCTGGATTCCCAGAAGATGGTGGACTTCAGTCCTCCAGCTCTGCTCCTTGGCTTTCCCGGGTCCTTGTAAGTTCCAGGTTAATTTTGATTTCTTCTTCAGACAGAGCTCCAAGATAATGTAGACTTCACAAAAGAAATCTAGACAACAAATTTTGTTTGTTTGTTTGTTTGTTTCCTGAATATTAGATTAGTAAAAATGTGGATTTAAAACCAGCAAAATTTTACATAAATTTAAGTCCACCCTTCTGTTAATTTTTTTATTTGTAGCAGTGTTTTCATTTGTAAAACATACATAACAATGGTGTGGTGTGCTAGAGCTGGCTCATGCTTACTTACAAGAGCCCATTGTTAATTTTTTAGTATTTTTACATGCCCAGCTGAGGTCAGGGGGTAGTTTTAAATCGGGTATGGTGCAGTATTTATACCACAGAAATTGGCAAACACTACGAGTCAGGACTCCTGCCCCCGGAGAGCTAGTTGTTAAAGATTTGCCAGCTCATTGATACATAGCATTACTTTTTTTCGTAGAACTATTGCTATTATAGAATTGAATGTGATAATGTATGGACTACCTTACATAGGTTTTCTGTCTAGCATATTATAAATGCTTAGTAAATCTCTTCCACTTTTTGCCTTCCTGCTGCTCTATTCTAGTCAGTGTCTTAAATTTAGCTCTCATGGCCAATATAAAATTTCTTCTGAGTTGCTTTGTTGTTCTTACATTGACCTTGACTCCAAACTGGGTAATAATGCTTTCCTGGCATCTGACTCAAATTAATTTATTTTCTTGTCACATAACCCCTCAGTTATTCCTTTCTCTGAGGCATTTTCTTACTGTTGACCCGTGTGGCTTGTAGCATTAATCAGTCTTTTCTTAGCTTAATTGAAGTTGTCCCTATTATTTCTCACATCCTGCTTTTTTTCTTAAATTTTTTCCAACTTCTTAAAAATGTTTTGCCCTTTATCTCTATAATCTTCAAGGCTCATCATGAACATAACTATTAAAATGCACTGAAGCATATGAATTATTAATATATTCACCCCATGTATACAGTCCTCAGACTACTGAGATGCTGGTTGTGAGAGATTCCATGAAAAGAAAATATTGATTCCCCGTAAAACTCTTAAATTTGCTCTTAACTGACAGAAAATTCCATTGTGAAGAATATGAAACCTCTAAATGAAAGAATGGGCTAATGGACACCGTTCCTCTACTTTATCCAGATCAAATTTTAAAACACATCATCAGGAACAAGTCTTTATTAAAATAGGTAATAAGCCAGCAGGACTTCAAAACCAGAGGTTGTAATACATTCACACTACACACTGAAGTGAGTCTAGCCGGGTCATAATTTTTTTTTTGAAAAAACAAAAAATATTTCAAATCATTCTCAAAATGAGCTTATTTCTGAGGTAAAATTTGAAAGCTTCCAAAGCAAATTAGATAAAAAATGTGAAGTACAGAACTATCATAAGCAGACATTTTCTGTATATTTCATAGAGACAGTTTTAAAGATTTGATTAGATAGAAATGCAGAGGCCATTTTACTCTAATTATATATATATATATATTTTACAGTAAGGTAACAAGCAGTGTATATTTTGGGTATGGGTGTTGCAGGATACAGCCTATCAGAATATATATTCGGGAATGCTCTTCGTATAAACATCTGTGGATAGGAATTTGATAACGTCAACAGTTGGGCAGTGATGCAATCTCTACAGCCTCCACCCACCTTCTGGGGTCTCTAGAGCTTAAATATCCTACCAAAATTGTCCTTCTTTGAACTGGAATGGCCAGGCCCTTACCTTCCACTTCTAACCGACACTAATGGAGCTAGGTATTTCTGTGAAGCATCCTTGAAAGGGATTTCATACAACTGTAGTAACACTCTATCCTTGAAGGCAGAACTGAGGCTAGTAAATCTGTGCACAAACTAGATGATTATTTTTGGCTTATTGTTTGACTTACTGTTTCTTCTTGTCTTTAACTTATTGTTTCAGTTAAAACAAAGTTGAATAGAAATATTTTATCAGTGTTAAAATCGTACACAAATTAATATCTCTAAGAGGGTGATTCCCAATTTAACAGAAAATTGAATCAATTTCAGACAAAAACAAATCTCATAGAAAACACACACTTGTTGGCTGGGCACAGTGGCTCACGCCTATAATCTCAGGACTTTGAGAGGCTGAGGCGGGCAGATCACCTGAGGTTAGGAGTTCGAGAACAGCCTGTCCAATATGGTGAAACCCCCTCTCTACTAAAAATACAAAAAAATTAGCCATGCATCGTGGCATGCGCCTGTCGTCCCATGCAACTCGGGAGGCTGAGACAGCAGAATTTCTTGAACCCAGGAGGCAGAGGTTGCAGTGAGCAAAGATCATGCCACTGCCCTCCAGCCTGGGCGACAGAGCAAGACTCCATCAATAAAAAAAAAGCACACATTTGTTCACATAAAGATTTGCACTGATGACAGTGAATCTCCCCAATAAGGAGAAAATATTTGAAAAAAGAGTATGTATTTGAAATGTTGTCTGCTAAAATTTTATTTTAAAAATAAGTTATTTTAATGAAGAAAAAGTATGGAGTAATTTTTAAATGCATAAATTTGTACAGATTATTTTGGAAATTACTGATTTGGAGGAAAACCCTTTATTTTTATGAAAATTATTTTCAAAATATTTCAATGAGTTTTTCACATGCATGCATATGTAGCATTTATTTTAGCATATGTAGAAAAAGGCATTATAAATCAAGTTTATTAAATCAATATGCTACTAAAATTCCTATGATTTTTTATTTTATTATTGTAAAAAATATACACAACCACAGCATAATATGTACTTTTTTAGCCATTTTAAGTGTACAGTTTATTAATTTACAGCATTGTGCAAACATCACTACGATCTAGAATATTTTTATCATCTCAGATGGACACTCTGTACAAATTAAACAATAACTCCCCTTTATCTCCCTCACCCATAGTAACCACCATGCTATTTTCTGTCTCTATAAATTTGCTTATTCTAAGTAATTCATATAAGTGGAATTATATGTTTTCAAGATTTATTCATGTTGTAGCATGTCTCAGGAACCCTTTCTCTTTTTTTTTGAGACAGAGTCTCGCTCTGTTGCCCAGGCTGGAGTGCAGTGATGCGATCTCAGCTCAATGCAAGCTCCTCCTTCTGGGTTCACGCCATTCTCCTGCCTCAGCCTCCCGAGTAGCTGGGATTACAGGTGCCTGCCACCATGGCCAGCTAATTTTTGTATTTTTAGTACAGACAGGGTTTCATTATCTTGGCCAGGCTGGTTTTGAACTCCTGACCTCGTGATCCACCCACCTTAACCTCCCAAAGTGCTGGGATTACAGGTGTGAACCACCGCTCCCGGACAAGAAATCCTTTCTTTTAGTCTGAATCATGTTCTATTGTGTATATACCATATTTTCTTTATCCATTCATCTGTTGATGAACAACTGGATTGCTTCCACCTTTTGGCTATAGTGAATAATGCTGGTATGAACATTGCTATACAAATATCTGTTCAAACTCCTGCTTTCAATTCTCTTGTGTATATACCCGAAAGTGGAATTACTGGATCATATGGTAATTCTATGTTTAATTTTTATGGAAGTATCATATTGTTTTCCACAGCAGTTGAACCATTCTGTATTCCCACCTGCAATGCACAAGGGTTCCAATTTCACCTGATTCTTGACAACACTTGTTTTCTGTTTGTTGTTGTTGAAATAACTATCTTTATGGGTATGAAATGATACTTCACTGTGAGGATTTGCATTTCCCTAATGACTGGTGATATTGAGTATCTTTTTATGTACTTATTGGCCATTTGGATGTCTTCTCTGGAGAAATGTCTATTACATTTCTTTGATCTTTTTTTAATTGTGCTGGCTGCTTAAAATTCTTTAGTTTCGAATAATTTTACTTTTTATGTAAATTAAGAATATGTTCTCCATGCCCAATATTTCTTTATGGAGGTCATATTTCCAACATATTAATATTTTCTCTCATTTCTATTCTATGTTTTTTTGTTTATTTTTATAACAAGACTCTTAAAGAAAGTTTTGAAGCTACTTACATTAAAAACTCAAAATAATTCAGGCAAACAGTCTTGTGGATATTTTTCCAGAGAATAGATCATGAACCCTCTATTGAGTTTCACCCTCTGCTACTCTCCATAAAATTATGGGAAAATCATTTAATTTCTTGCATTCCTGTTTTGATCATGATTAAAAATTGAATGTTTTGGGTGAGATTAAATTTGAGACATCATTGAAGTCTACATTTTTATATCAACACTGCTGACAAAAGGAAAAGAAAGAAAAAATACATACATAGTTATAGGAAGAAGGGATACTACTTATTTGCTTATTTAAATTTTCTCTCTAAATGTCCTTATGAGAAGTACCTTTTTACATTTTTGAAGTATAATTTACGTATAGCAAAGTACACTGACATAGAGTGTACTTTGATGAGTTTTGACAAATACATATACATTCTCAATTACATGAAAATACAAATCATTTTCATTTCCCTGAAATTTCCCTCTGTGTCTTCCCAGTCCATTTCCTATTTCAATAGGCAACCGCCTTTCTGATTTCTTTCAACAGGAATTAATATTCTTTTATTTAAAATTTTATTTAAATGGACCTTTGGAGCACATACTCTTACGTATCCAGCTTCTTTTTCTCAGCTTATTTTTTGAGGATCTTGTATGCTATTATTTTAATCAGTGATTCATTCCTGTTTATTGCTGAGTGAGTGCTGTTCCACAATATCAGTATATCATAGTTTGTGTATCTCGTTTCCTGTTAATGGGTATTTTGGGTCCTTTTGTGCACATACAGTTTCTTTTTTTTTCCAGGTGTGTAGAAATGGAGTTCTGGGTCATGGCCTAGGGATGTGTTAACTTAGTAAGAACATTCTCATTTTCTCAGGTGGGTGTATGTAAAAATTTACACTGTCACAATTAGTACATGAGAATTCCTATTAGTCAATGTCCTAGATAATATTGGTGTTGTTAGAGTCTTTCAATGAGTCATTCTAAAAGGTATATAATAACAGTGTAATGTAGTTTTTATTTGTGTTTCTCCGATGACTAAGGATGTTGAGCATCCTTAATATGGCTTAATAAAATGGCTTAATGGCTATTTGTATATATCGGTTTTTTCAAGATGTTTTTGAGGTTTGCCCAAATATTTTATTGGGCGGTTGGGATTTTATAATTGTGTTATAAGGGTTTATATATTCTGGATATAAGATATTTACCAAATATGTAGGCATTCTAAATGATTTTACCCCCAGTCTCTGATTTGCTCATTCATTTTCTTTATGTCGAGGAGAAGTTTTAATTTTAGAGTAGTCCATTTTATTACTTTTTTATAGTTAGTGCTTTTTCGGTCCTGTCTAACAAATCCTTTATTACCTTAAGATCATAAGGTTATTCTTCTGTATTGGCTTCTAGAAAATACATAGTTTTAGATTTTCATTAGAATTAGATTTTCATTAGAATGTAAATATATTTTTGTATGTAGCATAATAATATATAAATAGGTGATTTTTTTATTTGTTTGTTTTCCATATAGAGAACCAGTTGTTCTAGCATAATTTGTGAAAACAACTTTCCTGTCCTCATTGAAATGTTCTCATACCTTGGACAAAAGTTGACTGACTATATACTTTGGGGTCTAATTATGAATGATCAATTCTGTTCGGTTGTTCTATATATATAGCTAGGCCAATAACACATTATCTTAATTACTGTATCTTCAAAAGTAAGGCACCAACTGTGTTTTATTCTCCAAGTATTTTTAAAATAATTTTGTATCTTTTGCATTTTCACATACATTTTACCTTTACCAAAAATATATTTAAAACATGCTAGGGGCTGGGAGCGGTGGCTCACTCCTGTACTCCCAGCACTTTGGGAGGCCGAGACAGGTGGATCACCTGAGGTCAGGAGTTTGAGATCAGCCTGGCCAACATGGTGAAATCCTGCCTGTACGAAAAATACAAAATTAGCCAGGTGTGGTGGTGCACGTCTGTAATCCCAGGTGCTCGGGAGGCTGAGGCATGAGAATGGCTTTAACCCAAAAGACAGAGATTGCAGTGAGCTGAGATCACACCACACCACTCCACTCCAGCCTGGGCAAGAGGGCGAGACTCTGTCTCAAAAACAAAACAAAACAAAAAACTATGATGTTATTTGAATCTTACTGGATCTGTAAACCAAGTTGGACAGAACTAGCACTTTGTATCAGTTTGCTTGGGCTGCCACAGCAAAATCCCATAGATTGAGTCACTTAAATGAGAAATTTATTTTCTCATTGTTCTGGAGGCTAATAGTTCCAGATCAAGGTGCACCAGGATTGTTTTTTGATGAGTGCTGTCTTCCTGACTTGCAGATGGTTGCCTTCTTGCTATGTCCTCCCATGTCCTTTCCAAGGTGTGTGTGTGTGTGTATGTGTGTGTGTGAAAGAGAGAGATAGAAACAGAGAGCGAGAGTTCTCCATCTTGTTATAAAGATACTAATCTTATAGGATCAGGGTCCCACTCTTAGGACCTCATTTAACCTCTATTACTTCCTTAGAGGCCCTATCTCCAAATCTAATTATGCTGGGAATTAGGGCTTTAACATTTAAATTTGGTGGGGGTCAAAAGCATCCAGTCCATAATAAATTTTAACATTGAGTCTTCTTATCTATGAAGATGTTATATCTTTCCATTGATTTTGCACTTCTTTCATTCAACAATTTTGTATAGATTTTAGCGTAGAGATTTTACATATTATCCTGTTACATTTATCATCAGTGTTTTATGTTCTCTGTGCTATTGTAAAAGGCATGGTATGTTAGAGTTCAGTTTCCAAGAACATAATGTTAGTACATAGAAATTTATATTTTGTATTTATTTTGACTCTGTGTACCATGATCTTAATTTATTTAGCAACTATAGAAGTTTTTTAAAATATAGATTTCTTAGGATTTTCTACATACATCATCATGTCTGAATAAAGACAATTTTGCATCTCTTTCTTTCCTCCTCCCTTTTTCTTCTCTTCTTTCCTAAACAATTCAGTTCTATTGAAGAAGATTAACCTATACATCCACTTTCCAGGTTGAAACGGACCCTGTTGCATAGAATGAGGTTTCAGAACTAAATTAGGGTAAGGAGGCATTCTTAGAGATGGGAGCTGATATGGAGAGTCAGGAGAGGTAAGGAAAGTTACTGTACAGGGGTTTGGACTGGTGAGGGCATTCAGAGTCAGAAAAGGGTATAGTGGGCATACACTCAATGGAGTGGCCCAGTGAGAGGGTCAGATGAGAGCTGAATGAGCAGGGCAGCCATGCACAGGAGGGTCCAGCATGAGGTTTCAGAGCCTGGGCAGGAATTACTAGATAAGGTATCCTGAGAGAGGTGGAAGACATGGGAGATTTGTTACTTGCAGGAGGATTGATCCAATAAGTAAATACATTAAGGATCATTGTAACAAGTATTCTTTCTCTCATAGAAGAAAGTTGCAAATAAGGAAGACAATTAGAATCACTTTTGTGCTATTGGATAGCAATTAGAAATACTGGTGTGAACTCATGTTTTAAACATATTTATTCAGATTAGTATAAAAATGTCCTGGAGGGGGCCATGGGGGACTTGCTCACTTTTAACAACCCCTGTAGGGGCAGAAGTCTTAGCTTCATCAGCAGTACAGAACCCAAGAACACCGTGCCAGGATCTGACCTCTACCATTATGAAGAGGAAAAATCTTCCTGACTTCATTATAGAAGTGATTCCTTTGTAAAGATTAATTATTCAACCTTCACTGAACTGAAAACACACTAGGTAGACCCTGTAAGAAGGACGAATGCCACCACCCGTAATGTTTCTATATGCCAATTAGTATTCTCTACTTTTCTTCACAAAAGTAGGTCCAAATAAAGCATTCAACATTTTGGTATGATCTATATTCAGAGCTATCTCAACAACAACAAAAAGAAATATATCTACATATAGTATGTGTGTGTACAAATATTTCTTTATTGTGTTCAATGAAGAGGGTCTGGGGAAAGCAGTATCCCAATAGCAATGAGTACACATATTACAGAGATATTTGTTTCTAAATATCATTTTTGACTAAGAGGAACCAGAGATCTTTTGAGATATAGATGATTTCACAGGTGGTCCACTGTATGTACAAGTTAAACTCAACCCTTCTTGGGTCGAAAAGCAAGTGCTCGAAGAATAAATGGAACCTGTCTAAAGTATTCAGAAGCAGATTAATATGATTCGAACATA
Source organism: Hylobates moloch (assembly GCF_009828535.3). Classification (NCBI taxonomy): domain Eukaryota; kingdom Metazoa; phylum Chordata; class Mammalia; order Primates; family Hylobatidae; genus Hylobates; species Hylobates moloch. Next base: position 22,331,819 of record NW_026652292.1, on the reverse strand, counting down.
AAAATAAATGGGTTACAACCCATTGAAGAAGATAGAAAACCATTATTCTATACAGATATAATTGATTGATTGATTGATTGATTAGAACATTTTATGAAGAGTGGGATATTTACATAGTTTTTTTTTCTCTTTTTTTTTTTTTTTTTTTTTTTTGGTGGCGGGGGGCAGAGTCTCGCTCTGTCTCCCAGGCTGGAGTGCAGTGGCGCGATCTCGGCTTACTGCAAGCTCCGCCTCCCAGGTTCAGGCGATTCTCCTGCCTCAGTTTCCCGAGTAGCTGAGACCACAAGCCCCTGCCCGCCACCACGCCGGCTTTTTTTTTTTTTTTTTGTATTTTTAGTAGAGACGGGGTTTCACCATGTTACAAGATGGTCTCCATCTCCTGACCTCGTGATCCGCCCACCTCGACCTCCCAAAGTGCTGGGATTACAGGCGTGAGCCACCGCGCCCGGCTATTTTACATAATTTTTTTTTCTTTTTAAGCTTCTATAAAAGATGTATTAATTATGAAGGGAAAATGTAAATCTTTCTAGTGGAGGACTTAATTAGTTAACCAAATTGAGTATCACTGTCAGTAAAGGGATAAGTGGAAACGCACCTGTCAACAGGATACAGAAAGAACATAGCACCGTTTCTATGATAATCCTGCTCTAAATGCCTAGCCCAAATATAAACATGAGGAAACATCAAACCTAAATTGAGGTAGATACAACAATACAACTCATCTGTAATTATTGCAGTTGCCTAAATCTTCAAGTTGTGGAAGGACTGATACTCTTCCAGCCTCAAAGATGCCGAAAGTCAAGACAAATAAATGTAGCACATGACTTGAGGTGGTTATTTGTACCACACAAGATATTATTGGAACAATTGGTGAAGTTTAAATGGCATCTGATAATTGGATTATAGTAACAAATTAATATTACATTAGCAATGTTCATAGAGGATTCACGGTCGTGTAAGAATATCCTTTTGTAGGAAATGCCAATTGAATTGCTCAGGAATGATCATTCATCAAGTTGACAGCTTGCTGTCAAATGGTTGAGGAAAAAATAAGTTATTTATACATTAGTTTTACCTTTCTATAAGTCTGTAAGTGTTTCAAAGTTTTTTTTTAAAAAAAGGTATTTTTTTCCATCTCCAATTAGCTCACCTGTGATTGTATTTCCATTTACTAATCCCAATGGTTAGGATCTCTAGTGTTAGGTTACATGGAAAGAGTGAGAATAGATGTTCTCTCTCTGTTTAACTTACAGGGAAATAATTTTTGTCTTTCTACATCATATATGATATTAACTACAGAAATTTTCATAGAATAAATAGACAATCAAGTTTTAAAGTGGCTTATAGTGAAATAATAAGATAAAATACAATCAAATAGTCTTGTAGATTTTTTTTTCTGTAGGGTATATCATAAGACAAATTGAATTCATGCTCTCCCTCTAAATATCAGTATGATTATAGGAAAATCATTTAATTTCTTTGGTTTCCAGTTTGATCAAAACTAAAAACAGAGTAGTTGAGTGAAATTAAATTTGAGACACCATTAGACTCTGTAATTCTAAAATTACAGAATGATAATTCTGATTATCATTCTGATAAAAATAAAAGAAGGAAAAAATACACTCATAAGTACAGGAGGGGGAGATAATACTACTTGACATATTTAAGTCTGTTTAAATCTCTTCAAGAGGAATGTTTTAAATTATGGATGTATAATTTGAATATGACATGGCAACATAAAAATTGTGAATATAGTTTTAGAAGTGTATTTTTAAATTTACATGAATGTAGTTTCATTGTTTCTCATTTTTTGTTTTGTCATTTTTCTTAACAGTATATATATTAAATATTTATAGTATCGTAACTTCTACATCTATATTATTGCATTTAACTCTTGCACAGTATTTTATTATATGCATCCAGCAAATTAGAAACAACAATAACAAACCATTTATTGGGCCTACCAAGAAAGACTCCAATCAAATTTGACTAAAGTCTTGATCACATATGTTTCTTGTTTGTTTTTGTTTTTATTTTTTAAGTTTCTGTACATGGTTCATAGTGGGAAGAGAAACATGAGCCTGGCCTCCTTTAATGTTCTGAATCCCAATCTTTAATTAATTACTATGATCAGTGTCCTGTGGTTTCTTTACAAAATTATGTTTTGTTGCTCCAAGCTTGAGCTTTTTCAGGATTTCCTAGAGATGAACTGATCTTACTGTCGGTTGTCTTATGCTATGGTTTTACTTTGCTTTAATTTTCCATTATTCCAAATAATCTGCATTTAATCTTAACATGTGGGTAGTTTTGAGACACTTTATAGCTTTTGTTCCAATTCTTTCATTTTAACCTAATTGTGGGAGAGAAGGGATGACTGTAAGTTGGCATATGCCTTGTAGAATTACTACAGGGAGGGAAAGGGGAACTGAAAAATGCAGTAGGGTCACAAACGATGGCTCACTTTGAGCTAATCGCCAGGCAAATTACCTTTAAATTAAGTTCAGAGCAAATTTACTGTAACATTGCTAGAAACTGATACAGTATTGTCTTTTGCCTCTTCCCACTGAAGTGTATCCTCACAATTTTCTCATATAATTATTTTTCATTTTATTTGTCTTGATTATGAAATAAACTCAAATTAATACCAAATACATATATTTGCAATGACTAGTATAGGATATGAAATTTGTGTTAGTCCTCCAGAGATTACTCTTTTTAACCCCAAACATATTCTGTTCCACTTATTTTTACTACACATATGTCGACATAATATTAGCACTTTGTTTTTAAAAATAAAATATACGTAGTACTTCTAAACATAAAATAATTAATACTAGTTACTGCTTATTGAGAGCATAGTGTGTGCCAGCTATTGCTAGGCACTTTAAATACTGAATTTCTAATCTACTCAACACTATTGCAAGACGATTGCCATTCCTACTTTAACAAGAGGAAACTGAAGCTTAGGGAAGTGGCCTATAATATCTATCAATTTAGCTGATAAATTACACAGCTAGAATTCAAATCTAGTATTATATAATCAGGAAACTTGGATTATTTCACTATAGTAAAAAAGAAGCATATTAGTAAATATATATAAAACACCACAAAGTAACAACAACTTTATTTTATTTTTGTGGACAGATTTCTGATTGAATACATCTGTCTATCAGCAATACATTTTAAAGGCTGAAGTTGCTTTGGTCTAAAAATACACTGACAACCATTTATAGAGAAAAGAACCCTAGAGTTTCAACTCCAGCATGGATTAGCAGCCAAGATTCCTTGAAAACATGACCTAATCTCCTACATTCTCAGTTTTTATAGTTTTAAATAAAATAATAGCATCTATTTATACAAGCTGTAATTTGAGAATCAAAATTAGGTAATAAATATGCAAATCCTTTAAAATCTATCAAGTTTTATTCAAATACCCAGCATTATTCAAACTTAGGGCACACCTCAATGAAAAAACACAATAGTTTCTATCAAAAAGCATATTTAATTCAATGCAGTTTTAATTATATAAATGAAAAGAAAAATCTAAAGGAAATAGTAAGAAGTGGAAGTCATTGTAAGTTGTAATTGCATGTTGGCCATGTGCCATGTTGGTGGGTTGGTGGTTGGGCTTCTTTCCAAACATATTTCCCCACAGATCTGTTTAATATGCAGGAAGCATGCAAGCCAGAGGAAATGTGTAGAATGTTGAAACACACACACACACACACACACACACACACACACACACACAAAATTGCAAATATTTCCAAATGAAACATTATCATCTTATTTAAACTTAATCTGGAGAGTAAAAAAGAAGAAATCTCACTTTAAGTTGAGCATCTGGGATCATGGATTACTGAAGTGAAATCAGCCAACATGTTAAATTAAACAGTTAAAGGAAAGACACAAATAGTCAGGTGTTCACAAATTTGGAGACAAAATAATGAAAACTGGCAAGTTATTTAAGAGCAGTGATATGAAAGCAAAATAGTATAAAGTCACGCTTTAAAACACAGAAAGTATGACCACACATTTCATTTGTCTTCTGGCCAAAAGCCATATAGCAACCCAAATCTGGCTCATAAAATAAAGAAACTGATAGGAGTATTTGCATTTTAATCAGTTCAATGATTCCAAATGAAAATGTTTACTTCTCATTTTTAATAGTAATTTTGAACTAGACTTTAACATTTACTTTGTATGAAACTTGGCCTTTTCTTTCAAAGCATCATGTTTCAATCAGTCCTATAATTAAAAACTTATGAATTATTGTTGTCACCTGTTTCATTATCATGCAGACTCATCAGCTGTGGTAATATTTTAACCACAATTTCACAATATCAGAACAAATCTATTTTTCTCTTTTTTCGCATGTTTTCAGTTGACCAAAGACATTTTCAGTTGTCTCTTCCCATATACAGAGATCTCAGCATAAAGTACTGCAATGTGAATCAGTTCAATAGTGAAATGTTTGAAGGAGGTGTTGTTGATTGGATATTGATCTAAGATAAATTTATGAATATTGTAGCTATGCATTCAGTTGGATTAAAAAGATAATTCATTGTGAATGTTTCTCTTATGTGCCCAGATATACATTTGTTTACACATATTTGTAGCTAAATAATGTCACAACCAAGTAGTAAATTTCAACAAAGGCTTATTTATTTCTAAAATTGGCTGCCTGATACAACTTGACTAAAACAGATTTATGGAAATGATTTGCCCAAGGAGTAAAATGTTAACAGCCTATTTTATTTAGTAATTTATTTATACTAAACAAAAATAATTCCTATAATTCCTATTTCCTAACAGCCTATTTATTTGTATACAATAATGAAACAAAATAAGGGATCCGATGTCTATTGTTATTAGAAGAATTATTCAACGAAAGACAAGTTAAAACAAATAATTCAAACTAGACAGACCTCCCTATGACATCACCCCAAGCAACTGCTTTTAAGAGATGAGATTTCTAAAATCTCTAAAATAATTGAAAATAAAGGGGGATGCTGAATGAGATAGAACTAATTTAATGAGAGAATAATCTGGATCTTGAAATGGAATATTTTAATAATGAATATATGTTAAAGTTTATACTGGCAGGCCACAGCAAAACAAAAACTAAGACTTCATGATTAAATGTCTTGATTCTAACATATTGCACAAGCTTTGTAAACATTGCTTGAACAAAACTGATATAAATTGTAATAATATAGATGTATCTTACAATATTTAAAAACATTTCTGTTTCTTTTTCTCTTTTGACTTTTATGTGGATATCTTCATTTCTTGACTGACTTTTTTCCTTGATTAAATTCATCTCCTTGACATGTATTTTATTATATCTTCAAGTATATACTTACATACTTTGGAAGTTGAATGCAGTATTCTATATAAAGTATGGCCATCTAAAATTATTTTTACTTATTTAAAATTCATTTTGATTATTAAATAAATGTATTTTAAATATAGACTACAATTTTTTAAAAAGATTTTCATTTGAATAGTTACTATTATTTAATTTCTTGTAATTCCTTTGCCATAGTTTCATTGCTTGCTAAACCCAAATTATAGTCTGGGGAAATATTTGAAATTGTGAATGTCCTGGAAAATTCAGAATCCTGGTCATAGTTTATAATAATGAGCTATTAAAACAAAGATATGGTTTCTATATAACAGAATATTCTGAAATGATAAAATGCTCTAACATAGAATTAAACAGCCTCCATTACAGAAAGTTTGCCCCCAAACACAAATAATTCTCAACATTATTTACAGAAAGTCCTACAGAGGATTTAAGACTTCCAACACTTAAGTGATCCATGGTTAACATTGTACTTATTATTCTACATTTTCAAAATATATTTTGTCTTTTTCCTGTTTATTTTACTTAATCTCACTTGGAATTCTAATAGACAAAAAATTATTTTATTTTCATACTTTGCCTCTTGTTTCTAAAAATTTGAATTCTGGGGGTGGTTGAAAGTTTTAAGCCAAATATAAAACTGCTGTAATGCTTTCTCAAAGGGATTAAAAACAATTAAATTTGGTTCTTGCTTGAGAAAACTGCTATGCATCATTAGTTGCCTCTTTAATCCATTCCATTCATCTTATTTTCTTTAGTGACTATACTAATTTTTAAGTAATTGTTAGATTCAGCAGGGAGGGTTTTATTGGAACATCGTAATACAATCAGTTGCTGCAGAAGCTGAAGTAGTTATTTATTCTTATATTAAACACAGATGCTTACTGGTAACCTCAGGCTTTTATTATTTTTTTCTTTTATAAACTGACTAGAAATAAGCATCGTGAATTCATCTCATTTTCTTTTCCTTTGACAAGACTGAAGGATGCAAGCAAACAGCTTAGCTAAAAAATGAGATTAGGTTGTGGAATTTTAATGGTGTTATCTTTATTGTCATGTGAAAGAGGCTGAGGATCACAAATGAAATTAAGCATGAAATTATATGTAAATATATTGAGTTCTTTTTTTTCAGTCAGCAATTGGTTCTGTTTTACTAAAAATGAAATGGATGTAAGTTGAAAATTACATTATGGGAAATAAGAATGATTCTTTAAATTAGGGACATTAAAGTGGTAGAAAGAAAAAAATCACACCTTTTTTAGTTGATAACAAAAGTAAAATACAAGTAATACAAAAAAAAACCCAGAAAATTTCAAATTAAAAAATTATCTGGAAGGTATCAGTGATAGAAATAATCTAAATTATAGTAAGTAATTAAAAAAACTGATGTTAATAATTCTATTCTGATCTTTGTTTAAAGTTACAGAATATACTAATAGTACTAACAGAAAGCCATTCACTGTCATTCCACCCCACTCCCACATGACCACTACAATACACATAAATATTTTCTATAGACTTTAAGCACATCAAATGAGTTTGCCTAGGCAGGTTGAAAAGAATACCTTCCAATATGTTTTCTTTCTATACTTTTTAAAAGAAAAATATGAAAAAAATCTCAGATTAAATTTCATTTGGTTTAAAAAATTTGAAGTAACTGGGAATATATATAGAAATACTTTTTGTGAACATCTCTAGAAACCAATTGAATGTGTAATAATTGTCACAGAATTATGAAGAATAAATTATGCTCAATTAACTTTATTATATATAGAATGACAGACGTACAAAATGGGCTGATTTTTAATACAGCTATATTAAATAGTTTATTAAATTTTGTAAATATTTTAATGCTATTACTTATAATTCTCTAGTCATTAAGTTTTTGAGAATCATCCAAACAATAACTATTTAATGGTTAGTTTAACTAAAAAAAAATGTTTAATTTTTAGTAGTAGTAAGACTTTTAAGATATTTTTTAGTAAGGCTGGAGCTCATTATAACTGATTTTAATTAAATATTATTAAAGAAGGCTTGCAGAGCTAATCATATAAAATAACATGTAAAAAATGTTTAAAATATTTTTGGAATTTGGAAATTCTACAGAAAATATACAAATTGACACAATCTTCACAGTTACATTTTATTTATTAATATAAATCAAACACAATTATTCTTAAAGCAATTAGAGACTACAATTCATTTTGAATCAGTAAAATTGCATGTTTTTTAAAGTTAAGCTTCCTTCAACATTGTAGCCCACTCTTATTTGCTTTCCTGGCTAAAGAAAAAATGAATTAAGTATAGATTAGAAGCACAAGGAAAAACCTGATGATACATCAAATCAACAACACTTATAAATTAAAAGTGGATTGGGTTTCCATAATGGCTATACTAATTACGAGAGCAGACATAAACACTAATGATTAGTAATGTAGAAAGCTGAGATAGAAGTGGGTTTAATTTTTACCTTAAATTTGCACTATTTTTGTTTTAACTTTCTTCTCAACAATGAGCTATACTGATTGGCTTCTACCCACCTCTGCTAATAACATAAGCAAAACATCCAATAAGGTTTTTCCTAGAAATGATTGTGGTTTCCAAATTGGATATCACTACCTAGCATCAAGCTTCTTATCTTTGAGGTATAGTAAAGATGGCAGCTCGTTGTCTTCATGTTTTTCATGTGCTGTTTGTATTAGAATTCTTCAGTCCCAATAGACGTATGTTAACCTTGCTAGAAGACAATTGTTTATAGATTTCTTACTTTTTTCACTTCTAGAGATTGAAAGCTAATTATATTAATTTACATTTCAGAATAATAAAATAGCTCACTCTCAAGTGATATTTGAGGATAGGTGATAATCTCTCCCTCTCATTTCTGATAAAGTTTGCATACATTCCAGGTAAATAGATAAAGCTACAGGTTCTCTTGAAGGTTTCCTGGGCTCAGTGTCTCTCCTCTGTGATACTGACCCACTATATCATCAGTGAGTTGTGATGCCACATCACCCCCATGAACGAGGGGGCAAGAGAAACTGACACTAGCATGAAACTTATGCTGCCTGCTCTGCTGACAGATTACTTAATGTCTACATCTGTTTGAGCTCATTGTGTCTTTAGTGGCCACATCTATGGAAGTGTGACAAACCAGCCTGGCAGCTGCAACCATGCAACTGCTTGGGAACTGCTTGACGGTCCCATTTGTATAGCTTGTAGTCTTTGTGTTCATTTAATGGTCAGGCTTGTAAGGAAAGAGAAAAGTCACATAAGCCTCTAATGAAACTTTTGCAAAATTAGAAAAGAATAATAAAATGTCAGTAATACTTTAGGAAATCCAGTGGCACAAAAAAAACCTCATTTAATAAATAGAGCATCACTCTCTGGGGAACCAAGAAATAAGTCAGAGAAGACTAAAGAACATTAGAAAAATTAAATCATATCTTTCAAGGGACTGGAAAACATACAGTACATTCTTATAAAAAAGAGTTATTTGAAGCAAGCAAAAATTATATTCCAAAAATAAATAATCAAAGAAAATGTTAAAGGAGGTTCTGGAAAAAATAGGGACTAATTGAGGTCTAATAAATCTGTAATATAAAATGTAAAGAGAGAGCAAGAAGCAAATAAAGATCAGAAAATGCAAAGATAAAATATTAATTTACATAATATTTTTCAAAGACATAATGTTGCACAATAATGTTTCCAAAACGTTAATGGTCAGACTAAAGGTACTTGATGATATATTACCACATAAAAGGAAGAGTGCAATTTCTGTAATTATTATTATGAGATTTTAAAACCACAAGGACAAGATCTTTTACACATTCTCAGAAAAGTCTTTCTCTTTTTTTACCATAATTAAATGAAAATCAGATTTGACTAGACTTTCCAACAGCAATATTGGGTATTAGAAGAAAAGGACAGTTTCTAAAATTTTCTGAGAAAAATATATTTGGATCATAGGATGTATAACTAGTTGAATTATCAGTCAAGACCATTTGAGGAAGGCCATCAAGAAAAATCATGCGCGTGCACACACACACACACACACACACACACACACGAACAGGGAGAAAGAACAACTTGAAAAGTTAGAGAATATGCAGAGAAAATAAAATCTCAAAGGAAGCACCAAGTTTCACAGGCATGTAAGATATTATGTAATGTAATTTTATATACATTATACTCATAAAATAATAATAAATTACCTTTCTAGTTAGCCATTGCTGCCTAACATTGCAAAATTTAATAATTTAGCACAACAACGATAGTTTTATCTTCCATGATTCCTGGGTTTCAGGACCTTGGAAAGGATTTGGCTGGGTGTTTCTTAGAGTTACTTACGAAGTTGCAGTCAAATGGTAGGTGAGGGGCTAGAGTTCTTGAGGGCTGATTGAATGTCTCTCTCTCTCTCTCTTTCTCTCTCGCTCTCTCTCTTTCTCTCTCTCCCCCCCCACCCCCCTTATTTCTCTGTCTCTCTCTCTCTGTGTCTCCTCTCTCTCTCTCTCTGTGTGTGTGTGTCTTGCTCTTTCACTCCTGCTCTGACTCTCACTCTGTCCTTATGTGGTCCAATAGCTTTCCCATGTGGTTTCTGCACAGCCCACTGGGAGCTCCTGAAATTCTGGTAGCAGCCACACAACTGGATAGCGTCCATGGCGACTCAGGGCGTGGTAGTACACGTGTTCAAGTTCCAAAGGCAGAGGCATCTTTCTTCACCTTGCCCCACCCAACCTCAAAAATGATGCAGTATCAGCTTAGCTACTTAGGTTCTGTCCATTACTAACTATTCAAGGGAAGAGGAATTAGATTCCACATCTTGATGGGGATTCAATAGGAGGGGTATAGACTTCTTCCTCTTGATTATGGAATGGCAAGTTACTGAAAGAAGATATAGGGTGGAAGGTATCATTGTAGCCACCCGTGGAAAATATTATGTGCTACATATATAATACAAAACATGAATTCACATAGAAGAAAAATTGTCTTTGGAAATTAAAAATATAGTACGAATCATAAAAATTTCAATAGACGGCTTGGAGAATAGCAGGAAAATGCTCTACGAAGTAAAGCAAGAAAACAAAGAGATGGAAAGTAGGAGCCAGGGACAGTGAAATTGAAGGGAAAAGCCAGGAGGACGAATATCTAATAAATAGGAATTCCAAAGTGACTGAACAAGAAAAATGGAACAGAGGGACGATGAAAAATTTATAGACTGTCGCAGAAGAGAATGGCATGCGACTGCAGACTGAAAGGGCCTGGTGAGCGTTCTGCAATTTTGATAAATACATACACACACCGAGGAACAATACCAGAACGTTTCAGGCATATGGACAAACAAAAGCTTCTACAAGCTTCTGAAAGAAATCCGTGGCTCTTATACAAAGATCAGAGATCAGAATGACTACAGATTTCTTGATAGCAATATTAAGAAGGAGAAGTTAATGAAATGGTCAGTTCAATATTCTCAAAAAAATAATATTCAGTCTTGTCTGCCTTGCCCAACAAGAGAGTCCATGTACATCCAGCATTTTGTTGTCACATTAAAATCAAAGAATAAACACAAAAACGAGGACAACATGGGAGATTGGAGAGGCCAAAGATGCTGGTGAAGAAATATTACAGGATGGCAGCTCTAAACAAAGTTTGAATCACGAAAAGTCCCTTTTGGAACCTGTCAGAAGGCTCTGGGAGATTTATCTTATCTCCAACAAGATGAAACCCATTTATCCTCAGGAGATTGATGAGGAAATTTAAAAAGTTATGGAAGAATTTGTGATTCAGTTAAAAAAATAAAAGGGAGGACAGAAAAATAAGAATTTAGACAATTAGTAGCTATGAGGAAAGAAGGAAATAATAGTGGTGACAAAAATATTGAATTTAAAGGAAAATTAATCATTGAGGGGTGGAGAAATAGAACTAATATCAGTTCTATGTATTATAGAGTCAACCTATTATTGCCTGTATTAACAAGGAAATCTGCATTGACAAAGTTAGAAATTAATAAATGGAAAATGATGCACCAATCAAACATTAACAGAAAAAGAAGATTAACAATATGATAATAGACAAAAAATTACTAACAACATACTGTAGTGAGCTATTTCTATCAGATTACAGGAAAAATTCACAAGAAAATTTTAAATTATACAAAGGTATTTAATGAAAAACATTTATTATATTGATTATAATTATTATATTGATATTAATATGCATATATAATGACCTTTCTTCAATTTACTAGAATACATAACAGTTTTGCACACTAGAAGTGACTATTCTCATAAAAAGAATACGTTAAGAGAAATCTCATTCACAATAGCACAATATCTCTAGAAAGCTAACAGAGTCCCACAAATTCATATGGCAAAAGTCAGCTACATATCCAAACAAAAATGTAAAATTATAGAGAAAGACATTAAGATGTCCTAAATAAATGGAGATATATGTATATTTGAGACCAAGAAGCGCTTATATGTTTCATGTAAATTCATTGCAATCACAATCAAATATTTTGCAAGTATACTTTGTTCTTGTTTATTGTTTTGCTTTGTTTTTAATAGAAGATAACATACTGATGTTAAAAATCCATGTAGAAAATCCATGTCAAAAATGGAAAATAAATAAATAAAAATCCATGTCATAAAGACCAAGAACCCTAAGATGATTTTTCTAAAAGACGGATAAGGAAGTATGTTTATTTGGATAGATATCAGTAATAGTTGTAAAGCTTAAGAAACTAAGAGTATGTTATTAGTGTAATACTGGTGCCAATAGGTAAATGGAACAGATAGAAGGTTCTAAAGCAGATGATGGGCATACCAGACATATTTACATTACAAAATTAGAATTAAAAATCAATGACTAAATGAATATCTCTAGTAAATTCTTATTTAAAAATAGATCTGTGGCTCACACCACACACATGTTCACACAAATACAAATCTGCATGGTGAAAGGGAATGAAATTTCAAAAGAAAAGCTTTAGAGATATAAAAGTGAAGAGACTGTGAGACCATATTGATGACACTGGCTTAGAAAAATAATTTTTGAGTAAGATACAAAGACGAGTAACCATAAAATGAATGCTTGATAAATTTGACTATATTAAAATTAAACATTTCTCTAATACAAAATGAACGGTTACCAATGTTAAAAGAAATATCTCAAACTTGAAGAAGATATTTGTAGTAATATATTACCCAATTGTTAAATCAGAATATATAAAGTATCTGTTAAAAATTGAAAAGAATATGTCAGAGCAAGTGAAACAAGAGGGAATAATAAAATATAAACGTACTAAAGAGGAATGCTGAATAGTCTATAAAAATGTAAGTGAGGGAGTGAGTCTCATTCAATGGAATAGCAAATGCAAAAGGCTGAGGTAGAAATAAATGTAGCACATTTAAGAAACAGAAAGGCCAGTTTAGGCTTACATGGCTAAAGAAGGGAAAAAGATGAGGCCAAAGTGGCAGGCAGGAGCTTACATCATATGGATGTTGTAAATTGGGCTAAGGGGTTTAGATTGTATTGTAATGTGATGGGAAGCCATTGGTGGGTTTTGAGCAGAGGAGTGCCATGCATAGTTTTGCATTTAAAAATCATCATTCTCACTGCTGGGTAGAGAGTAGCCATAGAATGGTGGAAAAAGAAGCTTAGGGACTAAATGAGAGCTGAGGTGATGACTTAGGACGATTTGTGTTGGAATGGGAACAGCAGAGGCAGTGAGAAGGAATTGGAGATACATTAGAAGTCAGAAGGGATTCTCTTGTGGAATAAATGAGTAAAGTTGGCGAAAAACTCAATGACTCCTAGGTTTTTGTTTTGAAAAATTGGCTTGATTATCATGCGGGTTAGTAAAATGAGAAGGACTGATTTGTGGGGATGATGGAAATGATGCATTCTGTTAAGGACAAGTATTCTTACCCAAATTGTAAAAATATAAAATATGAATGAAAAAAATGCACGCCAGCCTCTGGATGGAGGTTGTATAAAGATCTAAGAAAGTGAGAAAAAGATAGAGAAGATTTCAATTGAATGAATTACAGTTCATTTTAATTTTAGTTCTTAAAGTAAAAAAGATAGATATAAATTTGGAAAAATATTGACATTTATAGAATCCTAGTATTTCCTTGTTTTGTTTTCTTATTCTGTGTAGTTTTCTTTACATTCCATTTTGGTGGAATACATCTTTTTTTTTTTTTTTTTTTTTTTTTTAGATTTATAGCCAGATGTATAAGCCTGGATGTTGATGGTGGGTGAAGGTGGTGGGGTCAAATGGAAAGTGGAAAGACATGAAAGATGGTAACTTTGTATTGAAGAAGAATTATACTGAAAAATATGCATGTCAAAACTGTACAGTTCAATGTATTTTCACAAACTGGTTGAAATTTAGAATACTTCAAACATTTGCCCCCTTTTCTTCTATGTATTATTTTCATGTACTTTATTTCTATATCCAAAGACATGACTATTATTGTTTTGTATATCCAGCAATTATTTATATTTACCACATAGTTGCTGTTCTGGTATTCTTCATTCCCTTCAGTGATTTTATCTGGGATCATTTTCCTTAGGCCTGAAAATATCAGTTTAATATTTCTTTTACTGAATGCCTGTTGGGATAAATTCCCTGGATTTTGTCCAAAAATATACTTAGTTCACCTTTCTTTGAAACCTATTTTGATACAATATAGAATGTTATACTGCTAGTTATTTTTTTAATCAATGCTTTAAGATGTCATTCCATGTTGGGTGTGATAGCTCACGCCTGTAATCTCAGCACTTTGGGAGGCTGAGGCGAGTAGCTCACCTGAGGTCAGGAGTTTGAGACCAGCCAACATGGTGAAACCTAGTCTCTACTAAAAACACAAAAATTAGTGGGGTGTTGTGGCAGGCGCCTATAATCCAGCTACTCGGGAGGCTGAGGCAGGAGAATCGCTTGAACCCAGGAGGTGGAGGTTGCAGTGAGCCAAGATTGAGCCATTGCACTTCAGCCTGGGAGACAAGATCGAGACTTCGTCTCAAAAAAAAAAAAAAAGTCATTCCATTGTGTATTGGCTTCTGTTATTTTTACTGAAACATCAACTATTACCCAGGTTTGCTGCTTTGACTTTAACGTGTCTTTCTCCTAGGTACTTTCATAGTTTTCTCTATGTCCTGAGTATTTAAAATTTTGAATATAACTGGGTTAGGTGTGATTTTCTTCTCATTTATCCTTTTGGGAGTTCTTCCATTTTATTGAATGTGTAGGCTGTAATCTTTCACCAGTTTTTAAAAATTTCTTACCTATTTCCTCTTGGAATACAACTTCTACTTCTTTCTTACCCTTTCTCCTTCTGGAAGTCTGATTTCATGTCTTGCAACTTTTGATTGTGCTTCACAAGCATTCAATGACCTTATGTAATTTTCATTTTCATATTTTTATTTTCTGCATCTTTCAGTTTGTGCGTACTCTATATATATATGACTTCACTTGGGAATTTTTGTTTTGGCTTCTGAAAGATTAAACTTATGTTTTTCTGTATTCAATTTGCTATAAAACCTCTCTGTTGCCAGGCGCGGTGGCTCACGCTTGTAATCCCAGCACTTTGGGAGGCCGAGGTGGGCGGATCACGAGGTCAGGAGATCGAGACCACAGTGAAACCCCGTCTCTACTAAAAATACAAAAAATTAGCCGGGCGTGGTGGCGGGCGCCTGTAGTCCCAGCTACTCGGAGAGGCTGAGGCAGGAGAATGGCGTGAACCCGGGAGGCGGAGCTTGCAGTGAGCCGAGATTGCGCCACTGCACTCCAGCCTGGGCAACAGAGCGAGACTCCGTCCAAAAAAAAAAAAAAACCTCTCTGTTGATTTATGAATGTCAGATATTGTATTTTCAGTTTCAGAATGCTCTTTTGATTCATTTTATCTCAATTATTACCTATTTTCCATCTGTTTTACATTTTTAAATATATTAAATATAGCTATTTTCAGCCTTGTTTGCTAAATCTGTTATTCAAATATGGTTTCTCTCTATCTCTACTTTTATTCTTGCATATTAATCCCCTAATTGTGCTTTTTTGCATGTATAGTAAAATTTATTTTTAACCAAACAATATGTATAAAGAACACAAAGACTCCAGAGTGAGTTATTTTTTACTGGAAAGTTTTCTTTTTATCAGATTATTTATTTGCTTATCATTCTGATTATTAATTTTATATGTCAAGTTGGCTAAGATGTGGTACACAGTTGAGCAAACTAACTGGTCTTATTGTGGCTATGAAGGTATTTTTTACATCTGCTTAACATTTATAATCAGTAAACAAATAGAGCAGATTACTCTCCATAATACCATTGGGCCCCATCAAATCAGTTGAAGGCCTTAAGAGCAAGGATTGAGGTTTCCTAAAAAAAAAAAAAAGAAGAGGACTGGGAATTCTATCTCAAGACTATAACAACACAGTAGCTCTGCTGAGGTTCCCTTGGCTGGGCTCGGTGTCTCAAGCCTGTAATCCCAGCACTTTGGGAGGCCAAGGCAAGTATATCCCCCAAGGTCAGGAGTTTAAGACCAGCCTGACAACATGGTGAAACGTCTCTATTTTTAGTAGAGACGGCTCTACTAAAATTGCGTGGGGCGTGGTGGCAGGTGCCTGTAATCCCAGCTACTCAGGAGGTTGAGGCAGGAGAATCGCTTGAACCTGGGAGGCGAAGGTTGCAGTGAGCCGAAATCACACCACTGCACTCCAGCCTAAGTGACAGAGCAAGACTCAGTCTCAAAAAAAAGAAAAAAGAAAAGAAACCCTGCTGAGGTTCCCATCTGGTGGCCTAGTCTGTGGATTTCTGATTCAAGATTGGAATACCAACGCTTACATGAATTTTGAATCCGCTGCCCTTCCCTGTAGATTTTGGACTTGCCAACCCCGACAATTGCATGACCCAATTTCTTAACATTTCTTTGCTTTACGCTTCTTCAACAATTGACAGAAGTCACCAGGAGGAATTTGTCTGTGTGTTTTGCCACTTACGCTTGACAGGAAGAGCAATGTATCTTCTGCTTCCTCTTCTCCTGAGCGATGGCCATTTGTCAAGGGACCAAGTGTGTATGTTTAGTTTCTAGAGGCACTGAGAATTGTTGAATGCCCTTAGGTTAAAAAATAAGTCTCTGTAAATCCTCAAGTTCAATTCCATAATCTCCGGAGGACTTCCAACTTTCACCTCTTCACTTAAAAAAAAAAAATTGAATCTAAGAACCACAAGTCTGGAAATGTGGATAATTATGTTACAGCTTTCAGAAGCTTTCAGCCTTGCCCTTTAGCCTCCTACATACTCTATTCAACAAAAGTCTTTTGGGAAAGACTGGCAATGTGCTTGAAGACCTTCAGTTTACCAATATTTTTACTCCAGTACCATAAAAACTCTATTTTTTTTTCTCCTAGAAGTGCCCTTTCCTTGGCCAGTTACAGATACTCACCTTCAAGCCCCCGGCCAAGAATTGGCAAATTCCCTCAGGAAAAAGCAGCTGCCAGTCATCAGCTCACATCTGTACAATTCTCTTCTCTCAGGTTTCAGTTTATTCAGTTCTTGTTTATATAGCAATTTGGCCCTGGCAATATGATTTTCTGTGATTTATTTAGCTGTTCTACATGATGTCAGTGGGACTGTTGGCCTGCTGTTGCTTACCTACCTCATCCTACACTTAAGATAAATTACAGATGTTTACAATGATCTAACTTACTGTTTCAAAGGCAAATTTGGATTAGCATTTATATTATTAGCAGTTCACTAAAAATTTTAAATCGTCCTCTGGTAATCCATGTATATATCATAGTCCACTGATCCAATTTCATAGTTAACTGGAAGTCTTATATATCTTACAGCCCAATCTTTTTCAGTTTGAAGGCTAAAATTTTCTTTGTGCAGATTGATACTTTTAACACAGAGTAATTGTTGACCCCATGTTTCATTATGAACTTCTGGCTCTCTTTCCCTTCATTCAAAATATTCAGGCTTTCCAAAATCATTGCTCATCTTTTTTATTTTATTTGTTTGACATTTGACTCTGATGTCCATTTCCTTTTATAAATAAATAAAATAGATAAAAGGAAAATGTACTATGTGCTGTGAAAAGTTTGGAGTCCACTAGAGTAGAAAACTTGGTTCTTATTTTTAAAATAAATATACTTTTAGTTTCAGAAAAATTATGAAAATAATAGTTCAAAATTGTTACAGGTGTTATAAGAGTTTATATGTGTATATATTTGTGCACACAATTTATATATGTATACACACATACATATATATACATATATACATAAACAATTTAAATATTTAATTTTGTATATTATTATCTATACATATACACACACACAAAAAGTATAATTGGATAAATAGAATCTTTATAGAT
Source organism: Hylobates moloch (assembly GCF_009828535.3). NCBI lineage: Eukaryota > Metazoa > Chordata > Mammalia > Primates > Hylobatidae > Hylobates > Hylobates moloch. The sequence goes on along the minus strand of NW_026652292.1, from coordinate 22,314,069 downwards.
GAGTATGAATTTTTAGGGTGGATAAATCAATGTCATGAGGGAGGACGCAAATCACAGAGGCATGACATTGATATATTTGGGGATAGGTATATTCATTTGATGAAGATATGAGTATCTCTCAGTCAATCGAGCAATCCCTTTTCCTTGTGAGAGCGTTGATCTTGATTTCTCAATTCCTTTTTGTTGGGGAAAACACAGAAAGTTAACCTAGAACAAGAATTTTATTTTTATTTTAATTTAAGGGTGTTTGGCTATATTACAGAGAATCTTTGTACTCCCTGATACTGCATTAGCATTGTTCGTGTATTTTGTACACACACACACACACACACACACACAATTTTTTTCAAGGATACCATTCATAGCCTTTTTAAAAAATACTCATTTTAGTTCGTGTCTCAAAAATCAAATAAATGTAAAGATCCAACCTCGTTTATCTCTTTCCTCTCTTTGACCATAGTCCCTCGAGACTGTAGTCTGCTGTCTAGACCTTCTCCTTCAAGGCATCCAGTCATGTGTTTGTCACCCTAAAATAAAAGCACCTTTAGAAGGCTTAGAGGCACAGACCTTCAAATATTGTCTCTGTAGCAAAGTCTCCAAACCTTTTAAAGTCCAAAAATACCACCCTTCGAATTCCTATCACTTCTTTAGTTTCGTTCAATCAGTTACAGAAATATTTCCTTTTTTAATTTTTTTAGTTTTTTTGAAGACAGAGTTCTACTCTGTCTCCCAGAATGTCATGGCAGGATCATACCTCACTGTAACTTGCATGCATGGGCTCGAGCAATCCTGCCTATGAGTCCCAATCGAGTCCCAAGTAGTTGGGACTACAGGCATGCCACCATGCCCGGCTAATTAAAAGAAACAAAAATGTCAAGAGGAGTCTGTGTTGCCTAGACTGGTCTTGATCTCCTGGCCTCAAAAGATCCTCCTGCCTTGGCTTCCCAAAGCACTGAGATTATAGGTGTGTGAGCCACATGCCAGGCCTGAAAGACTCCTTTAGTGAATACTTGCACCGAACCCTCACTTGGTTTTAAAATTTTCTGTCATTGTGCCTTTCTTGGTGAAAGGGAGGAAAGAATGATTCTCAGCTATTTGTATAGCTCATAGCAAAGAAGTTATGTTTTCCTACTAGTGTTTCTGTGATCTTTTAAATGAATCTCTTGCTTTTAAATGTTGTGAATTTACTGAACAACTTCTTAGACACCTATGTATATATATCTCTGTACTGTAAATTCAAGATGCTTAAGAAGACTTCTCCAAGTTGTGGGGAAAAAATAAGGTGTAAAAACGTTCCATGTCATTTTCAGACCACAAGGAGATAATTTTCATAATTCAGTGATCTTCAAAAATCTAAGAAGATTCCTGGCTTCTAAAAGAATATGAACCTTCTCTAAGTCATTTTCTCAATAAGTCTCTTTACAAGTGATAAGCTAATACCTGAGAAATAATGTGTCTATTTTATGTTTTATATACCACTTAAGAACTTACAAGGAGGGTTCCTTAAGTTATGTACTTAAATTGTTGACCTTTGAAGCAGTTAATGCCTGTAAATATATTTTTTACATTTCTGTCCTCGGAAGCAGATAATGCCTGTGAAAGTGTGTTTCTGAAATAAATAAATGCCTTTAGTATAATCTTAATATCTTTCCAATGCTAGCAAATAAATATATCCTAGTTGAGATGCTTCAAGATGTGACATAGCAACATTTTTAGCAGGACCTGCCTTCTAGAATTATATAGCATTCTCATGAAGAAGTCTGATCTCTTGTAGGTTCTTGAGTAATTCAAGTTGACTTCAAAGAGAGCTCCTACATCTCTAGGACCATCCCAGATTGGACACTTTAGTCAGAAGTGGCCACAAGCACAAGGCCAACTTTCAATAGGCTGCAGACTTGGAAGACTAAATGGGAAAGAGGAATCCCTAGTTATTTAATCCAGATCCTATTGACGTTTTTCCTCTTGGAGGAAATCTCTGGGGAACCCTGTCAAATGTGAAGAATGAACCACTTAACTTTTTTGCCAAGAACTAATTTATGCAGCTATATGTGCCCACCCATCATTTAAATCTTCAGAACTTGCCTCTGGTCCCAGAAAGAAATTATTCAGAAAAGTACTTATCAATCTAAATAATATATATGGGCAAATTATTATAGTTGTTTTTATAATCTATTTCATTGTTAAGCTTTATTTGCCCTCTCCATTTCCATGTTGTTGTTGTTGTTGTTGTTGTTGTTGAGACAGTCTTGCCCTGTCTCCAGACTGGAGTGCAGTGGCGTGATCTTGGCTCACTGCAACCTCCGCCTCCCTAGTTCAAGAGATTCTCCTGCCTCAGCCTCCCAAGTAGCTGGGACTACAGACATGCACCACCATGCCCAGCTAATTTTTGTATTTTTAGTAGAGACGGTTGCCCAGGATGGTCTCGATCTCTTGACGTCGTGATCCCCCTTCCTCAGCCTCCCAAAGTGCTGGGATTACAGGCGTGAGCCCCAGACCTTCCATTTTTGAAGGAAGAATTGTTTTATCGAGATTCATGAAATTGGTCTTGTTTTTATGTACATTAGTATTAAAACAGTGCTCTGGAGGGAGCAAACTGCACTTGGAGGACTATATTGCCATTACTCTATAATCTTCCCATACTCCATCTAATTCAAGGTTTTCTCCCATTCTCCTCATTTTTCTTCAGCCCCAACAACATGAGTAACTATTTATTTATTTCTGACCAGATTGTGTTTGCTGTCTTTGACATGCTTTCAGCTGCTTTCTGATACCAGACAATTTTTCACCCACGTTTTTGTTGTTGTTGTTGTTGTTGGGTGCAAATTTAAAGTTATTTGATTCATTGTTTTATTTTCCACTTAATATTATGTTTATCAACTGGAGCAATTAGAGCAGAATACTAATGATGCCACCAGGAGATGATGGCATATTTGCCACATTCTACATTTTTTTCAACAAATATAAAATACTTTGGCTGTTTGAAAGAAAATCAGGCATAAATTATCACTGTAAATTGAAAAATCTATTCAACAATTTTGTTATTTTCAGGTTTATGTACGTAAAAACTTAGCATAAATTGTTTGACTCAGATACTGAATGTTATAATCGTTGTGATTCATTCATCAAAATTTATCTTTCTAAAAACTAATCTATCTATTACAAACATAATTCTAATATAGTGCTACAAAGATAATTCTAATTATCTCTACTTTTCCAGTTTTTGGAATGAAACCAAATACCAACAATTACCAATATCTAAAATGGTATCAATATTCCGAATAAGAAATAATCTCACAATAATATAAGCAATATAAGTGCCTATTGATAGATACGGTTTTTTCACTATTTAAATTTTTTCTTTATTTTTCTTCTAGCCAATGGTGAAAATAAAAGGAAAATATTTTATCTGTTATCCTTTTGCTAACAGATTACTTAAATTTCCTGTACTTTGGAGATTGATTTTTTTGGTGATATTTCTTCATTTAATGTAACTTAAAAATGAATCGATATTAAGAGTTAAAAGGTTTTCTATGGTGTGAATATTTGTGGCCTTAACACCAAGATTTATATGTTGAAATCCTAACTCCTAAGGTGATGGTTTTAGGAGGTGGGGCCTTTGTGAGGCGCTTAGGTGTGAAGGTGGGGATCTCATGAATAGTATTCGTGCTCCAGCAAGAGATCCTCAGTGAAGACCTTTTGCCCTTCTACCATGTGAAGACACAGCCAGAAGGTATCATCTATGAACCAGAAAGTAGGCCATTACTGTCAGGCCTCTGAGCCGAAGCTAAGCCATCATATCCCCTGTGACCTGCATGTACACATCCAGATGGCCAGTTCCTGCCTTTACTGATGAGATTCCACCACAAAAGAAGTGAAAATGGCCTGTTCCTGCCTTAATTGATGACATTATCTTGTGAAATTCCTTCTCCTGGCTCATCCTGTTTCATAAGGTCCCCTACTGAGCACCTTGTGACCCCCACACCTGCCCGCCAGAGAACAACCACCCTTTGACTGTAATTTTCCTTTACCTACCCAAATCTTATAAAACAGCCCCACCCCTATCTCCCTTCGCTGACTCTCTTTTCGGACTCAGCCTGCCTGCACCCAGGTAAAATAAACAGCCTTGTTGCTCACACAAAGCCTGTTTGGTAGTCTCTTCACACGGACGTGCATGAAACTTACCAGACACCGAATCTGCTGGCACCTTGATCTTGGACTTCCCAGTCTCCAGAACAGTGAGAAGTATATTTCTGTTGTTTATAAGCCACCCAGTCTGTGGCCCAATCATGCATAGCTTCACCTTCTGAGAAATGCCTCATTAGGCAATTTTGTCATTGTGCAAACATTGTAGAATGTACTCACACAATCTTAGATGGTATGGCCTTCTACATACCTACGCTATATGGTAGAGCCTATTGCTCCTAGGTTACGAACCTGTACAGCATGTCATTTTACTGAGTACTGTGGGCAATTATAACACAATGATAAGTCTTTGTATATCTAAACATAGAAAATGTACAGTAAAAATACAGTATTATAAACTTATGGGACTGCTGTTGTCTATTCAATCTGTCATTGAAATGTTTTCATGTGGCACATGATTGTAGTTTGCTATAGCAGACTGAACAGATAAAAACTAAAATGTTTTACCAACATTGTCCATATACTTAAGTGTAAGCTTATTTCATTTCCACTGAATAAACAATTGATTAGATATTCTTTTCCTCCTCTTTAAAAATAATTTTTAAAAAATGGTCTTAAACTAGATAGGCTGCAAGACCGCTTTAGCTTACAAACTTCATTTTATACAAAGATGTTTTACAAGAAATGTTATAAAATTAGCAGAAATCTGACACATTTCAAGTGACCAGGCATTCATTAAAAATTTTGTTTAAATTTTTCTTTAAATTCAATCTATCATTTGGTTTTAAATATTAAAATTACTCAATATAAACAAATGTAATAATGTATTATAATTAAACATGTCTGAATAAAAAAGTTAAATAATGGGAAAATGACTTTTAAATGTGCAGTGCAGTACCAGTTGTTCTATTTTCATTAGTTGTCATGTATCTTTCCATGTCCTTTATCTGGTTGTGAATTTACAAGGAACACAGCAGGTTGTGAATTTTTAATAGGCTTTTCTCAAGGAAAGAAAAGGTCAGTATTAACATAAAATTCTTTTTAAAAATGTGTGACACAAATGTTTCACACTGAAGAACAGGTGTTACTGAGGAACTAAAACCACAATAATCTAATTTTTTTATGTTTAAAGAAAACTTAATGTCTCACATAATAAAATAATAAAACACAAATCAATATATAAGTCATATCTTTCAAAGTAGATGCTTTAAGTTTTTTGGCGTGTGACCCATTGATCCCAACTTCTCAGCAATGTAAACTCTTTTGTTCAATAAAATGTTTGTTTTTAAATCCAAGTATTGTTATCTGATATCCAAATAAAAAAGGAAGAGTTGTGAGAAAGCTGCAGTTATAAAGACTAACCCTTGTCTGATCATTACTCAGTGAATGAATTGGAATAGGAAATAAAATTGTGCCACAGACACACAAAGAATGAGGGAAGGTAGTAATACCAGAACAACTGTTGAAAAAGTATGCAGAGTAAGAGATAATTAAAAAAAAAAGAGATATTTAAAAAGAAGATGGGAAGCTTAGGAAGGGGACTATAACTCAAGAACTTTGTCTTTTGGTCTGTTTCTGTAACTGTTAGGAAATCATCCATATCAATAGACCTGTTATTACTTAGTTCTTGTATCCCATCAGTTTCATCTAGAAGAGGAGCTATTCCCCAAGTCTCAGGAGATCTGGAAGTTCACCTTTCTGCCTCCTTTATTTACTCCGAAAAGTAAAGCTTGGCCACAGGAAGAACAGATCTTGACTGAAAAACATAAGAAGTGTAAGGTTTTTTTTAGTTGTATCACCCTACCAATAAACATTTTTACATGCCAGGATCACAGTTTTATTATGTGCAATGAGATTATCCACATAATCTCATTATTACAGTGAATATCTCTTATAGTTTCTTTACTTGTCCATGTATCTAGTATGTTTTCAAAGACCATCTTTCATTAAACATAGGCTAATGTCATGCCCTCAAATACTGTCCTTTTTGCCCTTTATTCTAGGGCTAGTGATCATTTGTTTCCCTCTGTGACTTTTTAAATGCACATTATCATTAGTACAAGCTCTAGTGGTTCAAGTAAATCGTATAGTAATTCTGTCGTCTTAGGATCAAGCTGTATAAATTCTTAGTTGTAATTTGCTTCTCTTAATTATATTCCCGTTGGTGAAGGTAGAAATCCTTTCATTTTCTGATTCTCAAAACCACAGTCTACTTGCAAACTCCATCTCTTTGGTTCCCTACTACCATGTTCAATTTTCTAATCCCACAGAAACTCCCACAGTATGTGGTCCAATTATAAGATTTAATTTTCACTCTCTGTAGGATAAGTGAAGATAATAAATCCTGCTGTGATTTATATTCCAAAACTGAGCTTTCTAAAAATTAAAATCTCACCATCTTAGCAGCTTTTTTGCATGTCTAACTGATTAGAATAGGAGAAAGGGTTTTAATGACACCTATCCTGCCTTAGATCCTTCTTCATTCCAAATCTATATTCTATATTTATGCAGTGTTCTTTCTAAAATGCAAAATTAATAACATATAAAAATTTCCCAGGTTCAAACCTCTACTCATTCTTTGATAATTTGGGTATTGTAAGCTTAAGAGATCCTCATTCATTCCTGAGGGCTTTTATAGGGGCTGTCTTGTGAATTTCCATTTCACAAAATGTTTGAATCTTCCACAGAAACTGACTGGAATTGTTGATTTGGATTAAGAAGTACACGATTCTTATGAGAATAAGCAAATATTTCTCAATTAAAATTATTGAATGCATAGAGAATAAATATAACTGTCTACTATGAACCATAACATTATCTCATCAAATTATTGATAATATCAGTAATTTTTCTTGAATTATTTTGATTCTCAGATAGAACAAGAGATATGCAGTGCTTAAATCTGTAACTTGGAAAATTGCCACTGTGTTGCACATGCATATAATTGGAAAGTTTCCCAGCAACTATGTACATTTTCAGTTCCTGTAAAGCATCAGTCTTCTGACTTTTTTTAAGAGTGGTTTCCTGGATAAAAGTCACATGTTACTTCGGAAAGCTTTTTAGTTAAAAGGAGTTATTTCCTGAGTTTCTCAACCTTACTTTATTGTTTATGAATAGCTAAAAATGTAGTAAGAAACTATTTGTTACCTGACTTCTTTATCTTTTTCACCAAAGTATATGTCCATTTGGGGTTTTCTTAATCTATTATGTCTGTATTAATAAGTAGTTTATCCAGAAATGTAGTTTTATCCAGAGTTGATGGCTAGGTGCTAATTACTACTTCCATTAACCAAAAAGTAGACTGCTTTTATAGACCCAGTGATAACAAGTAATAGCATACATTAAAGATAAATACAGATAAAATTTTATTTATTTTAAATATTTTTGGTGTCTACATAAAAATGTTTTCAGGGGCAAGTTTATTGAAATAAGTTCTCATAAGTAAAAAAGAACCTTTCAATTAAATAAACAAAAGTCTTCTTAAATAGGACGTAATTAGTTTAAAATTCTACACTTAATTAGATGAAAATGAGTGTTGGTGTAAGTAGTCTAAAGAGCAAAAACGAAACTTATTTAGATAAATATGTAACTCTATGTATTTTTTCATATAATTGAAGATTATTGTCTCGAATTCTTAATTCTGTAGGCTGTAGATCAGTGTGCCTATTCTGATTTATGTCTAGATTTTATGTAAATATTAAAACATAAAACATGTCTATAATGATGTCTGTTATAATAAATGTTTTGTAGAAATTAAGATCTACAGTTTTAAAAATATTTCTTATCAAACATGTAACAACATAAAAATTTGTTGAAGCATAATCTCATTGCACATAATAAAACTGTGATTCTAGCATGTAAAAATGTTTATTGGTAGGGTGGTAACACTAAAAAAAAACCTTACACTTCTTATGTTTTTCAAAGCCAACATCTGTTCTTCCCGTGGCCACGCTTTACTTTTCAGAGTAAGAATTCTATATGGGGCAGGAGGTATAACCATCTGGCAACTGCCTGTCCATTTCCAGAATTCTCAAGATCATTGGGGCCCATTATTTCCTGCCCAAACATTCCAGAGCTTGCTTCTAGGTCTTAGAAGAGGCTCTTCTTTAAGTTAATTGCCCAAAGGTTAGACTCAGTCACTAGTACAGTAGTACATGTACTCCTAAGCCTGTTGGCTAGCCTTAAGGGCATCTGTTGAAAAATAACCTAGATGGAATTTGTTCATGACACATGAACTCCTCGACTGGCATTTGCACTAGGATCGTGTGTACATTGGGCTGAGATGTCCACATGAAGGCATGCAAAGCTCTTTGATGTGATGAAGTGATTCTCAAAGCTTTAGTGTGGTTATGTTACAGGCTCAGGAAAAGGAGCAAGACACAGGCCTTGTATTGCCTTGTTCCTGCACAGAATTTCTCCTTGTAGGTTTTTAAAAAGGTAGATTTGACAAGGTAGGAGGCTAGAACATATTTTATTTTATATTTCATTAATTTTATTTATAACTTTAAAATATATAGACATGTGTTATGTAGATATCTATCTGCTCTGAGTACTACAAATATTTGTGGGGTAATCACTGTCTATTGTATAAACCAAAAAATAATGTATGTTGTTTTTAAAGTAAGAGCTTTGTCTCCTACAGCTTTGCTTGTCTTACAGTTCTTAAGACATTACTAATTCATCAACAAAAATATAACTAATAACAAGTTTATAGCAGATGTGTTTTTTTGCACAATTTAAGAATAAAATAATCTTTCATTCACAGAAAGAGATGAAAGAGCAGTGTTTACACCCACCTATCAAGATTGATATATCTGGGACAGAATTTATTTGCCCATGAAAATGAATATTTACCAAGCAAAGAGAGGAGCTTGGTTTAATTTTATTACATTTTTTTCATTTAGAATAAAAATTATCCTGATATATAAAAGGCTATTCATGTTATTTAAAGTGTATAAATGAGTGTGATCAAACTTATTCAACTCTCATTTCAAGAACTAGGATAGCTGACCCCATTGCTCAGTGATGAGACTTGAAAGACCTTCTGTGAATTCTTTCAGCATCATGTACCTTTATATATTATCATGGATATACTCTTTTTTATTTCCCCTAGCTACATTCAGACCAAGATAAAGGAGATGGATCACTCAAATATATCTTATCCGGAGATGGAGCTGGTACTCTTTTTATTATTGATGAAAAAACAGGTGATATTCATGCCACAAGACGAATTGATAGGGAGGAAAAGGCCTTTTATACTCTACGTGCACAAGCTATTAACAGAAGAACTCTGAGGCCAGTAGAGCCAGAGTCAGAGTTTGTGATCAAAATTCATGATATCAATGACAATGAGCCAACGTTCCCAGAAGAAATCTATACAGCTAGTGTTCCCGAAATGTCTGTTGTAGGTAAGTTCATTTACAATGTTTATGATGGTATTCAAAAAGTGTTTTAAATATCAAGAAATTCTTATAATAGTATAATCAATTAATTGAAATCCTCTTTGATTTGCTAACATGAGTACATATTTATTTATTTTTTCTTTAGGAGACAATCAGAAAAAAATGATCAATGCAATTTATACTTCCTACGGATTTGTGAATCTTTATAATACATATAGGTAGACACTCTCCTCAAAAATAAAGAAAATATCATTGAAATTCAGTAGAAAATTGTGAAAATAAATTTTTTTTGTCCCTTGGATTCAGATAAAAGTTGTATAGATTTCTGATCCCAAATATAAATACATTTAGAATACCATAGAGGTTATATAATCTTCACACATACTCTAGTCATAATTTACCAAAAGATTTCGTCTGGAATATCTACTATCTACATATTTCAACTGAGGAAATTGATTAGATTATTTCTTTTTTATTAAATATCTTAAAATATCCTATCATTATAATTATTATATATAAAACTCTGCTGGTATCTTTAAAATTCTTTGAAATCTTATATTCAAAAAAACCAGTTGAAAACCTATGGTTAAATACATACAGATACAGAATTACCAAGTTAGATTGTGGAACCTGTAAAAAATAAAGCATGAAAAAAGTAGAAATATAACATTCAAGAAAATAGAATTTCTCTTTTCAATGTAAATAAATGGGAGATGTATCTGTAGACCAAGAAAACTAAAACTGCATTAATTTTTTAAATTAGATTTATAGAATGACAGGCAATGAAAAGCATCAGAGAACAGTGATAACATTTTCAGAGACATATTTTTGTATTCGGTAGGAGAATAGACACTTCTCAAATATGTGTGAAGTTGTTTAAACTGATTAAACAAATATGAAGCTTTTCTTTACTTGTAACAGTTATAATTGCACATTTTCAGACTCTGCATTTCTCAAAAGCATTGTTCTGGGATTGTTATTTAATATTTACTTCATTAAATCCCAAGAACTTTTGGCATTCATCTCACTATAAAGTCCTTTTAAATATCTTGAACTTTATTAAATAGATTTTAGTAGTTCATGGAACTTGGGATCATGTTGAATTGTTTCTAAATTTAGAATTTAATCTATTCATAAAATTATATTCTAGAGCAGATGTTAATTATTTTTAGAGTTAATTAGTGGAGAGGGGGAAGAAGAACACACTTACTCCTGTGTGATTAGATATGCCCTTTACACAAAACAAATCTATTATGTGAAAATGAATTTCAATATCCAACTTGAGCATTTGTAAAGTGACTATATTTATTATATTCTATATACTAGAATTATTTATTGCATGCATAAAAATAGACATGTTGACTAAATAAATATTATGTATTTGAACTCAGAGTTTACCTGTAATAACACTATATATCTACATATTCATCCAAATTATATATGAAAGTTTCTTTAAGAGGTCATTATTAAAGCCAGAAATCATTCAAGTCTTCAATGAAAACCAGTGCTTTTGCTCCTCCTTCTGGTACTGTGCAGAACTAAGCTGAATTTGGATACTTCAGGTACTTCTGTGGTGCAAGTCACAGCTACAGATGCCGATGACCCTTCATATGGGAACAGCGCCAGAGTCATTTACAGCATACTTCAAGGGCAGCCCTATTTCTCTGTGGAGCCTGAAACAGGTCAGGAATCATGAATTGCTGTTTGTTCATTTGATCATCTTTATGACCTTTATCAGTAGAAAGACCATGGGAGAATAAGAACAAAACCTTAACATTAATACTCACAGAAGAGTGATGATGCAACACTTAAAGATATAAGAACTCAAAGTTAAATGATAGAGTGAACTAATGGAAACCTCTGTTTAGATATTTTAACATACAGGCTTAGGCCACTCTAGGCACATGTGGTATTGCTAGGAAATGGCAACACAATACAAATGATATTTCCACAGAATCACTTTTATAATTTCTAGACAATAAAAATGAGTATAAAAATGTGTCTTTCAAAAAATCACTAGCTTAAAAATACTTTCTGTGGACTTAATAAAATAATAATGGAGATTTCAGTGAAGATAATGGAAGTTTTTGTATTTTCTCAAGGTATCATCAGGACTGCTTTACCGAACATGAACAGAGAAAACAGAGAGCAATACCAAGTGGTCATCCAGGCCAAAGACATGGGCGGCCAGATGGGAGGCTTATCAGGGACAACCACCGTGAACATCACGCTGACAGATGTCAATGACAACCCGCCACGTTTCCCCCAGAGTAAGCACCTTTTAAGGGTCATTTTGTAGGACAAAAGATTTAGAGTAAAAAAAAGATAGACAAAGAAAGAAAAAGAAAAAGCAATTGTCATTCGTTTAAGACATATTGAAAATGTGCTACAAAATAAACAAAAGGTGTACATGCTGATGAATTCAGTGTTATCAAAAGATAAAATTGAATATTTCAAGCATGTTTGACTCAGAGACAGGAAGACCTGTGATCCCAAACCTCTTCATATGTGAGCTTGGCATCTATAATTGTAGTTTAAGAACTGTTTCTTTCAGCTAACAAAAGGAAACAATGTTTATTAGAAAACAAAGTAAGTCATAATTTTACAGTAAATGTGTTTGTTTCTGTTTCAAATTAAATAAAGAGGATCCTAAATTAAGGACACAGTTTTTCAACAAAAAATCTAATTTGACAAATTATAAGAACTAAGCCAGAAGGCACTGTAGATGGAGAACCTCAGAAAACTATCTGACTTGCATTTAATGTTATTATGTGTGGAGTGACAACCTTAGTACAACATTTTGTATTCCTGATCTATGCATAGATCTATTTAAACTGACCTCTCAAATTCTTAAAATAGATTAGGAATAGGTTAAGAACCTTTAGCTCCTGACCATAAAAACACATGCATTTATTCTTCTTTCTTGTACAAATTTGGTAGATTACATGTCTGCTCGCATACTAGAGAGTATGGTATCAAGTCTCAATGGACACTCCCAATTTTCTGCTTTGCTAAAGGATCCTGTACTTAAAGATAGAAATTAGGGTCATTAGAAATGTGACACAAAAAAACATATTCGACTACCATCTATGTCCTGAATTTTCAGTATATGCTGAATATTAACCTCTGAATTGGTCCCCCTCCATTTTAGTTTGTAATTTAAATACCTTGTGATAAAGTATTTAAATTTAAACGCAGTAGCTTTTTTTGTAATATTTATATCTTTATGTTAAAGACCGTTGCTCAGAGGAATTACTGTCTAAGAATTAACAGCATTGTTTTGACTCTTTAAAAGTATTTTTTCGGCCGGGCGCGGTGGCTCACGCTTGTAATCCCAGCACTTTGGGAGGCCGAGGAGGGCGGATCACGAGGTCAGGAGATCGAGACCACGGTGAAACCCCGTCTCTACTAAAAAATACAAAAAATTAGCTGGGCGTGGTGGCGGGCGCCTGTAGTCCCAGCTACTCGGAGAGGCTGAGGCAGGAGAATGGCGTGAACCCGGGAGGCGGAGCTTGCAGTGAGCCGAGATTGCGCCACTGCACTCCAGCCTGGGCGACTGAGTGAGACTCCGTCTCAAAAAAAATAAATAAATAAAAGTAAATAAAAGTATTTTTTCTCTTTTCTGTACTATTTTTACCTAACTTTATTAATAGTACATGATTCAAATTAAATTGTTTAAAAGCATGTATTTGGAAAGATTTCAAAATTCATATGGAATTTTCTTAAGCAGACTAATCACATACCTATATATTTGTGACAGTTGTTCGATTAGATATTTAAGGTATGCCCATCAGGTCTGCTGGTGTGGTGCTGGGCTCCAGAACTCATAGGGCAAGGCATGTGCTTACGCTTTTTTCAAATAATTAGGTTTCAGCCCCAGGTTACCTTTAATATTTGTAAGAAAAATAAAACCAATAATAATCCTGCATATTTCTTAGAACAAGTTTAAAGATGTGTGCTGTTTAAAATTTAAATTTCACATTTTGCATGTATTTTTGACCATCTCTTAGCTCGAGCCTTTTACCAGGAGAATGAACATGCAAATTCAGCACAATAAACCATAACTAATTAATTGCATAATCCACAATGAGCAAAACTATTACTGGATTAAAAAAAGCATTTTACCAGTAATTAATTTCCTTTGGGAGTAGTATTATATTTTACATTTTCAGGAACATATATACACATGTGTCTAAAATACAGTCCATTTATAAATGACACATTCAATAAGTAAATTAAATCTACCTCCAACTCCAAATGTATAGTACAATACATTTAGAGGATTTTAGATCATCCCATATCTTGTCTCATTATTATTATGACTACTATTATTATTATTTTTGAGAGTGAGTCTCACTCTGTGGTGCAGGCTGGAGTGCGGTGGTGCAGTCTCAGCTCACTGCAGCCTCCACCTCCCGGGTACAAGTGATTCTCCTGCCTCAGCCTCCTGAGTAGCTAGGATTACAGGTTCATGCCACCAGGCCCAGCTAATTTTTGTAATTTTAGTAGAGACAAGTTTTGCCATGTTGCCCAGGCTGATCTGGAACTGTCCCATTATTTTTAACTTATAGATGGAAACATAATTTATGGATTTTTATTTTCTAAGTTACCTTTTTTGTTATGAATGTTTACAACCTTATCTGACCTTTGGGAACACACATTCATGAGAATTAGAATGTTATGTGATTGTCTAAATCGTGTAACATCTGGAAAATTGTATTTCATATTGAATATTATTTAAGTAAATAGACAGTCTTTGGAGGGAGTTCTACAGTTCATGAAGGCTTTCATTTGTAGCATATCATTGAAACCTCACAACTAATCTATAGACACCATTGCTATTATTATACCCAATGTATAGAAGAAAAGGAGGCTTAGGATAGAAATGATATAGCCTTGTAGGAAAAGTTTTCAAAAAGCAAGAGACATTTATTTGAATTATATGTTTTTCTTTAACCCAACATTACCCTTTAAATATGTTATCAATATAAAACTTACTCAAATATTTTACATTCTTTTTTTCTCTAATTCTTAAGCTTATATCAAGTTATCAAGTATTTTCAACTTACATCAAATCTCATTTCAAAAACTACATTTGTAGTCATAGCTATATGATGGTTAGTGGCTTGGCTGGTGGCTGCCATATTGGATAGCTCAGCAGCAGACCCTGCAGTCATCCTGCGTGAGTCCCAATAATTTTCACTTAATAGGTTTTTCACTTGGGTCAGTTAAACTGACCATCTATTTTTCATTGTCATCAGTAACACTGGATAGCAGTTATCTTCTTTGCGGAGTAATGTAAGACTAAATAATTTAATATCTAAGAAGCATGGACTCAGTGGCTGGCATTTAGTGTATTTATGCATCCAATAATGTTGATTAATGTTAGTGCTCTATTACCACTATTATTATTATTATTATTCAGTATTATAAAAGTTAAGTCACAACTCAAACTTTCCTTTAGGTTGGCTGATCTAAATTCATTATTTCCCTGTATGCTGTATCAACAATCTCAGCCATTTGGAGGGGACAGAGACAAATGAAAATTCAGATATCTTGCTTTATTTTTTCATCTATTTTATTGTGTGGATTTATAACAATGTTTCTCATTCAGAGATAATTTTGCCCTCCCTAGCCATGGCCCTGGACATTTGGCAATGTCCTGAGACGTTTTTGATTATGTCAACTGCCAAGTACTACTGGAATCTAATGGGTAGAAGCTAGGGCTGCTTCTAAGCATCCTTACAATTTTAATGACAAAGAGTTATCTGGCTCAATATTCCAGTGGCATCTAAGTGAGAAATTTTCATGTCATATGAGGTGCAATTCAAGTACATCACAAATTCATTGATATAAAAATATTTATTGAGATCACCTTTGCACCAAATGCCATTGATATGGTTTGGCTGTGTTCCCACCCCAATCTCATCTTGAATTGTAGCTCCTGTAATTCCCACGTGTCATGGGAGGGACCGGTGGGAGGTAATTGAATCACAGGAGTGGTCTTTCCTGTGCTGTTCTTGTGACAGTGAATAAGTCTCATGAGATCTGATGGTGTTATAATTGGGAGTTCCTCTACACAAGCTATCTTTCCTGCTGCCATGTAAGACATGACTTTGCTCCTCATTCACCTTCCACCACGTTTGCGAGGCCTCCCCAGCCATGTGGAACTGTGAGTCAATTAAACGTCTTTTCTTTATAAATTACTCAGTCTTGGGTATGTCTTTATTAGCAGCGTGAGAATAGAATACAGCCATTTTAGAAACTAAGTACAAGTATATGGTGTTTGTCAAAATAGCAACAAAAAGCCCTGGTTTGTGTCCCTATTGCCTTTCATTAAAGCAGGGGAGACAAATCATACATAAGTAAAAGCATCACTGGCAAGGGATTGGTTCAGGCCTGTATAAAAAGAATAACATGTGAGACAATTCCAGTGTAAGCAGGATTTGGCAACTGGGGAAGGGGGAAGGCTAATAGAACCTGCCATTCAAAAGGTGATATTTCACCTGAACACTGCAATATAGAGTCGATCTAGCCACCAATAGAGGGAGAAATCCACTAAGCAAAAAGATCAGCATGTGGGAAATCCTGAGGTTGGAAATTGAAGGGAGTCTATCCACAACTGAAACCTCCTGTGGCTGGAACATTCCAAAGAATGAGGAGGTTGATGGGAGATGAGTTTAGAGGGCTTTACGCTCAGAGGAACATTGATAATTATAAATTATCATTGGCATTAGCAAAATCATAACTGTGTGCCTGATCTAAGTTATCTTTATAGTCTCATGGTTTTTAAAGTATATAAATATGTGAACATTAACATATGCACATTAGTATAATTCTAAAAAGGAGTCCATGGATTGGAAGGTAGGGATGCACCTTAAAACTGATATCTAAAAGTATTTTCTACTCTTTTGCTCTAAATATTAAAATGTATACAAAATAAATGCACTTTCTGCATATGAACCAATAACAGTTCCATTAAGGAGTATTCCACAGCAAATTTTCCTGCTCTCTAACCAACCAGTCAATAATCCTTATTTTTTTCTGTTTTATTTTGCTAATGTTAGAAAAATATTATACTTCCATACTTTAAATCTATCTGTCTGGTATTTTCACTTGAATATTTTTAGTCCTGCTTAACCCTTTTCCTTCCTTCTTTCTCTAAAATCATAAAAAATAGAAAATCATAAAATTATGTAAAATTGTGAAAACTGATCATTGGAAAGGTCTATGAAAAGATTACATTACTGAAACCTGATCATTGTAGGGCTTGACAAAACCAACTGGGACAACAGTATTTGTTTCCAAAAGGTTTTACAAAAAGTTTCCCTGAGAAAATGTTACAATATTGATTTTCATCTGTCCATAGTTAGTGATTAAGGGACATCCAATGTACTGAGGCCTGGCTAATTCCATCTTTGCCTTAACACTCCAGAGAATGTCTATTTGAAAAGACTCTGAAATCTATTCAAGGAAAAAAAAAAAATAGGTACCAGAGAAGAAGGTCAAGGCCTAGAGAGAAAGAGTTTTCAAAAGCAATTAAGCAGGTGGTCAGGGTCCCAGCCAACTAGTTGGTGCCTAGGACTAGACACTAGTTAAAAAAAAAAAAAAGTAAAAATTAAGCCTTTTATTCGCAGGTAGGTGCTTTTCCATACATCCCATCACAGGCACAAAAGTTAAGGAAAGCAGATTGTTTTCAAATTCCACTTAACAACGGGTATGAGCTCCTAAGGAAACCTGGCTTTCATAGAATCATGCTCTGTACACTCACTGACTCACAGACATTATTGTACACAATTTAGGTTGACAAATAGAAGTCACGGACCAATGACATGTACATTTATGTAGTGTCAGCTTTGCTGAGCCTTTATGAGGAAGAAAAAATCCTTACAAACTCCAAGCAAAAGGTCACTGTATGACTGAGTGACTCTCTCATATGTACGCAGGGTATTATGTATATAGATAATCAATGTCAACTTAAGTGAGAATTTGATATGATATTTATTATGTAAGCATCCAGATCAATCCTAAATGCACTCAAAAGAGTGAATTTATTGTTGTCTGCTATATATTTCCCACAGATTATTGAGAATAGTGACAGATATAAGTAGTTTTTCATCATTTGGTTAATGTTAGTTGTGAAAATTAATAAAAAATTTCCCCATTTAAAGGATAGTTTTTATTATGATAAATTATAGGTGATGGAAAACTTTGAGTGTACAAATAAACTGAAGGAAGATCTTACCTCCTGAGAATTTCGACATCAATTCATTGTATTTCCCATCAAATTAACACTTAAGATTATACACAACTACAACCAATTCAGAAGCAACTGTAAACAATTCCAGAATTATGCAGAACCTGAAAGAGATGTCATATCTATGCATGCTCGTTTGTTTTATCTGAATGCCATTGATGGGCTACTGACTTTATCTCATTAAATTACTTAAAAAAGGATTATCTGGTTTGCCCAATTAAATACAACAGCAACAGTGTAAAAATAATAGTATTAGGCATTGATATAGCATGTACTAAATACTACTGTAAAATATAGTGCAAATATAAACTCACTTAATCTTTATATCATCCGTATGAGATAGACAATGTATTAGGTTGGTGCAAAAGCAATTTTGCCATTAATAGCAAAAACTGCGATTACTTTTGCACCAACATAAATCTACCCCTTTTCATTATTTAAAAAAACAGAATCATGTAAATGTAGTCACTTGTTCATGAAATAAATAAGAAGGAGGTTGAGGATCCAGGTTATTCAGCTTTTAAGCCTGTGCTTCAAAGCACTACACCTAGAAAGATACTGGCACATCAAAAATTTAATCTTCCTTGGTGCATCCCACTTTAGTTAATTCTGTGGTTCACTACTTTTATATAGGTTATAGGGCAAAATTCAGGCAGGACACACTGAATTCTTAAAATGTGTATGCATGTTGATACAGAGACAGGTAAATCATACTTTTATTGCTTGGTGGCTTTTGCAATATACAAGGACCAAACATGACTGACCTCTTTTCTGGGATCCTTATACTGCCTGGGCAGATAAACAAGTTTGCATGAGACAAAGTCTTTCAAGGAACTGTCTATATGATATACATAGGGATTTAAGACACGTACGTTCAGTGAGCTGTGAGACTATCATAATCCCTGCCTGGTACAAGAGAGATTTGATTTAATAAGTGCTGATTTTCACTTTGTAAATAGAGTCAACCTCTCCTCTACTGGGGATCCCAAGGTAATGTAGGCCCCAGGCTGATTTGCATATTTTAAAATTATCAAGCACTTTTCAAGTAGAGCAACTGTCAGGTATGCCCCAAGGAAGATGCTTCAGCATGAGAAAGAAGGGAATAAAATTAAAAATGTCTCTTTTTCCCTGTTTTATTATCTAGAAAAAAAATGAACCTACTTACATGCAAAAGCACTGTTCTACAATTTATGTTCATTAGAATACAGTGTGATTTTTTAATGTGACCACCAAAATATCCTCAACTTCTGTCAGATTTTCCCTCATGTTCCCAATGCCTATAGTTTGAAGGAGTTACAAAGAAATTATGTTATTAAAGCATTCATTGATTTATTAAACATTGACTGAAGCCCTACTATGTGCCAAGAACTGTGCTAAGAAATAAAAATGAACTGTAATTGTCTTAAAGTAAGAAATTACCTACAGGATACATTCACAACTAATTTGCATTTTGGTAGGATAAACAGACACAAACTCTCTCTCTGTCTCTCATACACACAGACACACATACACACACACACTTACTTTTTTTCATTTCAGTTTCTCTTTTACTCATTGTCTCTCTCACTTTTTCTGGCTTGCTTCTGTAACTATACAGTCATGCACTCCATAATGACATTTCAGTCAATGACGGACCACCTATTGTGATGGTGGTCTCATAAGATTAGAATACCAATACTTATTTTTTACTGTGTTTAGCTATGTTTAGACACACAAATACTATTGTGTTACAGTTGCCTGCAGTAATCAATACAGTAACATGCTGTACGGGTTTGTAGCCTAGGAGCAGTAGGCTCTACCATATAGCCTAGCTGTGTAGAAGGCCATACCATCTAGGTTTGTGTAAGTACACTCTGTGATGTTTGTACAACAAAATTACCTAACAATGCATTTCTCAGAACGTATCCCTGTTAAGTGAAACATGACTCTACATATTTTGTTTTGTGTATATATGTATAAATATAAATATATATAATGTGTGTACATGTTTATGTTTTGTGTATGTATATATAAATATGAGTATATTTAATTATATAAATATATAGAAGACTATATATTTAATTATATAAATATATAGAAGACTATATATTTAATTATATAAATATATAGAAGACTATATATTTAATTATATAAGTATATAGAAGACTATATATTTAATTATATAAGTATATAGAAGACTATATATTTAATTATTTAAGTATATAGAAGACTATTGGCCGGGCGCGGTGGCTCACGCTTGTAATCCCAGCACTTTGGGAGGCCGAGGAGGGCAGATCACGAGGTCAGGAAATCGAGACCACGGTGAAACCCCGTCTCTACTAAAAATACAAAAAATTAGCTGGGCGTGGTGGCGGGTGCCTGTAGTCCCAGCTACTCTGGAGGCTGAGGCAGGAGAATGGCATGAACCCGGGAGGCGGAGCTTGCAGTGAGCCAAGATCGCGCCACTGCACTCCAGCCTGGGCAACAGAGCGAGACTCTGTCTCAAAAAAAAAAAGACTGTATATACTTATATTTATCCATATATACACAAAAATATATATGATTATATATACTTATATTTATACATATATACACAAAACATAAACATGTACACACATATAACTGGAGAGTAATGCAATAAGATTAGTGCCATAATTGTCTAAATAATTAAATATTTTAGACATAAGGGAATCATGAAAAAGAACATTATTTAAAACTACTTCTAAAATGAATAAGAATTTTCCAGGCAGAAAAATAAGCGGCAATGAGGGAAGGAACATTTTTGGTGGTTATTGTTGTTAGAGGGGATAAAATGAATAAAAACAGACTTCAGTGAAATGTGTGTAATTTGGTTTAAATCAGGGATTGTGAGAGGTGAGATTATGAGATAAGACATTGTTAGCGTCATGAAAGGGTTGAATAAAAAGATAAAATGCTGCATATATTATTTAAGAGATCTTTTTTCGGACAGCGTCAGCCACAGTTCTTTGTTTTGACCAGTTATTTTGATAGCAATGAAGCACATTGCTGGATAGGAACAGCAAGAGTTGATGCAGTCTGAACTAATGCTGAAGAGAAGAGGAATTTGAGATATATTTAAGACAAATTTTTTTTTTTTTTTTTTTGAGATGGAGTCTCGCTGTCACCCAGGCTAGAGTGCAGTGGCGTGATCTACGCTCACTGCAGGCTCTGCCCTCCGGGGTTCATGCCATTCTCCTTCCTCTGCCTCCTGCGTAGCCGGGACTACATGCGCCTGCCACCTCGCCCGGCTAATTTTTTTGTATTTTTAGTAGAGACGGGGTTTCACCATGTTAGCCAGGATGGTCTCGATCTCCTGACCTCGTGATCCGCCCGCCTCGGCCTCCCAAAGTGCTGGGATTACAGGCATGAGCCACCGCTCCCGGCCAAGACAATTTAGTAACTAGGTCGATAAAAGGTTTGAGGGATAAAAGGTAAAATATCAATGAAAAGATACTTTCAAGCTTTCTACCAGAAGTGTTTATTGGAAGACAGGGACAGGAATTTCAATTGGACTTGAGCATTTTGAATTGAGATGCCTGCAGAAAGACAGTGCTATCTAGTAGCTAGTGAAATACAGCATGTCAATCTGATGTGTGCAAACGAGATATTAGTGAAAATAGACATGTAAAATATCAGCTAGGATAAATGTTTAGCATGACAGAACCAAGGGAAATACACATTTTCCATCTGTGATGAACTGTGTAATTCTCTAAGAGAAATCATGTATATGGAAATTATACAAAAATCTACTTTGGAACATTCCAGTTAGTCCAGTGGAAAGTTGCCTTAGACCGAACTACTTGGCATCTTACATAATGGGATTCACACTCCTTCTGTATCATGATATCCTCTAGGACAACTTGGACGGTATCCCTCAGTAGGTATAAATTCAGAAATATAGATGTAAAACCAGTTATGCAAACCTATTTAGACACAATTAAAGCTGTTGTTGCAGAGTTTTTGGTACACTGACAATTTCAGGTGAGATCCATTGTAAAGAATACCTAGGACAATATATTTATGAGTGATTAATTGAAAGTTTGTCTTAACTTCCCCGAATCCTATATGCTTTTATTGTTTATACACATTGCCATTGTGTGTTATCTATTGATGCCAATTAACTTGGAGACAGTTTTTGAGAAATGTAGCAAAACAGATTTCCAGGACTCTGGGGATCCATGGCAGCGTCACTGAAAGCTTTGTCAAGTTACTTTCTTTGGTAGCTTGAACAGGAAACTAAGACATGGTATAGCATCTCGTTTTGCTCTAATTTAACTTAAATACCCAAAGCTGAGTTGATGATCGTATCTCCAGTGCTCACGAATTTGGGTTTCTCTCTTTCCTCTGTTAAGAATCTTCAATTCGAAAGCCTCAGTAGTTTCTCAGTCTCTGGTGTGACTTTCAGCTCTCCTCTGCTTTCTCCTGAATGCCCATTTAGCATTGCATAATTTCCTTAACTACTCTGCAGTTCCCTCCAAGGAGCTTTATCTTGTTTTTAATTTCTTCCTCTTAAGCTCATTAAAAAACATCTTTTAAGCGTTATACAATGGAATGGTTTATAAACGTGCATAATTATGACATTTTTCTTAAAGCAAGTATTGTTCGAGATTATCATGCAGCATAGAGATGTTACAATATGATTATACACAAAGCAAATAAAAAATTAAGCTAAAGTTAAATTATTTTGTTGATTCATATATATGATGCCTTTTTCATCTCAACTCTGGAAAAGTAGAATTTTAATGTAAATGTGAGTAGCAACGAGGGTAGAGAATAAAGGATGAGGACACATTATATCTCTTTGAACTTTATTGGTTTTTATCAACAAAAAGAAACAGCAGCTGTTTGTCGCTAAACTCAAAACCTAGAGGTAAGCAGTTTGCCTTTGTCGCCCTCCCAGTTGATTTCTGGCATCATTTTGTTGTTCTTAAGGAAGTCACCATGTCACATCTCTTAAATCACCTATTATATCTTTCCTCCAAAGTCGCTTACTCACGTTGAGCTGTCAATTATTTTTAACTCTTGTACACAAAGTGGCAGTATTTTAAATATTTAAGTGCAAAGGTCCTATTGATCAGATTTTGGTAGAAGAAGTGACCAGGAATATCAGCCTCAAATAGTGAAAAACCATAAATGCATCAAAATTGTTAGAAATCATTAATAACTGACAGTGCAGATGTTGTGTGAGGTTGTCAGTATCAGGATGAAAGTGCACTTATTTATGTAGCCCCACATTTTGCTCAGTCCTTAGGAAGCTTTCTTTGCAATATTGCCTTCTAGATTTTTACTTGCTCAATATGACTTTATTTATGTGATATACAAATGGCAATTACCTCTCTCCTTCTCACATTCATGCCTTTGTGCTTAAATGGGTAACCATACTAGGAATGTACTCACCAGGAAGAAATATTTATCTGCCTAAGCATTAAAAGGGGAGCAGATGATTCAATCTGACACCTGGAAATGAATTTAAAACAACTATAAATTAGAATTGATAGAAAAGCGTACCACATAATTAAAGCTTCATCACTGTATATAAAAAATAAGGAGCATGCAAATAGGTGTCTTTAAGGAGAAATGAAACTTAAGCACTCATTTGCGTTTATCAGTGTATGCATAAACAATCTATGCCTGCTTTCTAGTTCCCTGCCTACTGCTTGCCTGAAATGGCAAACACCCTGGGACGGAGGGCATGCTGGTTCTCAATTAGTAATTTCGGTTTGCTTGACAAAGTAGGATACTTCTATTCAACAGACTCATCTTAGAAATAAATAAGAAAGTGTGAATGAATCACTCTTTCATACATTTAAAACATAGAAATTCACTTTTCAATTTTGAAATAGATCCAATAAATCTTGTCCTAAAAATGATTTCTGAGCCTAAACATGATTCCAGAGAAAGCATGATTAACTTCTGTATGTAGGGAACTGAATATAAATTTGTTGAATGAATTAATTACTGATGTTGCCATATAATCAATTTTTGTTTTAGGGAAAAATAAATGTGTTTATGTGCATGTGTGCTTTAGAAAAAAATTAATGTACATATGTGCATTCATGCACACACACACAACCCATCTATATTTCTTCAGACAAATTACTGTGGAAAAGAACTGATAGATCATCAATATAGTTATATTGTATCATCAGTAAAATTTAAAAAATTTAGATTCATTTTAATGTGAACCAGTGTAGCATGATCACTTTCCCGTTTAAGTCTTGAAAGTAGTAAAAATTAACATGAAAAATACTAACTCTCATAAACATGAAATACACCTTGTGACAAATATTGTCTCTGCACCAATCGAAAAATAAAATACAGTAATAAATAATTTTGGATATTTGACCAGAACTATAATGGCAAGTTTAAAGCAGATATATTTTCAGATTCCAAGCATGTGCCTAAGAATACAAATCAAACAATCGCAAAGAAGTCAAACTAAAAATAAAATGTTTGAGAACAAATTTCCAGAGATAATATTCACAATGAATTCCATGTGAAAGTAAAATTAATGGAACAAAGGAATGTTTTTTTCTTTTGTTCTGTCTCTTTCGGGAGAGAACATTGATATGGCAATTTTTTATCATAAACTGATTATTTCTTCTATCATTAGGAATTTTTTTAATTTTTAAAAACAATTTTTACTAGAGTATTAAATGCATGTATGTATGCCTATATGTGTGTATATATGCATATATAAAATAAGCATCTATTCCATTCTCATCTATAGCTCTAATTCTCACAGATAACAACTTTATTACTCTTTTTAGTTCATCTAGGATTAAGCTACAATTTTCTAATTAATATCTTCTTGTTATTTGTTGAGATATTTTTATACATTACTCATTGACTTGCTTTTATGATTGATGAAAATGGACATCAGTTACACATCATTCTATTCTCCCCAAATATAATTTCACTCCCCACCCTCCCTTCCTGCCCCCCATCCCCGTTTTCTGTATTAGTTATCTTTGCATATTTAAATGCCATGCTATGAAAGGTTTCCTTTGTGTGTGCCTTTATTTTGTTTTAATATTCACCATTGTCAACCTCCTTCTTTGGCTTTCTGTCCCATGAGCACTCTTACTACAGCACTAAATGTATCAAAAATTTTTTATTGTTTAAGACACAAACTGATTTTTTAGTGTAATTTTCAAAAATGCTATGCTGTTAACTGTAAAATTTAGGTCTCATGGGCTAAAATTTGTAATGGAGCATACCATTGCTCCCAAAGATCAAAGAGAAAAAAGGCAGGCATTTTATTTCCTAAGTAATTATTTTCAACTGATAAATACTGTAGATCTTCTTTAGCAAGGTTATATTTTCCAAGATGTTACAGGCTTGTGTTTTTGATGTGTTGTGTGGGCAGCTGCTGAAAATTTGTTAGTGAGCAGCCCTATAGCATTTGCTTCAATTTGGCATACCCGAAGATGCAGTCTTAGAGCCCTCAGTATTCTGGTTCTGGCACAGGCTGGCTAATCTTCATAGTCAGGAACACCTGTCATCCCAGACTTTTTTATTATTTTATTTTTTTACTTTCTTGCTTTGGATTCAAGCTTTCTGGATCTCATGCATTTCTAAAACTTGATTTAGTCCCTTATGTTCCTAGAATGCATTCTTTACTAGGTTCCTTAAAAAGGTCCAAAGGGACTATGCTGAATCTAAAACCATCCTCATTGAGTTATTACACTTAATTAATACGGTGGCTAAAGTGAGCATTCAAGGTTCAAAATAATGTTACCATAAAATTTTGATAATATTGTTCAATAATTTGTGGGATCAGGAGTTGCTGTTGAATGGTCACTGACATTTTAATCTTTTTTTTTAACACTCACAATTACATATTAGTTTTTTTGTTTGTTTGTTTTTGAGACAGTCTCACTCTGTCGCCCAATGGATTGCAGTGGCACAATCTCGGCTCACTGCAGCCCCTGCCTCCTGGGTTCAAGCGATTCTCCTGTCTCAGCTTCCTGAGTAGCTGGGACTACAGGCGCCTGCCACCATGCTCTGCTAATTTTTGTATTTTTAGTAGAGACGGGGTTTCACCATATTGGCCAGGCTGGTCTCAAACGCCTGACGTTGTGATCCGCCCACCTCAGCCTCCCAAAGTGATGGGATTACAGGCGTGAGCCACCTGGCACGGCCTACTTAGTAGTTTTTAAATACATTTACTTCGTTCTTTTTTTCCTCCAGCTCACTTATTTTCTTGTTGGATGATGTTAATCTTTTTAACCCATCCATTATTTTCTTAACTTCAAAGATTATGTTTTTAATGTACAGTTATGTTTAGTTTAATAGTTTGGTTTAATATCAAATATGCTGAGTCATTTTTTAGAGTTATAGTCTAGTCATGTTTTTATGCCAACTTTTAATTTTTTTATTATTTTTTCTTTTTTTTTTTTTTTTGTTGAGACAGAGTTTCACTCTTGTTGCCCAGGCTGGAGTGCAAGGGCACTATCTTGGCTCACTGCAACCTCTGCCTCCCAGGTTCAAGCGATTCTCTTCTCCTGCCTCAGCCTTCTGAGTAGCTGGGATTACAGGCATGTGCTACCATACCCAGCTAATTTTGTAACGAGGTTTATCCATGTTAGTCAGGCATGCACCACCACGCCCGGCTAATTTTGCATTTTTAGTAAAGACAGGGTTTCTCCATGTTGGTCAGGCTGGTCTCGAACTCCTGACCTCAGGTGATCCACCCACCTCAGCCTCCCAGAGTGCTGGGATTACAGGCATAAGCCACCACACCCAGCCAACTTTTACTTCTTTAAACATATTTAACGTGAGTTTGTATTTGGATTGTTCTGCATCTGATGACCCCAACATTAGCCATTTTGTTGATTGGATTCAGATAGAGGTTGTTTTGTTTTGGGGGTGTTTTGTATGTTTGAGTTTTTGTTGCTTTTCTGTTGTTTTCCTGTTTAAATCTTAAATAGCAGAGCTGTATTTGCTTCTGTTGAGTGCCAGGAATGCTACCCACACTTTAAATTCTCAACTTGAAAATTATTTGTGGCCGGGCATGGTGGCTCAAGCCTGTAATCCCTGCACTTTGGGAGGCCGAATCTGGTGGATCACCTGAGGTCTGGAGCCTAGCCAATATGATGAAACCCCATTTCAACTAAAAATACCAAAAAAAAAAAATTGCCGAGTGTGGTGGCACACGCCTGTAATCCCAGCTATTTGGGAGACTGAGATGGGAGAATCGCTTGAACCCGGGAGGTGGTGGCTGCAGCAAGCTGAGATGGCTCCACTGCACTCCAGCCTGGGTGACAGAGTGAGATGCCATCTCAAAAAAAACAACAAAAAAGTTATTTGTGTTGTATATGTGTTTGTTTGTTTTAAATTTTCTAGTAGTATTTAATAAATACAAAAAACTATAAGTAGCGCCACCTGAAAAATTACACTACAAAGATTTTAAGAATACTTTACATGTACATATATCATCCTCTCCTTTTAGATAGCCCAGAGTTAATTACCATGTGATAGTATCTGATCATTGAGACTGATAGATACAGAAAGGGACGGAGTTGGGGAGGTGTATGTATATATAACTGTGTGTATATATTCATAGTAGAATGTACGTATTCTTAAAAAATAGATTGAGCTCTTCTTGTTTGAGGTTTATAAAGATAGTATCACACTATATATCATTTTCTGAAACTTGCTTTTTTTCACTCAATAGTATGTTCCCAAGATTCACCCATATTTTTCCATATAAGTGTAGCTCACATTTTTCGCTTTTGTATTATGTTGAGATGTGTGATTATACAATGATTTATTCATCTATTCTCATGCTGTTTGACGCTTTGGTTTACTTCCTTTCTGTCATTTTACAAACAATAATTCTGTATGACCTATGTCTACATATATGTCAAATTACTGACCTCCAGTACTGCAGAATTTGAGCTTATTTGGAAATAGAGAAAATAGTTTAAAATGAGGTTATTAGAGTTAAAGCCCTAATCCAATATGAATGGTATATTTATGAAAAGGAGCAATTAAGATACAGAAATAGGGGAGGCCAAGTGAATACACAGGGAGGAGATGGCTATGCAATGGTAGTGATACAGCTACAAGCTGGGGGGCACCAAGACTTTCTAGCAAACTCCAGTAGCAGAAGCAGCAAGGGAAGATTCTCTAAGAGTATGTCCTTATCAGACTTGTATCCTCCAGAACTGTCAGACAGTATATTTCTATAGTTATTGGCCACCTAGTTTTTGTTACTTTGTTACAGCAGCTCTAGGAAAGTACATTTCCCAAAGTCATTGTGTCAAATATAACATCCATCAGTTCTACATAATAGTTTTTATTCTACCACATACTTTTAACACTTGGGATTGTCAGACTTAACTTTTATTAATTTCATAAGTATAAAATGGTATCACATCTTGGCTTTAATTTGCATTTGCCTGGTTTAATTTTAGGATAGTTGTCTCTGTTTATTGATCTTTCATGTTTCCTCCACTGTAAATTGTCTTCTATCAACATCCTTGACTATTTTCTCTACTAGGTTATTCTGCCTTTTCTTAGGGATCTTTAAACACACTGTATTTGTAAAGATGTGTGCTGAAACTATCTTCTTCTCTTTATTTGTAAAATGATTCACTTTCTGTACATTGTCATTATTTTATAGAAGGTTTTAGTTTGAGTATAGACTGATTTATCAACCTTTTTAAATTTTGTTGTTTTAGAAATCCCTTTCTAACTGAAGATCATTAAAATATTGATCTACATTGTTTTATAAACTAAACTTTTGCTAAGAATTATTTTATAAATTTAGGATTGCTGGTGAAAACCAAAAAAGATGCAGACTGAGAATTTTTCACTCAAATTTTGCATGTGGGCTGGGCACAGTAGCTCATGCCTGTAATACCAGCATTTTGGGAGGCTGAGGCAGGTGGATCACTTGAGGCCAGGAGTTTGAGACCAGCCTGGGTAACATGGCAAAAACCTATCTATACTAAAAATACAAAAATTAGCCAGGCATGGTGGTGCACAACTATAATCCCAGCTACTCAGGAGGCTGACACATGAGAATCACTTGAATACAGGAGGTGGAGGTTGCAGTGAGCCAAGATCGCACCACTGCAGTCCAGCCTGGGTGACCGAGCAAGACTCTGTCTCAAAAAAAAAAAAAAGTGCACGTGTCAAAAAATCAAAATTAGTCCCTTGCGAGATAAACTTAGAAATTGCCATCTCAGTGTGATCCTTCTCCCATATAGGTCAAAGCTGCCTTTTGCAATAAAATAACTTCGTTAATATACAGATATGACTTAATATTTTTCAGTGCAAGCATTATGTTGAGACATGCAGAGAACGGGGGAAAAAAACATGATATTCATTGAAAGGGGAGATATTGTGATCTTGGAGGCAGGAAAACCTGCAACATTGTGGCAGGACTGAATTTGCCCTCAGTGGAAAATTTCAAAAGTTTATTTTTACTAAAGAGGGTGAATAACGTATTCCATTAAAATATTAAAGATTTATTAGCTTGGTAAACTGTCCATTATATATCCATATATATATATATATATATATATACACACACACACATACACACACACTATATATTTACATATATTTATGTATATGCACATATATAAAAATATATTTATGTGTATGTGTGTATATATATGTGAATATGTGTATATGTGTGTGTGTGTATATCTGTCTCTCTCTCCAACATGCGTTTGATGTATTGTTGTATATTTTAGAGTAACTAGTGCCATCATTTTTCATTCCTTTTTGGCTTTACGAGCTAAATGTTTACAACTATACTCTCACTGAGCTATATAATAAACGTTTCAGAGATATTAATGCCCCTCACTTTTGCAAAAGACACTTGGGAGAAAAAGCCATGTGGAAAAGCAGCCAGGAAACGTCCTCTTAGTTAGGACAAGCTTAGAGGTTTTCTTGTGTGTACACAGAATCTCCCTCAAGTAATTTTAGACTGCTTTATGATCCTTCATCCCAATCCATTGTGGATACCACAGTGTCACCCTCTCCCCTAGCAGTTAAAGCTTTCTGTGTCTGTAAAAACAGATATTACCAGGGTTATCTGAGCCTACACTATGAAATCTAAAATGTTGTCAAGGGTGGCTTACATCTGGATCGCCCTTAAACCTAGTGCAAAGCTCGTTAGGTTTAGTTTGTTGTGGAGTCTATCTGCAGCTTCAATAAATAACCTTGTAGATAACCTAGACTTTGGTCTATTCCCTCCTTGCTTCAAGAGGCCATAAAAATAAAGATAAATGTTGTGAAAATGGCAAATATCCCCAGGCCCAAAAAACTTTTAGCTTTTCACTTAACTTCTCTAGGCTCTCATTTCCCTTCAATCTGGACTTGTGTTTTTTTACCACCTTCATGCGACTATCTTTATCTTTACATATAATCCACAAATATTAATTGTTTGTCACTAAGATATTGAACTGAATTATTTAACTTGCATTGTCAAAAACCACATATGATTCGATGTATTTTAATCACCTGAATTATTATTCGCCTATTGATTGTCAAATTTTCTAAATGTTGGCCAGTGGAGGCAAGTTCATTTGTTTCTTTGTATGTTTCTGTGGTCCCATTAATCTTTGATATCTCACTTAATTTTGGTCTCAAGAAGAAATCCTATTCCCACTTTCCCTTCAATTCTTCAGACTTAGAAACAGCAAATCTCTAAGAAAATTTAGTTTATATCAATGTGAAAATAGTGGTATTACAGACCAGTGTTTGGGCATTAGAATTGTGTTTCATGCCAAGAAATGAAATTGTAGGCCTTTTTCAGCAATAATGATTAAATAAAAATGTGTGACTACTTTACAAATATAAATTTACAAAAGACATGCATAATCGGTTCTAATATTATAGTGTTGCTATTTAAATACTTTCATTTTATTCTTGTAGAGAATTTTTTCTTTTGCTGAAAAGTCTTAAATACTAATATTAAAAATCATAGATTTCAAAATTCCTTTTCAAGGATGCAGATATGTTGATTTCTAAAATGAAAGTCAATTAACATGTTAACAATAACTTGCTGTTATTTAGATTTTTACATTCAATACATAATTAGATTTATTTCAAATACAAATAAATACTTTCATGTACATATTTTGACATATTTACACATTATGAAGCAAGAGTTATGTATTTTTTTAATTTTTAATACTACACTATATTAAACAATTATGGTTCTTTCTCAAGCAGAAGCAACCAGGCATATATGGAAACTTGTTTGATTTGAGGGCTTAGGCACAAAAAATATAAGATGTACTTGGAACATTTTGTGATGCCAGAAATTAAGGAAGCATGCTGAAAGAATGATGGAGACATGTTGAAAGGCACCAGAGCCAACCTAAAAAAATCATCCAATGGCTGAATCTGGAAGGATTTGCAGAAAACAATAAATAACCATATTATTAGATTCTAATCAATAATATAAAATAAAATAAATGTTTTTGAATCTATACTAATCTAAATAAATAAAAGCATAAGTAAAAATAAATGAGAGAGAAGGGGCAGCTTTTCCTTGTAGAAGAATTTCAAACAATAAATGTGGAACTGAATGAAAAAAATTGAAAATCACTATTAGTAAACAGCGGTATTAATTGTTGCCTGCAAGATCACTGATTGATGCTAAAATTAATGGGCATTTTTTTAGGAGAAATAGGATATTTGCATACACTCAAAATATCTTCACCAAGATATGTATTAATTATGAAGAAAAAAATGGTAACTTAACAAAGGAGAAAACTGGCAGAAATACCTTAATCGACTGAAGATCATCAGTCCTAAGACATATTGACATCGGATACTCCCTGCTATGATATAACACACTAAGAACAGACTGATTCTGTGATAGTCTTGACAAAAATGCATAACTTTAATCTAATGACAAGAACATATCAGACAGGCCCTCATTGAAAGACATTCTGCACAGTAACTTGACAAGTATTCTTTAAAAGTGTCAGGGTCGTTGTATTAGTCTGTTTTCATGCTGCTAATAAAGACATACCCGAGACTGGGTAATTTATAAAGGAAAGAGATTTAATTGACTCACAGTTACTCATGACTGGGAAGGCCTCACAGTCATGGCGGAAGAGCAAGGGACATCTTACATGGCTGCAGGCAAAAGAGATTGCTCAGGGGAACTCTCCTTTATAAAACCATCAGATCTCATGAGACTTACTCACTCTCACCAGAGCAGGATTGGAAAGACCCGCCCCCATGATCCAATTACCTCCCACCAGGTCCCTCCCGTGATACGTGGGAATCGCGGGAGCTACAATTCAAGATGAGATTTGGGCGAGGACACAGCCAAACCATATCAGTCATGAAAGACAAAGATTAAAGAATTCTCACAGATTGCAGGGGAGTGAGG
Source organism: Hylobates moloch (assembly GCF_009828535.3). Taxonomy (NCBI): domain Eukaryota; kingdom Metazoa; phylum Chordata; class Mammalia; order Primates; family Hylobatidae; genus Hylobates; species Hylobates moloch. The sequence continues at coordinate 22,281,896 of NW_026652292.1, read as the reverse complement.
AGACATGACAATCAAATACAAAGTGAGATCTCCAGAAAAGAAGAATGACTTTAATGGCAAAGATGAGATTTGAACAAAGTCAGGAATTTTGTTAGTAGTAAAATGATTAGAATAGTGTTTGTAGTAAGCTAAACTTTACATAAGTGATTGTAAACTAAAAAAATTTTAAATAAACTTACTAAATATTATACATTTCCATGTGGTACAGCCTAAATTTTGACCACACTATATGCCCACTGGACTCTTCTTCTCCTGTCTGGTTTTGTATCAGGGTAATACCATTCTCATGAGTTATGACAGGAGCCCCACTTTTCTTTCTTCAAGAAGACTTTGCATAAGACTGGAATTTTCTTTTCCATGAACGTTCCTTGAGAACTGTTTGAGTGAACTCTTTGGATTTGGAAGGGTAGAATATGTTAAATCATACTTGATTTTCTCTTTTGTAGATTTTGGTAGATTTTGAATTATTTTTAGGAATTTTCCACTAAGGCTAAGTACTCAATTTTATTAGCACATAAGTGTTGGTAATATGTTCTAATAGTCACAATCTTAATTTGTCTGTTATTTTCAATTTTATTCTTTTAAAATATTCAGGAACATAAGGATTAGAGTTTATCTTTTCTGTGTTAACTTTTAACTTAATTGTGGCGTGGTCAGAATATTTAGTAGAATAGTGGTTTATTAAAATGTATTTAAACTTGTGTAATAACTTAGTATTTGGTTAGATTGGATTAAATGTTTCATGCCAGCTCTAAAAGAATCTGTAGTCTCTAAATGATGTATTCAAGTTGTATATATATATATATATATATATATATATGTATTATATATGTATATATATGTATTATATATATGTATATATATCCAATCATCCATATATTTGTATTTGTTTTTTTAAATATTCCTCATATTTAAAATTTTTAATTGAAAACTCATTAATTGAAAAAAAAGTTGTGGCTGCATTTCCTGTTTGCTCTAGCTTTGAGAATAGATACTAGGAATAATGAAGATTTTAGCAGAAATCAAATTTTATAAGACTTTATACACCAAATGAAATTAAACACTTACCATCAACAATAAGTGCTTTCATTGGGGTAGCGATATCATTTTTGTATTTTAGAAAGGTCACCTTTGCTAAGGAGTAATAAATTCGTTTATTGAAGTGCCACTTGTATAAAATTTAATTTTTTAAAGAAAGTTCTTGCAATCAACAGGTTAGAATTTATGATGTGCCGTGGTAGAATCATAGTGAACTATATTAAAAGAGGATGTGGTTATCAGGCAGAGTTGTGTCAAAAACCTTTCATAAGGAAGGAAAAAATGTTGAGGTAGGAAAAGTTTGTGGGACAAAGCTAAAAGAGACCAAGATAATTGGATAGTATTAATTTGAGAGAAACTGACAGGACATAGGATCTAAATTATGACAGGTCAGTCTGTGGATATTTTCTTTTAAGTATAATGGGAACGATCAAAGAGTTTTGAAACTCTAAGTAAAGCTTGATAATATGAATGTTTTTAAGGGGCAACAGGGCTGCAATGTGGACTAAGAGTGTGTATGAATTGATTTGATTTGGCCAAGCACAGGAGCTAGTAGACTAGGTAGGAAGCTTCTATGCGATATACAATACACAAATCATTTATTTTATTGCATAAAATAATGTACAAATAATGATATGGTGGCTGCTACACTCAAATGAACCCTTAGATAAAATACTAAGTGCCTGTTTTCTGTTGCATTCTTATGTTCCATACAAATAAGTAAGTAGATAATAGAATGCCTGGTGATGACGGGTGATAGGAGAAGTGATTGTGAGTGCTATTTTTGATAAGGCTATTTTCAGTTAAGCTATTAGTGAAAGCTCTTGAGGAGGTCCCCGTAGAGCAGACAACTGAAGGCAGAGAACAGGGGAGCCATCAGAATATCCAGGGGACAGGTATTCCAAGAAGAATCAGCAAAGGTGAAGAGAACCAATAAGATGGTAGCAAAGTAATGAGTTGAGAGTTGCTTTCAGTGGTGTGTTACCAGAAATTAAAAAAACGAAGGATACAGGCTAAGGGACCAACTGCAGTGTGATGGAAACTGAGTTTTAATGATGCCTCTTAGGAAATGACTTCCAACGTGTAGCATATGTATATGCCTGTAGTCATTCGTTAGGGCTGCCACAACAAAGTCTCACAGAATGGGTGGCTTAAACCACACAAATGTATTTTCTCCCAATTCTAGGGACTAGAATCCTGAGAACAAGGTGTCTGCTGGCTCATTTTTTCTGAGGCCTCTCTCTTTGGCTTGGCATAGCCCAACAAACAGTCAGCTTTGAACAGTGCCATTTTCTCAGATTTGGTAAACTGTATTATGATAACATGAGGATAAGGGGAAGGAATTTTATGTGAGAGAAATAGCATGAGAAATATAGAAATAGTATATAGGGGCCGGGCACAGTGGCTCATGCCTGTAATCCCAGCACTTTGGGAGGCTGAGGCAAGTGGATCACCTGAGGTCAGGAGTTCAAGACCAACCTGACTGATATGGTAAAACCCCATCTCTACTAAAAATACAAAAATTAGCCTGGTGTGGTGCCAGGTGCCTATAGTCCCAGCTACTCGGGAGGCTGAGGCACGAGAATTACTTGAACCTTGGAGACGAGGGTGCAGTGAGCCAGGATCACGTCACTGCACTCCAGCACTCCAGGCTGAGTGACAGAGTGAGACTCCATCAAAAAAAAAAAAAAAAGAAAGAAAGAAAAGAAAAGAAAAAAAGAGAGAAAGAAAGAAGAAATAGTAATATAGGCAATTAAGTTTTGACCAGAAAACTTTGAAAAGCCCAGTTTGGTCCATATCTTTCATGGAAGTGACTAAATGCAAAATGATATAGGAGAGATATATTCAGGCAAGACTGTGACAAGCTAAGAGGTCTGGACTTTATTATGTATATTAAGGAGAATTACTTAAGGTTTATGAGCAAGAAGGTCCTATAATCAGAAGTGTACATGAGGTCGATTAATCCATCAGAAATATGTAGTTTATGATCAGGTGCTGAAACATAAATCTCATTAGCAGTAGAGGTTGTTTATGCTGGAAGCACATCTAGGTACACCAAAAGCATAGATAAATTTTTGTTTTTCTCTGGAATGAAGGGGAGTTTGTCAGTATTGAGTGTTTTCACTCTGACACTGCAAAGGGCATGTTTATATTTTTTCCGCAGACTGTCCTTTTTTCCTGCTGTCACAAGTAGAAATAGAATTCCTACCCATTATGGCTGATTTCATTGGATTTTGTAATGTTCTGCCATGCAGTCGAAATAAGTATGAGTAGTAAATAACTAAATATAGCATAGTAAACACAACTAAATAGAAACATTCACTGTATATCCTGTGGTTTGTTGTGATTGTATAAACACACATAAATACATATCTGCACTCAAAGCAGATCTATGCAATGAAAAAATACATGCTTGGTTGGTGCAGTGGCTTGCATCTCTAATCCCAGCTATCCCAGAGATTGAGATGGGAAGATAGCTTGAGCTCAGACCAGCCTGGGCAACATAGCAAGACACCCATCTCAAAAAATAATAAAATAAAATAAACAGACAACATACTAATATTTTTTAACTTTTATTTTAGGTTCAGGGGTACATTTGCAGGTTTGTTACATAGGTAAACTTGTGTCACGGGGGTTTGTTGTACAGATACATATTTCACGGCCCAGGTAATAGGCCTAGTACCCAGTAGTTATTGTTTTTCTGTTCCTCTCCCTCCTCCCACCCTCCAGCCTCAAGTAGGCCCCAATGTCTGTTGTTCCTCTCTTTGTGTCCATGAGTTCTCATCATTTAGCTCCCACTTATGAGTAATAACGTGGTATTTGATTTTCTGTTCCTGCATTAGTGTGTTAAGGATAATGGCCTCCACCTCTATCCTTGTTCCTGCAAAAGATATGAACTCGTTTCTTTTTATGAACATACTTATTTTGAAACCAGAATTTGTCCTACTGTTAGGATTTGTTCCTTACTATTCATAATATGGGCAGACAAAAGCCCCCAAAGTTCCTGGAACTTATGTTATCCATATTATGTGTTTTCATCATTTGTCAACATCTGATTTAGAGTTTAAGATCTATTATATTGCCTCGTACACGTTTTGCTTTTGGCTGTTCTGTTGAGAAATCTCTCTCTTCTTTTCTTTATACTTTACAGACACTATTCATCTTCGAGTTCTTGAATCCTCCCCAGTTGGCACAGCCATTGGAAGTGTCAAAGCAACTGATGCTGACACGGGGAAAAATGCTGAAGTAGAATACCGAATTATTGATGGTGACGGTACTGATATGTTTGACATTGTGACCGAGAAGGACACACAGGAAGGCATCATAACTGTGAAAAAGGTACACAGCATCCATATAAATATCTGCGTGTTTCAGGAGTAGGGATTGCATTATATACTTTTCACTCATGAATTATCCATTGGGAAATACCACTCTAATTTTCCAACAATGTGATGTATACTGTGCATACATAAGACAGACATAAAGCCAAAGAGCTCCTTGAAAATTTTGACCACATGTTTTGGTTGATTGAGACAGGAAACCTGAAATTTTAGAAAATATAAAAGGCAAGTTAATATATGTGTGATCATATTTCTAAGCCACATTAATAAAAGCCCATCATAATCACATTGTTTTATTTTAAAATGTGTAGTTAATACCTAGTAATGGCAATATATCATCCCAGTTGGAGATATAAAAAGTCCGATGCCATCTATCCAGATGATGAAGCAATAGTTAGAGTTACTAATAAAAGAGACAGCATGGATTGGAACATAATTTAATTGTTCACATTTTCCCTTCTGCTACATAAATTAAACTTTTCTGCTAACATATGCTCAGTGATAGAGTCTAAAGGTAACTGTTTTTTATTGTAGCATCAGTGCCATCATTATGAGAAAAAAATAAGGCACATTAAACTTTAGATCCTAATGAAATGCCATACATAGAGTAACTACATAAGCATTAGTTAATAATTAAACTATCCTGAGATACTTTTGCAAGGTACAAAATACAAAACCAACTGTTATTAAATGGACAGTGACTAGCAAATGGGAAAGCAGCTGTCTTGTCATTTTTCAGACCAGATAGCAGCAGTAACACGAATAGAATCTGGTTCTTTTTGAAACAAAAATAAAAGGTCGAGGGAATCTGAACTAACAATGTCTTTTATCTGTTAACAAAACATACATTTTAGAATAAGTGAGATAGAAAATAGTTGATTTTATACTTCTGACAGTTAAACTATATGAATATTTAAGGTATTTTGTTTCATCATGTAACCTATTTACCAAATTACTATCAAAATTTTTTTCTTATTACAGAAGGTTTTTCTTACCTTGAATATTTGACATAACTTGAAAGTTGTATATTAGTCTCCAAGATTTCATAATGTTTTTATAATATCATAAGCCCATTACATTGAATGGAAACATCATGGCATAGATGTAAAAAGATAACTGCATGTATTTACTTAGAAAAATTTAGCAGTAGCTAACACCTCTGCACATGCACATTCACACACAAACACATACAACATCCATTAGCCCAATTTTTGTAATGGTACCACCTTTAAGATATAAATTTACAAAAAGCATGCATAATCAGTTCTAATGTTATAGTGTTGCTATTTAAATACTTTCATTTTATTCTTGTAGAGAATTTTTTCTTTTGCTGAAAAGTCTTAAATACTAATATTAAAAATCATAGATTTCAAGATGAAGTTTCAACTTCCATCCCAATTTTTCCAAGGTTTAAAGTCTCAATTTCCTGTGTTCCTAAGTATTAGTAATTGAATGCATAAAAAGTAAAAGTTGAATCCTAAATGAAACATGAAGATCATATTATTTGTATTAGTCTTTTTTATGTATAATTAATGAACTGTGTAAGAGAATTCAACCACAACTTAAAAATCACATCGTAACTGGGTGGGAGCATATCATCCAATTTCACTCACTCTAATGTGATGATTTATTTTTTTATACAGCCACTTGACTATGAGAGCCGAAGACTTTATACTCTGAAAGTCGAAGCAGAAAACACCCATGTAGATCCCCGTTTTTATTACCTAGGACCATTTAAAGATACTACCATAGTGAAAATCTCTATAGAAGATGTGGATGAACCTCCCGTTTTTAGTAGGTCCTCCTATCTGTTTGAAGTTCACGAAGATATTGAAGTGGGCACCATCATTGGTACTGTAATGGCAAGGGACCCAGATTCTATTTCCAGCCCCATTAGGTAAGTGTGCCTTTGAAAAATGAAAAAAGCCAGGCTCAATGGCTCACGCCTGTAATCCCAGCACTTTGGGAGACCGAGGCGGGTGGATCACAAGGTCAGGAGTTCGAGACCAGCCTGGCCAACATGGTGAAACCCCGTCTCTACTAAAGATACAAAAAATTAGCCGGTAATGGTGGCACGTGCCTGTAGTCCCAGCTACTTGGGAGGCTGAGGCAGGAGAATGGCGTGAACCCGGGAGGCGGAGGTTGCAGTGAGCCGAGATTGTGCCATTGCATTCCAGCCTAGGCGACAGAGATGAATCTGTCTCTAAAAAAAAGGAAAAAGAAAAACAAAATGTTGTTTAAAATGAAAAAACAGCAGTAGAAATACATATACAGATCAAGAAATTCTATTTAAAACATTTAATGCAATGAAAGATACAAGAGTCCTTCCGTAAGTTGTATACAAATATGGTGAGCACAGGCATTTCTAGTAAATTGCCTCTGAATGTTTTTGGGGCAGGGCATGCACAAGCTTCATGGTTTTCTTCTTTTTATCATGCCCTTTAGACTGAAACCTTGCTTGTTACACCTGCCTGTCTCCTTATGGTGTTTATTGTTCTGATCCCTAGTACAGACCCAGGGTACTATGTCAACTCTGCATTTACAGTGCAACGAAACTACTTTGTGCTTTCAAGTTATTAAATAAAATGTAAGGTTGAATGAGAGAAGTTTTAACAGTTATAAAGTAGGCTGGATGTGCTAGCTCACACCTGTAATCTCAGCACTTTGGGAAGCCATGTTGGGCAGATTGCTTAAGCTCAGGGGTTCGAAACCAGCCTGGGGAACATACTGAGACCCTGTCTCTATAAAAAATTAGCCAGGCATGGTGGTGCACACTTATAGTCCCATCCACTCAGGAGGTTAAGACAGGAGGATCACTTGAGCCCAGGAGGTCAAGGCTGCCATGAGCTTCATTCACACCACTGCTCTCCAGTGACAAAGTAACACCCTGTCTTCGTAAAAAAAGAAAATAATTGCAATGCTGCAATGTAGGTTATATTATGATTTTAGAAACTCCCCTGATGCACAGCCATCAAAGTTGAGAGGATTCTGTTTTATGTTTATTTATTTATTCTGCCTTTTTCAAAAAATATGAGCACGTTCTAGAAAGATGAGTCTTTTCAATTCTTGTTTTCCTTCTTATGACAGCTTAAAAACAGATGAGATGTGATAAACTCCTGAAAATGAAAAAGAATCAATGTTTCAATGGCACTTGTTCTATTACTTTAAAGAAATACATATACTGACATACACTATTCAGCATGAAAATGAACACTTACTATAATCCATTAGTCCATCTTGTATTTTGGATTTCATTTGTTTTCTAAATCTCTGCAGGTTAATTTTCCTTGCTCATTTTCTATGTGAACCAGTCAAGTATGAGTTCAGATGGTTATTGTTCACTTTCTGAGTGCACTCTTATCTTTCTCCTACATATGCCACAGCACATGCAGGAAACTTCTTTTTTTTTTTTTTTTTCCATAATTTTTTTTTTATTATACTTTAGGGTTTTAGGGTACATGTGCACAATGTGCAGGTTTGTTACATATGTATCCATGTGCCATGTTGATTTCCTGCACCCATTAACTCATCATTTAGCATTAGGTGTATCTCCTAATGCTGTCCCTCCCCCCACCCCCCACCCCACAACAGTCCCCGGAGTGTGATGTTCCCCTTCCTGTGTCCATGAGTTCTCATTGTTCAATTCCCACCTATGAGTGAGAACATGCGGTGTTTGGTTTTTTGTCCTTGCGATAGTTTACTGAGAATGATGTTTTCCAGTTTCATCCATGTCCCTACAAAGGACACGAACTCATCATTTTTTATGGCTGCATAGTATTCCATGGTGTATATGTGCCACATTTTCTTAATCCAGTCTATCGTTGTTGGACATTTGGGTTGGTTCCAACTCTTTGCTATTGTGAATAGTGCTGCGATAAACATACGTGTGCATGTGTCTTTATAGCAGCATGATTTATAGTCCTTTGGGTATATACCCAGTAATGGGATGGCTGGGTCAAATGGTATTTCTAGTTCGAGATCCCTGAGGAACCGCCACACTGACTTCCACAATGGTTGAACTAGTTTACAGTCCCACCAACAGTGTAAAAGTGTTCCTATTTCTCCACATCCTCTCCAGCACCTGTTGTTTCCTGATTTTTTAATGATGGCCATTCTAACTGGTGTGAGATGGTATCTCACTGTGGTTTTGATTTGCATTTCTCTGATGGCCAGTGATGATGAACATGCAGGAAACTTCTAATTTTATATGCCATATGACTTGAACCAGTTAAAAATTCTATAGGGTCTGCCATATCTTCAAGTGAAATCATGTATTTTATGAATACCTATGTTACATTTAATTTCTATAATTTCACATAATTATGTTTTCTTATATTCACACACAGCATCACAGGTTACATATTGGCAGAAGAAACCTGTACATGCCAGCATGATATTCCCATAAATGCCTCTTCCCCAATTCATTTACCAACATCTATATTGCTGCATTCCTTGTGTTTTTGTTTTTCTTTTTCCTTTGAAAGTTTTATATAACCAATACACAGGCCTAATTTTCTCCATTAAATATTTACCCAGCATTTTCTTGGCAGAGATTCTAAGGTTTAGCAGCCTGTCTTCTGTGTTTCAGATTTTAAAATTGACTTTACAAAATAAAATATAATATTGTCATCTAAATGTATATCAAGTGGCATACTTAAATTGTAATACCAAGATATTTCTCCACACAATGAAATAGAATTTAAATCCTCCTATAGACATATAATTATTATATGTCAAAATATATCTGTGGATATTTAAAATAAAATGGTTAATGAGGATGCAAGTCCAAAGACTAGGAGGAAAGAATCCTCTTGTGTATATTATTATACATATTATATTCCTGTTATGTATATTATATTATGTATATGTATATTATAATCCTCTCAGGTATAATATTATACATATTATAGCAAAAATAATAGCTCCCTTGCTTATCAATGACAGAGGGTATGCCATTAAAGTTGCTGTATACTTTGACTTTATACTAATTTGATGTAGAAAATTTAATGAATATTCTTGGATGTCATTCTTTGGATAGAATATATATATTTAAAAAAATAGGCTGGGCGTAGTGGCTCACGCCTGTAATCCCAGCACTTTGGGAGGCCTGGGCAGGTGGATCACGAGGTCAGGAGATCGAGACCATCCTGGCTAACATGGTGAAACCCTGTCTGTACTAAAGAAAACAAAAAATTAGCCGGGCGTGGTGGTGGGCGCCTGTAGTCCCAGCTACTCAGGAAGCTGAGGCAGGAGAATGGCGTGAACCCGGGAGGCAGAGCTTGCAGTGAGCCGAGATCGCCCCACTGCACTCCAGCTCAAAAAAGACGGAGACTGCACTCCGTCTCAAAAAAAAAAAAAAAATAGAATAGCCTTACTAATACAATATGTCGTTATGGGAAGGATCATACTTGACATGCTATAAATTGTGTCATATCTTGTGAATGTTAATACAGTAACCAAAGGGATTTTCTTAAAATGTGTGTTCTGGAAATTATTTTAGAAAGGAAAATGAAAGTTAACACATAGAACTTTCCAATACAGAATTGCAAACTATACACTTTGAATCATATTTGAAAAAGAGCTGTGATCTCTGTGTATCTGCAAGGTAATGTCACATAATGTTCAAAATTTTGTCATTACTTCTTCATTCTGAACTACAGGAAATAATTAAGAAAGAACACACACGAAATGGATTTAGCAAAATCAGTGATGCATGACAGCAGACGCTTTTATTGATTAATATTTTTCAACTTTATGTCATATTTCTAAGAAGTAAGGAACCTTATTATTTGCCAAAATGCCAGTTAATTAGGTCATTCTTTCTTTCATTTAACAAATATTTGTGGATCACCATATCAGATATTAACATGTTTCTCAAGGAGTTCTCAGTCTGTTAGAAAAGAAGACTCAGGATGAGAATCAAATAATACTCATTGAGTGACTAGTAGAGTTTGACACTTGGTGTTTTCATGTTTTATTGTCTGTTTGAGATGTGAGATGAAGTTAATTCCTAATACAATGTGGTAAATGGAAAGATGGTGGTAAAATCTGCTTTATGAGTGAAGGAGACAAATAGCTTCCACTTTACATCATCATGAGAGGCTACAAGGAAGAGGTGAAATTTATGTTAGATCTTTCAGTAATAAAATAATTATTCCAAGTGGAGAGACACAATGATTTTCTTAATACATGAATATTAGATATGTAGTTTGATAAAGATAATGGGATCTATTTAAACTACATCAACCAGAATGTTAATCTAGTTTTAGGCTTTAAAATGACATCCAGCACACCATGCTGGCAATCAAGTTGCAGGATAGTTTGCTGTTGTTTTTCAAATGCATATAGACTTTGATACAGCTATATTAAAAACTCTTATCCCAAACTACTTTTCTTTTCTTTTCTTTTTTTTTTTTTTGGCGGAGTCTTGCTCTTGCTCTGTCACCCAGGCTGGAGTGCAGTGGCACACAGTCTTGGCTCACTGCAACCTCCGCCTCTGGGTTCAAGTGATTCTCCTGCTTCATCCTCCTGAGTAGCTGGGACTACAGGCATGTGCCAACACACCCGGCTAATTTTTGTATTTTTAATAGAGATGGAATTTCACCATATTGGTCAGGCTGCTCTTGAACTCCTGACCTCATGATCCGCCTGCCTGGGCCTCCCAAGGTGCTGGGATTACAGGCGTGAGCCCCTGCGCTCGGCCATCCAGACTTTTCCATTTTTAAAATATCTCAAGTTAAAAGCAATATGTATAATAATGATACACATGGCTAGGAAACTGAAGCTACATGGGTATTATATCATGAAGCTACTAAACACCATAATAAGTTGATAGTCTATTACTATGATGAAACTAACATTGTCTCCAATTTTCCAAGAACATATAGCTTCCGGGAATAATCTTTTGCAATAAATCTTTGTATTATTCTTCTTCAGCAGAACTTCCAATAACTAAATAAAGTCAGTTGGCAATGTAACTGTCTGTAATTCCAACTGTTTTGTGACCAAATATATCAAAGTCAGTTGAATGAATATGACAATAGACAATAATTTAAATAACACAAGGATTCAGAAGAATAGCATTTAAATGCAGAGCAAAGTACCAATTTATGCCTTGAGGAGAATGTATGTGTGCAACTAGGAAAAGTCATTCAAACAATCTACATTCCAGATCAGCACTGTGTTCTTTCATGTAATTATCAGTGATATGTGTGTCTTTGCGTTTAACTATTTTTTCTGCAAACTATTAATAATGCTACCATGTATTTTTTCTTGCCCTCCACATTCAGATTTTCCTTGGATCGCCATACTGACCTTGACAGAATCTTTAACATTCATTCAGGAAATGGATCTCTTTATACATCAAAACCTCTTGACCGTGAACTATCTCAGTGGCATAATCTTACTGTTATTGCTGCTGAAATCAGTAAGATGAATTTTATGTATCTAACATATATCTAGATATGTTTATGTTTATATATTTTATGTAGTTTAACATATTTTATAGGTTTTATTTTATATTAAAAATAATTCATTCTCATTGGACAGATGAATTGTAATTTTCTCAGCGCTTATACTTTTTTTCAATATTTCCTACATTGATACATAGAGGGATACCTATAGTATTGGTAGAAGATGCAAAATTTTATTTCTGCCTTCTTGGAGATTTTGGCTGAGCCTCATAATAACATTGACATAAAACAGATGAACAAGCCGGGCACGGTGGCTCATGCCACCGTGAAAACTGATATGTTTTTATACTAGGATGACAAAGAGAGGCAATAGTGAAAAAGTAATTAAATGTATATGGAGAGCATAAATGAAGATAAAAATTTGTTAACAAAATCTTAATCATTTATATGGAATTGTCTTGGCCTCACTTCCCATTTTTGATGATAAGAATGTTACTTTTCTTCTGGTATAGAGAGGACATCTTCTATATGGAGGTTTTATCTCCTGCTTTCAGGAAGAAAAGGGGAGGAGCAGAGCACCCTTCTTACATCTGCTGTTTTTCAGTTTTTTTAGTACCTTTAACTCAAAATAATCTTTATGTCAAAATGGCATATTTTGCCACCTTTCCGTATATATAAATGTATATTTAATATTAACTAATAAAAATGAGCTTGAATTATAGACTAACAATATTATCATTTGTGGAAAAAGTAGAAGTATTAGATTTGTCACTTGCACACTAATAATTAGGATCTATGCTAAATGCTGGATGCATATGATACCATTTAATCTTATGAACAAGCCTGTAGGTAGATATTACTACTTCTCTTTTATAGATGAGGAATCCCAGGTATGTATTGTTAATCAGAGTTCACATTAATCATATGTGCCAGGTGTCATTCTAAAAAAACAGAATTTATTTTCTTCTAATATTTTTATTAACCTCATTTAACAGAGAAGGTACTAAGGCTCTGGGAACTTTGGTAACTTGCCCAAAGTTATGTCAGAGGTGGCACAACTGAGATTTGAAACCATGCCATTTCTAGATTCATTACTTAATTCCATAGCTGATTTACAAAATTTTATTTACTAAAACTTGATGGTTTTCAAACCACATTTGTCTCTAATAATGAAAGTTCTTTCCCATACTAGGACAATTTATGGGGCCTATTGTAAAATGAAAATGTCAGGTGCTTGTTAAAAGTAAATTAAGAAATGTGCGATGGAGCATTAAAACATGCAAGAGTCTCTTTTAAGGGTAAGGCCTTGTGGAACTGCTGGGGTCATATGCCCATGAAGCCAGCCCTGCCAGCACAGGTACATGCAAACCTGTTCAAATGTTCTAATTCCCACGTTGTGATGTATGTGGTATAGAGCAACTCTTGACCTGTTTTTAAAATAAGAATTAATTAGGGACAGAATCGTTTTTTTAAAATTAAGCCCATAAATTTTAGATCTATAATGCTAAGCTGAATCCACAAACATGTATCAAGGTCAAGTTATTTATTTGAAGTAACCACTGCAGGCTTTGGGAGGCAAAGCATTGGATGGGGCTGAAACACCGTGTCCCAGAACAATTGAATTAGGCTAGACAGATCATCAGCAATGAACTAGAAGCTTCAGGACAAAGTAATAGATTTAGCGTGTTTCTTACATCTGCCCCTGAAATACAGATTAATTTCAAATGATCCATTTTTTTCATAGTGAGATATAAATATCTATTTATATCCCCTTGTTCTCTCCATATAATTGCTATATATGACATATAAAAGCTAAATACCCTGTGGATTTAGCTTTTGATTTTCAGGCTAACTAAATATTTCCAAGTTTTTCTTTTAAAGAAAGCTTTTATTTCTATCTGTATCCACATCCCCATAGTTAGATGTACCTAACATGATCCAATCTGGTCATTTCAGAATCATGATTGTGCTCTCTGCTTGATTCAATATCCTTGTTCAAGCCTAGTGAACAAGGAATTGCATTTTCCCTTACAGATATTTTGTGAGATTTAACTTCTAAAGCTAGTTGAAGTAATTACAATTCTGTAAAAAGCTAAGCCAATTACTTCTTTTTTTAAAGGACTGAATCTTTTTTTTGTCCTCAAATAAAATCAATCTGTAGAACAACTGCCAAAAATGCCTACCTACCAAACCACAAACAGTCAGGATCCCATTATTCTGTTCTGGGCATTAAATGCAACGAGGATGAGAGGGAAACAGCATACAAGGAATTTTTTCTACTAGACTTTAAACACTGGCTTTACAGTAAGTGTGTCATACATCACGCCCTGAGCAGGACACAATGACGTTCAAATGTACTTCTTACCAATATGTTTTAAGGCCTTGCTTCTAATCATTTAATTCTACATTCCATGCAAATATATCACATCATATGGCAGGCAGCACTCCAGGTAATTATTTAGTGCACCATATCACGGAATAACTCCTCTTTTTCTTCTTCAACAATATTTTAAAATGCCATGTGGAGGCCGGGCATGGTGGCTCACGCCTGTAATCCCAGCACTTTGGGAGGCCAAGGCGGGCGGATCATGAGGTCAGGAAATCGAGACCATCCTGGCTAACACCGTGAAACCCCGTCTCTACTAAAAAAATACAAAAAATTAGCCGGGCTTAGTGGCGGGCACCTGTGGTCCCAGCTACTCTGGAGGCTGAGGCAGGAGAATGGCGTGAACCTGGGAGGCGGAGCTTGCGGTGAGGTGCACTCCAGCCAAGGCGGCACTGTTTTTTGAATAGGTGGCTCCAGGCTCGATGCTTTACAAAGCACATTCATCCCTGTGGATTTAGCTTTTGATTTTAAGAGCCTTGAGTTATTTGTAAAGACCCTGGAGAATCTCTATATTGTGTTAGGGAAGGGGCCGACGACGGAATTTTTTAGTTATGAAACTTTTGTCTCTCCTGGCTCTGTGGCATCATTAGAAAGTGAATTGTTACCAACAAGGGTTATTTTTATGTCAAGACTTTATATTGAAAGGAAATATTTTGCTTATGTCCACTCACTATATGATTAGGTTAAAGAGCACATTCCAGAAAATATGGAAGAAGCATACCTTCCCACTTTTCTCCATAGCAACAAGTAGATAGCAAAAGGTCCATTTGTAGAGAACCCCACGGCTCTGGGTATTAGCAAATGGTCTGGCACAGAGGAAGTGGAAAATAATGAGATGATAGCATTTTTCTCCTTTTTTTTTTCCTCCTCTCTCCACTTCTTCTCAAATGCACATCTCTTCAGACTCACATTAATGGTAGGAAGGCTGATTAATGTGTTTTTATTAGGTGGATACTTTATGTGGAGAAAGCATAAGTTTTTAAGTAACATAAGAAAGTGAAGAAGATATAATAATGATAACAATGATGATGGTAATGATTATAGTCAATGAATATTGAGTCCTGATCATTAAACTGATACTTTCGTAAGAAATTTTCATGCATTAACTCCTAATTTTACAAGTAACTCTGTGAGCTTAGAGGTTCTACTTTGATTTATATTGAGTAAACCAGGACATTGAATATGTGGAGTGAATTGGCCAAAGTAACATAAAAAATGAGTGGTGAACTTGGGAATCAAAGCAGCAGCTATGTTAGACTCCAGGGCCTGAACTCTAAACCTCCTGGTACACTAACGAGTGGATAATTTGCAACAATATATTAGCAAATAAGAAGTTAGAACCAGACAACTGAATCCATGTGGGTTCAGAAGACTGCAGTAAGACTTAAAAGGATTGGTGAAGAAAGGATGCATTTTAAATTTTCTCTTGTAAAGAGGGATAAATGCACTTCAATTCTGTCTGCCTTTCTTTATTCTCTCTCAGCCTTGTAAATATATCCCTGCTAAGTAGTCTGTTCTTATATATCATTTTTTAAAGTGCTGATTTTAATATTGGCGTAACATTCAATTATATGGAGAGAACAAGGGGATATAAATTATTTCTAGTAGTAATATACTTCCTATTTGTATGTGACAATATATTTTACCTTTGTATCTGAAAATTATTTAGATTACCTTAAGACGTCAGATGAATTTTACAAGGCTAAATGATATCCACAGCCCATGTTGGTTGAGACCATTCAATAAGGTTGCCACTGTCCCTAGCTATTCTGCTATTGTTTTGTTTTGTTTTGTTTTCAGCTATTTATAGTCTTTATTGCATTATATTGCTCTTCAGCTTCACTTTTCCAAAATTTACACAGAAGTTTAACAGTATCCAAAGACTGAGATATTGACATCATAAAAGCTGATGACTATAAACTGAATTTAAAATGTAAACATACTCTCAGCTAGCATAAGTACCTAGAAAAATCTATAATAGAAAAAATGCAATTATAACCAATACAGGGTTGTTACTCAAAGCTAAGCTAAATAAAGTGGCATTTATATTTTTATTAATTTACATATCAAAACAAGTTTGAAAATGCATCTTTTTTTTTCGAGTTGGAGTCTCATTCTGTCACCCATGCTGGAATGCAGTGGCATGATCTCGGTTCACTGCAACTTCCGCCTCCTGGGTTCAAGTGATTCTCCTGCCTCAGCCTCCCAAGTAGCTGGGATTACAGGCTCTTGCCACAACACCTGGCTACTTTTTGTATTTTTTTATAGCGATAGGGTTTCACCATGTTGGTCAGGCTGCTCTCGAACTCCTGACCTCAAGTAATGCACCTGCCTCAGCCTCCCAAAATACTGGGATTACGGCTGTGAGCCATTGTGCCCAGCCAGAAATGCATCCTTTTATGTGAGAACTTTGATGCTGTTGATTTCAGCATTTGTAGCAAAAGGTATGATTAGAATCCTGCTTCTTATTACTGAGCTAATTTGTGACAATAGATTGTAATGCAAAATTGAGCTAGAACGTTGAGATGGTACCAGCAATAATTATACTAATAAAATATTTGAATCTTCATATTTCATCATAAATTTCCCAACTAGTTTGTAAAATAAGTAGCCATATAATAAAATTTTCAAACAGAAATTTAAGAGCAGTTGTTGAAATACATTTTGGTGATAAAAGTAGTCACAGACATAGGTTTTATAACAGTTACCACTTACGAGCGAATGATCTTAGATAAGTTACCAATTTATTTAAAACTATTTGTTCAGGCAACCCACTCGGTCCCCTTCCACGCTGTGGAAGCTTTGTTCTTTTGCTCTTAGCAATAAATCTTGCTGCGGCTCAAAAAAAAAAAAAAAAAAAACAACAACAACAAAAAACTATTTCTTCATCCAAAAAAAAGGTAAAAATTAAATGATATGTAATGAAATATAACAAGGATTTAATAAATAAGTATTCTTATTTTATATATTTGGACAATAAGGACACCAATATAGTGTGAACTCAATTATACTGACTCGTACTTTTAACATGATTTTCCAAAATAATAATAGTACCCTTGTGCCCAATAGTAACTGAATTCATGACTACTTAATTAGGCTCTGCAGTAATTTTCTTTATTGCATTTGCTCATTATGTTAGTAGAATGATTGCAATGCTTATTTTGTATGTGAGCACTTAATATCCACAAGATGCCTATATAAATTAAATTTGATGCACAAATTTATCTTCCTAAACAACATTTTTCTTCCCCTTTTCTAGACAATCCCAAAGAGACAACACGCGTGGCTGTTTTTGTGAGAATTTTGGATGTTAATGACAATGCCCCACAATTTGCTGTGTTCTATGAAACTTTTGTATGTGAAAATGCCAGACCAGGGCAGGTAAGCCCCTACAGGATTAAAACTATGGAAAGATTTTAACTGTATGCAAAATATTTTCTTTTCAAAATCCTGAGAGGAAAGAATGGAAACACTCATATATAGTCCCAATATAATTTTTAAAAACCGTAACTGACGTTTTTAAAGGTGAAAATATTTTTAAAAGCCATATACCAAGTTTCATATTTCCTTTGTAAAGTTCTAATGCATGAATAAAATTTTATTGTTGCCACAAAAGTTGAAGCATAAGAAGAAATAACTGCTTTCAAAATTTTCAAAAACAAAGACAGGCAAAGTCCTAAGACCGCTGGCTGTGTCATTAAATAAATACTGATACCTGCTAGAGAGATGAAAGATGAATGCTGTGGAAAACCAGAGAGAAATGTATGGGAGCAGCAGAATATTTAATCACTATTCTGATGTGTGCAGATATGGTTTTGCATCAGGGCAGCAGAACTTGCTCCTTAGACTTACACATTGCATTTCATCATTACAGCAACATATGAAGTGCTTAATGACTTGGTTTTAGTACTTTAAAACATTTTTTCTGCATCAGCTTTGTTTATAATTCTGTAAGTCTTTTCCTCAGTGGACTCATTTTGTTGATTGAAAAGCTCCAGTGTATACGGCTGAAAGAGGATGCTCTTAATTGGTTTGAGTGCTATCTTCACAGAAGGAAGCTGTGTGGTATAAATAATAATTGGGAATCAAATGTGTTTTATTAAAAAAAAGAACCATCATGAAATTGTATTATGTTTTGACATTATTTGATACTCTTTATAAACATCAATGTCATTGTTACATTTTTATGCAAATTATATTGTGGAATAATTCAAATTCTTCTTTTTGAAGATTCTAACAGGAATTCAATAGCCTGTCTGTTGTTTGAATATGGTAAAATTGCTGCAATTTGATTCATTTTTTTAACTTGAAAATGTTATGGAAATGTTTAATTTGGAACATTTAAATGACTTAGCTGCTTCCCACTTACTACTTAATGAAACAGTGCATGCCCCAAAAATATCATTCCAAATCGTCCTCTGCTTGGCAGGCTCAGCATGATATAAGCTGAAGTCTTTTCTCTAAGAGATAAATTACGCACTTTGCTACTGCTGCATACATTGCTCCCTCTATGGTTATTCTATTTGATTTTCAAAAGATATCTTTTCAGAGCATTCAAGTCATTATAAATACTGATTTACAAATGTATTCAAAATATACAAAATAGGAAGTATGTTTATTTTCCCTCTGCCTATTTTCTTTTTAACTATAACTGGCTCACAACGTCTCCATACCTTTTGGACATTTAAAAAACAGCTGGCATATTGAAGGAAAATAATCAAAAGATGATTTCAATAAAAAGGGAATTAGCCTATCTTCACCCACCTGATAGGAAGAGGATGATTAATATTTTTTGTTGAATTGGCTGCCTGTGCAATAGCCTCCCATACAGGCAAATTCTAATAAGACCAGTTTGTTAGATGTCACTTTGGCCTCATAGGCTGCAAAATGCCTTGGTTAAACTAAACTGTTATATATTAAGGGATGAGATTCTAGGTTATGACATCCTAGCAGGCAAAATCAAAGTGGTAATTTGATAAAAGTCTTGTTCAGAGCCTTTTTAAAATTAATTCGTTAGCTCTGACTCCCCTTCTCCTAGGAAAGCAGAAGAATGTCAGGGTTCCTAGGCGGAGCTTGCAGTGAGCCGAGATCGCGCCACTGCACTCCAGCCTGGGCGACAGTGCGAGACTCCGTCTCCAAAAAAAAAAAAGAAAAGATTATTTTAGAATAGCCCAGTGAAAATAGAAATCAATTCTATGCTTATTACTTCCCTAACAACTGAAAAGGGTTCAAGGATGCTTTTTTGCTTTGTTTTTCTTTTTCTTTCTTTTCTTTTTTTGTTTGTTTGTTTGTTTGTTTGAGAAGGAGTCTCTCTGTTGCCAGGCTGGAGTGCAGTGAGTGGCGTGATCTCTGCTCACTGCAACCTCTGCCTTCTGGGTTCGGTTCAAGTGATTCTCCTGCCTCAGCCTCCCAAGTAGCTGGGACTGCAGGTGCGTGCCACCACGCCTGCCTGATTTTTTGTATTTTAGTAGAG
This sequence comes from Hylobates moloch, assembly GCF_009828535.3. Lineage (NCBI taxonomy): Eukaryota > Metazoa > Chordata > Mammalia > Primates > Hylobatidae > Hylobates > Hylobates moloch. Next base: position 22,262,246 of record NW_026652292.1, on the reverse strand, counting down.
GCAGGGTTTCACCATGTTAGCCAGGATGGTCTCGATCTCCTGACCTTGTGATCCGCCCACCTTGACCTCCCAAAGTGCTGAGATTACAGGCGTGAGCCACGGCGCCTGGCCAAAAGGGTGCATTTTACCAGCACAAAGGAAATGTTCTCATTAACGGAAACTCCAAGGCTTCCCATAGAAAAAGCTAAAACATATTAAAACTTAACCAGTTTTCTAACTTTAAATATCTTAAAACCCATTCATGGTTCCAGACACTGTAATAATATGATCACTGAAACATTCCTCAAGTTGATTTAAGATTATTTTAGAACAGCCCAGTGAAAACAGAAATCAATTATATTGTTGCTAAGGACATAAAATGACTTCTCTGTGCACTTTTCTTCATATGCTCAAAATGAATACTGGAAGTCACAAGTTTTCGTTTGTTTGTTTCCTAATTGTGGCAAACTTTTTTATTGGAAATGGACCAAAATGAGTTTGTCTCCAGGACAAAAACAAAACAGTGGGTGCTTATAGAAAGAGCCAGGGAAAATAATTTTACCTCCTTGTTGCCAAGTTCTGATATCTGTTACCAGTCTTTATGGCACATTTAACCAATACAAAAGCTCTGTGATTTTTAACATATGGTTGAAAATGGAAAGGAAGACTAGATTGAGAGGTAAATTCAGGATATGAAGAAATTGAACACTAGAAGTAATATTTTAAATGAAAAAAGACCTATTATCTTGTAAAGGATGTAAGTGCCTCCATCTGCAATAGCAAAGCCTTAAGGTCATAAAAATATATTTTAATGTAATACAGATTCTGCAACACATGATTCTATTTTGTTTGTGTCATCTCTATGAGTTTGACTTACCCCTTTTATAATATCCAATGAAAATGTATAAATTAACTACTGATCTTTAAATCAGTAGTGCTATAATATTTGATTAAAATAACACATTTTAATTAAAGATTTTAATGTTAATTTTTGAAATTTCTTATAGATATATGTAAAGATGTCACCATTTGTTTTTTGAACTGCATTATTTTGATCCATAAAAATAAATTGAAATTATACTTTGTAAATTTATTTTGAGGGAAAATATACAGTTGGAAATGTATATTTATTCTGAAACATTTGAGTTTCCATTTTCAAAGGCCATTAGCCCCATTTTTACATTTCCGTCACTTTTTGTGTCTGTATGTGAATGTTAAAATATTAATCTTAATGACTAAGGATTTCTAGTAGTCTACTGTCTTTTTTGATGTTATTCCATTTGTCATTTTTTCCTCTTCAATATATTCTTATAAATCATTATTTGAAAATGAAATCCTTAAGAGTATATTTGACAGACAAGAAATCAGTCAAGAAATGTTTTTTCACTTAATTGACACATCTTAACTAGTATTAGTTGACAATATTTTGACTTTATTAATTTTAATAGATTTATATTCTTGCTTTATAATTCTTGCTTATATTTAATTTTAAGTTACAATTAAAATTTAGTCAAATAATTATGTCACTATGTTTTTAAAATGTACTTTTGAAATAATTCAAAGTTTTAAATGATGTTTTTCTTGCTGCTTATTTCTAGGCAATAAATATAAATCTTTGGTCCAATTATATTTCTTGTATCCTTTTGAAATAAATGGTTAGGGTTGTAATTAAATAGGCTACTATCACAAATATATCACATTTTCATTGCTCTAAGACATTTTAAACGAAAAGTAATCTAATACAGATAGTTGTAATGATTTTTTCTTGTAATTTTTCACATAACATTTTTAACTTGAAATCACTTGTTAAACCAACAAAATATCAGCAACAAATATTTTCACCCAACATCCACACAACATTGAGTTAATGCAGTAAAAAGTGTATTGCTTTTAGTTAACCATAAATTTGACTATGTAGGCATCAGTGTACATATTTAACAACTTTTGAGGCCGTCTTCAAAATTAAAATATGTAAAAAATATTCAAATGGTATTATGAATATGTTAAAGAACAAAAGGAATATAGATGCAAAAAAACCTACCTATGACATATATATACATCTTACATACATTTTTGTATATTTGTTAATCATATCATATGTCCAAAGCAGTGATCTGATTATACATCAGGGGCTAAATTGTCTACTTTGCTACCATATGGCTTCTTATGTTTTCTCTTACCGTAAAATCAGAGTTTACCTTTTTAAAATAATTCCCACATAATATATATGTTGAATTTTTAAAATACAATTTTATTGAAAGTGTAAGTTAATTGAACTTTGACTGTCAAGGTTTCTAATAATGTTTAAGACTCTGTTAAAAAGTAATACATAACCTTACCTATAAAATCTCTACATTCCTTGACCATTTTTCATTTTATTTTTGGGGAGAAACAAAGCATAGTCACAATAATTTCCTAAATTTTTCTGACATTAGAAAAACTCTTCCAGATCAATGTGTAAATGCATATAAAAAATCTCATTTTAAGTGTTATATCTAAATTAATAAAACCCTATATAATTTTTTATTTACCAGTTTGAAGTAAAGGATATGATCCAAAAGAGATAGAGATGAGAGAGGGAGAGATTATTAAAATCAAAGTAATAATTAAAAGATGGATTAACTCAAGGATACATTCACAAGAAATAAAAGTCAATTATTTTGAACAACTTTAGACAAAATGAAGATCTTAAGTGCAGATTATACCCATGGATAAGAGATATATTGATGAGATATATATTTTTCTTTTTCTGCAGCTAATACAGACTATAAGTGCAGTAGACAAAGATGACCCTTTAGGTGGACAGAAATTTTTTTTCAGTTTAGCTGCTGTCAATCCAAACTTCACAGTACAGGATAATGAAGGTAAATTTTAGAACTTGTTCACTATGACTTATGATGATATCAACAGGAAATTTCCCGAGTGTAACCATTGCAATATATATGCCATATCAATTTATTGATCTGAGTTACACAATTTTGTTTTAATCAAGTATTTGATATATTTAGTAAACCCATCTTTGGCAATGTGTACTTCTCTTCAATTTTAAAATAATAAAATATCTGAAAGAGGTCTCTTTATGGATGTTAAAAAATGATTGTGTCTTGATAAGATTAGAAAGGCCGGAGATAATTCTTACAACAATAATATAGGACACATAGGGTAGAAAAATGAATGATTCAGTGAGACTCTTAAGCAGACTTCAGTGAGATTTAGCAGCAGCAGATTCACCAAAGCCAAATATGCATAAGGGAGTGAAAAGAATGAGAAGTAGCCTGTGAGGTGATTCAGTACAAAGGCATTGTTACAAAGGTACTGTTGCAATGGCAAGATGCATGCCTCTTGAAGGTTAAAAAACCTTCTTCTACTTTGTTATTGATTTAAAACATGCAACAATGCGGGAAATTTACCTAATCCATTTTCTTCATGAGTATTGGATTGATGTGTGTTCTGTATGTGTGTAAGCACACACGCACAGATGCACATAAATTAAAAAACACATTTAGTATGGTTTTTCTCTTGGTATGCAAAATAGGTTTTTTGAAAAGAGAAAAGCCAATTGTTATCATCTATGTAATCTTGGTAAATGATTCACTTATAAAAATGTACCACTTTGAAAACAGTACGGAGGAAGTACGTGAAAACCTAATAAATAAACAATTTATAGTATATTTCTCAAATGAATTATTTGTCTTATCTATATATTAATTGCATTGTACTTATTTTTTAGGAAAATGTATATCAATTTTATATTTTACATAACTATGTTTTTATTTATATGTTAAACCTTGGTTATCACATTGGGAAAAATTTACTGTCCCAAACCATTTGTAATATTTTAAAATTTGTTTTAGATAATACTGCCAGAATCTTAACCAGAAAAAATGGATTCAATAGACATGAAATCAGTACCTATCTCTTGCCTGTGGTGATATCAGACAATGATTACCCAATTCAGAGCAGCACAGGCACACTGACCATTCGAGTGTGTGCTTGTGACAGCCAAGGCAACATGCAATCCTGCAGTGCTGAAGCCCTACTCCTCCCTGCCGGCCTCAGCACCGGGGCCTTGATCGCCATCCTCCTCTGCATCATCATTCTACTGGGTAAGAAACCTTAAAAACAATGGGAGTATTTTCTAGGCTCTTTACTTTAGTATGATTTTGAAGAATTGTTGCTATTGAAATCCCTCCACAAAACCAACCCCAAATTTAAGATAGACAGACATAAATTAACTATGTGATATTCTTTATATTAAAATATTTTATTTGATCGGAATATATACGAATATATAAAGAATTTTTGTTATAGTTGTAGTAATAGCAGAACTTTACCTAATGGGGTCTAGAATTCATTCTAATGTGAATCAAAATATTTAGAAAAACAACAACAGTCTTTTACCACAGTGCAGTAAACAAAGGAAAAGGCAAGCAGAACGAATGCAGAATGGCTTGTGTAGGAGCTTGGAAATTTGAGAGACAAAATTCTTGGTAGCCATGCTGAATGTTCTAATGGAATTAAGAGATCTTTGGAACCTAGGTCCAGTGAACAAATGAAAGGAGACGCATCAGTGGCCAGGACCCCAATTATTTTATTGCTGGCCCATTATTTTCCTCCTGAGTGGTGCAGTAACAAGAGTCTGGGGCAATGGTTCTTCTGAAACATCCTCCATACAGGAATCAAGTAGGAGTTGGAAGAGATGGAAGATAATAGTAGGATCTCAAACCCCAACTCTGTAAGGTGGACATTAATCAATCTCAATAAGACTAAAAACAACAAAGACAAAGGTTAAGTTGATAACATTTGTTAGAATAACAATTCAGGCCGGGCGCGGTGGCTCACGCTTGTAATCCCAGCACTTTGGGAGACCGAGGTGGGCGGATCACGAGGTCAGGAGATCGAGACCACAGTGAAACCTCATCTCTACTAAAAATACAAAAAAATTAGCCGGGCGTGGTGGTGGGCGCCTGTAGTCCCAGCTACTCGGAGATGCTGAGGCAGGAGAATGGCGTGAACCTGGGAGGCGGAGCTTGCAGTGAGCCGAGATCGCTCCACTGCACTCCAGCCTGGGTGACAGAGCAAGACTCCGTCTCAAAAAAAAAAAAAAAAGAAGAACAATTCAAAAACTTGACATAGAAGCACTTCCCATCAGCATTCCTGTATTCAATAATTGCTAACTTTTCGTACATACAAAATAAAGTTAAATACAACTTTAGCGTTCATCTTAAATTTTAAAATAATGTAAACAGTAACAAATTGTAGCAATATTTTTATGATTATAAAAAGAGAGCACGTTTTTATATGAAGTTAAGGCCTGGGCAACAACAAAAAAAATGGATTAAAAATATTTCCACGTTCTTTATTTGACTTGATTATGTCTACTTCATTCTATAGATGTTTCCATTTTTCTACTTTTATCATAGCATTTATGCACTTTCACTCTGTGTTTAAATAACAGAAAGGTAAATTACTTATGACAGATAAATCATTAAATGGATGAATAATTCAAGATTAGATTTTTATGTAGTTCGGGAAATGAGAACATGCATATTAAAAATATACATTTTATAATTTGTTACTATGAAATGAAATCCAGAACAAAACTTTTCCCTGTACTACGAAAAATATATACCTCATTTTATTTCATAGAACGAGAATTTGGTATAATTTTATTTTTATAATTTGACTTACCATTAGTACAACAAACATTGAGGAAAAGTTAATAAATGTGCTTTACAATAGTTGAATCCACAATTGCAAATACGAATAATATAAATATTTATTTGGGGGATTTATACTTTAAATCATATTGAAAACTTGTTCTATTAAAATATGTAATTAAAATGAAAGTCTCTAGTAAGAATAACATTGATGGTAGCAAGTTTTTAGTACATGTTTACTGTGTTTCAGACTCTGTCATTGGCACTTTGCCATGACAACCTTTTTCACTTGACAAAAAATATCTGGCATGTGTGGTGTTATTATTTTCATTTTATGCGTGATGAAACTGAAAATTCAAAATATTCAGAACATATTCCAAGGTCACACAATTTCTCAGTGGTTGAGCTAAGGTACCTTGCTGTTGCTATTAGTCAGTGTATACAGAGATTCCCAGTGAAATCTGTATTTCCACTTTTATTATGGCTGGATGGAGGCCTCACTATCTTACATATTCACTAAAATCATATTAAAATAAAATTTTACCTGGTTTACTTTCCCTCCAAACAATGATATTTCATTCTATAATCAGGAGCAGACTGCTTTTAACTGCTTTTGAATTAAAATCAGATTAAGTATTAGCTCTAGTTTTGTTAGTTTAAACCTATTTTTTGTGAGTATTTCTGTTACCCTAATCAAAAAACATGCAAAAAAGAGGGAAATGAACTTGGACTTGGAGCAAATCGTAATAAGTTGTCATTATCCTCAACATTAGAAGGTTTTTGCTGGGCAAGGTCATTTGATGATAAATAATCTGAGATTTAAAATCTTTACACATTTTTATGTGCATAAATATGTGAATTTAGGCAAAATAAAATGGCATATTTTCTTAAAAGCTTGACGAATACACTTTTTAAAAAGCTCGGCCTATTTGCTTTTTAATTACTTGGCCAAGAACACTTATCAATGGCTAAAACTTTCTTTTTCATGACATTAAAAAAGTTTATTGTTTGCCCTCTCTCACAGGTTGAAGACAAACTAGTCTGTGCATTCCATGTTAATAAAAAAGAAAACATAATACCCCTTCATATAATAATGTAATTAATTACATACTCTTTAAATGTGTGTTCTAAGAAGCTAAATAAATACTTGTATCAATATTTATTCATCCTTATCTTATCTGAGTTCACACTTTTTCCCTCAAATCCTTTTAAAGGTTGAGGATAAAAATGTTTGAGAATAATGAGTAAGGGTGAGAAACTCTAATGCAATCAGAAGAATTTGATATTAATTTTCTTTTATCATTTTTGCTATTACCACTGTTTTGATTATGAGTATTGTCTCTCATTGAAGTGGGAAAATGTCGTTTTCGAGCAATACACTTTTCTATTATGAATCTAGCCAAGATTCATACATTTTTGGGGGGAGTTAATTCAGTGTTGCAGTTTGAGAAATTTACTCTTTGCCATCTTGTAACCTAACAATTTTTTGGGGGGGTCTCATGCAAGGTATATATTTTCATGGAAACGTTAGAAATTTCTAAATTCACCTAACTCTAAATAATCTGGGTTTTTTTTTCCAATAATTACAGCATTCTTCTAATTAAGTAACAAAAATATGTAAGTTTATCAGCAAAGCTATTTAACAGAAGTCAGTACTCAATATCTTGTGAAGGATGCTGCTTTTTGCTATTGTGTAAAGGCTTTGAAAAAAGTAAGCATCGTGTTGTCCTTTTAAATTGTCTAACTTGAAGCTGATTTCAATTTGTGTAGATTTATACACACAAATTTTATATAGTATCTTATGTTCCTTATTTAATGCAGAAGATAAATATTATCTGTACTATGAGAACTAAATGGTTCCTAGGAAAATAAAGTGTAAGTCACTATATTTAAGGAATATTTTACGTTGTTTTAAAAATAAATTAGAAACATGATCTTAAACACCACCCACCCTTGCTAAACCCTTCAGCGTCTCCCCTGACACCTCCCCCAAACTGTGGGAAGCACAAAATTAATCTGAAAGTCTAAGCTGTTATAGAAAGCCTGAGTAACTTAAACTTTTATAGTATTTCCGCTCGTTATTTATAGTGTTTTGAACGGACGTCTAATGTATCTTCTTGTCTTTTTTCAAGTTATAGTAGTACTGTTTGCAGCTCTGAAAAGACAGCGAAAAAAAGAGCCTCTGATCTTGTCAAAAGAAGATATCAGAGACAACATTGTGAGCTATAACGATGAGGGTGGCGGAGAGGAGGACACCCAGGCCTTTGATATCGGCACCCTGAGGAATCCTGCAGCCATTGAGGAAAAAAAGCTCCGGAGAGATATTATTCCAGAAACGTTATTTATTCCTCGGAGGACTCCTACAGCTCCAGATAACACGGACGTCCGGGATTTCATTAATGAAAGGCTAAAAGAGCACGACCTTGACCCCACCGCACCCCCATACGACTCACTTGCAACCTATGCCTATGAAGGAAATGATTCCATTGCTGAATCTCTGAGTTCATTAGAATCAGGTACTACTGAAGGAGACCAAAACTACGATTACCTCCGAGAATGGGGCCCTCGGTTTAATAAGCTAGCAGAAATGTATGGTGGTGGGGAAAGCGACAAAGACTCTTAACGTAGGATATGTGTTCTGTTCAAACAAGAGAAAGTAACTCTACCCATGCTGTCTCCACTTCACAATATTTGATATTCAGGACCATTTTCCTGCCAGTCAGCACAATTTTTTTTTCCCATTTACTTCTTAATTTGTTCATTAATTACATTAATTCTTTCCTGTAGGATGTCTCATGGAATATATACGACATTTTATTTAATCACTTCCAAGAGCCAAAGCTATGGAAATACAGTGTTGTCCATCTTAGTAAATAAAAGATAATTTCAGAAACATGAACAGGATAGTTCTCCCTTAAGCAACCTCACAAACAAGCCGCTTCTGTTAGATACATGTCCTGCCCTTGCAAATGAAGCTTTTAAAAAGGTGAAGAAAAATTTTAAGGTATATCCTGTTCTGTACATTAAATTAAAAAAACAAAAATGTACATGTGATGTTAGTAGGTGTGATATGCAACCTGGTATACAGACATTTGTGCAATTTCATTTCATCAAATTCTATCTGCTAATGTTTTATATTTATATTTTTGTATTTATTTTTAAAAAAAATAAACCAGTTTTTACAACTACTTTGTCTGTAGCTTCTTTTTTTCCCTAGGATGGAAGACTTTCTCCCTGAACTAAATATCTTGATACAAAATTACCTTACATACAGGTAAGAACACAATGCCATTATCATTAGTATTGAAAGTGCTAACTAAATTAATATCATTTAGGTAAGAATTATGTTTCCAGCCAGTCTTGATATGCTGTGATATGTGGAAAACTCTTCATATACAAAGTAACAGTCATTTATAAAACACATAAAAATTTGCCATTTAAACAAACTTAAAACATGGCCATCCTTATGCTAAATATCTCAAGACACCAGCAATGCAGTAATTTCATTTTGTTTGTATTCACTAAAATCATACCTGAAAGAATAAAACATTTTCTCATTTTTTATGGCATTCATGCCATTGACGTTTATAGAGAATAATAGTTCGGGAAGATTTCAGACTAAAAGAATCCTTTAATGGAAAATATACTTACCTCCCATGGTGACTTTGAAAATGCCTACTAATGACAGTAATAATGCAGAATATTCCATTAAGACACAGCTTTACAATTATATCAAGATTTTAAAATGCATGATACATTTGTTTGTAACAAAGCCTGCTTTTCTGTCAATGATTCCATAGAAAGCAAGAAAATAAAAATAAAAAAATTAAAACACTGGCAGCTAATTATCCAGAGTTCCTAAGAATCATGAAAGTTAGCTGACACTCACTGATTCCTTATTTCTCAACCTCCACAACAGGATTTATTTATAAAAGGAGCACTTTGTTGGGCCTAGACTAGAAAGCCACGTTCCCTGCTGAGTATATTGTAAATAATACCAAAGATCAGTGTGCTCTCTACTTAGTGAAAATGCTGTGCTTTTGGATTGAATCAAGGTGCAATACTGATGTGTCCTTAATGTAGAATTATTTCAATCTTATTAAATGGTAATATTTTCCCAACTTCCAGACTGAAAGGGCCCACATCACTCTGAACACAGATATTTTTGTTTGCATGTTAGCCTGATTATAAAAGAAAAACAACGTATATTCTAGTTAAAAATACAGTCGTGTGACAAGACTAAACGATAACACGATTTGGCAGATTTCCTCTTTTCCAAGAACTCATTCATTTTTACTGAAGGCTAGGTGTCAAAAGGACAAAGTTTAAGGAACAAAAAAAGTTTGATCATATATGTTGAACTAAAAGGAGAGAAAATCCTCCATATCCTAAAAGGACTACTCTTTAAAAACAAAATCAGCTAACAATGGAAAAATAAAAAAAGTACAAATTGTAAGAATTTTACATTAGATATGATTCGAAATATATATTTGATTAAAATTACTTTTAAAATTTATAGCATTAGTTGTTTTTATTAATACTTGCTGTTAATAATTGGAATTGTTATTTGAATAATTTTAATTTTCCTCATTTATGTAATTTTAAAGTAACATGAACTTGCTGTCATTTATTGTGTCATTCTGGTTTTTATTAAATTAAAGGACTAATCTTTAATATCATCCAATCCAGGTTTCCAATAATTCTCTTTAGGGAGATTTAGTAACAGGCTTCTTTGTCACTATAAGGCCTATATTGCACAGAAATTATTCAGTAACAGCTATCTTATTTGTTGATACTGAAGGTGATATGTTAAAAATTAATTGGTGATCCTGAAATGTAAAATGTATGCCTGTAATTACCTGCTAAAACTCTCTCAGTAATTTCCCTGCCATTGTGCTCTCCCAAAGGAGAGAAAGGAATGCCCAATATGTAGATTATTCTATGCCCCAAATCTCTTTTATGTGGGGACTGGGACAACCCTCTCTTAGTATCATTCATTTCATTGAACGAATGTGGGCTTTTCTTTTATTCATCTACTTACACCTTCATTCGTCAAATAGTTTTTGAGCAGCTATTATAAAATCAAGGGATGTTTTAAACACTAGAGATGTAATAAATCATAGATCATTATTTTATATTACTGCATGATTTTTCTATTAAATGAAAAAAATTGCAAAATAGTTAATATCTTTTACCATTATTAATTTTTCTTTTTCTTTTCTTTTTTTTTTTTTTTCTTTGAGACAGGGTCTCACTCTTTCTTTTGCCCAGGCTGGAGTGCAATGGTTTGATCACTGCTCACTGCAGCCTCTACCTCCCAAGCTTAAGCAGCCCTCCCACCTCAGTCTCTCAATAGCTGGCACTACAAGTGTACACCATCATCCCCGGCTAATTTTTTATTTTATTTTGTCTTATTTTATTTTATATTCCACAGAGATGAGGTTTTGCCATGTTGCCCAGGTTTGTCTCAAACTCCTGGATTCAAGTGATAAACCTACCTCGGCCTCCCAGAATGCTTGGATTACAGGCGTGAGCCACCATGCTATGCCCTGTTGTTTACTTAAACAGTAAATAACCATTTTGCTCTTCTTTTTTCATAATTTAAATAAACAAGCTAAAAAAGATGACTTGTAAATCTCTTGATCATTAGAAATGGTGACTAAGTTGATCAATTCTCATTGGTTCTACTATCAACAAAATATGAAAGAAAATTTATGTAATGATACATACTCAGGCTGAGATTTCACTGTATATCAAGTAGATACTCTTATGCAACCTCAAGAATTGCAGATATTTATCAGTAGACATGAATTAAGTGTGAGTAATTAGATGTCTAGGATCTTCTAAAATTATAAAAACCTAACATTCAGGTTTTTTAAGATTAAGGATATCTACATATCTGTATTCATTTATCAATACAGCTACCTGTCTATATATAATTTACGTCTATGTTATATATACATGTATGTACATATAAAACATGACTGTTAGACTCCATATAACATTCAAGGAAACTATTCCTTTTATTTCTTCATTTACAAATACATATACGCACACTCATATTCATATGTCTCTATTAAAAATTTCAGCTTAACATAGCTATTAACAAGAAAATAGAGTCACTTTTCAAAATCCCTTACTCATTATAGGTCCTTTGTGCTCAAATAGATGAATGAAGGATGGTGTGATCCTTACATTCATTCAGAAGTCGATTATTAATCATGTTTGATATTTGCTTTAGAGATTTTGGTGAACGGTAAAAGGAGATAAAATTTATAAATTTGCAGAACTGAATTATACAGAACATGCAATTATATTGTACAAGGATACAAAAGCAATGGCTGAATTATGGACTCTGCCCCTAGTCAATTATGGTATAACAAATGTTACATATATGCCCCAAAATAACTAAATGGCATACAAAATGAAAAGTAAGAAATTAATAAAAAATGTTATGGGCTCCTTTGATTCAAGGACAGAGTCTGTCTTTCCTTCCATTATTTTCTCAGTGCTCAGTCTCTGGCATGTTATAGTCACTCATAATGCTAAATAATGTCATTACATCTCCCCAACACATTTTCTAAATGTTTCCTACAGTCATTCTCCAATGGCCTCACCATCAATTATGGCTGTTCAAGCTAGACTTGAGGCCTTCTTTATCTTCCATACCTATCACGTCAGTTTTCGTTTACTATAGAATCTCCCAAAATAAATATGCTTTAATGTACTGCCATTCTTGTTTTAAAAGAAATTTTTCAGTTACAGTCATTAAGCACCACTGTGTCAGTTTTTTGCCATACACTTAGATTGCTCTTAATCTTTACAGTAAGTTCTCCAATGTATTAATATCCCCATAGCATACAAGATTTACAAATTAATAGAGCTGCAAACTACTGCGGTATTAACGTGAAGATGCTCTCCTTGCAGTTGAGCCCTTTATATTTTTCACTGTCAGTGTTACAGTCTTCAAACTTCTCTCCTTGCCTGCAATACAGTTTTGCATTTTGCTTACCCATCTATTTTCATAAAAATGAAAGAAAAGGAAAAAAATATAAAAGCAAAAACCAAAAAACAGATTAGCAATCTTCAAAGCAAAAAAAAAAAAAAAAGCATATTTCTCATTGTCAAATACTTCACTAAACCCTCTCACCTAGAGGCTCAATTCCAAACTCCTATAACAGAATAATATTTTCCCTCAAGTTGTTTTCTTTCTCCCATTGCTATGAGGATTTGAATTGTCATTTTAAAATTTGGGACCAGATAATTTATTATTTAAGTCTGAATTTCTCCTGAAATTCCAAAGATAACTACTACTTAATAGTAACATCTTATACTTGACATATCCAGAAGAGTACCACACATTTCCCCACCAATACATGCCAAACTTGCTTCACCTGCAATCTGCTTCAGTGCTGATTGGCAATGCTTTCCCTCCAATGAAGTGCTCAGGCCCATGACTTTGGAGTCACCCTGTATACTGCTTCTTGCAAATCTCACCTCCAAAAAGATTAGTTTTCTTTTTAAAACACACGTTGTCCCACAACTTCTCACCATTTCTATTTCTGATCGCCACCAATACCTTCTTCCTCAATTATTGGGAACAATTAACTTCCTAACTCATAGCTTTCCATCCTGCCCCATTTACACTCAACTATCAGCATTGTGGTCAGAAAAATCTTTTCAAAATAAATTGTCTATGTGGTCATTTCCTTCTTTTAAACTATTTAGTCATTTGTCATTTTAGTCAGAGTAGAAAACTAACTCCTTATAATGGCCAAAATCCTCTCCATACCCCTTTGACCTCTCTTCTGCTGTTTTCCCATTTATTAACTTTGCTCTGGTCTCTTTTTGGTACTGTTTTCTTCCTGCCTTCCTGTGTTCACACTGACCATTCCTTCTTCCTGTAGCTGGTCTCCCTACCCAGCTCAAGCTCTTTTTTTTTTTTTTTTTAAGGGCAGAGGCTTGCTATTTCTGCCCAGCGGGAGCGCAGAGGGGCAATCTCGGCTCACTGCAAGCTCCGCCTCCCGGGTTCACGCCATTCGCCATTCTCCTGCCTCAGCCTCTCCGAGTAGCTGGGACTACAGGCGCCTGCCACCACGCCCGGCTAATTTTTTTTTTGTATTTTTAGTAGAGACGGGGTTTCACCGTGGTCTCGATCTCCTGACCTCGTGATCCGCCCGCCTCGGCCTCCCAAAGTGCTGGGATTACAAGCGTGAGCCACCGCGCCCAGCCTTCAAGCTCTTGATCAATTGATCAAATGCTGTTTTTGATTTGAGGTCTACCCTATCCACTCTTAAAACTATAGCATTTCCCTAGTCCCTCCTTTACGTTGCATTTGTTTTCTCCTTAATGCTACCACCTCTTCAATATGTTATGTAACTTACTTGTTTACACCGATTATTTTTTGTCTCCCTCAGACAGAATGTAAAATTCATGACAGTATGTCATTAATTGTAAATTTGGTCACTATGATGACCAAATACATAGAATGATGTCTATCTGTCTAGGAGCTCAAAAACATTTGTTGGAAGAATTAACAAATACTTTACTATTACATTTATCACATATTATGCTGAACTTTAGGCAATAAACATATGTGTGCAATATTTCTGCCTCCTCCTTTAGTTAGTGAACTACTTAAAGTTATAGGAGGTGCCTTAGCGATTTGTTTGTTCATTTTATGACTGACAGAGAAGGAGCACTGCCATCTTGGACAAACCCCTGATTCTAAAGTTCACCTTAATAAAAAGCCACCTAAAACCAAAGGGCATCAGCCTAATGGCTAAGGTCAGCATGACCATAAACCACAAATAACATCTCCAACCAAAAACATTCCAAACTCCTCCTCAGCCAGAGACATGCTAGCCCTGAGATAACCCCACTCCAGGCTGGAAAGATGCCCGCTCCAAAATAACCTCCCCTCTTCCCAGAGAGATTCCAATCCCATCAAAAACTTCTCCACACACATAAACATTCCAAGCTTGTGATAAGCCCCCTCACCCTAAAACCAATATATACTCAGTCTGTAAGAGAAAGTGCGCCTGACCCAAATCAGCCAGGAGTGCCTCTCAGGTTTTAACTAAAGAAAACCTGTCTTTAACTGCCAGCCGTGTTTCGTTTTTCTTTCCTCTTTAACTCTTACAAAGACAACTGATTTTGTCCCCAAAATACAACAGTGCTTGCCCACCAATTTAAGAATAAATGATAGCCAGTAATTATTTTGGTTAATTGCTTTAGGAAATTAGAAATAAACCTTAAAAGAATCTGAGAAAAAGTGAAGTTACATTGCAAATATATTTGGAACATTTGCAAAGTGCCAGTGATAATGATAGTAGGATTTAACATAAAATAAGTACTAGTGTCAGAGAATGACTACTCTTTCAGATTCTGTTCTAATGTAGTCGAAGTCTGAGTCACAGTTTTGGGGAACTTCATATTCAAAGACTATGAAAAGGGCAAATAAAAGGAATGTCACTCAGGCAAGGTTTTGAAGAAGATTGTTATGAAAGAGAATGATGACGTGGAACTGATGACCAGAGAGTTAAGAACTCAAACTCCCTCTCCAAAATGTTTGTGAAAGAAAATTAGAATCCTAGGACACCAAACTCACTATGCCAAAAGCAAAGTTAACATTGGGAACTGAATCACTGACTTCCTTTTGTTCCCAAACAGGTAGCTATAATTCCACATGCTTAAATTAGGCAATATTGGCCGGGCGCAGTGGCTCACGCCTGTAATCCCAGCACTTTGGGAGGCCGAGGTGGGAGGATCACAAGGTCAGGAGTTCGAGACCAGCCTGGCTAACATGGTGAAACCCCGTCTCTGCTAAGAATACAAAAATTAGCAGGGTGTGGTGTTGCATGCCTGTAATCCCAGCTACTCGGGAGGCTGAGGCAGGAGAATTGCTTGAACCTGGCAGGCGGAGGTTGCATTGAGCTGAGCTCGTGCCACTGCACTCCAGCCTGGGCGACAGAGCAAGACTTTGTCTCAAAAAAAAAAAAAAAAAAAAAAATCAAATCTCATATCAAAAAATAGAAACTTTAACTCAAATGCCTTTCAGTTCATATGACTTTAGTAATCATTAGTAAATAAAGACAGTTACAAAATTATTTGTAAAGTAAAATAGAAATGTCTTCAAAATTTGCAGTTCAGATACTGTTTCTGTTAGATATTTTAAGGTTTAAAATTTGGCTTCTGTAATACTTTTGATCCTTGCTTAACTTCTCCACAAATTTATGTATTTAGATTTGAGCCTTTGGGGCCATGAAAAAGCCTAGCTTTATGCATTGTCCTTTGTCGTGGGCTTCCTCTGAATCTGGTACATATTTAAAATCCCTTACTTCTGGGCATGGTGGTTCATACCTGTAATCCCAGCTACTCGGGAGGCTAAGGCACAAGAATAGCTTGAACCCGGGAGGCAGAGGTTGCAATGAGCGGAGATCGCATCACTGGACTCCAACCTGGATAACGGACTGAGACTCTGTCTCAAAATAAGTAAGTAAGTAAATAAATAAATAAATAAATCCCCTTAGTTCCTAGGCCTCTCCCTAAAAATAAGAGTTACTAAGAGTTAACATTACAAATAATGTATCTTATTAAAACAATTGAATATTAGTAAAACAATTTTATATGTAACATGTAAAGGAAAATAAAATGTGTTTTTGGTAAAAAGGTAATATGAAGGCATGGAACATGTTTTTTGTTAAAGGGAATAATTTTACCTAGTTTTGAGGTTTTTCTCAAACTGAAGAAATGAACAAGAATGATAGCTAAAACTGAATAGATATAGAAAGTTGGAAAAGAAAGAATATGGACGACAATTGTAAAACATTATGGTTTATTGAAATCTTACCTTATGGTCAAACTGAGATTAGGTGGATATGTTTATAAGATTTTATTTAAAATTACCTCCAATGTTAAGAATACACTATGTAAAGATAAAATTTTCTCTTTTGAATAAGAGTTTTGTGTAATATTAACAGATAATAACATATTTTTGTTTACCTTCTGAGTAAACTACAAAAAAAGGGAAAGAGAAAGGAACAGATTAAGTAGGCCTTATGCCATCTTTATTTTATCTTATTGTTTGGGAATGAGTCTCCTCCCTATCAAAGAGTAGAAGATTTTGCTTTTTAAAATCTTTAATTATCATTTTGGCTAGCTAAATGACTTACTTTTCTAGAGACCTGTTATTCCATTTTGTAATATCAAGAATTTTAAAACTTTGATACCTGAAAAACTCCAAAATCAAAATTTTATGTCCTAAATTCAGTCTTACTGATCTCATTAACTTTTTGAGATGTTAGGACACTTGAAGTCCAAAAGAGACATGTTCAGATTATTTGATATAATAAAATCATACAGAAAGCATTGTTAAATATGAAATGGTGTTTAACATTTTTTGTTTCATCCACAGGCAATTATTATTTTACTTTAATCCTTCTCAAAAGCAGTTAATCATCAGCTATAATGCAAAACCTATTTCTCTAAGGAAATTGCTAGAAAGGACTCTGATAGGTGCTCTTAAGTGCAAGTTTTGGATAGTCTTAGAGATTGTGCCATTACACTAGAGAAAATATTTCCAGGACTCTCACTGAAGAGCTCATATATTCATAAGAATTACTAACCAGTATCAAGTGGAATGAGTTAATTGTATGAGACTGAACTAGTAAAGGAATGAAATAATTTTTATGACTTTATTTTTGTTTGAAACATTGCTGATTCTTTTTGTTTTGTTTCTGAGAGTCAATAAAAGTTTTTTTTTTCTTTTGAGCAAGGTATAGCTTGTAACAATTGAGTAAAGTATACCCTTGTGAGTAAATTTTGAAACGTATTTCTTACTATCTATCTGATTTATCCAGATTTGGAAACTATTTGTGAGTATTCTTAATTTATAGCAATATAGGTATTTGCATAAGTTCAATAAGAATCTGTTTCCTTTTGTAATAGAACACAATTGGAGACACTGGTTATTATACCAAGGCTTTAACCAGAATGACATATTTTAGGTATGAACCAACTGCTTTGTGGAATTAAGATTAATGTTATAGAGCTGACAAAATCCCCTTTGAAATACTGTTTTTGTACCTTGTCTATGCAGGTTTTTTACAGGGATCATAAAGAATGTCACATCCTATTAAGAATGCCACTTTCTGACAGGCCCAGGAACCTCAAGTTTTTTAAGGAGGCAAAAAGTTATCCAATTCATGTGGACCAAACATGTGACCAGAGACTCATTTTCTTATATAATACTTTCTCTGAAAGATTTTGAAGAAAAGGGGGGAAATGTATAAGAAAAATAGAACCTTTGGACTCCAAACTCTCTATGCCAAAAGGAAAGTTAAGCTTGGGAACTGAGTCATGCAAAAACTGCCTTCTTTCTCTTCCCAAACAGAGCTGTAATTTCACATGCTTACTTAATCTTAGGCAAAAATGTAGATTTACTGAGTGCAAGATGAATGCATAATTCACTTTTCTCTCCACTCTCTTTTTTTCCCGTGTAATATGTAGATTCACTGAGCACAAATTCACTGAGTGCTAATCAGATCCTCACAAGAACATAAGCACTTGCCTCATTGCCTACTCATCCTCCTTTTTTTTCCCTCCCCTCCTGTTTACTCTTTTCCCTTTAAATATTGAAGTTCCCAAAACTCTTTTTGGAAAAAGTGCAGGTTGCAGATCTTACTGTGACTTTTCTTTCTTTTTTCCAGATGTACCCTCAACCTTGGCAAAAAAAAAAGCCTTTAATCGATTGAGATCTGCCTCATTCACTTTTTGGTTGACAAGTTCAATTTTTTAGTTTATTTGCATTGCATACTCTTTGTTTGTTTCAGGCCATAATTATTAAGTATAAAGGGTTAATTTTGTATTTTCCTGATTACTTGTAACAACTTTCCCTTGCTGATACTGCCATGCTGTTAATTGCAAAGAAAACCTTGAAATGTTCCTAGCCATAAACTTTAGAGACTAACTTGAATCAAGAACCCACAACAAGATCAATAAAATGAGCAGAGAGAATTGAAAACAATGAGCAAAGATGCTTAGAGGCAAAGGTACAAAGATGACTATAAAAAATAAAACATAGACTTTAACTACCACCTCATTTTAAATCAGCAAAACTGTATACAAACTATAGATATAATAATAAAAGTATGTGTATACATATATATATTCACACACAATACATATATAATACAATTTATAATACACAATACAGCCTATAAATACATATATCTGATATATGTATATATTTGTTGATAGTTACATAAGTATATATCAACAAAAGTTTGTTTATTTCACTTCATTCCAATGTTTATTATACATATTGCAATTTGTATATGGTTCTCTTGATAATCTTATTAATTCTTTAAGGCTACAAATATAGTACTTACCTCCAAGCTGAACTACTTACACTGATTCATTTTCAGATTTGGCAACTAACTAATCAAACAGAAGGAAAAAATATACTTCATAAATGTAATTAGGGCAGAAAACAAACAGGCAAAAGGCAAATAAAGATAATTTGTTCAAGCTTATTTTTTACTCATTAAAAATGAGATTTCAAAAGGGTATATAAAGCAGCACAATGTACAATTCTTTATTAAATTAGAGGATTTAGGTAGGAAAGGATTAAAGATTAACAAGCACATAATAGAAAACTGGTAGACAGTTGGTTAAAAAAAAATTCCAGCTGTGGAATTCTCCTGAATTTGGAACATGACATTTACAACTCCACAGGAAGAACAGCACAGCAACTCCATCCCCAGATTTATCTGAAGAAACCTCCCACATGATGTGAAATATTTAGAAGTATATCTGAGACTCTTGCCATGATCTCTGCCTCTCTCCTTTCACAATCAAAAGGATTCTAAATGAGCCTTTTCCAATGTGTAAAATTCATTTCACTGTGTTATAGTTTACCTTTGTTTCCATTATTCTCACTACTAATATAGTTTCAGTGAAACTTTCCTAAATGATTTTGCTAATATCAGTGCATCTTTGTAAAAGACTGCCAAATCTAGTCATTGATTCTACTTCTGGCATATCATCCTACACTTCTTTTACAAGAGTAAAACTAGCACTGCAAATAATTATTATTTAACATCTTAACAACATAATTAAATTTTATATTTCTGTTTCTTCGAAGAGTTTAGCTTTATTATTCTTTGAATTTGACTGCATTTGTATTAATGTGAGCATAAAAATATTCATCTAGAAGGATATAGGTACTTTAGTAGTTTCAGTGTATGAGTGTTACATTCTCTTGGCAAGACTATATAATTTAGAGGAAAGCAACTCCTTGATTTTTAGGTTACATTTGATTAAACACTTAAACCTGATAAAAAGCGGGTTCCAGCAGTGTATTGGGCACCTAAATAGGTTTCACATAAATATTTGTTGAGTGATTGATTAATCTTGGCATTGCAATACTTTGTTTTCTAATTTTGGCAGTGTGGAAAATGTCAGGTTCCATGCCTTACCCACCCTCAACCAAAAAGGCAACATGTTTCATTCATATTTGAAAAAACATATTCTAGAAATGTCACAGTAACCTTTTAAGTTGACAGTCTCTGCCTAGGAATTCTTGACAGCAGCTATGCACAATTATGCCAGCTCTATATTGAACTTTCTTACATCATCTTCCCAAAAGTGATAGTCTGAGCAGACAGCATGTAGATGACTAGATAGAAAAAAACACAAACTCAATGCACTCTTTTATAAATTTTGTTTTTGAGGCAGAAATAAGAAAAAGTGAAATTTAATTTTTGTGTGTTTTTATTGACAAAGAGAATTATTATTTAAAGATTATCCTATAATGCCTTAACTCCCATAGGTATAAAATTGATGCTCCTGTAAATTACTAAAATAGAGTGCTGAACACAATTAATTTTGTACCTTGATATGTTTCTTAGTATACGTCTTTTAATTTTGTTGAAAAAGCAAGAAAAATAAAGATAAACACAAAGGTTCTTCTCCAAATTAATGAAAACATAAGGGACATCATTTTAGTGGTAGATTTAACTGCATAAAATTCCCCTTATAAACAATACGTTTAATGTTTGTACCTGGAAAATGTATACATGGAATCTTAAGAATGCATCTAATGTATAATAATGAATAAGAAGCTATAGGTGGTGGTGATTATGATGACGATGATGATGATAGTAACAAAAATTTATTTGCCTATTATGTTTCAGGATTATTCATTGTCTTACATATAGTAACACACTTTATTGTCACAATGAATCTCTGAGGTAAGTACTATTATAATCTCCATTTTACATATGAGGAAATCCAGGAATACAAACACAATTACCCAAAGTTGTATTCCTGTCATAGTGTAGAGCTGGAAAACAAAAGTGAGTCTGTCTAAGGCTAGTTGTCTTATCCCTACCTCTATTATTGGTAAAAATAAAATAATCTTGATCTCTCAGGGGAGCAATGATAGTGAGAAGATTTCTAACAACAATGACATGGAAAATAAAATTTTTAGTTTAAAAAAAGGTAGTATTTGAATCACACATATAGTCAATATCCCTATAATACAGCAGTTACAGCTTACTTCCTATGAATTTTAATAGATGTGGGTATAATTTTTACTCAGAATGGATATCAATAAACATACATTGATAAGTACAATTCAAATACAGGGGAATTACTTCTAGTATATTTTTAGATTGACTTACATTGGTAAAAGTGAAAGTCATATGAATATAGATGTATTTAACATTTTTTTGTCGGTTGAAGAAGTGGAAATGAGTATGTAATGGTGATAAAAAACGCACTGACAACAAAAATGCTTTTCTTTTTCCAGTTTGTTTAATTTAAGCAGTTAACTCTACCTGAAAGTAAGCATCTACTTATCAGAATACATCTAGAATATTAATAGCAGAAATAATAATATAATAATGCCAATATGGTGAATCTGATTCTTTGCCAGACAATATAGTGAGGCAACTTCCCATTTAATTTGTTTATACAGTATTTGAACTTATTCTCCTAGCTCATATTTTGTTGATTTTGCCTCTATACTTATTAGTGTTTCTTGCTAGTCATGTTTTTTGTTATTGTTTGTTTATTTGGTTTTTGTTTTGTTTTGTTTTTTGGAGACGGAGTCTCATTCTGCTGCCCAGGCTGGAGTGCAGTGGCACAGTCTCGGCTCACTACAACCTCTGCCTCCTTGGTTGAAGCGATTCTCGTGCTTCAGCATCCCAAGTAGCTGAGACTACAGGCTTGCACCACCACACCCAGCTAATTTTTGTATTTTTATTAGAGACTGGGTTTCGCCATTTTGACCAGGCTGGTCTCGAACTCCTGACCTCAGGTGATCTGCCCACCTTGGCCTCCCAAAGTGCTGGGATTACAAGCATGAGCCACCGCGTCTGACTGTCATGTTTTGCCTATAGTAGTGCTGCACCAAAAACAGCCCCTAAATCACAGTAACTTATAATAATTACTGTCTTTCATGAATCTATAGGTCTATTTCACCCGCAGTTTGGATTCACTTCTCATTCTGATATCAGTGGATACCCAGCAACTATCCTATGTTCTTTTCATGGCACACAGGATAATCTGCATGATATCAACCAATGATATTAATATCTAAAGTCCTTGAGAAAGTGTTTTTATAGTTTCTGCTGATTCTTCTTAAGAATAGTAGTTTTTGAGAGTTATCCTAGATGGTGAAGTGATTATTGCCTTTGAAATACACATATTTGTAGGAATAATGTGGGGTTTTGAAAGAAGATGCATTCCTTAATTCACTTCTTCTGTGGATTTAGCTTCGTCAAAAAAAAAATGAGACCTCCGAACTTAATTCAGGACTTAAGAATATTTGAATTACCTAGGATATGAGACTTTTAGTTATAAACTCCTGTGATTGTGGCCACATGCTATTACTTCTCAATATGATTGCCTGGTTCCCTATTGTCTGCCCTTTTCAAGGTCAAGAGAATCCTTCCTGTAGTCTTTTTTTTTTTTTGAGATGGAGTCTCGCTCTTTCACCCAGGCTGGAGTGCAGTGGCACGATCTCGGCTCACTGCAGGCTCCGCCCCCCGGGGTTCACGCCATTCTCCTGCCTCAGCCTCCCGCGTAGCTGGGACTACAGGCGCCTGCCACCTCGCTCGGCTAATTTTTTGTATTTTTAGTAGAGACGGGGTTTCACCGTGTGAGCCAGGATGGTCTCGATCTCCTGACCTCGTGATCCGCCCGCCTCGGCCTCCCAAAGTGCTGGGATTACAGGCGTGAGCCACCGCACCTGGCCAGTAGTCTTTTGATAGGTAGGGAGCAAGGCAGGAGCAGGCTTATTTTGAGTTCACATTTACCCTGATAGTACAGTCCTTTGGATACTCACTTTTGTCTGTAATGTTTTTAGGTAGGTCCTAAATTTTGTCCCCATTTCCAGGTGAGGTCATTAAAATAAAAGTTTACTTTCATCAGAATTTGAAATGACCTTGAACAAAAGCAGAAAGAGCTCAGCTTACTTTGATGTCTTCTGAGATTTTCAGTTTTTACTTTTAAAGAAAATCAATATATATGGGTGTCAATCGAAGATATACAGAAATAACAGCCTACCAGCACCAGGCATGAGAAACAAGAAACACGACAATACTATTCATCTTTAATTTACATCTGAGGAAGCTGAAATATAGAGAGTTTAAGTAACTTTCCAAAGATCACAATCTTCATAAAAATGGCAGCTGGATTTGAACCCAAGCCACCTGTCTCTAGAGTCTAGGCCTAGATGCCTAGACTTTTAATCAATCCTACAATGCTCATGAAAATTAAATTTGACATAAGAAGCTTAGGAAGATTGTCATGGATGACCAGACCTCGTTTCAATGGCAGATTGGAGAAAGGAATGATAGAAAGAGGTTAAAGACATCACTAAACACTACCAAAACCTATTTGGGGAACAATATATTTTGTTCAGAATGACACTGGGAACAAATGTAATCTCAGCCTTATTTCATTCAAGATAAAAATAAAATTTACAATGGGAATTTAGTAGCAGGGATGTTATAGTTTTTGAGGGATGATTAGATTCACAAAAATGCAGAAGAAAAATAAGATGAACCTGATAGTAGCCTAACTTGGAATCTGGCCAGGGAGTATTTTTTTCTCTTTCATTGCCATTTAAAAAATATACTTTGTGTCAGTTGGACCAATATGTATTTCTTTTTTTTCCTTTCACTTGTTATGAGTTGCACAATTCCTCAGTATTTACAGATGGGCTGGGGGAAATGTGGATATCATTTCTTTATTTTTCTAACTTAGACTTTCTACACCAATATGCAACTTTGAAAATTCAATTTTACTTGTCTGTTTGAGAAATTTAGATTCAGACAGGGAACAGAATAATTGTCCTCAAGAATGCCAACCACACACTTATACCTCTTCTACTCTGGTTAATATATACTACTGAAGGTATCAGAGATGGAGAAACAAATGTGAGGCAAGGAAGCTTTCTTCTATGAGAAATAAGTGTGGCGTAGTAACTATCTGAACTTGGGGAAATCAAATTCAAGAGTGGATAAGGAAATAAAACACCGAATATTTCTTTAGCAGTTATATATAGATTTGATGTGTAGCATAAAAATATCTGAGAGAAGATTCAGATATCACTTTTTCTTACTCTCACATTTACCATAATTCACACACTTCTCAGCTTTTGGCTTTTAAATTATTTGTTTCTATAATAAGATTTAGTTTGTGGCCAGGTGCGGTGGCTTACGCTTGTAATCCCAGCACTTTCAGATGCCAAGGCAGACGGATCACCTGAGGTTAGGAGTTCAAGACCAGCCTGACCAACATGGAGAAACCTCATCTCTACTAAAAATACAAAATTAGCCAGATATGGTGCTGCATGCCTGTAATCCCAGCTACTGGGAAGGCTGAGGCAGGAGAATCGCTTGAACCCAGGAGGCGGAGGTTGTGTTGAGCAAAGATGGTGCCATTGCACTCTAGCTTGGGCAACAAGAGCCAAACTCCGTCTCAAAAAAAAAGAGAGAGAGAAAAAAGATTTAGCTTGTGGTACCACTTGTTCTTAATTTATAGAATTTTTTTTTTTAATTTTTAAATAAATTTGGTTTAGACCTCACCAGGAGAATTTTCAGAAATATGTATACATATTTACACAACATATAATATTTGTAATATATTACACAGCATCAAAAAGTTGTTACTCATCTACTTTTCTAGTTCACATATATGTATCCATTACATAGGCATGTTATATATGTAAAACATACATATATTTACATATAGACATATGAATATAGACATCTCTATATTGTCTTTTCTAGTTTACATATATATAACATGTCTATGTAATAGATACATATATAACATGTCTATGTAATATATACTTATATGAAAACTAGAAAAGTAGATGAGTAATAACTTTTTGATGGTATGTAACAAATTTTGTAACTTCTAATTTTGAACTAAGTCAAATATACAATAAATTGAAAGAATAATTCTTTATTCCTGTATACCCTTTATAAATAGATACCAATTTTGCAGACTTTTTGAAATTTTATTTATTCTTAGAATTGATCCATTACCTATCATCTACATTCTTATTTTTATTTCACTCAAACTGTCATATTGAAGTGGAATAGTACAGTCTCCTACTATTAGTATATTCCTATTTCTCCTTACATCTTTTGTCCTTTCTTCATTATATAAGTAGTTAATGTGTTGTTTGGTATTACTGTTATATCTTCTTTGGAAATCTTTTTAGCATTATAAACATTTCTTCTTTGTTTTACTTAATGTTTATATTTTGACTAAGTTTATTTGGCTGGTATCAAGATAGCAACTGCTGCTTTCTTACAATTTCCATTTGCATGGTTATCTTTTTCTTATCCTTTTGTTGTTAGTCTTTTAATTACCTTGAGTTAGTATGTCTTTTATATATAGAATCTCATATTGGGACTTAATATTAGCTGGTCTAGATGGATCAGATAATAATTCGTGGCAAATGCATAAAATTTGTTAACTAAAATTAGGTAACATTCTTGTAATCACATTTGGAAAGTTGTTCTAGAGCAGGATATATCAGCCTGTCAACATTTTCTTTTTTTTTTTTTTTTCTGGGACTACAGGCGCCCGCCACCACGCCCGGCTAATTTTTTGTATTTTTAGTAGAGACGGGGTTTCACCGTGGTCTCGATCTCCTGACCTCACGATCCACCCGCCTCGGCCTCCCAAAGTGCTGGGATTACAAGCGTGAGCCACCGCGCCCGGCCGCCTGTCAACATTTTCTAAGAAGAAATACTTTGATTCATGGTTTGTACCTGTGTGTCTAATGCTAAGGTGTTTCACATTCATCCAATAGCTGTGTGAGACATGAAGACAATGAGCCTCCAAGTTGGAGTACAAAGAAGCTTATACCTCAGATTTTGGTTGTTACAGTAATGTGGTATCCTTCATCTATAATGAAACTATTTCATGACTAAAAACTCTTTGAGTTTTGCTATTCTTTCAATATTCAAACCTTTAAAATGATTTTTTATTAATTCAAAGAAAGAATTGAGTTTTGTGTTATGAGCCAATGTGACTTTTTAAATAGGTAAATTAAGCCCATTCACATTTATTGATATGAATCAACTGTTTGGTCTCTATGATCACCTTATTTTATGTTATGTTAATATTTTTTAATACATCGAATTAATGGTATTTAATATATCGAATCTTAGAATTTATTATTTTACTAAACTTTCCCTAGCTATCTCTTTTTTGGAAATACATATATAGCATGTCTATGTAATATATACTTACATGAAAACTAGAAAAGTAGATGAGTAATAGCTTTTTGATGGTATGTAACAAATTTTGTAACTTCTAATTTTGAACTAAGTCAAACATACAATAAATTGAAATAATAATTCTTTATTCCTATATAACCTTCATAGACACCAATTTTGCAGATTTTTTGAAATTTTATTTATTCTTAGAATTGATCCATCTATTACCTATCTATCAGCTACATTCTTATTTTTATTTCACTCAAACTGTCATATTGAAGTGGAATAGTACAGTCTCCTACTGTAAAAGCTTATCTTTTACTAGAGTCCCCCCAAAAAACATTTATGGGCCATACTTGAATTTTTACCATTTCAAAATGTTTCTTTTGAAGCCTTTGTATTTAAAGTGCAATGTGGCTAAATGCAAATCTTTGGCGTGCACTTTGTTTCCTGAGTTTCTTGAAATGGTATTACCCCTTTGCTCAATTCTCTATGTTCCATTGGAAAGGAAGGGGTGGCCTGCCCCTCCACACTTGTGGGTATTTCTAGTCCGGTGGGATGAGAGACTGAGAAAAGAAATAAGACACAGAGACAAAGTATAGAGAAGTATAGAGAAAGAACAGTGGGCCCAGGGGACCGGCACTCAGCATACCAAGGACCTGCACCGGCACCAGTCTCTGAGTTCCCTCAGTTTTTATTGATTATTATCTTCATTATTTCAGCAAAAAGCAATGTAGTAGGAGGGCAGGGTGATAATAAGGAGAAGGTCAGCAACAAACATGTGAGCAACAGAATCTATGTCATAATTAAATTCAAGGGAATGTACTATGACTGGACGTGCACGTAAGGCAGATTTATGTTTCTCTCCACCCAAACATCTCAGTGGAGTAAAGAATAACATGGCAGCATTGCTGCCAACATGTCTCGCCTCCCACCATAGGGCAGTTTTTCTCTGATCTCAGAATTGAACAAATGTACAATCGGGTTTTATACCGAGACACTGAGTTCCCAGGGGTAGGCAGGAGACAGTGGCCTTCCTCTATCTCAACTGCAAGAGGCTTTCTCTTTTACTAATCCACCTCAGCACAGACCCTTTACGGGTGTCGGGCTGGGGGACGGTCAGGTCTTTCTCATCCCACGAGGCCATATTTCAGACTATCACATGGGGAGAAACCTTGGACAATACCCCACTTTCAAGGGCAGAGGTCCCTGCGGCTTTCCGCAGTGCATTGTGCCCCTGGTTTATTGAGACTAGAGAATGGCGATGACTTCTACCAAGTATACTGCTTGTAAACATTTTGTCAACAAGGCACGTCCTGCACAGCCCTAGATCCCTTAAACTTTGATTTCACACAACACATGTTTTTGTGAGCTCCAGGTTGGGTCAAAGTGGCTGGGGCAAAGTGGCTTGGGCAAAACTACAAATTAACAACATCTCAGCAAAGCGATTGTTTAAAGTACAGGTCTTTTTCAAAATGGAGTCTCTTATGTCTTTCCTTTCTACATAGACACAGTTTAAGAGTCTGATCTCTCTCTTCCCTACAGAAAAGTCTAATGACAGCCTAATTTCCATAAATTTTAAAGTAACTTAATATTTTTGCTTAGAGTTTCCAATTTTTTCTTTGTCTTACAGTGTATAACTTTTACTAAAATATGTTTCAGGATTGATTTTTTTAAGTCCAATTTTTCCAGGGTAAATGATGGAATACTTCAACAGGTTTAATTAAAGTTTTAAAAATTATTTTTAAAAGATTTGTTGCATTAGAGCTTTATACATTCATTCAGTTTGGTTTTTTTTTCTTCTTCTTTAAAATCTCCAGTTATATGGATGATGGACTTTCTTAGCTTGTCTTTTGTTTCAACCACTTTTACCTCTGAACCTTTGAATTTATTTCATTTCCATTTCCCATTGTTTCTTTAATTTGTCTTGTACGTTTGCTTCATTAGATTTCATTTTAATCTATTTTTGATACAGAATGTTTGCTCCTTAATTCAGCTAAATTCGGGTTCTTGTATCACGACCAGGAAAAATTAGGCACCTGGAAACATTGAAGGGTGGGGAGAGCAGAATTTATTGGGTGAAAAAGAAAAAAGAAAGAAAGAAAAAACACGCAGCAAAGTGAGAGGGAGTCCTGCCAAAGACACCCAGCTGACGGATTGAGTACCAAGTCACCACACAGGAGCTGAAGAGCCCAGACTCTTCCCACCTGCACAAGACAGGGACTTCCTTTGGTTCCACTCCATCCCCACAGTGTGCAGGTGGGTTCCCAGTCCCTTGCGAACATGCATAGACAAGACCCTGGGCAGCTTCTCTCATCTGCACAAAAGCATCTGACCTAAACGCTTGCGAGTGGGTAGGAGATTCTCCAGGGATTCCTCCTTATTTTCCTTGCATCTATCATTATCACCTAAAAACTTGTAATTTGTGGCTTAATTCTGATATTTTTCTTTCTTCATTTGCTTCTTTAAATCAAATCTCTTCACATTTATTTTTGCTTTTATTAGTCTTTATTTTGGATATCTGATTTGTAAACCAAAAAGTATCTGAAACAGGTCTCAATCAATTTTGAAGTTTATTTACCAAGAATAAGGACGTGCCCAGAAGAAGAAATCACAGAATTGCAGAAAGAGTTTGTGGTTTGTGCTTTTCTCCAAAGTTGATTTTGAGGGCTTCAATACCGAAAGGGAAAAAGTGAGCTGGACGTAAAAAGATGGTATGATAATCTACATGTTGCAAGAGAAAAGGAGCAGGTAGGGGAATAGTTGATTATGTATTCATCTGGTGCTCAGTAAATTGGCACTTTACATAAGATAAGGTGAACATAGAGTAGCTACTTGTGGAGATATTTAGCCTTTTATCTGTAGTTATCTGCTTAGGAACAAAAGGAAAGGCACCTTCTTGCCTGAGCAGCTTCTTACATGACTCAGCTTTCATCTTAATTTTTTTCTTTTAGGCATAATGAATTGTGGTCCTGAGTTTTTATTTTCCTTTCACAGATTCTAGGGAGCTTTGTTTACTACTTTTTAAAATCTTAGAAGGCTTACTTTGGATGTTTATTTCAAATAGAAATAATAATATTAATTTCTGCTTTTGTGTAAGTATGTGTGTGCATGTGTGTCTTTGTGTTTTGGGTGTACAATAATCAATGGGTGAGATAGTTTTATTTGCATTTTCTCTGTTTACCATAGACACATACAGAGGATTTTTTATATAAATTTGCTAACCTTAGGCATTTTATAGAAAGTGTTTGTATTCGTTTTCTAAAACTTCTGTTAAAAGTTATCAACAATTTAGTGGATTACAGGAGCAAAAATTCACAATCTTACAGTTTAGTAGTTCAGAAGTCTGACACAAGTCTCACTGAGTTAAAATCAAGGTGTTCACCAGGCTGAGTTCCTTTCTGTCAGCTCTAGGGGAGAATCTGTTTCCTTGCCATTTTCAACTTCTAAAACCACCTGCATTCTTTAGTTATGGCCCCTTCCCTATATCTTAAGTTCATCACTAATGGGTTGAGTCTTTCTCACATCACATCCCTCTTATTTGTTCTTCTGCTATACTTTTCCATTGCAAAGGACCCTTTGGACTACATTGGCCTCACCTGGAAAATCCAGTATAATCTCATTTTAAGTTCAGTTGATTTTCAAACAATACATATGAATCCTTCTCTTTTGTTGTGTAAAGAAACATATGCACAGTTTTCAGGAATCAGGATGATGAATGTTGATAACTTTGGGGGCCATTATACTGTCTACACAGGGTTCTAAGTTCCAAAACATCCGCCTCTCCCAGTGTCAGGCCTCTGAGCCCAAGCTAAGCCATCATATCCCCTGTGACCTGCACGTACACATCCAGATGGCCGGTCCTTGCCTTAACTGATGATATTCCACCACAAAAGAAGTGAAAATGGCCTGTTTCTGCCTTAACTGATGACACTGTCTTGTGAAATTCCTAAGCCATCATCCCCTGTGACCTGCAGGTACACATCCAGATGGCCAATTCCTGCCTTAACTGATGACATTCTACCAAAAAGAAGTGAAAATGGCCTGTTCCTGCCTTAACTGATGACATTGTCTTGTGAAATTCCTTCTCCTGGCTCATAAGCTCCCCTACTGAGAACCTTGTGAACCCCACTCCTGCCTGCCAGAGAACAACTCCCCTTTGAC
Source organism: Hylobates moloch (assembly GCF_009828535.3). NCBI lineage: Eukaryota > Metazoa > Chordata > Mammalia > Primates > Hylobatidae > Hylobates > Hylobates moloch. Next base: position 22,231,693 of record NW_026652292.1, on the reverse strand, counting down.
TGCAATTTTCCTTTGTCTACCCAAATCCTATAAAACAGCCCCACCCTTTTCTGCCTTTGCTGACTCTCTTTTCGGACTCAGCCCGCCTGCACCCACGTGATTAAAAGCTTTTATTGCTCACACAAAGCCTGTTTGGTGGTCTCTTCCCATGGACGCGCATGAAATTTGGTGCCATGACTTGGATCGGGGGGACCTCCCTTGGGAGATCAATCCCCCGTCCTCCTGTTCTTTGCTCCGTGAAAAAGATCCACCTACGACCTCAGGTCCTCAGACCCACCAGCCCAAGGAACATCTCAGCAATTTTAAACCAGGTAAGCAGCCTCTTCTTACTCTCTTCTCCAACCTCTCTCACTATCCCTCAACCACTTTCTCCTTTCCACTCTTCAATCTCTCCCTTCTTTTAATTTCAATTCCTTTCATTTTCTGGTAGAGACAAAGGAGACACGTTTTATGCGTGGACCCAAAACTCCGGCGCCGGTCACGGACTGGGGAGGCAGCCTTCCCTTGGTGTTTAATCATTGCAGGGATGCCTCTCTGATTATTCACCCATGTTTCAGAGGTGTCAGACCACACAGGGATGCCTGCCTTAGTCCTTCACCCTTAGTGGCAAGTCCTGCTTTTCCGGGGGAGGGACAAGTACCCCAACCCCTTCTCTCCGTGTCTCTACCCCTTCTCTGCCTTTCTGAGGGGCAAGAAACTCCCAACCCCTTCTCTTTCACTCTTAGAGACAAGTCCCACTTTTGTAGGGGAGGGGCAGGTACCCCAAATTTGTATCTCTGTGCTCCGATCCCTTATTTCCGTACCCCAACCTCTTATATCTCTGTGCCCCAATCCCTTATTTCCATGTCCCAACCTCTTATCTCTGCACCCCAATCCCTTATTTCCGTGCCCTGACCCCTTTCCCACTTTTCTGGAAAGTAAGAACCCCCGAACCCCTTCCCTCCATGTCTCTACTCTCTTTTCTCTGGGCTTGCTTCCTTCACTATGGGCAACCTTCCACCCTCCATTCCTTCTTCTCCCTTAGCCTGTGTTCTTAAGAACATAAAACTTCAACTCTCGCCTGACCTAAAACCTAAATGCCTTATTTTCTTCTGCAATGCCACTTCACCCCAATACAAACTCGACAGTGGTTCTAAATGGCCAGAAAACGGCACTTTCGATTTCTCCATCCTACAAGACCTAAATAATTTTTGTCGTAAAATAGGCAAACAGTCTGAGGTGCCTGACGTCCAGGCATTCTTTTACACATAGGTCCCTTCCTAGTCTCTGTGCCCAATGCGACTCGTCCCAAATCTTCCTTCTTTCCCTCCCACCTGTCCCCTCAGTCCCAACCGCAAGTGTTGCTGAGTCTTTCTAATCTTCCTTTTCTACAGACCCATCTGACCTCTCCCCTCCTCCCCAGCCTGCTCCTCGCCAGGACGAGCTAAGTCCCAATTCTTCCTCAGCCTCCACTCCTCCACCCTATAACCTTTTTATCACCTGCCCTCCTCACACCCAGTCCAGTTTACAGTTTCATTCCGTGAGTAACCCTCCCCCACCTGCCCAGCAATTTCCTCTTAAAAAGGTGGCTGAAGCTAAAGGCATAGTCAAGGTTAATGCTCCTTTTTCTTTATCAGACCTCTCCCAAATCAGTGAGCATTTAGGCTTTTTCATTAAATATGAAAAACCCAGCCCAGTTCATGGCTCGTTCGGCAGCAACCCTGAGACACTTTACAGCCCTAGACCCTAAAAAGTCAAAAGGCCGTCTTATTCTCAATATACATTTTATTACCCAATCTGCTCCTGACATTAAATAAAAATCCAAAAATTAAATTCCGGCCCTCAAACCCCACAACAGGACTTAACCTCGCCTTCAAGGTGTACAATAATAGAGGCAGTCAAGTAGCAACATATTTCTGAGTTGCAATTCCTTGCCTCCACTGTGAGACAAACCTCAGCCACATCTCCAGCACACAAGAACTTCCAAACGCCTAAACCACAGTGGCCAGGCGTTCCTCCAGAACCACCTTCTCCAGGAGCTTGCTACAAGTGCCAGAAATCTAGCCACCAGGCCAAGGAATGCCCACAGCCCAGGATTCCTCCTAAGCCATGTCCCATCTGTGCAGGACCCCACTGGAAATCAGGCTGTTCAACTCACCTGGCAGCCACTCCCAGAGCCCCTGGAACTCTGGCCCAAGGCTCTCTGACTGACTCCTTCCTAGATCTTCTCAGCTTAGTGGCTGAACACTGACACTGCCCTATTGCCTCAGAAGCCTACAGGACCATCACAGACACTCTAGGTAACTCTCAGAGTGGAAGGCAAGTCCGTCCCCTTCTTGATCAATAGGGAGGCTACCCACTCCACATTACCTTTTCAGGGGCCTGTTTCCCTTGCCTCCATAACTGCTGTGGGTATTGAAGGCCAGGCTTCTAAACCTCTTAAAACTCTCCAACTCTAGTGCCAACTTAGACAATACTCTTTTAAGCACTCCTTTTTAGTTATCCCCACCTGCCCAGTTCCCTTATTAGGCTGAGACACTTTAAATTATCTGCTTCCCTGACTATTCCTGGACTACAGCTACATCTCATTGCTGCCCTTCTTCCCAATCCAAAGCCTCCTTTGTGTCCTTCTTTTGTATCCTCCCACCTTAACCCACAAGCATAAGATACCTCTACTCCCTCCTTGGCGACCGATCATGCACCCCTTACCATCTCAATAAAACCTAATCACCCTTATCCCGCTCAATGCCAATATCCCATCCCACACCATGCTTTGAAAAGATTAAAGCCTGTTATCACTCGCCTGCTACAGCATGGCCTTTTAAAGTCTATAAACTCTCCTTACAATTCCCCCATTTGACCTGTCCTAAAACCAGACAAGCCTTAAAGTTAGTTCAGGATCTATGCCTTATCAACCAAATTGTTTTGCCTATCCACCCTGTAGTGCCCAACCCGTACACTCTTGTCCTCAATACCTTCCTCCACAACTCACTATTCCGTTCTCGATGTTTTTTTCAATATTCCCCTGCACCCCTCGTCCCAGCCTCTCTTTGCTTTCACCTGGACTGACCCTGACACCCGTCAGTCCCAGCAGCTTACCTGGGCTGTGCTGCCGCAAGTTTTCAGGGACAGCCCTCATTACTTCAGCCAAGCTCTTTCTCATGATTTACTTTCTTTCCACCCCTCCGCTTCTCACCTTATTCAATATATTGATGACCTTCTTCTTTGTAGCCCCTCCTTTGAATCTTCTGAACAAGACACACTTCTGCACTGGGCACGGTGGCTCACGCTTGTAATCCCACCACTTTGGGAGGCCGAGGCGGGCGGATCACGAGGTCAGGAGATCGAGACCATGGTGAAACCCTGTCTCTACTAAAAATACAAAAAATTAGCCGGGGGTGGTGGCAGGCGCCTGTAGTCCCAGCTACTGGGAGAGGCTGAGGCAGGAGAATGGCGTGAACCCAGGAGGCGGGGATTGCAGTGAGCCGAGATTGCGCCACTGCACTCCAGCCTGGGCGACAGAGCAAGACTTCATCTCAAAAAAAAAAAAAAAAAAAAAACCACACTTCTTCTCCTTCAGCATTTATTCTCCAAAAGATATCAGGTATCCCCCTCCAAAGCTCAAATTTCTTCTCCATCCATTACCTAACTCAGCATAATTCTTCATAAAAACACACGTACTCTCCCTGCCAATCATGTCCCACTGATCTCTCAAACTCCAACCCCTTCTACAAAACAACAACTCCTTTCCTTCCCGGGCATGGTTAGATACTTTCGCCTTTAGATACCTGGTTTTGCCATCCTAAAAAGACCATTATATAAACTCACAAAAAGAAACCTAGCTGACCCCATAGATCCTAAATCCTTTCCCCACTCCTCTTTCCGTTCCTTGAAGACAGCTTTAGAGACTGCCCCCACTCTAGCTCTCCCTGACTCATCCCAACCCTTCATTACACACAGCTGAAGTGCAGGGCTGTGCAGTCAGAATTCTTACACAAGGACCAGGATTACATCCTATAGCCTTTTTGTCCAAACAACTTGACCTTACTGTTTCAACCTTACCTTACTGTTTATGTCTCCGTGCAGTGGCTGCTGCTGCCCTAATACTTTTAGAGGCCCTTAAAATCACAAACTATGCTCAACTCACTCTCTACAGCTGTCATAATTTCTAAAATCTATTTTCTTCCACACACCTGATGCATATACTTTCTGCTCCCGAGCTCCTTCAGCTGTACTCACTCTTTGTTAAGTCTCCCACAATTACCACTGTTCCTGGCCCGGACTTCAATCCAGCCTCCCACATTATTCCTGATACCACACCTGACCCCTATGACTGTATCTCCGATCCACCTGACATTCACCCCATTTCCCCATATTTCCTTCTCTCCTGTTCCTCATCCTGATCACGCTTGATTTATTGATGGCAGTTCCACCAGGCCTAATTGCCACACACCAGCAAAGGCAGGCTATGCTATAGTACAAGCCACTAGCCCGCCTCTTAGAACCTCTCATTTCCTTTCCATAATGGAAATCTATCCTCAAGAAAATAACTTCTCAGTGTTCCATCTGCTATTCTACTACTCCTCAAGGATTATTCAGGCCCCCTCCCTTCCCTACACATCAAGCTCGAGGATTTGCCCCCGCCCAGGACTGGCAAATTAGCTTTACTCAACATGCCCCGAGTCAGATAACTAAAATACCTCTTAGTCTAGGTAGACACTTTCACTGGATAAGTTCAGGCCTTTCCTACAGGGTCTGAGAAGGCCGCCGCAGTCATTTCTTCCCTTCTGTCAGACATAATTCCTCAGTTTAGCCTTCCCACCTCTATACAGTCTGATAACAGACCAGCCTGTATTAGTCAAATCAGCCAAGCAGTTTTTCAGGCTCTTAGTATTCAGTGAAATCTTTATATCCCTTACAGTCTTCCGTCTTCAAGAAAAGTAGAATAGACTAAAGGTCTTTTAAAAACACACCTCACCAAGCTCAGCCACCAACTTAAAAAGGACTAGACAATACTTTTACCACTTTCGCTTCTCAGAATTCAGGCCTGTCCTCAGAATGCTACAAGGTACAGCCCATTTAAGCTCCTGTATAGATGCTCCTTTTTATTAGGCCCCAGTCTCATTCCAGACACCAGACCAACTTAGACTGTGCCCCAAAAAACTTGCCATCCCTACTATCTTCTGTCTAGTCATACTCCTATTCACCGTTCTCAACTACTCATACACGCCCTGCTCTTGTTTACACTGCCAGTTTACACTGTTTCTCCAAGCCACCACAGCTGATATCTCCTGGTGCTATCCCCAAACTGTCACTCTTAACTCTTAAAGTAAATAAATAATCTTTGCTGGCAGGACTATGCTGAATCTCCTTAGGCACTCTCTAATTAGATGTCCTAGGTCCTCCCAATTCTTAGTCCTTTAATACCTGTTTTTCTCCTCTTATTCCGTTTAATTTTTCAATTCATACAAAATTGTATCCAGGCCATCACCAATAATTCTAAATGACAAATCTTTCTTCTAACAACCCCACAGTATCACCCCTTACCACAAAATCTTCCTTCAGCTTAATCTCTCCCACTCTAGGTTCCCACGCCGTCCCTAATCCTGCTCGAAGCAGCCCTGAGAAACATCGCCCATTATCTCACCATACCACCCCCTAAAAATTTTCACCATCCCAACACTTTACCACTATTACATTTTATTTTTCTTATTAATATAAGAAGACAGGAATATCAGGCCTCTGAGCCCAAGCTAAGCCATCATATCCCCTGTGACCTGCACGTACACATCCAGATGGCCAGTTCCTGCCTTAACTGATGACATTCCACGACAAAAGAAGTGAAAATGGCCTGTTCCTGCCTTAACTGATGACATTGTCTTGTGAAATTCCTTTTCCTGGCTCATCCTGGCTCAAAAAGCTCCCCCACTGAGTACCTTGTGACCCCCACTCCTGCCCACCAGAGAACAACTCCCCTTTGACTGTAATTTTCCTTTATCTACCCAAATCCTATAAAACGACCCCACCCTTATCTGTCTTTGCTGACTCTGTTTGGTGGTCTCTTCACATGGATGCTCATGAAACCCAGTTTAGTAAATTTTATAATATTGAACTGATGACCTCATCTATGTTGGCTGTAGTGGTTGAAAGTAAGGTGTTAGTGAATCTGGTTTCTACTTCATTTCTGTAGAATATTTAATCTATCTTTCATGCGCGTCCATGTGAGGAGACCACCAAACAGGCTTTGTGTGAGCAATAAAGGTTTTAATCACCTGGATGCAGGTGGGCTCAGTCCGAAAAGAAAGTCAGCGAAGGGAGATAGGGGAGAGGCCGTTTCATAACATTTGGGTAGGTAAAGGAAAATTACAGTCAAAGGCGGTTTGTTCTCTGGCGGGCAGGAGTGGGGGTCACATGGTGCTCAGTGGGGGAGTTTTTGAGCCAGGATGAGTCAGGAAAAGGACTTTCACAAGGGAATGTCATCACTTAAGGCAAGAACCGGCCATTTTCACTTCTTTTGTGGTGGAATGTCATCAGTTAAGGCGGGGCAGGGTATTTTCACTTCTTTTGTGATTCTTCAGTTACTTCAGGCCATCTGGGTGTATACCTGCAAGTCACAGGGGATGGGATGGTTTGGCTTGGGCTCAGAGGCCTGACACTATCTATTTCGTTTTCCCCTTGTAATATGGTTTAGATGTGTATTCCCTCCAAATATGTTGAAATATGATTCCCAGTGTTGGAGCTGGGGCCTGGTAGGAGGTGATTGGATCATGGCAGCTGGGCCCACATGAACACTTTAGTGCCATCCCCTTGGCGAGATGTGAGTTCTCACTCAGTTAATTCATGCAAGATCTAGTTGTTAAAAGTCTGGGACCTCCCCACTACTTGCTCTCTTGCTCCTGCTCTTGCCATGTGATGTATATGTTTCTGCTTCACCTTCCACCGTGATTGTGAGCTCCCTGAAGCCCTTACCAGAAGCAGATGCCAGCATCACACTTTCTGTACAGCCTGCAGAACTGTGAGCCAGTTAAACAGCTTTTCTTTATAAATTACCCAGTCTCGAGTATTTATTTATAGCAGCACGAAAATGGTCTAATGCACATTGTTTATCTTCTCCTCCAAGGAAATGTTTCTTCATGTCTCTTACTTCTGGACCCATTTTCTTTCAAGCTACCTTCCTGTAGTTGGTGCTGTGAACTACCCATCCCAGATTTCAATATTTCAAAATATTGTTTCAGTATTTTGGCATTTATCTAGCTGAAGGCAATAAGGGTAATTTTGTTTATAATTTGATAAAATACTGCTTTTTACTCCCCACTTTTTCAAGGAATCTATTAGGTATACTTTCCTTAAATATCTACCTTTGCTCTCTGTACTTAGAGGCTTGCAGTAGTGTTACAGCACTAATAAAAGTTGGTGTTTTTATCTCTATTTACAGAGAGTAACTTTTTTGTGACATTCTCTGTTTCCTAGGAATGGTGACACTATGACATTTTTATGTATGTGTGTGCATTTTACTACTTATGAGTCTTATAATATTTTGAATATTGGTCTTAATATTTTTTTTGGAAAGAATATGTGGAAAGAATCAGATTCAAGCAACCACCATTTTCCTTCAGAGCCAGTGCTCTCTTGTGTATTCTTTCTGATGAAGTATATAAGCTATGGATGTCTTTGCTTCATAGTATAATTTTCTAGTGAAGATGGCTTTTAACAGATTTTTTATTGTTTTCTTAGTTACAAACCCTACCATACGGTAACCTCTTATTTCTTTAACTTTTAGGTACTTCTCAAGACATAATGCTAGCTAAAATACAACTAAAATAAAATTATTTAGAAATGTAAATTTTTTTACAATAAATAAAATTGGTAAAAATAGAATATATTAGATATATATATGTAAAAAGGCAAAACAAAATATGTTAGATAAAAATTCACATTTTCACTTAATCAAACGATCAGGCCAGGCAAGGTGGCTCATGCCTGTAAGCCCAGTACTTTGGGAGGCCAAGGTGGTTAGATCACCCGATGTCAGGAGTTTGAGACCAGCCTGGCCAACATGGTGAAACCTGTCTCTACTAAAAATACAAAAATTAGCTGGACATGGTATTGGGTACCTGTAATCCCAGTTACTCCGGAAGCTGAGGCATGAGAATCACTTGATCCCGGGAAGTGGAGATTGCAGTGAGCCAATTTCCGCCACTGCACTCCAGCCTGGGTGAGCAGAGTGAGACTGCCTCAAAAAAAAAAAAAAAAAAAAAAAAAAAATACACTCAGAAATTTGAAACAATTATTTTCTTTCTCAGTCTCCAGTCTCAATTTCCTCTTTAAATAAGAGGCTTTGAACAAGATGATCTTTATTTCAACAACTGTAGTTTTATACCTAATATCTTCAATTATTTTCTGTTTTCAAACTGCTTTCTTATTCTTGTTTAATGTTTCTAATATCCTCTTCTTTTCAATATTTAATACACACATATGTGCACACACACATATACATATACACACTCATTTTGATTCTCTTCTGTAGGTGGTCTTTCACTGTGACTGTTTTTCTCATACGTCATGTGCTCATTTTAAATGCTCAAGGGATTTGCTTTCTCTAGTTAATAATATCTAACTGGGGCTGGAAGAGGAGTGAAAGTCTAAACCCTGTATTATGTTCTATGAGCTAAAATAACAGCATTGCTTTCAAAATTTTTTTATTGAGATCTACCATAGAAATATGCTTTTCGTAATGTATTTTAAAAATCATATAGCATATAATTACATTAATTTTTTAAATGCTTATTGAATGCCTGTAAAATACCAGATGCATTCTGACTCACTCAGTATCAGGATTGAACAAAAATCACAAATATTTCAATCCTCATGGATTCAACATTTTATGATAAATGTATGTGTGTATTTGAAAACCTTCACTTACAAAGAAGTTGTTAAAAATGCTTACCATCACTCATTTGATACACCTTGATGTTTTCAATTCATTCTCATCTTATTTAAATATGCTTATTGTGGCCCATTAAAATATTTTTTGTTACAAATGAGCTTTGTTTAACAGTCTGACAAATACTTTTTTTTGGTGATAGAGGGAGGGCTTGACTTCTCTCATTTTCCTTACACATGTTTTCCTACAATTAAAAATAATTCCTCATGATCTCTGCTTAAGGCACTACACAACCTTGAGCCTGCAATTGGCCATTGTAATTGACAAAGTATCCCATATATGGTGCTGGGAGGTAGATTGAGAGTAATGAGAGAGAATGTATGAATCACCTTTACACATTGCTGGTCCCTATTTATCCATATGAGCACAGGAGCACTCTCATTTTGTCCCTGTTACAAGGCATCAGTTTTGCTTTCTTGTCTTCATGAGCTAATGAGAAGGCAAAGATCCCTCTTGGTCAATTTGCAAAGGAACAAAAGCACAAATAATGTAATTTTCCCAGACTATCATCTATGATTTATATATGGTCTCTTGTCTTCGCTCACTCCAAGGCAATGACTCTCCAAAGTTGAATCCCATTCCTTCTATTCCTCTGACATGGGCTCCCCATATATTTGTATGTACTTTTTAGAATTCAGTAGTAGTTGCCAAACCCAGGTCCTTCAATTATACTTCTTCTTTTGTGGGTTCAGAGTAGAGACTGAGGACAAATGTATGTCCTCATTTTGTTAAAAGCTTGGATGCTGGTTCAAGACTTTAAAGTTCTATCATTTTATATTTCAGCTCATACCCTCTCAAATGTTTGAGAAAAGTGGGCTTTAGTTATAGAAAAATAGTATGATTAAAGGAAAAATTAGTTAATACTTGTTTCACAAAAGAAGAGAAACAAGAAGCCAAGATTTATATCTACTTACCAAGATTTCACATATATTTGTAATTAAGAGTATAAGAATATTTTCAAACTGTTATATAAGGAAGCAGGAAAAAACCTGTATAATCCTGTCATTATAATAATGAGCAATTTTTTAAATTTTTGTAAACTACTTTAAAAATGTTGACTAATATATGAAATCTATGTAATTAAAAGAATCTATAGAAACAAAATTAATGACATATTAAAATATGCTTTAAATTGTGTGATTAAACAAGGCTGACATAAGGATGTAGAAATGATGGCTATAATATTTGAATATGTAAATAAACTTTTCATGATGCAGTTTAATATATCAATAGTCAAATAAATTTTTCAACATAAAGTTAAAAGAACATTTAGGATTTAGAAAGTGTTTCAATATATGTTTTTTCTTCAGATTTTTAAGTTATTCTAGAAGTCATTGGTGTATCCTGAGAGTATGAAGTCTCACAAAAACATACATGTATATATACACCCAAATTCATACACATATGCATATATACAAATATAAACTTATAATGCTTTTATACATTCATATAAAACTGTTATTTGTATATGTATAATTACATACTTATGAAATTATATAGATATTAGTACAAAATATTTCTTTATAGCAGTTTTTGTTATAGATTAGCAGTTATAGATTAAATCACTATTAGTGTTAGACTATTTTTTCAATAAAGTATAAATAAATGTAATTTGCTGGGTTTTGACAAATATATGTAATGTTTAATACCCACACCCATTAACCTATACAGGCATATCTAGTTTTATTATGCTTTGCAGGTATTGTGCTTTTTACAAACTGAAGGTTGTGGAAACCCTGCATCAAGCAAGCCTATCTATGTCATTTTTTCAACAGCACATGCTTGCTTTATGTCTCTGTGTCACATTTGGTAATTCCCACATTTCAGACTTTTGAATTATTTTTATGTCTGTTACAGTGATCTGTGGTCAGTGATATTTGATGTTACTAGAATAGTTTTTGGGGAACCACAAACTGCACTTATGTAAGGCGGCAAACTTAATCCTTAAATGTGTGTATATTTTGACTGCTCCACCAATTGGCTGTTCCCCCATCTCTCTCCCTCTTTTCAGGCCTTCCTGTTCTCTGAGACATGATATTAAAATCAGGTCAATTAACAACCCGACGATGGTCTCTAAGAGAAAGAAAGAGTTGCATGTCTTTCACTTTAAATTAAAAGCAGGAAATAATAAAGCTTAAAGAGAAAGGTGTGTCAAAATAATTAAGCTTAAAGAGGAAGGTCTGTCAAAACCAAAATCAGCTGAAAAGTAGGACACTTAGGCCACATAATTAGCCAAGTTGTGACTGCAAAAAAACGTTTTTGAACTATCACAAGAACAGAAAACCAAACACCGCGTGTTCTCACTCATAGGTGGGAATTGAACAATGAGAACACTTGGACACGGGGTGGGGAACATCACACACCGGGGCCTGTCGTGGGGTGGGGGGAAGGGGGAGGGATAGCATTAGGAGAAATATCTAATGCAAATGATGAGTTAATAATGGGTGCAGCACACCAACATGGCACGTGTATACATATGAAACAAACCTGCACGTTGTGCACATGTACCCTAGAACTTAAAGTATAATTAAAAAAAAAAAAAAGAAAAAACTTAAAAGTGCTACTCCAGTGAACACACAAATGTGAAAGTGAAGCACCCTTATTGCTGTTATGAAGAAAGTTTTAGTGGTCTGAATAAAAGATGAAACCAGCCACAAAATTCATTTAAGCCAAGACCTAATGCAGAGGCCTTAACTCTCTTCAATTTTTTAAAAGCTGAAAGAGGTGAGGAGTCTGCAGGAGAAAAGTCAGAAGTTAACAGAGGTTGGTTCATGAAGATTGAGAAAAGAAGTCATTTCCATAACATAAAAAATGCAACACACAGCAACAAGTGCTGATATAGAAGCTGTCGGAAGTTATCAGAAGAGACAGCTAAGATAATTGTTGAATGTGGCAACACTGAAAACCAGATTTTCAATGTATGAAACAGCTATATCTTAGAAGATGTCCTCTGAGAACTTTTATAACTACAGACAAGAAGTCAATGCCTGGCTTCAAAGCTTCAAAGGATGGTCTGACTCTCTTGTTAGAAGCTAGCATACATCCAGTGACTTTAAGTTGAAGCCAATGCTTATTTACTATTTGAAAATCCTAGGGCCCTTAATAATTATGCTTACAGTTGGGCACAAGGGCTCACATCAGTAATCCCAGCTACTCAGGAGGCTGTGGCTGGAAGATTGCTTGAGGCCAGAAATTTGAGACCAACCTGGGCAACATAGTGAGACCTCCTCTCTAAAAACAAACAAATAAATGAAAAACTTTGCCAGGTGTGGTAGCATGCACCAGCAGCCGCAGCTACTCAGGAGGCCAAGGAAGGAAGATTGCTTGTGCACAGGAGTTTCAGGCAGCAATGAGTCATGATCATGCCACTGCACTTCCTCCTGGGTGAACTGAGCAAGACTCCAACTCTTAAAAAAAATAAAATAAAATAAGTTATGCTTAATCTACTCTACCTGTGTTCTATAAATGGAATAACAAAGGCTGAATGACAGCACATTTGTTTACAGCATGGTTTACTTAATATTTTAAGCCCGCTTTAGAGATCTATTGCTCAAAAAAATTTTTTTTTCAAAACATTACTGCTCATTGTCACTGCACCTAGCCACCCAAGAGTTCTGTTGGAGATGTACCCGAGTATTAATTTTGTTTTCATGCCTGCTAACACAACATCCATTTTGCAGTCCATGGATCAAGGAGTAATTATTGACTTTTGAGTCTTACTATTTTTAATCCCAGCTACACAGCCAGGATTACTCACATGAGCCATTAGGCCCAGCTCTAAGCATAATTATTAAAGACCCTACGGTTTTAAAATAGTAAATAAGCATTGGCTTTAACTTAAAGTCACCAGTCTTATTTTTAAATTACTCCATGGTTCAAGAAGTAATTTTTGACTTTTGAGTCTTACTGTTTTGAAAATATACACTTTATGATGCCACAGCTACCATAGAGAGTGATTTTTCTGATGGATCTGGGCTACATACTTTGAAAATTTTTTGGAATTGGATTCATCATTCTGGATGACATTAATAACATTTGTGATTCATGTGAAAAAGTCAAAATATTAATATTAGGCCAGGCGCAGTGGCTCACACCTGTAATCCCAGCACTTTGGGAAGCTGAGGTCAAGAGATCAAGAGATCACGAAGTCAAGAGATCGAGACCATCCTGACCAACATGGTGAAACCCCATCTCTACTAAAAATACAAAAATTAGCTGGGTGTGGTGGCCTGCACCTGTAATCCCAGGTATTTGGGAGGCTAAGGCAGGAGAATTGCCTTAGCGATAGGCGGGGGTTGTAGTGAACCGAGATCAGGCCATCACACTCCAGCCTGGGTGACAAGAGTGAAATTCTGTCCAAAAAAAAAAAAATGAATATTAACATGAGTTTGGAACAATTTGATTCCAACCCTCATTGATAACTTTGAAGAGTTCAAGACTTCAGTGAGGAAGTAATTGCAGATCTAGTGGAAATAGCAAGATAAATAGAATCATAAATGAAGCCTGAAGATGTGACTAAATTCCTGCAATCTCATGATCAACCTTTAACAGATGAAGAGTTGATTCTTATGGATGACCAAAGAAAATGGTTTCTAGAGATAGAATCTACTCCTGATGAAGATGCTGTGAACATTATTAAAATGACAACAAAGGATTTAGAATATTAAATAACTTGGTTGATAAAGTAGAATTTGAGAGGATCGACTCCAGTTTCTACTGTGAGTAAAATGCTATCAAACAGCATCCTGTGCTACAGAGAAATCTTTAAAAAAGGCAGAGTTAACCAGTGAGGCAAACTATATATATATTTTTTTTATTTTAAAAAATTGTGGGCAGATGCAGTGGTTCATGCCTGTAATCCCAGGATTTGGGAGGCTGAAGCAGGTGGATCACCTGAGGTCTGGAGCTCCAGACCAGTCAGGGCAACATGGTGAAAGCCCGTCTTTACTAAAAAAAAAAAAAAAAAAAAAAAAAAAAAAGTACAAAATTGGTCACATGTGTTGTCATGCATGTAATCCCAGCTACTCAAGAGACTGAGGGAGAATTGCTTGAAACCAGGAGGTTGCAGTGAGCTGAGATCTCGCCATTGCACTCCAGCCTGGGTGACAAGAGTGAAACTCCATCTCAAAAAACAGAAGACTTGCCACCCCACCCCAGCTATTAGCAATCACCACTCTGGTCAGTCAGCAGCCACCAACATCTAGGCAAGACATTCCACCAGTAAAAAGATTATGAGGCTTGAAGGCTCAGAAGATTGTTAGCATTTTTTAGCAATAAAGTATTTTTAATTGTTATGCACATTGTTTTTAAACAGAATTCTAGTTCACACTTAATAGACTAAAGTATAGTTTAAATATAACTTTTACGTGCACTGGGAAACCAAAATATTCTTGTGACTTGGTTTATTGCAACCTTCCCTTTATTGTAGTGCTCTGGAACCGAACCGGCAATGATCTCCAAGGCATGCCTGTAGAACGTTTTCATCACTGAAGTATGCTCCCCAGGTCCTGGTTCCATAAGTTCGCATTCCTCAGCTTCCCAGTATAAAACACTATTTTGCCACTATCAGTTATTTCTGCCTGTCTAGAGCTTAATAGAAATGAAACCCTGGAATATACATGATTTTGTAACTGGCTTCTTTCACTTAACACAAAGTTTTTGAAATTCATCTGTATTATTGCAAGCACCAATGTTTATCTCTTTTATTGCTGAATATGAATTATGTAAATGCCAAAGTTTCTTTACCCATTGCCTGTAAATGAACATTAGTGTCGTTTTTCATTTTTAATTACTATAAATGGAGCTTCCGTGAATATTCTTTTGGGAGTATTCCTGGGTCACGTGTTCTGTGGTTTGGAATTGATGGGTCAGAGCGTAGATCTTGCTTAACTTTATAAGAAACTCCCAAACTGTGTTCCTAAGTGACTGTAACATTTTATACTCACAGCAGGAATGTGAGATCCAACTGCTTCACATATTTGCTAACATTTGATTCTATCAGTCTTTAGTTTTGGTCATGAAAGGGTGTACAAAGTAATTTTGCTTGGTAGTTATAATGTTTATTTCTTTGATGACTAATGATTTTTGGAATTATTTCATGTGATTCAAAAGTCTTTTATAAATTTTATAAGTTATGTAATCAATTTTGTCTTTCATATTTAATGATTTTGGTGTCTTGTCTAAGAAGTCTTTACCTACTTAGGGTCACAAAGTAATCTTAGTTTTCTAAAACTTTGTAGATTGAATCTTTATGTTTACTTTAATTATTCATTTCTGTTTAACTTTTGTGAATCATTTGAGGTAGGATTATAGAGTCATTTTCCCTCAGAAATATCCAGTTGTTTCAGTAGCATTTATTGGGAAGATAAGCCTTTTCCCAATTAATTTTTTATCAAAATTAATTGCTTATATGGGTTTGTATCTGTTTGTTTACTGTTTTTCTGTCCCATTTATTGATTTGTCTTTCCCTACACTCTCAAAATTACTGTATATTTATAGTAATGCAAGTGTTAAATTTAAATAGTATAAATCTGCTGTATTGGTTCTTTGTATTTTCACATGTATATTAGAATCAAATTGTCAATTTATACAATAAAAGCGTGATGGATTATTTATAGTAATTATTGAATTTGCAGATTATTTTTGGGAGAATTTGTATATTAATGATATTTAGTCTTTAATGATTTGATCTATCACTATATTTATTCAGATCTTTGATTTCTCTCTGCTTTATAATTTTTATTGTAGTGGGGATACCATATTTATTGCAAATATATTTCAAATTTGACGTTACTGTGAATGGTATCATTTAAAAAATGGTTATTTTCAGTAAATGTTTCCAGTATAGTTATATCTATATACATACATTAATGTGTATATATATTAATATATATGTGTGCTTATATATACACATAGATAGATAGATGATAGATAGCTAGATAGATAGATAGATAGATAGATAGATAGATAGATAATAGACAGGTAGATAGATAGATAGACAGTTGTTGTTTTGAGACAGGGTCTCACTCTATCACCCAGGCTGGAGTGCAGTGGCATGATCTCAGCTTACTGCAGCCTTGACCTCCCCAGGCTCAGGTGATTCTCCACTTCAGCCTCCAGAGTAGCTGGGACCACAGAAGCACACCACCTTACCTGGCTAATTTTTGTATTTTTTATAGAGATGAGGTTTTGCCATGTTGCCCAGGCTGGTCTCAAACTCCTGGGCTCAAGTGATCTGCCTGCCTCAGCCTCCCAAAGTGCTGACATTACAGATGTGAGCCACCACACCCAGCATACAATTTATTTTTACTTTTTTTGAGTCTATAACCTTGCTAAATTCCTTTATTAGTATTTTTTGGTTGTTTTCTGATGAACTAATACTTTATATAAAACAGTCATTCTTTTAAAAAACATTTTCTTCTTTCATTTTGATCTGAATTAATAGCTTTCTTTCCCTCCTGCATTATCTATTAATTCTACCAAATGTCAAACAAAAGTAGCAGGAGGAGATACTCTTATTCCCACATTTGGGAATTTGTAGTCCATCAAATATAATTTTAGCTATAAGTTTTTCATGGATGTCTTTTATCATATTGATATCAGAATATCATATTGATGATATTGTTTTCTATACCTAGGTCTTGACTGGGTTTTAAATTTTGCCAAATGCTTTTTGTATATCTATGAAGACTACCATATAGACTTTATTCTATATGTTGTTGATGTAGTAAATTTTACTGATTGATTTCTGAATGTTGTACAGACCATTAAAAGTCATTTACACATGTCAACTCACTCAATTCCCGTAACATCTCAATGAGAAAGGTACTATTAATTTACTCAAGGTCATGCAGATAATAATTTATCAAAATAGGATTTAACAGTGAAAGGTTAACACCTGAATTTATGCTCTTAACTACTATATTTAACAATAATCTGTTAGAATCTGTTACATGTATGCAATTATTTATACAATAGAAAATAAATTTAATAAAATCCCCATTACAAATAAACTTATACAAGGAATTCAGAAATCTAAAATTATACAACCACATACTCTTTCTAATTTTTTTTCTAAGTTTGAGTATTTGGTTGTCTTAGACGCTAAAATGTCTAAGTTCTATTGTTTTCTTAAGCAGAAAATAACAAGTGTCTCCCCTTGGCAGAGTTTCTCCTTCCTATCAATTTCATTTGGTTTAATGATGAGAAAAACACAAAAATATTAAAGACTCACTGTTAACTTTCCAAGCCCTTAAACATGTGAACACACTTTTAAAACCAATGATGATTTTTTTTTTCAACATAGAAAATTAGAGATTGTAACAGGTCAGCCCTTTTGAGGACTTTCATTGAATTCTGTAGTTCCTCAAGCCAGTTATCTACTATAGTATATGAACATACTTTTTTCTTTGATAGTAATAGTGTCAAAAATACCAGAATATTATATTACAGAAAATATAAAATTGAAGTGAATAACTACATTTGAATTATCATACTAAATTCAATCATTATTGAAGTTTATTTCCTACATCGTCATCACCTTATATGGAATCTTAATGGAATTCAGATGCGGTTATTTAATCTTTTTTTCCCAAGGACAATAAAAGATACTGATTTCTGTGATGAATAATACTTTCTCTTGTATAGAATTTTTTAGTTCGAAATATAATAATATGCATTGTTTTACTTGATCTCCAAATTTAAAAAAATTGGCATATTAAATAGGGAAATTATCCCCATAATTAGCTTCATGCTTCTTTTATTAGTTACATTTCAATAGCACCTGGCTTCTGCTGATGTTGAGGCATTTATTACACTACTGGCTTCCCTTCTTGAGTAATTTTTGTCAATTCTTAGCCCCTGAGGGTGATATACAAATCAGCTGGTATCTCTATATCACTATGTGCCGGTTTCAATTTCTTTAATAATTTTTTGTTCAGAGGTCATCGTTTAAAAAATGAGATAAAGCTGAAACTAGGTATGCCGTCCCTCTGGCGAAAGTTTTGATCCCCTGCTGATTTCTGCTATAGCTTTGGTGCTGAACACCACAGGAAGCCCCATGTTTGGGGCACTTCACTCGTCTCAATCTGTGATATAACACTTCACTGTTGAGAGACAGGAGTAGCTGGATTTCCTAGGCCGACTAAGAATTCCTAAGCCTAGCTGGGGAAGGTGACAGCACCCATCTTTAAACACAGGGCTTGTAACTCAGATCACACCCAACCAATCAGGTAGTAAAGAGGGCTCACTAAAATACAAATTAGGCTAAAAGCAGGAGGTAAAGAAATAGTCAAATCATATATCGCCTGAGAGCACAGGGGGAGGGACAATGATAGGGATATAAACCCAGGCATTCAAGCAGGGAGCGGCAACCCTTTGGGTACCCTCCCATTGCATGGAAGCTCTGTTTTCACTCTATTAAATCTTGAAACTGCACACTCTTCTGGTCCGTGTTTGTTCTGGCAGGAGCCGAGCTTTCGCTTGCCGTCCACCACTGCTGAATGCTGCTGTCGTAGACCCTCCGTTGACTTCCACCCCTCCGGATCCAGCAGGGTGTCTGTTGTGCTTCTGATCCAGTGAGGCACCCACCGCTGACTTCCACCCCTCCGGATCTGGCAGGGTGTCTGCTGCGCTTCTGATCCAGTAAGGCGCCCATCGCGGCTCCCACTCCCGACTGGGCTAGAGGCTTACCATTGTTCCTGCCCAGCTAAGTGCCCGGGTTCGTCCTAATCGAGCTGACCACTAGTGGCTGGTTCCACAGTTCTCTTCCATGACCCACAGCTTCTAATAGAGCTATAACATTCACCACATGGCCCAAGGTTCCATTCCTTGGAATCCATGAGGCCAAGAACCCCAGGTCAGAGAATAAAAGGCTTGCCGCCATCTTGGATGTGGCCCGCCACCATCTTGGGAGCTCTAACAACAAAGACCCACCCAGTAAGAGTGTTGTGTGTAGGACATTTCTCTCCCCAGTGTGGAGCTTCATGCCAAGTTGCATAAGGGCTTTCACAAAAAAAGCTCTAAGTGACTTGTAATTTTGATTGATTGGTATGTAGCCATATAGGAATGTGGTTAAACACAGAAGGAAACCATCAATATCCCCATATCTCTGCACTGAATCATCTTTTGTTCACTAACTCAGCTCTGGTATTTGCCTTTAGTCACCATCTCATATCACGACATTTTCTAAGATGAGTTTACCTCAGGGATGACACTTGTCCTTCTTTCCTAGAATTCTAAGATGAGTTTACCTCTGGGATGACACTTGTCCTTCTTTCCTAGAATGACCTTATATAGATTTACTTCACATACGCTTAAAATGTTTCTAAAACTTTTGGTTGCATGAAGAACAAAATGCTTACTTTTACTTGGAAATATGGGTGAGGTTTTCATAGAGAAAATGAGAAATAGCTCCATCTGAATAGTGTACCAGAATCTCACAGCAATCAAAAGTGGTGAATCCTGGTGGGAATGCAAAATAGTACAGCTATAGAAGACTGGCAGTTTCTTACAAAACTAAAACCTACTTTTATTATATGATCTAACAAGAGTGCCCCTTGGTATTTATCCAAATGAGTTGGAAACATATCCATACAAAGGCCTGCATACAAATATTTATAATAGTTCTATTTATAACTGCCTAAACTTGGAAGCAACTAAGCTGACCTTCAGTAGGTAAATAGATTTTTTAAAAAAACAAACTATGGAATATTTTGCAGTGTAAAGAAGAAATAAGCTATCAAGCTATGTAAAGACACAGAGGAATCTTGCCTATATATTACTAAGTGAAAGAAACCAACCTGAAAAAGCTACCTACTATGTGATTCTCACTATATGGCATTCTAGAAAAGACGAGAGTATAGACAGTAAAAATATCATAGTTTCCAAGTGTTGGAGAGAGGGAGAGATGAATAGGTAGGGCACAGAAGATTTTTAGGCCAGCAAAACTATCCTGTGTAATACTATAGTGGCGAATACATGTCATTAATACATTTGACTATATATATATATATATACACACACACACACACACACATACCAGTCAGGCATGGTGGCTCACGCCTGTAATCCCAGAACTTTGGGAGGCTGAGGTGGGCAGATCACTTGAGGTCGGGAGTTTGAGACCAGCCTGACAAACATGGAGAAACCCCATCTTTACTAAAAATACAAAATTAGCCGGGCATGGTGGTGCACGGCTGTAATCTCGGCTACTCAGGAGGCTGAGGCAGGAGAATTGCTTGAACCCGGGAGGAGGAGGCTGTAGTGAGCTGAGATCATGCCATTGCACTCCAGCCTGGGCAATAAGAGCAGAACTTGTAATCCTAGCTACTCAGGAGACTGAGACAGGAGAATTGCGTGAACCCAGGAGGCAGAAGTTGCAATGAGCCGAGATCACGTCATTGCACTCCAGCCTGGGTGATAGTGTGAGACTTTGTCTCAAAAAAAAAAAAAATATATATATATATATATACATATTATTTATTTATTATTTATATATATGTATATATTGCATATATACCAAGAGTAAGAACTAATGTAAATTATAGACTCTGGGTGATAATAATGTGTCAATATAGGTTCATCAGTTGTAACAAATGTACCACTCTGGTGTGGGATGTTGGTAGAGGGGGAGGCTATTATGTGTGGGCCAAGAGATATGTGAAAATTCTCTATACTTTCTGCTCAATTTCACTGTGAACTTAAAACAGCTCCAAAAACTAACTTACATTTTTTAAAAGTGGTAAAATTATTTTGACCAGAGAAAATATTGTATCTGAATCAAATACCCACTGATGGGTGGACAAGCCTATGAGGTGTCTGACATATCAAACTGTGAGAAATACATATAATCACTGGAAATGTAACAAGGTAGATAAAATTATTTTTGTCAGATGTTTTGTAGAATTTAATACTCTGCATATTAGGTTAAAATTCATAAAATTGCCAAAATCCAACCTTTTAAGCCAAAAGAATACTGTTAATTTTGTATGTCTTAAGCTAATATTGAAAAAATGAATGCTGATCCATGGTTTCTACAGAAGGCTGAGATGCCAGTGCAGTTTCTCTTGGTTGGTGGTCAATAAAATGATTTAAAGAAGGATGAGTCCACTGGACAGTTTGTTTATTGAGAAGAGTATGGAAGACTAACTAGGCCCAGCAGAGAAATGCTTCTGACACAAAAGAGAGGGGAAGAGATTGGACAATGGTACCAGGAGTCCACCTTCTCAGCATGTGCTTTCTGTTATAATTACATATTCAAGAAGTATTTACAGAATATTTTACTGAAGAGGCATTCCCTTATACACTGGGGTGACTAGATGTCTCAACTGAGAACTATGCACAATCAAGAATACTAAAAAGAACATGGGAAACCAGAGAGAAAAAGAACTCTAAATTTGATGGATTCCAAGAATCAGACAGGTATGAGCTGGAAATCATGGAGGATCTTGGGCATCATCTAAGAAGACAGGCCATTCTCTAGAGGCATGAGAGATTCCTAAGTAAGTGACATCTGTTTTACACTTTAGAAGTAATTTTGTCTGTGGTGTAATAAACTTATTAGGTGTGCATGTAAAAGAAAGCAGTGACAATTGAGATAAATTCAATAAGCCAGCCAAGAAGTGATGGATGTTGAGCCAAACAGTGGTAATAAAAATCAATAACTGAGGGAAATTTGAGAATTTTTAGTATAAATTTGTAGTGTGATGGGTCCCTCACTAAGGTTTCCTTTGGATATTGTATGTGTATGTCCACTGCCTGACCCCTGAAGGCTAGGTTGCACGCCAAAGCTATGTTGCCCAAACCAAAGAGCAGGTGTCTCTGAGAACCCAAACATTCTGGAGAGCATCTGAAAAACCTCCCTAGGAAAACAGTCTCATTGCTCAAACATAGCAGAAATAGAGCTAACAATTTAGCTTAAAAGCAGTTTTTTTTGGTGGCGGGGGGAGCGATGACACAAATCCCCAAAGTTGTCTTGCTGCTTCCCAGGAGTATCCTGTATGTAAGTCCTAATAAACACGTCTCTTCACCAAGCTTGACTTGTCCAAGTCATTCTTTGGTCTCTTGGCTCCCTCCCAGGTTGTGGGAATTTTTTTTCTACACAAATCTTGGTTTTTCTCATAACAAAAGTATTTGAAAAAAACAACCAGTTTAAAAAAAAAAAACCAGATTAAACAAACCTCAGTGGATAGTTTAAATGTAGCGAATGGGGGAAAAAGAAGACACAAAGAAGACTATGAAGTTCTTCATGGGGATATTGGAGAAATATTGTTGCCACTCCTTGAGCAAAAGAAGCAAAGACTCAAAAAAGAAGCACATTTTCAAATTAAAATTATTTTATTTATTAAATCAACAAACCATGCAAAATATGTATGCAAAGTGCAGGATATTCGACGGTTAATGTGAGCTTACACCATGGACAATAGAAAGGCAGGGATTTTTAAAGCATTGGGATAAAATAATAAAGTGAGTAATACATACACCCCACGAGTGGAACACAGTGGTATTGGAAATAAAATAGATGCAGCAATGAACTTGGAATCATTTGTTGTCAGGTAATGTGGGAAATGGATTTGGAAGAGCTAGACCATTTGAGTCCCTCACATTCCTGCTCAGAACCATCAGTAGCGGAACTTGATCTTGGACTGGAGCAGTGAGGGCCACCCCTTGGAGTAAAGACATAAAGAAATGTTCTTGAGAGCTAATTATTCCTGGGATGGGGGAACATCTGATACGCAGAAGATATGGCCCTGGTACATACCTGCCCTCAATACATTTTGTTCATTTTATACAACATCTGGGAGCATATCATGACAAGGCATAATAAAACTGGAATGGGGTTTGCAAATCATCATAATAATAAATAGAATGGGAATCACCAAATATTACAGAAAAATTTCATAATGAGACCAAGGCAACAAATTTAGCTAATATAATTAAACAGAATATAGATAATAAATAGAAGATGTTAGAAGGAATATAATAAAAAGCTTCAGAGAGTTGACTTTGAGTATTTTATCTGTAAAAAGAATTGACAAATGAACTTGGAGATTGAATTTTTTTTTTTTTTTTTTTTTTTTTGAGACGGAGTCTCGTTCTGTCACCCAGGCTGGAGTGCAGTGGCGCGATCTCGGCTCACTGCAAGCTCCGCCTCCCGGGTTCACGCCATTCTCCTGCCTCAGCCTCTCCGAGTAGCTGGGACTACAGGCGCCTGCCACCACGCCCGGCTAATTTTTTGTATTTTTAGTAGAGATGGGGTTTCACCGTGGTCTCGATCTCCTGACCTCGCGATCCGCCCGCCTCGGCCTCCCAAAGTGCTGGGATTACAAGCGTGAGCCACCGTGCCCGGCCTGAATTTTTATCTTCAAAATAATGCAGATTTTTATTGGATAAAGCATATTGTGTAATTTCAAAACACTGTCTTCTTTTAATGGAGAAAACTTACAAATAAAGTGGTTGTCTTTGCCTCATAGCTTCTTGAGTGTGACCTTTCTTTTCAGTGAAGAGCATGCCTAAATATCTTCAAAATAATGCTGATTGTATAAGAGAAAGAAACAGACCTTCTCTGCAATACAATATCAAGACATTCACAATTTTCTTGACTTTGAACTTTTGACTTTTTTAAGACTTTATATGCTTAGCTAAAACAAGCAAAACCTTGCAATTCATGCAATTGATTTTTTTATGTGAAAATTACCCAAAGGTATAAGAAAGGAATATTAAGTTTTATAATGGCATCTAAAGTCCGTCTTGGCTAGTTGAGTACACAGAGTTCACATTTCAACTTGCATTTCTGAATATGATTATGGTATTAATTTCTCTTTTGCTGTGTGTGAGTTCTTTGAGGTTAGGCGTCATTTTTTCATTTGTGGTTTTTGTTCACAGAAATTGTGTGTGGGACCTACCAAACAATAGACATTCAGTCGATGTCTTATGAATGAATGAAAAAATGATTATTTACAAACTTGTTTAGTTTCTTTTTGTCAACAATTCAACATCTTCTAGAAATGAGTCTTTAAGAGAGTAATTATCTTACTGTGTTACTTTGTGACTTGAAAGAATTTTTTAAAGAAACAGTGTTATAAACCAGCTGTAAAGTTAGCTCCAACTGGAAAGTATGTGGGAAGTAGGCTACTTCAACATTTTAAAAAAATATAGACAAAAATGACCTCTTTTGGCCTGGGGTGATGGCTCACTCCTGTAATCCCTGCACTTTGGGAGGCCAAGGCAGGCAGATCACCTAAGGTCAGGAATTTGAGAACAGCCTGACCAACAAGGTGAAACCCCATCTCTACTAAAAATACAAAAATTAGCCGGGCGTGGTGGCAGGTGCGTGTAGTCCCAGCTACTCTGGGGGCTGAGACAGGAGAATCACGTGAACCCTGGAGGCGGAGCTTGCAGTGAGCCCAGATCACGCCACTGCACTCCAGCCTGTGCGACAGAGCAAGGTTCTGTCTCAAAAAAACAAAACAAAACAAAACAAAAAAACCTCTTTCTTACATCGTGCTCGTCCTTGTCCAGTTTCTTTCACATATGTGATTTCCGAAAGATTGTTCCTTTGAAATTATTAGGAGATTGCCTGACATCTAGTGGGCACTCACTAAATGCTTGTTAAATTATGCTGTGAAAGGACAAGAGAAGGAAAGGAGGGCAATGGCAGCTGAGAGTGTAACACAACTGAAAATGCCCAAAACTACAGCTCAGTTAGGGAGAAGGGGCTGGCATCTTAGAACTTCCTGAGGCATTCACTAAGAGGAGTCTTCTGAATTTTTCTAACTAAGAGGAGATTCAGAATAAGACACAGTAATCTAAATAGCCACATACATCTTAAGAATAGAAAAATTTAATAAAAAATATAGTTAGGATTACATTAGTAAACGTTTAATTATAATTTGTACCATACCCATATAAGTTAATGACAATATAAAAGATAAATTGTGAAGTTTTAGTCTGACTAGAATGCATTTTTTATTTTATGGACAGTAATTGAGTCAGCAATTCTTTGCTTATTTAGAGGCTGAAAATCAAGAATACTCACATTATAAAAGGAATCAGTAAAAAAAAAATAGGTGAATAAAGAAATTAACATTTCACTTGGAACATATTAGGTCAGGTGTAATTAGATCATGAAAGGCTTTAACTTAGAATATGCTGCATACTATTTAAAACAGTTAAAAATTATTTCGTATGCTTCTTTAAAAGTGATGGATATAACTTTCACATTTGTGCATTTTTAGTATTTACAGTGGCATTTTAAATGAAAGATAGTGAACACTCCATTTCTCTTTCTTGAATTTTACATGCCAACATTATTCAAATTAAAGTCCTTTATAAAAGATAACCCAATGTGTATACTCAGTGTGTCTTCATTACTCAAACTCACTGTCTATCCATTCATTTTTGGCCCGAGACCAGGTACAGGCACAAACACGATAAGAAGGTGGCTCTCACTGAGAGGAGAGAGCTTGTGTTCAGCAATTGGTGTGGTGCCACGGTGTAAGCTGCCAAGCACAAGCACAATTTTGCTGGACACCTGTGTGCTCCTGAAAGAATCTGACCTAGTTGTGATGTGGCCCAGTGCCATAAAGGCAGATGGAATTTCAGAGCCTTAAAATAAAACATGTAAATCAGCTTTCATGTGGAATTGATCTCCTTTCAAAATAATACCAAAATTCATGTAAATCAGTTTGAACAGAGGTTGCATGCCCTTTTAAAGTTGTCATTAACCAAATTTCAGTCGTTAGAATTAGTATCAATTTTGGGGTTATGTAATTTTAAATGTTAACCCAATGTTGTATGACAATCTCAAAATGATATTAAGGAATCACCTAGTTTTCTGGGATTAAAGAAAAAAAAAAAACAAAGAAGCAATAGAGTTTAGATGCCAAGGAAAGGAAAATGTAAAAAGTCTAATTTATTTGGCTATTTTAATATAAGAAGGAAAATGAAACTTTTTTTAAAAGATGAACTTAGCAATATAATCAATACTGATTCTTTGTCTTCCCCTTTGTTGTTTATTTTTAAACTTGGTTCAAATTACTGCATAATCACCCTCCTACTGGAAGCAGACAGAGAGAAGAGAGAATCCAGGTGAAAGCTCTGTCTAGTAGGAGGTGGCACAGCCCAGGGGTGACATATTCTGAGTATGAAGTCAGATATCCAGGTACTTGGATGCCAGCTCTACCTTCCACTGCCTCTTGCACATTTGACATATTTTCAATGAATCATACCAAATCTTATTTTTTAGGCCCTATTGTGATGGTTAATTTTATTTATCAACTTGGCTAGGCTATGGTGCCCAGTTTTTTGGTCAAACAGCAGATGTTTCCATGAAGGAGTTTTTTTTTTTTTCCTTATGTGATTAACAATTATGATCAGCAGACTTTGAGTAAAGCAGATTATCCTCCATAAGGAGAACCCCAATAAGTTGAAAGCCTTAGGAGAAAAAATGAAGTTTCTTAGAGAAATAGTTCTGCATCAGGATAGTAACAAAGAAATCCTTCCTGAGTTTCCAACCTACTGCCCGCCTTGAAGATTTCTGACCTGCCAGCCATCATAATCATGTGAGCCAAACAATTCCTTAGAATAATTTCTCTCTCTATATATACACACAAACACACACACAAGACACACACACACACACACACATACATACATACATACGTGCCATTGACTCTCCAATATTATAGGCTTTATTTTCTTCTGCCTTTGCAGTCCCTGAGACAGTGAAACCAACCACCCCTTTTTCTCTTTCTCCTCAATCTCAATACTCCATGTAAAGATGAGGAGGATGAAGACCTTTATGATGACCCACTTATACTTAATGAATAGTAGATGTATTTCTGCTTTCTGATTATTTTCTTTCTTTTCTTTTCTTTTTTTTTTTTTGAGACAGAGTCTCACTCTGTCACCCAGGCTGGAGTGCAGTGACACCATCCCAGCTCAATGCAACCTCCACCTCCTGGGTTCAAGTGATTCTCCTGCTTCAGCCTCCCAAGTAGCTGGGTCTACAGGTGTGCGCCACCACGCCCGGCCATTTTTTTGTATTTTTAATAGAGACAGGGTTTCACCATGTCGGTCAGATGGTCTTGATCTCTTGACCTCATGATCCACCCGCCCTGGCCTCCCAAAGTAATGAGATTACAGGCGTGAGCCACCATTCCTGGCCTCTGATTATTTTCTTAATAACACTTTATTTCCTCTAGCTTACTTTATTGTAAGAATACAGTATATAATACATATAGCATACAAAATATGTGTTAATTGACTGTTTATCTTATTGGTAAGCCTCCCAGTCAACAGTAGGCCTTTATTTATTAGTTACATTTTTGGGGTGTCAAGAGTTATATGCAGATTTTTGATTGTGCAGGATGACAGTGCCCCTAACTTTGGTATTGTTCAAGGGTCCACGGCAAACTAACACAGGAATAGAAAAAGAAACACCTCATGTTCTCCCTCATAAGTGGAGTTGAACAATGAGAACACATGGACACAGAGAGGGGAACATCACACACTGGGGCCTGTTGGGGGCTGGGGGGCAAGGGGAGGGAGAGCATTAGGACAAATACCTAATGCATGCGGGGATTAAAACCTAGATGATGGGTTGATAGGTGCAGCAAACCACCATGGCGCATGGATACCTATGTAACAAACCTGCATGTTCTGCATATGTATCTCAGAAATTAAAGTTAAAAAAAAAAGTCAACTGTGTATTAGAGAGAAAGAAAAAGAGAGATAGAGGTAGAGAGAGAGAAAGAAATATCTTTTTCATATATAAAATAATATGTATATTATATACTTAATATATAGTTATATAGAGAGAAATAGAATATGTATAATAAATAGAATATGATTCTGTTTCTCTTGAGAACCCTATACACTTACTTATGGGGCTATTTTTAGTATTACATTAAAACAATTCATGTGCAAAGCTCTTATGATACAAGATACTAAATAAGTTGAGATAATGTTTTTGTTTTTATTCTTAAAGTATCACTCTGCTACCTTTGTTCTTTGGACTAGATGGATGTAACATCTTATTGAAAATGTCTGTGGATTACGGTGCTTTCCCCTCCCAATTTGTTCTCCATACAGCTGCTAGAATGACCTTCCTATGGATTAAAGCCCCAATAATAATAATATCAGAAGTGATTGCTTAAATGTGGGTAGATTTAGGCAGTCTTTTTATCACATAAATTTTTTTTTTTTTTTTTTGAGACGGAGTCTCGCTCTGTCACCCAGGCACCCAGGCTGGAGTGCAGTGGCGGGATCTCGGCTCACTGCAAGCTCCGCCTCCCGGGTTCACGCCATTCTCCTGGCTCAGCCTCTCCGAGTAGCTGGGACTACAGGCGCCTGCCACCACGCCCGGCTAATTTTTTGTATTTTTAGTAGAGACGGGGTTTCACCGTTGTCTCGATCTCCTAACCTCGTGATCCACCCGCCTCGGCCTCCCAAAGTGCTGGGATTACAAGCGTGAGCCACCGCGCCCGGCCTTAAATTTTGTTGTTTTATTTAAACCTATACATCTCATACAAGGCATACTGTACCTATTTATCTCAATATTTAAAATACTAAAACCAAAGCCTTATAGCTGTCAAATAATTTGTGCAAGGTCAAACCATTACTACAGAGTAGAAGCAGGATTCAAACCAAATTTTGCCTCTCTCTATTGCCCACACTTCAACCATACTTCAATGCTGCACTTTCAAATTTAACATTTAAAAATGTTCTCCAGCTAGCCTACCTGCCCCATAACTTTCACCTTTTTTTCTCCTCTAATAATACTTTGCTCACTTTGCCTGAATAATCCACCCCCTTTCAGATCTCTGTCTTTTGTGCCTCATCCTTCTTCCGATAATATTCTCTCTCCTACCTGGTGTACCTGCCAAACTGTTTCAAACTGTGGGATTCTGCTTAAAAGCAACCTTCTCTGGGAAAGGTCCTCTAACAACCAATCCACCTGAAGATGAAGTGTGTCATCTTCCTCTGCCATACTGAAGTAACATATACACTCATCTATTATAGCATTTATTATATTCTACTTTAGCTATTTTTGCCTCCTTCAGAATTTGTATTAAATAAAGTCAAACCGCTGGGCGCGGTGGCTCACACCTGTCATCCCAGCACTTTGGGATGTCGAGGTGGGCGGATCACGAGGTCAGGAGATCGAGACCATCCTGGCTAACACGGTGAAACCCCGTCTCTACTAAAAGTACAAAAAATTATCTGGGCATGGTGGCAGGCGCCTGTAGTCCCAGCTACTCGGGAGGCTGAGGCAGGAAATGGCGTGAACCGGGAGGCAGAGCTGGCAGTGAGCTGAGATTGCACCACTGCACTCCAGCCTGGGTGACAGTGCAAGATTCCGTCTCAAAATAAAAATGAAAATGAAAATAAAAATAAAAATAAAATCAAACCGGAATATGTCCTACTTATTTTTCCCTTAAATTATCTGGCCGAATATCTAACGCATAAGGGATTTTTGATAGATATATTTATTAAGCAAGTGTTTGAGGAAAATAATATAATTTCTTTTAAATTTGCTTTTAAAATGCCAGCGATATAATGATTAAATTAAAAATTAATTTGTTATATTTTTATAATAGAGACCAAAACTGTTGATAGAACTAGGTTAAGCAACGTGATTTAAAATATATCTTGATTATATTGATTGTAACTCTGAAGTGTTTTATATTTTTCTGAATTTACAGATTTTGAAAAAAGAAAACATTTTATGAGTTAAATTTAATAGACATTCTAGAAACCTTGTAATCCACTGGGTAATTATACATATTTCTGCTTACATCTCTGACCCAAGAATCAAAAAGAAAGAAAAATGAAAATTTTTAACTTCAGGCAAAAATAAGCATCTCGTTAACTACCCATGACTCAATTTTATAAGCATGAAATTCTGATACTAATGAACTACTGTATATATTCCTAATAATACTAAAAAAATAAAAATGGACTGTGTGCAAAACGAAGTGTTCTACAGAAGTTTAAAAGAAAAGATGAAATATAAGTTGTTGCTAAGCAGAATATCAGCATGTAAAGTCTGACAACTTTGGTTATTTATCTAGGTGTTACAAATTAAAATGCTTTTACCTGTGAAAGACACAGGAATTTTTGAGCATGAATGTGCATCCTGATTTGAGACTTGCAGGAAAATAAACTGCTAATTTCCTTCTAGCTCAAATTGATTAGTGAAAACATAAATGCACGGAACAACTAATAATAAAGGAAAGACCTATGGTATATTGGCAGCTATTTTTTTAAGTGTTAATAAAAAATTTGAGGATCAGCCTCCGATTCTTTCCTTTAATATTTCTGCACTTAAGGGTTTACTTATGTTTTTATGCCTCTCTTTTCTGATCTATAAAATGAGGATGAGAATAATTCTTTTCACACTCACTCACAGAGCTGACATGAATGCCAAATGCATTAATCCTTATGAAAGTGCTTTGAAAGTGGTAAAATACCACAATGATATAGTTAATTTTATTAACGTTGCTATTCATATTATATTTTACAAAAATGGATATTATGCCAGAGTATTGTAAATGGAATAAGTGAAGTATTATGAATGAACAAATTTTTAAAAAGCATTTGTTGAATGTTCCAGAAAATGTGTCTTTTAATTTGGGCTTAGAAATACTTCCTAATATGCTAGATATTTAGAACAGTATTATGAAAAATAAGCTCAGAGGAGATAACTTTGTTTTGGAAGGAGAATGAGTCATATATTCCTTGTTTGACTTAATGCAAACATCACTAAATGACTGTGGAAGGCTGAGGCTGAAGTAGTAAATGTTAAAACATTCCTGAAAAGATGAGATTCAGAGACAGTACAAGCCACTCCCATTGGAGAAAGGCACCGTCTGAATTCAAGCCATTTTGCTAATTTTGGAGTCAAGACATGGGATTTTGATGTCTCAGATGATTCTTGAATACAGCTGAAGAACAAAGACACAGAGAAACAGCTTTTCCTGATATTTCAATGGAGGTTCTTAGAGCAGAGGCCTGTTTATTGAAAGTGAGGAAATAATACAATAAATAACGCCCTGAAGTAATCTTCTGCCCATTTCCCCAGACTTGTTCTTTAGGTAAGTTATTCTTTTATTTTTTTATTTTTATTTTTTATTTTTTGAAACAGAGTCTCGCTCTGTCACCCAGGCTGGAGTGCAGTGGCGTATCTTGGCTCACTGCAAGCTCCACCTCCCGGGTTCATGCCATTCTCCTGCCTCAGCCTCCCGAGTAGCTGGGACTACAGGTGTCCACCACCATGCCTGGCTAATTTTTTTGTATTTTTAGTAGAGACGGAGTTCCACTGTGTTAGCCAGGATGGTCTCAATGTCCTGACCTCGTGATCCGCCCACCTCGGCCTCCCAAAGTGCTGAGATTACAGGCGTGAGCCACTGCACCCAGCCAGGTAAGTTATTCTTAAAAAGCAGTCCAGTCGCACTTTTGGGTTGCATGTGGCTGGTGATGTATCAGTTGGCAGTGGCTCCTCCTGTACCATAATATTACTGTCACTGTGCAACCTACCACAAGATCTTGTAAGGGGAAGACTTGATCTTCAGCTGGATGATATGAAGAAGCAGAAGTAGTACCAGAGCAGACTTGATATTCAGAATCTTTAGAGTCCTATTTCTGACACCAAAACCAGAGGTCTCACCACTGATATCTTTTCCTCAAGGTTATTGTATAAGAACCAGTGGTATCACTCTTAATGAGCTTATTCAACTACACTTGTAACTCATCAGAAATGAGATTATTTATATTAGTATAAATAATTGCCTAAGTAAATCACAACTTAGTAAAATGAGAACAAAATTAGAAAGTTTAAACTGAGATCTTTAGCTGCATCATGGTGTCTGTTTTTTCCTACTATTTCATTCAGCAATTTGAGGAATATATAATAACAATATAAAGGAAAGACATGATAAAAATATATTCATTGTGGTAATATTTTAAAATAGATAATTAGAAATAGCAATAATAGCTGAAGAAAAAAATTATTTACTAGTTTTATAGAAAATCCCTCTAGTGGAATACTATGCAACCATTAAACAACACTGAGGAAAAATTGCAAGAAAAGGATAACATGCAGAATTATATGCAATTTATAGGTGTATAATATGTAATATATAATATACACACACAGCCTCCTGTTTCCATGGGCTTCACGTCCATGGATTTAATCACCCACAAATCAAAAATATTTTTAAAAAGCAACTGTACTGAACATGTACAGACTTTTTTCCTTGTCACTGTTTCCTAAACAATACAATATAACAAGTATTTACATAAGATTTACAATGCATTATGTATTATAAGTAATCTGAGATAATTTAAAGTATACAAGAGGATAAGTGTAGGTTATATGCAAATTCTATGCCATTTTATATCACGGATTTGAGCATCCACAGATTTTTATATCCTTGGAAAGTCCTGGAATCAATCTCCCACTGAACTAAGAAACAAGTGTACACACACACACAAACACACACACACAGAGAGTTGACTAAAACTATGTGCAACTATAAACTATCAAACCGTTATCTGCAGTTATTTCAGAAAGTGTAATTTTATGATTATGTGTTATCAAAAATTGTCTGTGGTGTCAAAATCTTTACAATAAGTCCTAGTACTTGTATAATAAGAAAATAGTTATTTTGAAAAGTAGTCATGTGAAGAGAGGCACTACAGAAGTATGACATGCATCAAAAAGAAAGCCAGTTTCACTTGATGTTTATAGTAAAGAATCCCTTAGAACAGAATGTCAGAAGACTATATATTGCTTCCCAGATTGGATACTTACTATGTTAAACATTGACACATTGAGAGTAATTTATCAATATTTTAAAATAATTACTGAGGAAAAATGAGCACTCAAGCAAAATAAACTAGTGGAAAGAAGAGAAAAAGAAAAAAGGTCAAAATTGTCGACATTGTTTTAAAATAGAATTACTGAACTAAGGAGTTGAACGGTTTTCTTTTCCATTTCACTTTTGGCTTATCTAAAGCAGTATTTCTGTTCTGTGTAGATGTAGGTACTTAGAGGTATCTAAAAATTTCTCAAGGGTTAATAATAAAGCCTCTCAAAATCATGCTGAAACAGCAGAAGGTAAAAGACATTCCAACATCTTGTAAAATCATACCATGTAGATGATATAATTAGTTATTTTACCAATGAAGAAATCAACCTAAAATTAATTATATCAATATTTCAGAGCCAATATTTATTACTGTTAAAACACTATCTGTATTCAACTCTCTTGATGAGAATCAAGAAAGCAAAGAGCAGAACAACATAATGACCAATTAACTATTAACAGAAAAAAAAAAAACCAGACAAGCACGCTAAGAGCAACAATAGTGGCAGCTGGAATTTATTGAATATGATAAATTGCTATTTAAGGACAAAAAACACTAGTGCCAAATGTGAAAATAAATGAAATACCATACATTCTCCATGAAAATCTATTAAGCAAATATATTCCTGTTTAAAATTGTACAATTTTTTAAAAAGCAACAGAATGCTTTTACAAAATGTTGGCCGTAGGGGGATAAATATTAAGCAAGAGAAACTTTCAATTAGTCTCGAGCTGCTTGAGAGGTCCTGCTTGATTGGGACAGTGGATTCGTTTTACTTTAGGTCTGTACTCTTAGGTGATGAGAATTACTGTTTGAGATATTGTGCACAGTGCCAATTCCAATATACAAAGAGCAGAGTGGCTGTAAATTGTAGGAAATGTATTCTCGGGCACCATGGGGAAAAGTTACAATAAAGCTGACGAAGATTAAACAGACCATATATTTTGGTTGAGGCTACAAATCAATATCAAGATCAAACCAATAGAAATGGGTAATGTCTCCAATTGAAAAAAAAAAAGCTAGTTTTGGATCATTGTAAAAGGTAAAATCGTTTTGAAAACCAGTAAAGCCTGTGAGATCTTATTTTCTGTTGCATTATAGTATCTGGCATACATGTTATTCAGTGTATATTATTTAATGTTTATCTACCTGTGGCTATTTTCTGTTTCTTTAAGAAAAACAAAAGCTCTTCGAAAAACACTTGAGTGTAGTATTTTCTTGGTTTCCAGCATCTACACCATTAACCTGCATATAGTAATCACAAAATATTTCTATGGTGATAAATGGTGTTTATGGATAAATATGATTAGTGAGTTCGATAAAAGGTCAACAGTGCAGAAAAAAAAACTCAGATATTCTGCCAATGGAGAAGAAACAAGAGCACTTTCAAGAAAAATGCACGTGATAGGAAGAAGCTCGCTATGAAGAAGATACAAATGACTGTAAGTGTGAATTGGCATACGCAATGCTAAAGAGGGATTAGCTTTCCTGGGCCTATTTGATGTTGTATTTTTTATCCGAGATGTCTCTTCTATTTCTGATTTCTCTGTCTTAGTTGCAAATGTGTTGGTGTATGTTTGTTTTTGGAAGGCAACTCTCCATGATATTTTTATATGTCTTGTGATAGCTTTTGTATAGCAAAAAGCATTAGATGAGAGAAATAGTGGCTCTCTTTGGGGCACAAGGCAGACATGTTTTCTGATGAGTATAATAAAGATGGTTTCTCCCTCTGGGGCAGAGTTTGGTCAGTTTGCTAGGAGCCTCATCACAAAATGTGGTTTTCCTAAGCTCGGAACTCCTCAGCTGTTGCACAGTCTCCCTATGTGCTGCAGTCCACCTGGACTCCCTTCCCCATTGCTCCTGTGGGGCTTGTGGGAACAGGTAGAAGCTCATGTAAATATAAAATCATGCTGCCTACTGTTCTGTGACTAATAAAATCCTTTATCTGTGACCCAGGAGTCTTATGTCCTCTGCCACAATCTGAGAAATTGTGGTAGACTAATTTCACAGTTCTGTAAATTTGTAATGCTAAATTCTTGTTATGATTATTTATTTGGTGGAATGGCAAAAGAAGAGCACGTATATAGTATATTTATGTTTGAAAATCCACTGATAAAATGCAGAAGTAATAGCCTTTTGAATGTGACTAGAAAGATAAATTTATTTTAAATATTTCAAAGCTTTCCTCTTTGGGTAAGAAAGGCCCTTATTTTTAATAAGTAATTATTTTGGATAAATAAGGTAATAGAATTAAATTTCCACTTTTGATGGGACAGCAATTGTCAAAGGCCAGAGATAAATGGACCTCTACATTTGTAATAAGCTGATTGATAAGTGTTTTGTTGTTGTTGTTGTTGTTTTTTTGTTTTTTTTTTTTTGAGATGAAGTTTCGCTCTTGTTGTCCAGGCTGGAGCACAAGGTCACGATCTGAGCTCACTACAACCTCTGTCTCGCGAGTTCAAGGGATTCTCCTGCCTCAGCCTCCTAAGCAGCTGGGATCACAGGCGCCTGCCACCACGCCCAACTAATTTTTGTATATTTAGTAGAGACAGAGTTTCACTGTGTTGACCAGGCTGGTCTTGAACTTCTGACCTCAGGTAATCCATCCGCCTTGGCCTCCCAAAGTGCTGGGATTACAGGCATGAGGCACTGCGCCCGGCCTGAGTGTTCTTTACTATAAGAAACCTAACATGAGATTAAGCTCTGGTCATTTTCAGGGACTGCAGCAGACCCTGCTGTTTCAGGTAACATTAAACTTGAATTCCTACCTTTATTTCCTTGCTCATTTTGAGCAAACAACTGGGGAAGCATTCTCGGTGTTGGTTAAAACACTGCTGAGTATTGGTCATTATCACCTCCTCTGTCTCCAGCCACATTCATCATGAAGGTAAATACCCAACTGTGAAAGCATTCTGCCCTGTACAAGAGGGTAACTATTTGATGAAGTTAGCTGTAATTCTTTAGGCACTGCACACAATAAAAATCTCCACTCCGTATTTACTTTTTAGACTATGGTATTAAGTGATAATCCTTACTGGCATGTTTGGGGTTAGGGGATATTCCTCATGCATCAAATTTCTCAAGATTTTTCAGTGGCTAATAATGTGTTGTGTAATACTTCTCATTATTTATTTATTTATTTTTTGTCTCATTGCCCTGCTTTGTTCTGACTTACTTATTAAAAAGATATTGGAGATGTTTTACACTGAATCCCATGCATAATTTAAAGAAAATAAATCCCCTTTAAATTCTACATTCACAGCAGTTTATGATGAGCTTATTTTTATTTACTTATTATTATTATTATTTTTTTGAGACGGAGTCTCACTCTGTTGCCCAGGCTGGAGTGCAGTGGCACCATCCCAGCTCACTGCAATCTCCACCTCCTGGGTTCAAGCAATTCTCCTGCCTCAGCCTCCCGAGTAGCTGGGATTATAGGTGCTCACCACCACGCCCGGATAATTTTTGTATTTTCAGCACAGACAAGGTTTCACCATGTTGGCCAAGCTGGTCTCAAACTCCTGACCTCAGGCCATCTGCCCACGTCAGCTGAGCTTATGTTTTGTTGTATCTTATAGTCAGTAGACTGACTGAGTAGGACTCTGACTTTTTATATGTCACAGTGTTCTGTCCATTCAGTGTTTCTACTCTATCTGTAATGTGATTCATACTAAATAAACCTTGTTATACTACAAGTATATTTCTTTGTGATCATTATTCTCCTTATTATCTCTCCTAATTAAATAATCAAATGATTGCCTCCTAATTTATCTTCACACACTCATCTTACTTCAGTCCATGATCAAAGAAGTCTTCTGTTTACCTAACCACAAACACACGAGGCCATCACCAACTCATTTTTCTACAGTGAATCTAAGTGAGGATTCTGTGACAGAATTTTTCAATTTTTTAAAACTTGTCTTAAGTATTTAAATTTGCTTCTCAATCTTAAATATATTCCTCTCCTCCCCAACCAAAATGAGGTAAATGTCAGCCTTTGGATTTGATTTAAATTTATACCAAGCTCTTTCATCGCAAATGCACACATCTCATCTCTGACTGCTTATCATTGAGATGACTGAAAGCAATTGCTTTAAGTGCCTAACTCAATATATCTACATTCATCTGTAGAACTTCGGCACCACACTCATATATATCACCATGTTCCATGCTCCTGTGATTCTCTCTATGGAGAATATAAGTCTCATAAGACATGCACTTGGCATTTGTCTTGAATCACTGTGTTAACCTAACCCTGCTGCCGTTCCCTCACAAGATTGGATGAAAAAATTATAGTCAAGTGTCAACAGTTGAAGACCTGGGAAGAAAAGAGTAAAGAAATATTGAGCACTTGTTTTACAAATGGAAGCTAATATGCTCTTCTGAAGAAAAGATGTTTGAGCAGAGTTTTTTTTTCCTTAACTGTTAAAATGTTTTTCCTTGTCCACCAATCACCTTTTCTATTCTTTAGTCATTGCTGATCCAATATCATTGGTACATTTGATATTTATTTGTGAAAATATAAGAAGAGGAGCATAAACAAAAGAAATAATAACAAAATATTCTCTTAGAATAATGAATAGATTTCAATATGCAAAATCTAAATAAATTTTGTATTGTCACAGAAATATGGCAGTATTCTGCCTAAGAAAACCATATCAAACTTAAACTTTTGAAAATGTTCCCTACATACAAATATTTTCACAGAATTGTTTACTGGTCTGTGATAGAATTACAAATTCTCATTCAAATTATAAATAAAGAAAATAGATTATATTAAAAAAATCGTTTTTGTTTGGCCGGGTGTGGTGGCTCAAGCCTGTATCCCAGCACTTTGGGAGGCCAAGGCAGGCAGATCACCTGAGGCTGGGAGTTCAAGACCAGCCTGATTAATGTGGAGAAACCCCATCTCTACTATAAAACACAAAAATTAGCCGGGCGTGGTGGTGCATGCCTGTAATCCCAGCTACTCGGGAGGCTGAGGCAAGAGAATCACTTGAATCCGTGAGGTGGAGGTCACGGTAAGCCAAGGTCACGCCATTGCGCTCGAGCCTGGGCAACAAGAGAGAAACGCCATCTCAGAAAAAACAAAAACAAAAAATTTGTTTTTATTTTTCTCAACACATTCCTGTACTCTGCTATGAAAATATTGCTCAATAGTCTAAAAACTATACAAAGTATTGTGCCGATAGAATGTCTCTATTATCTGTGATATTAATTAGAGATGGGTTAGCTTAATATTAATTACAGCAAAACAAATACTAATTAGTATCAAGCTGGAGAGTTTACTCTTACAAATTTCCTATCTTAAAATGATTTCTATATAACTAAATTAAGTGTAAACATATATCACTAAATCTTCCTGTTAATTAGTTCCAAGTAAGGTGGCATTTACTGTTTTGTCACATGTTGAAATATTTGCAAACATGATCTACTACCAAACTTTCAAACTATATCTTGACACTAATGTCTTAGTTAAATATGCCAATATTGATTTCTTAAGTAATATTTTAATTGCTATGAGACTTAATGGTACTTTAATAATATAGAACAGGTTATGTTATTGCTCCATAGAATTTTGATGGAAATTTTGTATAAACC
Source organism: Hylobates moloch (assembly GCF_009828535.3). Classification (NCBI taxonomy): domain Eukaryota; kingdom Metazoa; phylum Chordata; class Mammalia; order Primates; family Hylobatidae; genus Hylobates; species Hylobates moloch. The sequence goes on along the minus strand of NW_026652292.1, from coordinate 22,193,298 downwards.
TAGTTATAAAAATTATTAGTTTAATATGATTTAGACTTAAGACTTATGCCATTTAATAAATTAGTGCTTTGATTAGCTGTTTATTGATGATATATTCAAACCATACCTGGTTCTTTTATCTGTTTTTAGTAAAAAACCTTGATATAGTATAATTAATGGGTTTTCTTGCTCTACCTTTAATTGCATAATTTGCAGCAATGTCATACTGGGTCTCATGCTACATTTCTATTAACAAATATTTTAGATATTATAAAAATGGTATTGTCATCTTATATGAAGAAATCACATTTAAAATTATTGTTTTCTTTCTGTCATAACAAAATAGACCTTCATTCCCCCCCACAATGATAAATAGGTCCATTCAACAGATATATTGATATTAAATCTATAAATACATAGCAACAATTTATCAAAATATATAAATCATTAATTGACATGACTCAATGGAAAATAATCTATTCTATAACAGCAGAAGGCATTAGTTCCCATTAACTATTACATCAAGCAAACAAAAAATCAGTAATGATATAGAATATTTGCACAACACAATAACTTTGAGCATCAGCTCAGATATAAAACACTGTGCCCAACATTGACACAGTGTGCATTTTTATGTGAAAATAAAATATTTAGCAAAATTGATCATATGATAGGTTATTGTACATTATTAGTTGAGATTCAATATACCTTAAAGTTGTAAAGTCACTTAGAAGATGTTCTCTAATCACTGTGGATTTAACAATTAATTGATCTTTCTGTAAAATACAGTGAGTGACACAGTTCTAAATGACTGTTGAATTAAAGAAGAAATCACAAAAGAAATTAGAAAATAGTCCAGATGTGGTGGCTCACACCTGTAATCCCAGCATTTTGGGAGGCTGAGGCAGGTGGATCACGAGGTCAGGAGATCAAGACCATTCTGGCCAACATAGTGAAATGCCGTTTCTACTAAAAATACAAAAATTAACCAGGTGTGGTGGCATGTGCCTATAGTCCCAGCTACTCAGGAAGCTGAGGCAGGAGAATCACTTGAACCCAGGAGGTGGAGGTTGCAGTAAGCCGAAATCATGCCACTGCACTCCAGCCTGGGCAACAGAGCAAGACTCCATCTCAAAAAAAAAAAAAAATTAGAAAATAATTTGAACTTCATGATCACAAATATATGTCATATCAAAATTTGGGGTGTACTTAAGGGCCACTTGACATGGTTTGGCTGTGTCCCCATACAAATCTCATACTGAATTGTAGCTCCCACAATTCCCACATGTTGTGGGAGGAATGCAGTGGGAGGTTATTGCATCATAGGGGTGGGTCTTTCCTGTGCTATTCTCATGATAGTGAATAAGTCTCATGAGATCTGATGGTTTTATACAGGGGAGTCTCCCAGGGGTTTCCCTTATATGTTTCCCTGCACAAGCTCTCTTCTCTTGTCTGCTGCCGTGTGAGACATGCCTTTCACCTTCTGCCATGATTGTAAGGCCTCCCAAGCCACGTGGAATCATGAATCCATTAAACCTCTTTCTTTTACAAATTTCCCAGTCTTGGGAATGTCTTTTTCAGCAGCATGAAAATGGAGTAATACAGCACTTAACTAGAAAATTGTAGCTATACATGCATATATTATAAAAGGAGAGAGGCTCAAAATCAGTAAGCTAATATTTTTCTCCATAAAAGTAGAAAATAAGTAAATCTTATCCAAAGAAAGTAGAAATAAATAAAGATAAGAATATAAATCAAATAAGTATAAAGCAGATATGTAGTACAGAAACATTAAAACTAAGAATTCATTCTTTGAAAAGATTAATAAACTTGATAATTCTCATATACTGCTATAGGCAGTGTCTACTAGAGATGAACCTATCAATACAGCATTTTCAATTCTAGGCTTAAAACCTCTTACCCCAATATAAACATATGTTCAGCAAGAGACTTGCACCTATATATTCTTAGCAGCCTATTCTTAATAGTTCCAAACTGGAAATTAACAAATATTCATCAATTATAGAATACATAAATAGACTGTAGTATATTTCTATCATTAAAAGCCTTGCAGAGACGAGAATAAATAAGGTATGACTACATACAACAACTTGAATGAATCTCAGAGACATGATGCTGAACAATACACCGACACCAAGGCACATATCATGCATTATTTTATTCATATAAAGCTTAAAAGACATGCAAAACTGAACTGTTTTTTAAGTTAGAATAGTGGTAAATCTTGTTGAAGAAGAGAGGGACCATGAAAAAGTATAAGGGACACACCTGGGAGACAGGTGATGTTTCTTGGTCATAGTGGGGGGTTTATTTTGTGAATGCTGGACAAATATGACACCTGCCCTTTTTTGTATGTATTTTGTAATTCAATCAATTTACAAAGAAATAAACCACAGTCACATTCAGTTTAGTCTAATTTAACAAAACATGTTTCTATATGTATTCCAGTGTGAAGCACTTGGGGGTATACATATTCAATTGAAATCTAAAATATCAAGATTTCTAAATACACCTATGTCGGGGCTCACAAAACAATACTCCAAAGTGAAATCCCCAGAAGCAGTTTTAGAAGTGAAGTTCCTCTTTGACCTTTTCCTGCACTTCTGTCTCTCACCCTCATTCTCCGTGGAGGCAAGCCATAGAAACTAGAATCCCTCTTCCTCAAGGTAGATCATGGAAGCCAGAATCCCTTTTCTCCAAAAACATCCATGAAACCTAAAAACATTACTCTAAACTTCTCCCATCTTTCTTGTAAAAAGTGGCCATAAAAAAATTCTCTGACCTACCTCCTTTGATGGAGGTCATAAGACCCCCATTGCAGAACAAGACCTGCCCAATGCCTAGAAAGAAGGAATGAAGCACAGAGAGGCCAATAAGAAGCTAAACTAACAAGCCTTGTTGAATTTCCACCCTGGTCTATTACTACCAGATCACACTCTTTTATCCAATCGCATTGCTACACAGTTGTCACAGCATCATGGAATCTAAGCATAAAATCAGATAGCTTCTCCTGTATCTTTGAGTCTTCAATCTGAAGGCTTTCATGTTATATAAAACTGATCAAATATATCTGCTATGTTTCTCTCTTGTGAATATGTCTTTTGTTATAAAGGTGTTGGCAGTGACCCTTATGATAGGGAGGAAAGAGGTTACCCGCTTTCCGCCCTTATGGCTGTTTCATCTTTTTAAAGTTGGAACTGCTGCCTTTACAATAAAAACAAACACAACATTTAAAAGTGACACAACACAAAGATTTATCATGATTCCAGTTCTTCATTAGATAAATGACAGTAAAGACTTATTTGTGCAAAAAAATGTGATAGCTAATTTGGTTTAGAAAAAATTGAGCCATAAAAAAAGGATAACACTTTAAAAATAGTTTAAGAGGCAACACTTTTAATGTTATAATCTTTATTCATCTCACAGTGCTGTATGGTACATATCCTCAAATAAATGTTTCACTAATTTTTAGCATTGCTTAATTAACATGCTAAAATATCAATTTACTAAAATGTTTACTTGAAAGTATATGTTCATATAAAGTAGTTTGAGATGAATAAAATCTCTAACAATGAGAATGATAGCTTGAAAACAAGAGAGACCAATACTGAACCCTTGGCATGGTACTATTCCTTCCAAGTCCAATAAGCCACTGGCTGACAAGTTGACTACATTCAGTTCTTTCTGACCTGTTCAATCTATTGACTTGTTCTGACAGGCATGAATTTTGCACATCCTTTCTGCAGAGCATACATAGCACCACTGCCTTGGGGCTTAGGAAATGCCTATTCCACACTCATATATTCCCACTCAGCAGAGTATCTGACCCGAGGAACGACTTCCCAGCAAAGGAGCTAAGAAGTGGCCTCCACTGGTCAATGCATTTACAACACCATCCAGAAGCAGCCTGCCTCACAGGGCACCAGAGCCACCTTTAAAGGCACATCTGAAACTCTACACTATTAAAAAATGTGGTGCTGTCTTTTGTAATGTAGTGGAATCATTAAATTAGATGCTTTAGTGTGCTACTGTGCCACCAATAAGAAGAATGAATGAGTCTTAGAAACAAGAGGTGAAAACAAGAGTGACCCCGTTAACCATAACTCTAAATGATCCAATAAGGTAATTTGTGTTTTCTGTAGGTGCAACTGTGATCTCTAGAAGGTTGGAGACCCTTGTCCCCAAAGAATATAATATTATTAAAGAACAGAAAAAGGGTCCCATTATACCATAAACAATGGCCACACCAGTGCACTTTAAACACTTCATATCCTTGGACCAGCAGGTGAAAATAGGACTCACTATCACAGCAGAAGTAACTAACTCTGATCTGCAGAGAAGGTAAGGCTACATTTATACAACGAAGGCAAGAGGCAGCATGTGCAGCCCAGATGATCCAGTTGGATGCCTCCTGCTCCTTCTGTGTCCCACTGTAATGATGAGTGAGCATGCACAGCAACGCTGGTCTGAAAAGAGTAGGATTGCTAAGGATTCAGACCCTCAGGAGTAAAGCCTCAGGTTATACCACCAGGTAATTCATCAAGACCGGAGAAGTGATAGCTGCGGGTGAGAGAGATTTGAATGAATAGTGGATGAAGGTAAGGGTGAGTACTAGTAACAGTCTTGAAGCCAAGTGCAGAAAGGGGTTGGAGGGGGTGGGTATTTCCTCCTCCACCTCTAAGTTTCTCTTCCAGAAGGAAAGTCCACAGGAATCATGGAGGAGCTGCTCCCTAAACCTGCACAGACGAGTAAACCCGACGGAGGATATGAAAGATACTGCTCAACTCTCCTAGTGTGGGATCCTTAATGACAGCGACACCTCTGTTTGTACAACAATGTTTGGGTCGTGGCCACACTTCCTGTGGCTTCCGTGTGACTGACAATGGCAAGGGTACCAAGACAGGCCCATTATCAACAGAAGCAGGACTCCTCCTATGGACAATGTTGATGGGGGAATTACAGGACATCTATGTTTGCCAGTTACCTCTTTACCAAAGGAAAAGTAAAATTTCTCCTATTTTATTTTACAACTTGGAGCAAGGCACGAATGAAAATTAAGTAAACTTCACGGACATTAGGACATAGGGCTGCCATCTTTTTTCATGATTACATTTCAAAAGCAAGACCCCAAAAATCTTGAGAAAGACAATCCTGGGTTGTAAAGCTAGCTGTCTCAAAGGGGCAGAGAAAGAAATTACAATGATGCATTTTCTAAAGTAAATGCTCCTAGAAAAGGGAAGGGAGAGACCTCTGTGGTTGGGCCATCTGGATTCTGTCAGGGCTGGAGGCCAGGGCCCTAGAAGCAGAAAGAAGCCTGTCTAAATTTTAATCAAGCTGAGGGGAACTTTAAGCTGCCTTGGTCACCTCCCAGGCAATCCTACACTTCTTTCTGCACCCCTCCACCAATGAGTCTTTTGCATGTCATATCCCTTCTTGCTGTCGTCTTGTCAGTCGACTCAGATTAACATAACACATTATCACATGGATCTACCTCATGAAACAATGTTGCTCACTTACAATAATGTCTGGCATGTAGTTAATGAGAGTATCAGAGAGCTTGCTGACATCTAAATGCCCTGTCTGAGTTTAAACTTGCTTCAACTGACATAGTTACTTGGGGATTGACTTGATGAACACAGGGTACTGGACTTCAGTTCCCATTAATTCCCTTGTCTTGTAGCCCTTGGTTAGAGAACAAATCCGTAGTTTTGGCTATTACTATTATTTCCATTGCCTTTACTCCATGTTACTATCTTGTTAATTATCTTGTTAATTGCAGAGGTATTTTTGTCTTCCAACTGGATTCTTCTTATCTTTTGAATGGAAACACATACAAATGTATGCTTGTGCACACACACACATACACACATACTGACTCCAACCAATTTCTTATCTGCAGCACATGAAGAATCCTAAGTTGACCTAAAAACTCAAAACATCTTAAAAACTCAAAACATTCTCTTGTAAAAGTATCACAGTATATATGCCCTTATAATTCCCATAGAATTTAAACAAAGGCAATTCTAAATATAAATACTGTATTTACTATAAACAGTAGTGTTATACATAGCTGAATATATACTTTATTGATTACATATTACCATATGAGTAATATAGGCATGAATAATTCTAACTTCTCTCAATATTTTCACAGATTTTATTTTTAAGGTTTTCGTTTAACCTGTCATGATATTAGTGAAGACTTATAATAACTACTAAAACCATTAGTCAATCATTGGTATGCTTTCAATTATTTGAATATATTGGGCATGAATGAACTTTTCAGTTCTCATTTTAGTATTTGTCATTATTCAACCTGCAGAACTCTCCTACCCCAACCCATACACACGAGCGGAGCCATTTCTATTATACTTTCTTTTCCCTGTCACTGTATTACGTAGTGTTAAGGGGAACTTGAAGGAAATTCATATTACTTGAGGTCCATAATATGCCTATAACTGGGTTAAGAATTTCATATAAATCATCTTATTTAATCTCCCCAATACTGTGTGGTTGGAAACACCATCCATATTTGTAAGAAGATGAAAACTAAATCCAAGCGAAGATAAATTACTTATTCAGGTTCTCAATTAGAAAACAGTAGAGTCAGGAATAAAGTGCAGGCTTGTCTGACTCCAAAGTCCATGTCTTTTCACTCTGTGACTTATCTCCCTTTCCATTATACTATTAAAGTCATCAACCAATGAATACACATGAACTTAGCAATATATATTACAGTGACATGTTTATATATTTTATTAGCATTAAAGTAAGCTAATGGTTATTGCCATATTACTCAGATATATGTTGCATAGTCTTAATGGTTATTGCAATATTAATAAGATGCAGAGAATTTCTGTGGTGGTGATTGCCATTTTAAGAAGATATATGAAGAAGTTTATAGGCTACAAAAATAATAAATATGCTGAAGAAAAACACTGTCATGAAGCATATTCTAAGAACTGCACCGCGTGAATGGTTATGGATTATGAAAGTAATTTTCCTGGAAAGTTTTAGTATCTGTTAAATTTAAAGTTAAAAGGACATAGAGAAGATATGCTTAAATGGTCTCCCTGTCTTTAGGTTCTTCCTGCTTCAGTCCATCTGATAGAATACTCTTTCTCCTAAAATACAGCTTTGATTGTGTTACATTCATTTTCTAGGTTTCATTGATTTAGTACGGACAGGAGGATAAAGTCTATTTCTGTGAGCTGATATAATAAGCCATTCATGACCTGACCTGACCTGACTCTCATCAAACTTGCTACTTTCTTTATTTTTATTTTTATTTATTTGTTTATTTTTTTGAGACCACATCTCACTCTGTTGCCCAGGCTGGAGTGCAGTGGCGGTGCACTACAAAAAATAGCTGGGCGTGGTGGCGCCGTGCCTGTAGTACTAGTATTTTCCCATACTTACTGAGTTTTGCTATTTATGATTAGCTTTTGAATTTCTATTAAATTTTGTTAATGTAAAATAAAAATCTAATTTTAATTTCCATATATTGGGTCAATTATATCAACAGTAATTATTAAATAACTAATATCCCACAGATTTAAAATTTAAAATTTATGATATAATAAATTGCCATATGGGGGGAAAAGGATGACTAATGTGAGATGGTGGATTTGTCCTAAAAATGGGGATGCTATCGAATTGAGAGGAATATGTGAATTTGAATGTGAAAAACTGACATAAAATCTGTGTGAAGATTCTATAAAAGTAGAAAGCATGTAAAAAAGCATAACATCCCAGGATATAGTGTGTGTGTTTAGGGAATAATCAGAGGAAGCTAACAGATAGGGATAAATATTTCTATTTATTTAAATGGTGTTTTGAATCTTGGACAGTTCCATTGCAACTGTATCATTTGTAATCTCTTAGGTATTTTGTGACATTAATGAAATATTAAGGTGAAAATAATATCGATGGATTCGGAATAATATATTGATAAATTTTAATTTATATGTGTGATTTAAAAAATTATAATTTATAATGATAAATAGAAAAAGTAACATTTTAACTTTTTAAAGCCTATACCACACTTAAAACAATCATAAAAATTTGTGAAATAAAATACATTTAATTTAAAATTAGAAAAGGAATTTATAAATCATGTCTCCCATTACTGCCATGTTCAACTTGAAGCCTACTACTGTTTTAAAACAAGAAAAAGTGTAAGAATCAGGCCGGGTGTGGTGGCTCACACCTGTAATCCCAGCACTTTGGGAGGCCGAGGTGGGCGTATCACGAGGTCAGGAGATTGAGACCATCCTGGCTAACACAGTGAAACCCCGTTTCTACTAAAAATACAAAAAATTAGCCGGGCGTGGCGGTGGGCGCCTGTAGTCCCAGCTACTCAGGAGGCTGAGGCAGGAGAATGGTGTGAACCCGGGAGGCAGAGCTTGCAGTGAGCCGAGATTGCGCCACTGCACTCCAGCCTGGGCAACAGAGCGAGACTCCGTCTCAAGAAAAAAAAAAAAGTGTGTTCAAAGAATGGAAAATCAAAGATATTTGAAAGAGAAAAGTCAACAAATGGAAAAGCTGTAACCCATTCCATTTTAGTTTAGTTTTATTGGGGCATGAAATGAAATTTCATGATGTTCTAAAAACAACAACTTAACTGCATAAAACTGAATAAGTGAACTGGCAAAAAAAAAAAGAAAAAAAAGAAAAAGTGTAAGAAGACAAAAAAAAGTAATGTCTGTTAGAATGAGAAGATAATCGAAATTTTTATTATTTGCAGATTATATTGATTACAGTTTTTAAAATCCAATCGAGTCTGAAACTACAAAATGATGAGAGTTTATATGACTCCCAAATATAATATCGACTTATAATTTATTAATTTTTATATAGAACAGAACTTACTAAAAAATGAAAACAGTAATAATGTTGCAAATAAAATTTAAATTATCTAAAGGTTAATACTTAAAGAAGGCACAAGATAATTAGTAAGAAAAAATTATGTCAATCAGCAATGTAAACATATAAATAAAACTAAAGGCCGAGATAAATAATTCATAGATTAAATATCTTCACATCATAAAATTGCTAATCCCTCTACCAGTTCAGTAACAAAAAATGTGTTTAAATTCAAAGAAAAAAATTCAAGTATACATTTTGTGGAACTCTTCACATTTATAATTTTAAAAGAATAAAAGCCCATCACTAATTAACTTCTCAACAGCAAAGTAGAAATTGACTAAGCAGATGTAAGAATACACTACACAGGCAAATCGTTTTTAAAAATAATTCTACCAAACAACAGCAACAAAAACAACAGGAAAAGAAAGAACCAATAGACCACACTGGAAAGCTTAGAAACAAATGTACAGGGAGAGATAAGACAGTGGAGACACCTGAAGTAAATGGGGGATTGGATAGAATATTTAGTAATTAGTCTAAGACAAAACGGCTCACCACACACAATGGACAAAAGCCCAAATTTTGTGAGAAAGTATGTAAAAATAAAGTTTATGAAGCAATTTACAGAAAATGTCAAATTATAAACATAAATAACGGTGTAATCTTGAGGCAGGCAAATAGCTCTTTAGAAAGATTAAAAGTACAGGAGTGATGTCAGAAAAATGGTTGACTAGAATTGACTGATACACATTCCCTCCCCCACCAAATAAAGGGATTAAAACAATGAAAACATTATATTTCTAATGCTGTGATTGAGGAAGTGTGCTGGAGAGCACCAAGGTAGTGGCAACATCTCTGTGGAGCATTAAAACTCAGGATAGCACCATAGAGAGGGTAACAAACACCCTATTTTTGCTATAGTGTCTTCTCTGCTGGGGTTGGCTTAGATTAAAGAGGTACTTCTTCTGGGACAAAGATAAGCTGGGGTCCTCCAACTGTCCCCATTACTACTATAGACATCTGCAGTCCTTGCTAGAAGAGAGTCTTGCTGTCTTCACAACCACCAAACCTAGTCTGTAAAGTTGCCTGGAATTCACGAGGCTGCATTTTCTCAGAGTAGAAGCCTATTTTGTGCACCCTCTCATCCCTTAGCTGCTATATAGCATGGCACCATGTTGAAACCAGACCCACCACTAGAGTACATCCTTACCTGGGGGCCAGAAGCCACTGCATCTTTATACACTGGAAGTGTGGCTATCATTCCATTATGCTCACATAGTTGGCTGCACTATAACAAATCCAGCTGCTTGGCGATTAGCAGCAGCAGAATAACCTTAGTTAATCCCCCCACCAACATTCAAACCCACATGGTACTCCAAACTCCAGGTAACAGGCAAAACTCACAGAGAGGAAACCAATGCACAACTAACCAATCTGACAAAACTACAGACCTCACTGACAAGGATTATAGCTGAAGAAACTGACCAGAAACTATGCTACTGAGTCTACCCAGAACCACAGCCAACGCTCCATACCCAACTGACACACTAGGACCCATCTACAGAAAAAAAAAAACAGTTTCTCTACAAAAGTTACTTCATGAAATTGGAAAAGAAAACTTTTCACTAGATGGCAGATGACAACCTATAGGGATACAAGAGGGAAATATGAAAAAGCAAAAACAACAGCAGCAGCAACAACAAAGAAACACAATAATTCCATAGTTATAGACCACAATGAAAAGAAAATTTGCAATATAACTGAAAAAATTGAAAATAATAATCTTAAGGAAACTGAGAGCTACAATAGAATATAAACAAATTATTCAATAAAATCAGTTATAATTCATGATTTGAATAAAAGTTAACAAAGAGATAGATGTAAAAAATAGCCAAACTAAAAAATCTTGGGGCTAAATAATTCAATAAATGAAATAAAAACTAAAGGGGAGAACTTTGACAACACACTAGATTAAGCAGAAGAAAAAAATTTTTCAACTTAAATACAAGTCTTTTGAAATTATCCAGTCAGAGGAAAAAAGAAATGAGAATAAACAAAAAATAAAGAAAATATGTGGAACTTAGGGGACACCATTAAGTGAACAAATATGCAAATTATATAAATGACTAAGGGAGAAGAGTTGAATGAAGGCACAGAAAGCATATTTAATAAAATAATACCTCTACACGTCCTGAAAGAAATATTAACATTCAGATTCAGGAAACTCAAAGTCCTCAATTAGGTTAAACCCAAAGAAATCCTCTCCAAGGCACATTATGATCAAACTGTCAAAAGTCAAACATAAAGAGATAATTTTAAATGTTGCAAAAGAGAAGTATCAAGTCACATACAAAGAGTTCCCCGTTAGACTTTTAGCAGATTTCTCAGCAAAAACCTTGATGCTAGAAGAGAATGGGATTATATGTTAAAAGTTCTGAAAGAGAAAACAAAAAGCCAATAATCCTTCAGAAAAAAAGAAAAATAAAGATTTTCCAAGTCAAGCAAAAAGCTGAGGGAATTGATCACCATAGGACTGGCCTGAAAAAAAAAAATCTTAAGAGAGTGCTAAAATTGTAAATGAAAGGGAAATAATTAATGTTACAAAAACATGTGAAAATATAAAAACCACCTGTAGGGACACATTTGTAACCAAACTCAGAATACCCTAGGGACATAATGGTGTTGTATCCATTTCTTAATCCTCTAGTATGAGGGTTCTAAATTCAAAATAGTTTAAAACAGGAGCTACAAATCGTGGTTAAGAAAATAAAATAGATAAAGATGTAAATTAAGGCAACAAAAATATAAATTGAAGGGGATGGGAAAACAGTTCGGAGTATTTTTCTGTGACGTAAGTCATGAGTTATCAGCTTAAAGTAATCTATTATCACCAGGAATAGTGGCTCACACCTGCAATCCCAGTGCTTTAGAAGGCTAAGCTGAGAAGATTACTTCAGCCCAGGAGTTGAGACAAGCCTGGGCGACATAGCAAGACCCATCTCTACAAAAAATTTTAAAAAAAATAGCTGGCCAGGCACGGTGGCTCACGCCTGTAATCCCAGCACTTTGGGAGGCCAAGACAGGTGGATCATGAGGTCAGGAGATCGAGACCATGCTGGCTAACAGGGTGAAACCCTGTCTCTACTAAAAAAAAAAAAACACAGAAAAAAAATTAGCCAGGCGTGATGGCAGGCACCTGTAGTCCCAGCTACTCAGCAGGCTGAGGCAGTAGAATGGTGTGAACTTGGGAGGTGGTGCTTGCAGTTGCAGTGAGCTGAGGTCGCACCATTGCACTCCAGTCTGGGTGACAGAGCAAGACTCCATCTCAAAAAAAAAAAAAAAAAATAGCTAGGCATGGTAGCATGCATCTGCAGTCTTAGTTCCTTAGGATGATGAGGTGGGAAGATCCCATAAGCCCAGGAATTTGAGGTTACAAAGAGCTATGATCACACCGCTGCACTCCAGCCTGGGCAACTTGGTGACACTCTGCCTCTTTAAAAAAGTCCATTATAAATACAAGACTCTTTATGTTAGCTCCATGATAACCCAAAGAAAGAAATTAAAGCAGATACACAAACAAGAAAGAGATAGGAAACAAAGCTTGTCACTACAGAAAACTACCAAATCACTAAGTAAAAAAGAAAGAAACAAAGTATCTATAAAACAACCAGAAAAGAATTAACAAAATGACATCAGTAAGTCTTACATATCAATAATAATCTTGAATATAAAATGATTATATTCTCCAATTAAAAGATTGGCTGCATAGATTAAAAATAAAAATAAGACTAACTATATGCTGCCTACAAGAGACTCACCTCAGGTTAAAACAAAGTAGAGTGAAAGTGAAGGGACGAAAAAAGATATTCTATGTAAATGGAAGCCAAAAGTAAGGGGTAGTAGCCATACTCAGATAAAATAAACATTAAAGTGAAAATCTGTACAAATGGACAAAGAAGGTCATTATATGGTAATAAACTGATCTATTCAACAAAAGGATATGATAATTATGAATATATACATACCCAAACTGGAGCTCACAAATATATAAAGCAAATAGTATTAGATCTAAAAGGAGTGAAATACTGTGATATAGTAATAGTAAGGAATGCTAATGGCTCACTTTCAACAATGAACAGATCATCCAGACAAAAAATCAGCAAAGAAACATTCAATTTAAACTGCACTGCAAACCACATGGACCTAACAGATATTTACAGAACATTCGATTCAACAGCTGCAGAATACACATTTTTCTCCACTGCACATAAAACATTCTCCAGGATAGATTACGTTAGGTTACAAAACAAGTCTTATCAAATTTACGAAGTTAAAGATTATATCACATGTATTTTCTGACCATAATGATATAAAACAGAAACTCAACAACAATGACAAAAAATTTCACAGACAACACATTCCTAAATAACGAATGGGTCAGTAAAAATTTATTAGGGAAATTTAAAATACAAAGCTCACTGAGAAAAATGAAAATGGCAATGCATTCTAACAGGAATTATGGGACATAGCAAAAGCAGAGTCCTAAGAAGGATGTTTACAGCAGTAAATGTCTACCTCAAAAAAAGAGAGTTCTAATAAACAACCTGGCCGGGCACGGTGAATCACACCTGTAATCCCAGCACTTTGGGAGGCTGAGATGGGTGGATCACGAGGTCAAGAGATCAAGACCATCCTGGCCAACATGGTGAAACCCTGTCTCTACTAAAAATACAAACAATTAGCCAGGTGTGGTGGCAGGTGCCTGTAGTCCCAGCTACTTGAGAGGTTGAGGCAGGAGAATCACTTGAACCTGGGAGGCAGAATTTGCAGTAAGTTGAGATTGTGCCACTGCACTCCAGCCTGGTGACAGAGTGAGACTCCATCTCAAGAAAGAATAATAATAATAAAAAAACCCTAAAAATGCACCTCAAAATCTAGAAACACAACAACAAAATAAACTCCAAATTGGTAGAGAGATAGGAATAATCAAGCTCAGAGCAGAAATAAATAATATAAAAGCTAGGAAAAATTCAATGGATTAACAAAATGAAGAACGGGTTTTTGAAATGGTAAAGAAAATTAATAAACCTTTAGCGAGGCAAAAAAAAAAAAAAGAGAGACGAGACAAAATCAAAGATGAAAAAGGTGACATTACAACTGATAACACTGAAACACAAAGCTAATTAGACTATTATGAACATTTGTATACTAACATGTTTGATAACAGAAGGAATGGAGACATTTCTGGACATATCAACCTCCCAAGACTAAACCGTGAAAAACAGAAAGTCTGAACAGGCCAATAAGGAGTAAGGAAATTGAATCGGTAATATAAAGTTTCTCATCAAAGAAAAAGCTAGGACCTGTCAGCTTCACTGTTAAATTCTTCTAGACATTTAAAGAACTAATAGCAAATTGTTACAAACTATATCAGAAAATTGAAAAGAAGGAATTTTTTCCATACTTGTTTTAAAAGACTAGTATTACCATGACACCAAAATCAGAGAACACAGCTTAGAAAACTACAAGTCAATATCCCTGATGAACATAGATGCAAAAATCTTTTTAAAAAAAATAACAAATTGTATTCAACAGCACATTAAAAATACTATTTTCTATGATTAATTGGGATTCATCCTAGGATGCAGGAATGTTTCAATATATGATATGTTGATAAAATCCAACAAATTAGGCATAGAAGTTATGGACATCAAAACAATTAAGGTAACATATGACGGGTCCACAGCTAACATCATACTAAATGGGGTAATGCTGGAAGCTTTTTTTCTAAGATCTAGAACAAGACAGGGATGTCCACTTTCACCATTCTTATTCAGCATAGTACTGGAAGTCCTAGGCAAAGCAATTAGGCAAGGGAAAAAAACAAAAGGCATCCAAATTGGAAAGGAGGAAGTCAAACTTTCTTGTTCGAAGGTGATGTGATCTTATATAATAAAATCTCTAAATGGTCCAACAAAAAACTTTTAGAACTAATTTAAAAATTCAGTAAAGCTTTAGGATACAAAATCTACATTCCAAATTTAGTAGCATTTCTATATACTAATAGTGAAGTATCTGAAAAAGACATGAAGAAAACAATTCTATTTACAATAGCTGCAAAAAATAAGATAACTATGAATAAACTCAATCAAGGCAATGAATCTCTACACTGAAAACTATAACACGATTAAAAAATTGTATTGGACATAAATGAAAAGATATCCCAGAACACTGGTTGGAATAATTAATACTGTTAAATAGACATACTACTCAAAGTGATTTACAGATTTAATGCAATTTCTATCCAAGTACCAATTGCATTCTACACACACACATACACACACACAAATCTTAAAGTTTATATGGAACCACAAAACAGCCTGAATTGTCAAAGCAATATTAAACCAAACAACAAAGCCAGAGTCTTCATACCACCTGACTTCAAAATATATTACAAAGCTCTAGTAAGCAGCATGATACTGCCATAAAAACAGACACATGACCAATGGGACAGAATAGAGAGCCCAGAAACAAACTCATGCACCTGTAGTCAACTGATTTTTGACAAAAGTACCAAGAACATACATTGGAAGAAAATATATATATGCGGAAAAATGAGACTAGACCCCCTAGCTCTCACCATACACAAAAATAAACTCGAAGTGGCTTAGAGACTTAAACATAAAACTTGAAATTCTGAAACTATTACAAGAAGCATAGGGCAAAAGCTTCATGACATTGAACTGGACACAATTTTTTAGACAGGATCTCAAAAGCACAAGCAACAAAAACAAAAACATACAAAGGGGATTATATCAAAGTAAAAACTTCTGCACAGCAAAGAGAACAATTAATAGATTGAAGAGACAACCCACAGAATGAGAGAAAATATTTGCAAACTATCCATCTGATAAGGGGTTAATATCCAGAATAGATAAGGAACTTAATAGCAAGAAAAAAATAGCCTGATTGAAAAATTTGCAAAACATTTTAACAGACATTTTTAGAAAGAAGACATGCAAATGGCCAAAAGGTGTATACAAAATGCTCAACATCGCTAGTCATCAGGTAAATGCAAATCTAAACCAAAATGAGATACCATTTCACTTCAGTTAGAATTACTATTATCAAAAGCAAAAAAATGAAAACAAACGTTGGTGAGGATGTGATGAAAGGGAAATATTACATAATGGTGGTGGGAATGTAAATTAGTACAGGCACTATGGAAAATAGTATTGATATGGACAGGAGGTAGGAGGGTGGGGTCCCTAGTGAGGGACCCGTGGACCTAAATGAGAACAGCCATTACTGTTTTTGTGCCCAGATGTTGCCTTTTGGCCCACCACGCCCCTCTATCCTGCACCCGTACAAACCTCAAGCTCCAGGAACAGAAGAGCAGAAGAGCGACAGAGCAGCAGACTGGCATGGCAGAGAAGGAGAGACGAGAAGGAGCATCTGAACTTTGAAAGGAGTTTGGTTAGAGACAATTAGAGAGGAGATCAGCCACGGGACGGCTGAACTCCAGGGGAAGATTATCTTCCCACTCCATCCCCTTTCCAACTTCCAATCCATCCCACTAGAGCCACATCCATCACCCAATAAAATCCCCGCATTCAACATCCTTCAAGTCCATGTGATCTGATTCTTCCTGGACGCTGGAAAAGGATCTGGGTACTAAGAGGGCAGAGTGTAAAATGCTGTCATCTTGGCTCTCCACTGAGCTGGTTTAACACTTAGCCATCCCTGAATGGCAAGGCTAAAAGAGCATTGTAGCACACTCCCAGCTGCTACCATGGGGCCAGAGCCCCAAAACACTCACCCTGGTTCCTGCACCTGCCCACTTGCATGCTCCCCCTCCCATAAGGGGTTTGGGTGTTCAGCAGTGGAGCAAGGGAGCTACACCCCTGTCGCAAGTCCCATAGGGGGGTCAGGAAACTCTCCCATTTCATCATGAAAGTTCCTCAAAAATTTAACAATGTCATTTGAGAAACAATGGACCAACCTGGGGGACACTATGTTAACTGACTCACTCATATGAGGAATCTAAAAAAACCAAAAAGTTGATTTCCTAGAAGTAGAGCATAGAATGGTTACCGTAGACTAGAGAGGAGTTGGAGGACGGGAGGATTGAGAGAGGTTGGCCAATGGGTACAAAGTTACAATTAGATAGGAAGAGTATGTTCTGACATTCTATTGCACAGTGGGGCATATGGTTTGCCGTAAGGTATCATATATTACAAAACAGGTAGAAGAAAAGATTTTCATTATTTTCACCACAAAGAAACAATGAATGCATGAGGTAGTGGATATGCTAACTAACGTGATTTAATCATTATACAACGTATGCATATATCGAAACATCAAATTTTACCCCATAAATAAGTACAATAAAATTTGTCAATTAAAAATAGAAATGAAAAAAGGAAGATAAAAAGCACAATTCATAAGAAGAAACATATTTGTTTGAATGTATTGAATCTAATGATTTTATTCAATGAATAAGTCTATGCAATATATTCATTAATGCTTGAAATTCACACAGTGTATGTAATACTGACAATATCTGTAGAATGCTTCAGAAAAACTGCCATGTAACACATAAGGTCACAGACTCAAGGAATATTGCTGGTGTTCAAACACTGACTCACAATTTGTTAGGTTTGTGTCCTTGGCACATTTCTTAACATTTTGTATATCAGTTATTTGTTCCAGGGTTATTATGTTCATAGCATTTTTACGAATATTAATTAAGTTAGTACATGGAAAGTGATTAAAACTTCACCTGGAATATAATCAACTCTTATGACATTTAAGCTATGAATTTTAGTTTTATTATTTTCATTATATTTTACTATAATAACATGAATATACAATTTAAATAATCAAATATGGACTTAGAATCCAGTAACATACATACAGGAGAACAAATAGTCATATAGGCACAGATATAACTAGGCAATTCATATATGGAGAAACAAAAGATTAATAATAAATGATGAAGAACTATTTTTACATTTGCTTATTCTTGGAATGAGAGGTAGTCTGTTTCTTGCTTAACATGGTTTAATAGACTTTGTAAGCTGTACATCATTGAAGGGGAAGGAGATCTTAAATTGGATGGGATCGCATCATTTATAAATAATATGAACACTACTTAGACTCACAAGTAATCAGAGAAATGCAATTTTCTTAAAAAGAGATTGTACACTTACTGTATGAGCTGAAAATTCAAACTTGAAATAACACTAAATTCTGATGAGGATTTTGGAAAGCAGAAAGCATCCTGCACCTCTGGTGGGAGTGTAAATTTGTCAATGAATCTGGAAAGCCATTTGGAAGAACTTAATAAAAGTAGTGATGTGCATAACACAAACCTCACCCTAGATATATACACAATATATACATTCAAGATAAATTATTACAAAGGACATAAAAAGAGTCAGACATTGGTACTATTAGAGATTTTTTTGTGTGTGAATGAGGATTTTGAAACCACCTAAATTTTTATCACTAGGGGCATATCAGACTCTGGAATACAGTGAGCACCAAACTAGATATATACATAGGAATGTGGACTGAACTAACACACATAATGATGTGTGGGAAAAATCCAGAGTGGAAAAGGTATATGGCAAAATACTCACGTAAATTACACATACATGCACAGGCTAAACAACATAACTAAAGTTGTAAGTAGATGCTCAAAGACACGTAACATTTTTTGAGTTTGACATCTACTGATGTTAGGGGAATAACAGTGAAGATTAAGGATAAAATGTAAAAAAAAAATAGATAAAACTGTTCATTTTTTTCCAGTGATGAAAACGTGCTATTAATGAGAAGACAGGTCCTGCATGCTAAATCGGAGTATAAATTAACAAGAAAGTGAAGGAATATTATGCTGGTTTGAGCCTCTAAATTCTGTTTTATCTGTATTTGGTTTGTTTCTGCAAAAGCACATTTTTTAGACTACTTTTATTCATTGTTTAAAATTTTACTTTCTAGAGTTCTTATCTCTTCAGTTTGTTCATCATTTTTTAGAATATTCTTAAATAATCATTTTAGAATTTGCATGTCAACTTTCATAAAAACATAATTGGTCTTTGATATTGCATTCAATTTGAAGATAAAAGGGGAAGAATTTGCTATTTTGCATGATTGGATATTTTCATGCTTGAACATCTTATGTTCAGTATTTATATTACAGTTTTTTAAGATACTAACAACATGTTTTCTGTAAAGGAACTGTAATCATCTTGTATGTGTTAATGTTAATTCTGTGTAACATTTGCTTCTATTTTGATCCAAGGATGATTAAGATATTTTCTGTTACATTTTCCAATTTGTTATTAGACAGGAAAACCAGATACTTTTGTACATTGTTTTCCAAAAATTTCCTGAAATTTCCTGGTGGTGTTAATAATTTTCCACGTAATTTTATAGTTTTCTTTTGTGTTGTTTTAGGGAAATTAGATATTGAATGCAAATACTGCCATTTCTTTTTTCTCTTCTTATGCAATATTAAAGTCTAATTTTGTTATGATAGTGTGTTTAATTTCTATCTGTCGTTTATAACATTTGTTGATCATCTCATTTATGTTGTCATCCAATTGTTTGATGTACTTGATGTATATTTTCTATTGCACTATACACTTAGCTCTCATGGGATAGTCTCTATTTGATTATGTGTATTATCCAGCCAATGTGTGTAAATGGAGGTTTCTATTATTATTCTTTAAGAATCCTTGTTCAGATTTCAAGTTAGGCTTATCATAGTTATATAAAGTAATTATAATTATCTCTGGATTCTTCTATGCTTTAAAATGTTTTAAAAAGTTGTATATTTTGTTGTTGGAAGAATTATTAGAAATAGCTCCTGAGGGGACTAACTTGGCCAGATTTCTTACTGTGGAAAAGGCTATGACAACAAATACAATTATTTTATGCATTTTTCTGGTTCATATATTTTTGTATTTCTGAGAAAATTTGGCAACTTTTTTGCAATTTGTGTATCTCGTCAGCATTTAAATATTTATTTGAATTTGAATAGGTGCAGCATGATTACCTCTAGTTTATTCTTTTATATGTTTTTAAATGTTTTTAAATGTATGTGTACACTTTTTTTTTTTTTTTTGAGTTGGAGGTTGGAGTCTCGCTCTGTCATCCAGGCTGGAGTGCAGTGGCGCAATCTTGGCTCACTGCAAGCTCCACCTCCCGGGTTCACTTTGTTCTCCTGCCTCAGCCTCCCGAGTAGCTGGGACTACAGGAGCATACCATCACGCCTGGCTAATTTTTTGTATTTTTTTAGTAGATACGGGATTTCACCTTGTTAGCCAGGATGGTCTCGATCTCCTGACCTCATGATCCGCCCACCTCGGCCTCCCAAAATGCTGGCATTACAGGCATGAGCCACTGCGCCCGGCCTGCGTACACATTTTCTTATCAAGATTGACTGTTTTGTGCATGTTGTTTACAAATTTCAGTATTGTTATCCATGTTATAAATACATGCCTTAATACTAAGTAATTTACTTCAATGTGTTATTTTCGAATAACTCCCCAAGCAGAAAACTTAATTGTGTATTTTTAGTTTTCTACTTTTTGGTAGAAAAACAGCTTTTCTGTATCCCACGTTTTGCTATTTTCTCTTTCCAAAAGTCTGTCTCTAAAGTAGTTTTCCTTTCATTCTCATAAGGATATATTTTTACTAAAAAAATTAGTTTGATACAAACTTCTTTGTTATAGACGCCTAATTTTATTGCTTTGTATTCAGGCAACATGGTTTGCAAAAAGGAAGATTCTGAAAATTGTTGATGTTTATTTTGTAATCTAGCACATAGTCAAATTTTAGGTATGGTTCATGTGTCTTTGAAAAGAAAATCAGTAATAGGCTTATCGAGTACAAATTTATCCATGAGTATGATATTGAGTGCAAATTTATCTGTGAATATTATATTGTTTATTCAAACCCATTGTATGTTGTTTCTTTTTTGACTTCTTGGTTTCTATGTCTCAGAAATCAGCCTTTCTAAGAGACCTATATTAAAGTTTCTCAGATCTAACTTGGCTGCATTATTTTGTTTTAGGTCTTTTAAAAATATATAGCAAATAACTGAATTTTGATTCTTAAAAAAAAAATTCTATATTGAGTCTTTTACTTTTAGAAGTGACTTAATTAATTCATAATAATGGCAAATGTAGTGTTTTATTTGGCCCATGATCTTATTTTTTTGGTTTTCTTCTTGCCTTGCTTTTCACATGTTCATCTGGCTTCACTTTTTAAAGTTGAAATCTTTGATATCTTGAGATTTTATGATGATAAAAGCTTCATGTGGATATTCAAATTTTTTTATTTAAACAGTTGGCCATGTGTGTCAACACTATTTATTTATAATGTATTTTTTTCACCAGGTGTGGTGGTTCCTGCCTATAATCCCACTGCTCTGGAAGGCTGAGGCAAGAGGATCACTTGCCAAGAGTTCAAGACCAGCCTGGGCAACATAGCGAGACCCTCCCATCACCCTACAGATACTTTAATTCCGCTTAAATTCATAAATAAATTTATCTATTTATAATCTTTACAACATTGAGAGTTTCTATCCAAGAAAAAAACATATTTCCATTAATTCAAATGTTCTTTTTTTCATATTCGGTTCTGTTTGTAATTATCTAGCATAAGTTTGGCATATCGCTTTTTTGTCACTTATATTTTTATTGCTATTATAAATGGGAATTTTTTCCTACATTTACATCCTTTAAAAACACAGTTGTTGGTATTGAATGCTAGAATGTTTTTTTTCCTAATTACTGTATTCCTTCCATTTAATGTACAACTTATTTCAGAAATTTCTCAAAGTTTTTGTGCAGGCATGGCTCATCAGAGAGATCCAAGTTTGGTGGTTTGTGAAATTTGTATGTAAGCTAAATTGAGGGAAAATGAGATTGAAAATATTCATAAGTAACACATTTTAATTATGAACAATAGAATTAATATATACTGAAAAGGAAGAAGCCAGAACGAGAGGGTAAGTTGTGGACTCAGGGGGTAAAAAGAGTTTCTGTGAATGTACTTGATCTAGAAATAGAGAAGGGAGTGATGGACATTTAAGGTGTGATTTTGGACTATAACCTAAGGAGAGGATAAGGAGGTTGAGGGAAGATAAGCAGGCAAATCAGCAAACTGACTCTCCTGTGAATGAAGGAGTTACTAAGGATAATACCATAGTTACTAAGGTTGGGGGAAAGAGAAAGTCTGTCTCATGAAATTTCTAATTGTTTACCCGAATTATTTTCACAGGTTTAACAGACATGAAGTAAAATCTTACAAAAATGATATTTTGCATCTTTATTATAAATATTATATCTTTTATATTTTTCTAAATTAATTGTACTAAAAATACTTCTACTCTAATTTTATTATTTTTCATCATTTTTAATGAGATTTTTTTGTTTTGTTTTGTTTTTGAGACTGAGTCTTGCTCTATTGCCCAGGCCAGAGTGCAGTTGCAGTATCTCAGCTCACTGCAACCTCCTGGGTTCAAGCAATTCTCCTGCCTCAGTCTCCCTAGTAGCTGGGATTGCAGATGTTCGCCACCACACCCGGCTAATTTTTGTATTTTTAGCAGAGACGGGGTTTCACCATGTTGGCCAGGCTGGTCTCGAAGTCTTGACCTCAAATGATCTGCCTGCCTCGGCTTCCCAGTGTGCTGGGATTACAGGCATAAGCCACGGTGCCCAGCCAAGAAGAAATTTTATTCAAACATTAATACAGATTTGTTTCATAATGTGTTACTACTGTCTACTCATGAAGTTTGTAATTGGAACTTTGAGGAATGAAAATTTCTCAAAGTGAGAAATTGAGAAATGAAAATTCAGTAGCAATTTATAATGAGACAGATTGAGACGCTAATCCAAAAAATGAGCATAGGTTTTACACATGCTCACCATATAAAATTTTATATATATATTATTTGTATATATACACATTTTGTGTGTGACCTGTGCATTATGTTCTTTCCCTCTACTCTAATGTAGTCAAACTCTTTTAATATGTAGAACAATTACATAGGTTTACATGTACAGCTACAGACACTTAAGTGGACAGAAATATGCATATGCATGCATGTATATGTAATGTACCATATGCATTTATATATATACATACTGATAGTGATAGTATAACCTATACTTCTTAATCTGCTTTGGCAACTGATATGAATCCTCAAGAGAAGTAAAATGGCAGAAGGACTGTGAAACAGTCTAACATAATTCACCAGACTGATTGCTGGTCAATTCAAAAAGCCGTCAGCTTAAACAGTTCATTTCATTAAATTGTCAATAAATTGTCCAGTTTGTTTCATTTGAACATTGTTAGATGGATGTTTTCTAAAACCCGAAAAAATTGAAAACTGAAGTCTAATTACCATTATGACTAAAATATATTAGTTTTGTAACTGGCAAAATACCTTTTGCACTATCCTATGAAAATGCTGTATGTCACAGAATCTGAATTATGCAATTTAGAAATTATTGAAAAATGACACAAACATCAAATAGAAAAATGCAATAATGCCAAATATCAACAAGTACATATTGTATACACGTTAGTAAAATGTTTTAAAGAGATGTTATAATATAGATTTCAAATATTTCTAGTTCTTATGTAAAAATAATGAAATTGAAACATATACAATATCCAAATACAGAGCACATCTTTGATAATTATCTATAATTTTTCTCTTAAAATAATAACATAAAGATAAAACATCATTCAGACCTGATTGAGGGTAATCAACATTTTCTTTCTATCCTACACTGCATCTGTTTATCCTACACTGCTCTCAAACAAGAGATTCAGAAATCCAAGAACTGTCCCCCGATTTTGGCTCAGAAACTTAAGCTGTCAGAATGAAAGAGGATTCAGGTTTTAGCAAAATCGGCATTGTACTTGAAGATTAGCCATTAGCTTCAAATACATGCCAGGAGCAGCAGCTGGCCTGTAAAAGCTTCACATGCTCATTTCATTTCGCTCATTGATTTATTCAAAGTGAGTGAAGAAGAATAAACAATAAAGAAAGAAGGATGAAAGTACTTTCATGCTGTTTTTACTCTATTGCAGTTAATTGTGTTTTTGTCATTCAAGGATCAGTCAGTTTAAATATAATAATTAATATTTTTGAGCCTTATATCAGAAATTTCCTTAGACAACAGACTTCATATTCTATGTGCTGCACACATGTACATATGTATAAGTATGCATGTGTATATATGCAAGCATACCTGAATGCATATATACATATATATTGTAAGGAGTCATAGTTAATCTCACAAGTAGAGATACTGTATTCAATGCATAATTTATAGTCCTTCTCAAATATATCCCAAGATTATATAGCTTAACAATATGCACAGACGGTGATAAGTATCATAGCTGGCTATCAACATGATTTTAATACATTATTTTTTAAAATAAGCACTGAGGAATTAAGTGCATTAACTAAGGTCAACTTTCCATACTCCAAATGTTTTATTCATCATCATATTCTCTTTATCATTCACTCAGATGGTCAGCAGTAATAGCTTATAGTGGTAAAGCTCCATTTATTTCATATAATATGACAATAAGTCAATATATTATAATAAAAAAAAGTCTGAGAGTACCACCAGGATGTTAACGGGATTAAAATACTCCTGTCATTTCAGGAGTTGTAGAGTTAGAAATGTTTAATATGGGAAAGAGCATTAGTATTCACATTGTTGCTGGACTATGATGGGAAAGAGGTTTTGCTTTGAGAAATTTATTACTCCCGAGGGTTTAAAACTTCTTCATAAGAATGGGAGTTGGGAGAGAGATTTAGATTCACTTCTAGGTAAGCTCATTCTAACAATAATACAAGAGAAAAATGCAATAATGCCAAACATCAACAAGTAAATATTGTCCAAAATTGAATTAGAAGGGTAGCAATGTAGGCAGTTTCCTCTCTATACAAGTGTTCAAGGATAGAGCTGGGGATTACGCAGAGGATTCAAGCAGCACCTGAGTAGCTGTAGACGTTTACCATCCTTCAGATGATCATCTATTAAAAAGTTAGAACGTTTCTAAAGATGCCAGACTTTATACCAGTGGGAGTTAACAGACATATTTTGGAATAACCTAAACACTTTTTCCCCATCTCCCCTTTACTTAGTGATATTTGAGTTTATACTTCCAAATCATATGGTTTAATTTGCCATAGATGTTACTCTAAATGGCAGTGTGTTGTCTTAAGAAGCAGGAAATATGCAAATTCAAGAAGATATCTGCAGTGCTTTTAACAAAACTGTGAGTTGAATAAATTTTAAAATCATTAAAAATGAAGTGAGAAAAGTTCTTCCTCTCACAGGATTTATCATTATGGAACATCTGGCATTTAGAATACAGATATTAAAATAAAAATTCATGAAATTTTACATTATTCACAATGTATAATTGATCTTTCTCAGCAGATTTTTCAAATTAGCCATTCCTTTTTTTCTTAAAGACACATATTTTATATGACCCAAACGTTTTATATTACATTAGAAATACATTGAAATGAGAGTGATACTATGCACTTTCAAAGAAAATTAAAAGCACCTTTATGGTATTAGAAAATCAAGTGAAGAAAAACCAAAATTGTATCATATTCCTAGTAGGCAAATACAATAAACCAAAATATCTTCACCAGTTTAATCATTTTCTAAAACATGTTTTCTTCTTTCTTAGGGAAGCAGCTGTGTGGTTGTCATATAACTGTGTCTTTTGAAAAACAAAATGCATAATTAGTGGTCATTAAGGAAGTAAGGTTATTCTGCACACATGCCAGTCCTTTCCATGCGTGCATACAGAGGAATCTAGACTAATAGCAAGAACAGAAACGTTATAGTTTGAGGGCCGTGAAAGACGTTACAATCATAACTTAGAGTGGCTTTTCTTCAAATTTCTTAATTATAGGTCACTTAGGTGGTGAGACAGATGGTAGAATGGTTAAAGTGGATAACAAGACACAAAGACAGGTGGCAGAGATGCTGAGAAAATTTTTTTTCTAAGATGATGTCAGTCTTAGCACTCTGTGACATTGGGACTCCTAGGGCAGGCCATGGGTGGGGCCACAACTAATTTTAAATCATTTAAAAACTGATCATTTGACTCAAGTGAAACCATCAACTCTGTTCATTATCAACTTGAACATGCCGAAGTACATTAAATTGCCTTTGGCAAACAAAATAATATTCCTGCATGCCTTTAAAAGTTTATTTAGGAAGGGACAGCCTAAATTGCATGTGTAGTGAGACTAATAATAATAATAACACAAAAGCTTTGGAGAAATCAATTTATATTAGCCAAGGAATTTTTAAACACAACATACACCAAGATACATGTTTTTTAATTAATACGGAAAACCGTCTCATGGTCTCTTGTAAAACCATTTCTGTTGGCATGATTCCCCTCAGAGGTGAAAGGAGAAGGTTAGAGTCTGGCATGTCTTGCTAACCTTGAGTAGAGGAAATAGAGCTTCTCCTGTGAACTGGCTACAGAGAACTTAAAAGGGTAGAACTCGATAAAAAGATTTTGGAGCAATAATAGCACTAGCAATGATAACAGCCAAAACACAACAAAACAACACTGTTAGGATTATTTAACAAATATTTATTTTACAAATATTCAAAAAATTTCACATTCTGTTTTACTTACAGCAGTGGATTAAACGGAGTTAAATAGAATAACCCTGTCTAAAACTTTGAGAAATAACTATTCTCTGGAATGATGTGGGAAGTTTGTAACTGCTTCAAATTCCACTAGAATGCCACTGAAAACACTTCAGCACAGTGGTAATTTATATACACAATTTGATAGAGTAGATGGTTCTTTTGTGTTGTAGAATCCAGACTCCTTGACGTGTCCATGTGTCTCTCCTTTGAACAACAATATTAATAGCAAAATGTATTATAGGTTCATGATAGAAGCACTCAGGAATCATTTGAGTATTATATCACTAAAGGTGGTGTAAGTTGGCATTAGAGAGGTAAGAAAATCAGATGGGCCAAATAAATGCCTTTATAAGGAAAAAGCATGAATTGAGATGCTTTTTCTACCCTAGACGTCCATTAAATTGATTTTAAAACAGGCAATGGCATTATTATATTTTTATTCTTGAGTAATACCCATTTAAGGAAACCACAGGACAAAGGTAAAAAAAAATCCTTTGCCTTTATTTATTTAAGAAAAAATATGGCCTATTCCTAACAGTTTATAATACCTTCTGTGTGAAACACTTAATGGACTTAATAAGGATCAATCAAAGAAATGCAATGAATTCCCTTAAAAAACTACTGTGCGATATATGTCCTAAAATAAAATATATAAGAATAAATCCTTTAATATTCAAATTAAAAATAACGCAAATTTCATTGGACATATTGGAGTATGGCTAACTTGGAGGAATATCTCACCATTATTATCTTGGAAAAGGTTAAGAAGATAATATAGATTCATATGGTTTTAATTTTTGCATCTATGTCATTATTAAATAAATTAAGTCTCATAATAATATGAACATATTATAAAACTGCTAACCAATTAGAAGCATCTCATAATATACACCCAGAACTTTTGAAAAGGAATCACTAATAAGTTCTCAAAATTGAAAATAATGTTAAATGTTTTTCTTTATTAATATATCCAGGAGATCCATATCACAGAAAAATGACATATCAATTCACAGAAATAACAACCTCAAATATAAGCATTAGTGTGGCCTAAGGGAAGCATCCAGCTGATCTGTATTGGTAGAGTCATACTGGTTGTTCAAGGGTAGTGTCTCTTCTGATTAATTAGTGTCTCTGCTCAAATAGTTGTTATGTATTTTAAATATCTCTGCTAAATTGGCTAATAGGTATCATGAAATGGTAGAAAGGTTTCATCTCTCTTACGTGGAATTTCAATGTACAGGCTCCTATCTTCTGTAAATGCAAGATATTAGATAGTGGAATTGCGAGGAGCACTTTACTATGATCGACTACAGGCCCTTTTTTTTTCAATATAGGTATAATTCATACTTAAGGCAAGTATGTTCAATAAAGGCATTCCATGCTTGTCCAATACAAGCCACTGAGTTATCTTGGGGCATGAATAAAATGTTACATTTTGAAGTTTAGAAAAGAAAAGAAAACCAGTGGTTGCTTTCAGTCAAAGAAAAAAAGTCTTCACTCCTACACCAGAAAAAAAGCTCCGGAGTTGCCAACAGACCCCACCAAAATTTTCTTCAGTAGTAGAAAATGCGTACCCCAAACCTTGGCAAACATTTGATTGAGATGCTGTAATTCCACAGCACTGCCTATGGCAAAAACAATTTTAATTATAAAAATTAAATCATAGCATTCAAAATTAATCATAGCATTCATCCCACTTATCTTTGTAACAATATCAGTAATACTACTGATCAGAATGTTGCTAGAAATATAAATGTTAAAGATCCTTTTATTAAGGTCTCAGATGGAAACGAGGAAGATGGAAGATGCATTAGAAACTGGAGGGAAGACTTTGTTGTAAAGTGTTAGAGAACATGGCTAGATTATTTTCTGCTATTGATAGGAAAATAAAACTTGTATGTAATGAATGCAGATATTTCATATGAAAAAAATTCCCAGGCAATGTGTGGAAAACACTGCCTGGTTTCTTCTTGTTGCTTATAGTAAAATGCAACAGTAAAGATAAGTTAAGGAATCAATTGTTACACAACAACAAACCAGAACTTGAAGATTTGAACAATTCTCAGCCTATCCATATTGCAAGAAATGAGAAAGTGTGCCCTAGAGAGAACATCAAAGGTGCGGCTGTACAACTCTTTGCTAAAAATATTAAGTGTATGATTTATGGAGTCAATTAATCATCTCAGCAGAAAGACTGACAGCTTGATCTGAAGGGGACAGATATGGGAAAGAAGTGAATTAAGGCTGTTGGACATCTGGGAGTGAGCAGCAGCAAGATTTATTGCAAAGAGCAAAAGAACAAAGCTTTCACAACATGGAAGGGGACCTGAGCAGGTTGCCGCTGCTGGCGCAGGTGGCCAGCTTTCATTCCCTTATTTGGCCCCTCCCACATCCTGCTGATTGGTCCATTTTACAGAGAGCTGATTAGTCCATTTTACAGAGTGTTGATTGGCCCATTTTACAGAGTGCTAATTGGTGCATTTACAATCCTTTAGCTAGACACAGAGCACTGATTGGTGCATTTTTACAGAGTGATGATTGGTGTGTTTACAATCCTTTAGCTAGACACAGAGTGTTTATTGGTGCATTTTTACAGAGTGCTGATTGGTTCATTTACAATCCTCTAGCTAGACAGAAAAGTTCTCCAAGTCCCTACTGGACCCAGGAAGTCTAGCTGGCTTCACATCTCAGTTTTGCCTCTAACATTACTGGATTTATAGAAATAATATACTTGGAGAGGGAAGCATTTTTAGGGGTAATAGAATATTGCTTGAGATGTAGAGAGGACTTCATTAATTTTTTGTTTGCCTCTAATTTTACTTTATTAATATAAATAATATACTTGGGGCCAGGCATGGTGGCTCACGTCTGTCATCCCAGCAGTCTGGAAGGCCAAGGTGGGTGGATCACCTGAGGTCAGGAGTTCAAGAACAGCCTGGCCAACATGGTGAAACCCTGTCTTTACTAAAAATACCAAAATTAGCTGGGCGTGATGGCGGGTTCCTGTAATCCTGGCTACTCGGGAGGCTGAGGCAGAAGAATCATGTGAACCTGGGAAGCGGAGGTTGCAGTGAGCCAAGATCACGCCATTGCACTTAAGCCTGGGTGACAGAGTGAGACTCCATATCAATAATAATAATAATAATAATAATAATAATAATAATAATAATATACTTGGAGAGGGAAGCATCTTCAATTGTTCTAGGATGTTTATGTCAATAATGCATATAGGTTAGGAAATACCAACTACTTAGTCATTAACAGCATCTTTCTTAGTTTGAAAATGTAAGAACATTTCCCTCTAGATTTGACTCACAAGTCTGAGAATAAAAATAATTTGCCCAGGGTGTGCTAAAGCAGTGTCTCATTGTGAAACGATCCTCCTAATTAGCACTTTATATGGAGGAACTAAAGAAAAGCCCTGTACATCTGGATTTCTGTTGCTGATATGTCAGTTATTGGGTGTATAGACTCTACAGACATTAAAAGATTTCCAATTTAAAGTGAGGCAGCTAAAGTGATTTCATTCAAGTTTTGAGGGAACTAGGAATGATAGGACACATGGATCTCTATTTCATTGGGAGGCTTATTCAAAATTTTGAGAAATAAGTTTGCATTAGTTTTGTACAATCGTAGAGATCATCTCTCTGGCTTTCAAGAAATTGACGTGACTAATCTTTTTTACTTTAGTCATTAATGTATTTTGAACTGACAGAAAGGGAAATAACCTAAAGAGTTAGAAAGGATATATATTTATAGTTGAGTTTTTCATTAGTAAATAAATCAAGGCTCATAATAAAGATAAGTTAAATCAGAAATTTAATATTTAGAACTCTTTCTACAATATACCAAGTAAAAGTTAATTTTCATCATACCTTTAGGTCCAAGGAACCCGATTAAGTGAAAATATATAGATGTTTGTTTTTTAAGTGTTTGGATTAAATTAGCCTGTCACCATTGATGAAATGTTATCACTTACATAGGTCAAAGCTCTCATATTGCCTGGCATGGTGCAGCATTTTGTGTTAATACTCTATGACACGCTTTTGCATGCCTCTCAAACTATAATTTTGGTATTTATCTTATCCCATTTTGTATTTAAACTTTGAAGCATTTCTCACAGTTTCTAATCAACCAAATTTCCTCTTCTTTGTTTTTGCACATACATTTATGTATATTTTATTTATATCTTATGTTTTTATTATCTATTAATGTCATTTAATAATATACTGGGTTTGAAGCACAAAGAAGAGATGATGTGTATTTTGCTCATCATGTTGAAACTAATGACCCGTGGAGAAGTTGAATTCCAGCATTTGATAATAGTCATAAACTCTGACTACCTGGACTGGAGTCAATATATGATATGTTGAGACCAATTTAATCTACTCCCTGACCCTGTCATGTAGAGACATGTTGTCTCTAGATACATTTTTCATATTCCAAAACACACTTTAATTTGACTCAAAGGAAGCACATTTGAAATACAAGTGATGTACTTGAATTTCATATAGCCCTTAATGTCCATGGATTAAATATTGGGCTAGAGAGAAGTTACTGATTAAGATGACTATATTCTTTTTATAACTAGTTGAGTTAATTATTGACATGGATGCTTTTCACAGGATCTCAACCATACGTAATCAATCAAAAGGTTTAATTTCTATGTCTAAAGAAATGAGATGGATTGTGCTCATATATACCTATCACAAAGTTAGTGCAGTTGACCAAATTTTAAGGAGGCGATTTGCTATTCATAGCAGAACACATTTGTAGGTCAACTTGGAAGTATTAGTAGCCTTCTCGGCCTCCTGGAATCTTGCATTTTTACTAGGGAAAGCTTCTGACAAATCAGGAAGCAAAGAAAACCTGGCACTTAGACACTTTCACATCTATTGTCTTTTTCTCTTTATTTGAGACTAGTCAAGTTGTCAGTTACAAATGCAAACAGACTTCCCTTTATGTAATGCTTTCTATGGTCCTAAAAATAGTAAGACTTTCTGTTTGCCAGTACTTGAGGAGGCAACTACCATTTTCTTTTAGAATCATAATATGAAGGTTAATATTAAGTAGACTTTGCTGTAATTCCTTTTAAAGATACACTACAAGTCATTGAAATCTTTGTGGGGAAATTGACCCAAACATTCTATGTGAGTAATTCATAAATCAGAAACCAAGCTGTTTAAAAAGATTCTCAGATATGAATTGATACTGAGATTTGTTTCAGCACCATGATACACTTGGGTGGTTAGTAAGTAGTGTGGCCATATAATTTATCATCCAAACCTGTACATTTTAGAATGGATGGCGGTATTATTAATTGTGCAGGAAAACAACCATTACTGAGATGTCTGGGGCAAGGTAGAATGTATGGTCACCTAATTTGCCACATCATGAATTCTGCCAGTAGCTGGAAGACTTTGATGAGATTTGCATTTTAACAGGCAGAGCCACAGTCTTAGAAAAGTAAACCTGAGGTTAAGAGTTTCAGGTCAAAGTTATTTTGCATAATGTGATTTTCTTCTACAGAAACAATTTTTGAAATATTTAATATAGATTAACGTGGAAAAATCTGGCTACTCAAAACGTTTTCTACCCCTTAGTTTCTGTTGTACCTATTCGATTTGATCCAATAGTGTAAAAAGTGTGTGTGTGTGTGTATATGTAAATGCGTGTGTATATATATATATTTATGCATATTATGCATAGAGATTTTATTGTTTTGAAGCTAATTGACTTTGATTAGTATGAAAAGAATATCCCAGACTTGGCTCTTTATAATTCTATGATCCAATTAACTTAAATAATTGACCTAAATTATAAGTACACATAAAAAGTTGCTTCATAAATATTTTGTTTAGGTACCATAATATTTGGGATGTTTTGTTAGAAAATTAATATTGTTACAAATACATTATTAAATAATATAGAAAGTACTGATTTGTTTAATTTAATTTTGCTTATCACATCATCATTTATGTTTACTGACAGCATATTATATATACTATTTCCAGATGTTTTATATATGTATAATACAAATTCAAGTACATACTAAACATAAATTACACATCAATCTATCTTTTCCTCCTACAACTCATTGCCAAAAGCTTTTTTAAAAAACATCTCGGGCCAGGTGCTGTGGCTTATGCCTGTAATCCCAGCACTTTGGGAGCTTGAGGTAGGAAGATTACGTGAGCCCAGGAGTTCTAGACCAGCCTGGACAACATAGTGAGACCCTGTCTCCACAAAAAAAAATTAAAAATTAGCTGAATGATGGGGTGTGAACCTATAGTCTCAGCTACTCGAGAGGCAGAGGTGAGAGGATCACTTGCACCCAGGAGGCCAAGGCTGCAGAGGGGAGTGATTGTGGCACTGCAAACTCCAGCCTGGGTGACAGAGCAAGACCCTGTCTCAAAAAAAAAAAAGAAAAAAAAAGAAAAAGAAAAAGAAAAATCCCCCACCCAATAAGTTGATTAAACTTCTATTACATTTTACACAGAAAAGGCATCTCTGAATTATGGGGCAAGGAGCCCCATCTTATATAAAATTGAGATTTAACATTGCTATTAGTCCAAAGCAATTTTAGTGTCATAGGCTGGTGGTCTGAAAAAGAATCCACATTACATTATCTGTACATTCTTTAATAGTGTAAAAATTATTATTAATGTTCAGAGTCCACTTTATTACGGTGGCAGGTCAATCTAACAGTTACTGTTTTTATGTTGCAATTGTGCGTTTACATCTTTCTATTATATTAAGGGTATATATGTATAATTTTAAAAGATAGAGAGCATATCTACAATATTTTATAGTCTAACATATTTTTCTCAGTGCTGTTAACCTGTTATTTTGTGACAAAAATGATTGAGACATAATCAATTAGTATCAAATGCAGATTAACCAACATCCCAAAGTAAAATTTATTTACTTTGCAAATTAAATGGATATTTCGTGTGCAAAGTTAGTTGAATGAGTTAGTTAGTTAATAAATTTAAAGTTAGTTAATAAATTTTTTTATGTTTTATCTTCATTATTTTTTAACAGGTAGATCTTCTTATGTATAATGCCTTCATAAGCATAGGTATTTTAAAATTTAATTATACATTTTTCATCTCTATAACCTGTATTATGGTCTAATTAGGTCTGTTTAGAAAAACTGTAATCATGTAATAAATGCCAGTAGTTTTAGTTTATCATTTTCATAGGTCGGTTAATTGAAGAAATGATTTCTTTTTGTTTTCTTTTCAGCATTGTGAAAAATGCACTCTGATATAAGGTATGAAATTAGAATACTATATAGATTACAGGCTGAAGTGGGTTGTAAATCAACTTTCAATACTGTGAATATTTTATAGCAGGCATTTGCAAACTAAAATTCTGACATTTATACAGCAATGCATGCATAATTTCACTCTTATATGTCATTTCCCAGAGATGAAAGTAATTTTAACATGCAAGGTCAAAGAAATGATTACCTCTGACAAATAATAATAAAAGAAGCTAAGGACGAGTATCAAGAAGTAATTTAACATTTTTCTATTTTGCAGAGCATTTAATATCTAATGTACACCTTTAGATAAGACTAGGAAAGGTGAGGTAGGAAATCCTTGAGGTAATATCGAGATAACTTCAAGGTAGATAAATTGTTCCTTTGATTTAATGGCTGCTATTGTTCCCTGGCCAAAACACAGTTGGAACTGTTCTTGTGGGATGGCAGTATCTCCTCTATCTGATAAATGGTATGACCAGGACAACCTCAGTCTCAGCAGGAAAGACATTGAACAAATTGTTAGCATGATTTACATAGAAGTTGTCAACAGCATCTGGGTTGCTCTGTGAAAGAATGATGGGTAACAGATGTTCTGGGAAATGCTACCATCTGCCCTTTCTCAAAATACATCCCCTGTGAAACAATGCATTTGAATGGATGCCACTGAGATACCTTTCCTCGGAAGAGCTTAACCATCCTCAATATTTCAGTGTTAGTTGTAGCCATCACAAAAGCAAAACAGTCTGAAGATTGCAAATGCAATTAGGTCAAGGAAGCAGACAGGTCCTTGAAAAGGTCTTTAAGTTTAGCCACTTCGTTTGGAAAGGGATTGGCTGATGACTACCAAGTGCTTGTGCTAGAAAAATTCCACCAAGAGGTCAGAAACTCGACCTGTGCATATCTAGCCAGTGATGTTATACTTGTGGATTATTTAGTGATTTGTTTATATTCTACAGTGTCTTCACAATATTTTAAAACTATTTGCTCTACAGTTCACAATAATATAAATATAACCAGGAAAGTGAATATATAATTGAATAAATTGATAATAACTTTTGTATAAATGCGTTTAGTAATGGAGCCATGTGCTAAAGGTTAAATGCACAATGTTTGATCATTATTAGCAATAGTAAGAGGTCAAGGCTTTTAAAGGGAAAAAACCTTTAGCCATTTTCTTAACCCCTATCTTGCCAGTATGTATTATTTATTTTCATGGGGTTTTTTTTCTTCTGCAGAGATGGTGATTAGATTGGTGCTTGTTGTACCTGGGATCATACATGCAATTAAAGAAAAAAGACTCCTTAAAATCTAACCATATTTTTACGTCTACTAAACAGTTTTATATACTGAATTATTAAGAAAAATATTATTCTTAAGCATGCAATTCAAAATGCAAAAAGCATTTATGATGTTTTCTTTCCTTTGTGGATTTAAGTCAGGTTTTACATCTTAATGTTTAAACTCCCTATACTTGTGATAATATATTCATTTAAAATAGAATGATAAATGTTCATCCCGACAGGCATAGACCAACATATATGACAATAGTGATATAGGCTCTGCTTAGTTTATTATAATTTATTAACGTATAGCTTTTATAGTGATCTTAAATAATTTTAAGAACTGAATGCCTTGAGAATGGTAAATGATACATTGGATATATTACACATTTATCACATTTAAATATTTCAAATTTATCTTACAAGTTTATTAGAGATGGCAGTATTAGAGTAACCAGAATATTAAGTTTATGAAAACAATTTATTCTTAGTAGTCATTCTGGATAAAAAGAAATAAGTTCTTCCTTTGGGTTGAATATGGCTTGTGAGAAGGTTTAACCAGCCTGAGAGTAGAATCATCCGCCATCAGATTTATACAGGACCTTTGGGCAGAAGCTACCAAAAATGCAAAAATTATGCGGGCGTGGTGGCAGGCGCCTGTAGTCCCAGCTACTCAGGAGGCTGAGGCAGGGGAATCGTTTGAACCTGGGAGGCAGAGGTTGCAGTGAGCCGGGATTGCACCACTACACTCCAGCCTCGGTGACAAAGTGAGACTCCATTTCAAAAAAAAAGAAAAAAAAAAGGCCGGCAGGATGGCTCACGCCTGTAATCCCAGCACTTTGGGAGACCAACGCGGGCAGATCACGAGGTCAGGAGTTCAAGACCAGCCTGGGCAAAATGGTGAAACCCCGTCTCTACTAAAAATACAAAAAATTAGCCAGGCATGGTGGCGGGTGCCTGTAATCCCAGCTACTCGGGAGGTTGAGGCAGGAGAATCACTTGAACCCAGGAAGCATAGGTTACTATGAGCTGAAATCGTGCCATTGCACTCCAGCCTGGGTGACAGAGCAAGACTGCGTCTCGGGAAAAACAAACAAACAACAAAAAAACCCAAAAAAACCCAAAAAAACAAAAAACAAAACCTTTGTTAAAAAACAAAATTACATGCACACACTCAACACAGAAGAGCATTGGCCAGAGCATAGGGAAGAACATACATTTGAATGCCTTCGACCTAGCCCTAGGCGACTACCTTTTATGTTGGAACGCCAAAAATAACTTCTTACATCTTAACTTATATTTTAATCTCATGTTATCTTCCCATTTTTTCACCATTACCTTTGATAAAATCTGGAAAAAAAACTGTCAAACTGAATCATGGCAAATTAAAAGGAAGGGGTTAGGCACGCTGTCCTCTTTCTTTAGCTAAGTCTTTAAAAAATATATGAACCACCAGAGAATAACTAATTGTGTTACGCCATCACAATTTAGCTAATGCAGTTCAGCAAACACTAACTGAAAATCTAATTAACACTCCTGTGTGTTGGGAAGATACAAGTATAAACATACAATTCTTATTCACACATGGTAGGGCAGCGAGACGGGGCTTACATAGACACACATGTGGGTGCCCTAAAAATTAAGTTTAGACGAGATATGTCAAATGAATTTTACAGTTTGTTTTTGTTTGTTTGTATGTTTGTTTTTATCAGCAATAGAACCAGGAATTTCTTGACCATTTATGTATAAAAGTGAATAAATTTCACTAATTCTCTTATTTTCTCCTAGCCCTAAGACAAAAACAGACTTATTTGTCAAGATCTAAGATATATCATTAAAACTGCATATACAAATACTGGAGATAAAGAAAGAATAGGGTGTGAATAATTATATATAGTTTATAAATAAAAGAACTAGATTCCATTATAAATCATCTCTTTATGATCATTACTATTTTAACAGCAACAGCTTATGTGGTTCTAATAACTTTTCAAGTGATTACAGATCATTAATCAAGGATATATATGATTCTTCAGTTTATATAATTCTAGCCTATAGCACAGTTCAAAGATGGATAATCTTTTATTAGTGATAACATGCAAGGTATATTAGATTGAGTGAAATGATGACCAACTCTATTCATCCCTCTTCTTTATGCCTGTTTTTGTCATATAACTTTTCAGTTTCTCTCCCTTAAGAGACTGAGTCTATTTCTGCAGACCTGGATTCTGAGTTCAGTCATGTAATTAACTTAAACCGATGTAATAGCTTTGGCAGGTTGACCCGCCATACCTTGGGTTCTGAAGCTGAGGATTCAACTAAGATAGAAAATATTCTGAAAAAAAAAAAAGGTATAGCAATAAAAAAACACAAACAAAAATACAGTACAACAACTATTTGTATTAGGCATTGTAAGTAATCTAGAGATGATTTTAAGTGTGTAGGTTATACCAAATACTATGGCATTTTATATCAGAGACTTGAGCATCCACAAATTTTGGAATCTGTGGGGGACCCGGAACAAATACCACGTGGATACTGAAGGAGGACTGTATATGTGATGCATGCAGAGGCTTGAAAAAGTGCTTGTGGTGTTTGCACTTTCTCTTTTGCCTCTCTTGAATGATGTGATTCTCATGTCAATGCCCAAGCTCACCTGCTGGAGGATTGCAAATCATAACTTTTTCAAACTGTATTTCTCTAGTCTTGCCAGGCAAGGCTGTCTTAGGTCATTTGAAAGACAGATAATCCATAGATATGAGCCAACCAAAGACACGTGAGTGAGCCCAACTGAAATCAGGGGAATCCCCTAGATGTATAAGTTAAGTAACTGTTTATTGAAATACATCACTGAGGTTGTGTGATTGTTTTCTACATAGTATACTTGGGAGATAACTGATGTTCAGGTATGCAAAATTATTTTTGTTTGTTTGTTGTTGTGGTGGTTTTGTTTTTGACCATCATAATGCTTTCTTTAGTGTAATTTGAATGGCTGTCCTTAGAAGGCTACACATTTTTCAATTAACTAAAGTGTCGATCATGTGCTGTTGTTTTGCACCTGGCCCAAATCACATGTTTACGTCATTTGGTTGGATTCTATAAACTTTTACTTTTACAGCCTTTGATCTTTACAGGTATTTTTAAATGTTTACTCCTTGGAAATAATAAAGCACTTGACACAGACGTTGATTTTGCAAATCTAGTTCTCTATAAGCTAAAAAGTCTCTGGATCATCTGCCAAATAAATTATTTCTAGAATATATCTCAAGAATAAACTCACTTCTGATTGTAATAGCATGAAACCACTTTTTCATGAATAAATATTGTTTATAGTAATCAAATAAAAATCTAGTTATATAATTAATTTAGTTTAATTTATTACAATTTCCTTTCAGCTGTAATGAAATAAACTATTTTTGATTTGCATTTTGAAGGTAGTTGAAATTGTTTCCCTTCCTTTTATTAATACATTCAACATGTTTTTCTAAAATGTTATGTTAGACAATAATAAACCAGCCTAGCAAACAGACCTGAATATTATTGCATAGATAACTTTCCAACTTCTTATGTGTTGTAAAGCTCTTTCCTAAGTGTCTTTTTCTGAACTGATTTAAACTTTACTAGTTCTTTCGTCTTCCTTGTTTTTCTCTGTTTCTTTCATTTGGAAAATGTACTTATCCCATGAGTACATGCCTTGTGCTTAACAGTACAATACAAAGCTTTAAATGCCCCTACTTACAAAGAGGTTTCAACTGGTTAGGGGATGAACCTTTATATAAATGTACTTCTACATTTGTCTAAGTCACTCATTTTATACTAAGACTAAAGTGTCTTGCACTGCTTTTGATTTCTTCAAATGGGGGGCTATCTCTGCTTAATCATGCACTTGCTTATCAACTCGTTAAGGTTAGTGACTGTACATTACATCTCTTCACTTTTAACCTCTAGCATTCAGTTGCGCAGTTAATTCCAAGGCCCTAGAACTGTGTGTGACATGCAGTGGTTTCTTTGTATTATATAGTATGCATCTCTGGAGCCCAGCTTTTATGTTCCCTGGCCCCTTCGATTCCACTTACAGTTATGATGCAAATACCCTGCCTTTCTGCTGTCTGCCCTGGGGTCTTCCTCAATGCTGGAAGAACTCCCTCAGCCCAGAAAAGCATCCTCTGGGTGGTAGAAGATACCAGGATGGAGTCACATCTGTAAGACTCTAATTTGAGCCGGGAAAGCACAAAAGAGGAAGGCCCATGCTTGCATGTCTGAGATAAAACTGTCTCAAGGACTTTCTAAAATAACTCCACAAGAAATCACTCTATGTTTTTTATGCATTTAATTATTCTCGTGACCTACATTTTGCATGTGTACACATATCTCTATGACCGAGTTTGTCACTAAACGTTCATTCGGAGTGCAGCAATTCAGATAAGATGCTCTCATAAGAATACTGGCTCAGTAACGGCATCTCCACCAATAAATTGATGCAAGCTCTGGCTTCGAGCCTCTGAAACCAACAAACTCTGTTTCCAAGCAGTTTGTGTGAATCTCTCCTTTTTGTTAAAAGAAGCTTGCTCTCACCTTCCCCTCTTCAGGTGTATCTGTGACTTGCTGTAGATCAGGGTTATAATCATCTTTGCCTACTTCTGATAAATTAATTAAATTAGGACATATTTTTCTCTTCTGTCTTTTTTTCGGCTGACATGCCGATGGGTACATCTCTCAACTGAGAAAGGAAGCCAGTGGTAAATAATGCATTCCTCCTCTGCTTCAAGTGCACAGTCCTATAAGGCATTCTGAATGCTTCTTAAAAGGTCCACAAACACCCCAAACTGTGCTATAGCAACAGTAACTACACGGTAAACATTCTGAACGTCGCTCCTTCCTCTTTTTATATTCAGCTGGGCTCATCCGCTATCGGCCTGCCTGCCAAATTTTCTCTCTAGTTTCAGGAGAAACCAAGGACACCCTTTAATAAATAATTCTTGACAAATAAATAAATTCGCATTGTTCAGCAACATGATCTACAGTGAAGATAAGTGAATGTTCTCAAGCAAAAATGGCATTTGTCAACGTTAAAACCTAGGGTTCTGTAAGTTCATGATTGGTTGATCCAGTTATTAGGTTATACATTTAATACGGAACATGGAGGTGAGCAGACACAGTTGTCTCTGACTACTGAACCAACTATTGAAAATGATATCTTCTGGCTACATAAAGTAAACATTTTAAGATGTTGCCAAATACTAATAAAAATGATGTGTTTGAACTGAGTTGAGGATCTTAAAAGGAAACATAAATTTCACATCAGGACTTTAGCAATTAATGACTCCTAAGCTCTGCCAAGTGAGTAGTTAAGTGGCCTTCCTTCTTTTACATACTATGAATTTATGGAGTAATTTTTTTCAAATGGTACAGCAATAAGGAGAGTAAATTATATGTTTCTTTAAAATTCAATTGATCTGAAGTAACACCCTGCTGAGTTATAGCATATTATTTTTCACAGGAAATGGGGTTCATCTGGGTGAAAGTTACCTTTGTTTAACTGTTGCTGATTACTGACAGTAATTAATTACTTAAAAATGATAAAAATAACTTCAATAGTTACATCAAATAGAAGTTATTTCCAATGACTCTTATAATTAGATATAAATATTTGAAGCTGTATGTAATTTTTAAAAGTAATTTCAACTTACATTTTAGATTCAGAGACTACAAGTGCAGATTTGTTAACATGGGTATCTTGCATGATGCTGAGGTCTGGAATACAGGTGATTCCGTCACCCAGGTAGTGAGCATAATACCTGATAGATATTTCAGCCCAAACTTATTTTTGTGCATAATTTGCCTTTTTCCGTTTTCCTTTATATACTTTTTTCAAAAAAATTATATTTTAAGTTCTAGGATACATGTGCAGAACGTGCAGGTTTGTTACATAGGTATACACTTGCCATGATGGTTTGCTGCACCCATCAACCCGTCATCTACATCTACATTACATCTACTACATCTACAATACAACCCGTATTTCTCCTAATGCTATCCCTCCCCTAGGCCTCCCAACCCCCAACACGTCCCGGTATGTGATGTTCCCCTTCCTGTGTCCATGTGTTCTTATTGTTCAACTATGAGTGAGAACATGTGGTGTTTGGTTTTCTGTTCTTGTGTTCGTTTGTTGATAATGATGGTTTGCAGCTTCATCCATGTCCCTGCAAGGGACACGAACTCATCCTTTTTTATGGCTGCATGGCATTACATGGTGTATATGTGCCATATTTTCTTTATCCAGTCTATCACTGATGGACATTTAGGTTGGTTCCAAGTCTTTGCTATTGTTAACAGTGCTGCAATAAACATACGTGTGCATGTGTCTTTATAGTAGAATGATTTACAATCCTTTGGGTATATATCTAGTAAGGAGATTGCTGGGTCAAATGGTATTTCTGGTTCTAGATCCTTGAGGAATCGCCACACTGTCTTCCACAATGGTTGAACTAATTTACACCCCCATCAACAGTGTAAAAGCTTTCCTATTTCTCCACCTATTCTCCAGCATCTGTTGTTTCCTGGCTTTTTAATGATGGCCATTCTAACGGGCGTGAGATGGTATCTCACTGTGGTTTTGATTTGCATTTCTCTAATGACCAGTGATGATGAGCATTTTTTCATGTTTGTTAGTGGCATAAATATCTTCTTTTGAGAAGTGTCTGTACCCACTCCTGATCTAATGGATGCTAATTTTCCTTCCCATTGAGCCTAAATATGTCATTCGAATCATCAGTATATTACTCCAGATAGCTCTCTTAATTACTCAATACGAGGTAAATCCTACTTGTCACTCTGAGTTATTAAGTTTCTTTTTTATCAATAATTTAATGTCTTGTTGAAAAGAAAATTAAGCAAACAATCCCATCAACAGTAACAATAAAAATAGTAACATTTAATCACATTAAGTGTAGGAATGAATTTAACCAAAGAGTTAAAAAACTTACATACACAAAATTATAAAATATTAATGAAGGAAATTACAAAATACACAGATGAATGGATTAGATTAGTGTTCATGGATTAAAATAATTGATTTTTTTAAAGACATAATTTCCAATTCCAAAGCAAGTTAGTGTTGTTAAAAAGTCCATACTACTCAAAATGATCTAAAGATTTAACACAATCCCCATCAAAAACCCAATGGCATTTTTTATAGAAATTGAAAAAATTATTTTAAAATTCATATGGAATCATGCAAAACGCTGAATATCCAGATCAATCTTGAACAAGAAGAATAGTGCTGGAGGCATCACACTTTGTGATTTTAAGACATATTACAAAGCTACTGTAATCATAACATATGGGATTGACATTAAGACACATAGAACAATGGAACAGAATAGAGAGCCTAGAAGTATATCTGTACATCTATAGTCATCTGATCTTTAACAAGCATACAAAGAATATGCGAAAGAAAAATAATGGTATCTTCAATGAATTGGGCGATAGGAAAATGGTATTTGGAAAACTGAATATTCAAATGAAGAAGAATGAAATTGGTTGGGTTTTTATCTCACATCATCTACAAAAATCAACCCTACCTGGATTAAAGACTTAAACATAAGACCTGATCATCCTGATACCAAAGCCAGGCAGAGACACAACCAAAAAAGAGAATTTTAGACCAATATCCTTGATGAACATTGATGCAAAAATCCTCAATAAAATACTGGCAAACCGAATCCAGCAGCACATCAAAAAGCTTATACAACATGATCAAGTGGGCTTCATCCCTGGGATGCAAGGCTGGTTCAACATACGCAAATCAATAAATGTAATCCAGCATATAAACAGAACCAAAGACAAAAACCACATGATTATCTCAATAGATGCAGAAAAGGCTTTTGACAAAATTCAACAACCCTTCATGCTAAAAACTCTCAATAAATTAGGTATTGATGGGACGTATCTCAAAATAATAAGAGCTATATACGACAAACCCACAGCCAATATCATACTGAATGGGCAAAAACTGGAAGCATTCCCTCTGAAAACTGGCACAAGACAGGGATGCCCTCTCTCACCGCTCCTATTCAACATAGTGCTGGAAGTTCTGGCCAGAGCAATCAGGCAGGAGAAGGAAATAAAGGGTATTCAATTAGGAAAAGAGGAAGTCAAACTGTCCCTGTTTGCAGATGACATGATTGTATATCTAGAAAATCCCATTGTCTCAGCCCAAAATCTCCTTAAGC
This sequence comes from Hylobates moloch, assembly GCF_009828535.3. NCBI lineage: Eukaryota > Metazoa > Chordata > Mammalia > Primates > Hylobatidae > Hylobates > Hylobates moloch. Next base: position 22,149,917 of record NW_026652292.1, on the reverse strand, counting down.
TGATTAGCAACTTCAGCAAAGTCTCAGGATACAAAATCAATGTACAAAAATCACAAGCATTCTTGTACACCAATCACAGACAAACAGAGAGCCAAATCATGAGTGAACTCCCATTCACAATTGCTTCAAAGAGAATAAAATACCTAGGAATCCAACTTACAAGGGATGTGAAGGACCTCTTCAAGGAGAACTACAAACCACTGCTCAATGAAATCAAAGAGGATACAAACAAATGGAAGAACATTCCATGCTCATGGGTTGGAAGAATCAATATCGTGAAAATGGCCATACTGCCCAAGGTAATTTATAGATTCAATGCCATCCCCATCAAGCTACCAATGACTTTCTTCGCAGAATTGGAAAAAACTACTTTAAAGTTCATATGGAACCAAAAAAGAGCCCGCATTGCCAAGTCAATCCTAAGCCAAAAGAACAAAGCTGGAGGCATCACGCTACCTGACTTCAAACTATACTACAAGGCTACAGTAACCAAAACAGCATGGTACTGGTACCACAACAGAGATATAGATCAATGGAACAGAACAGAGCCCTCAGAAATGATGCCGCATATCTACAACTATTTGATCTTTGACAAACCTGACAAAAACAAGAAATGGGGAAAGGATTCCCTATTTAATAAATGGTGCTGGGAAAACTGGCTAGCCATATGTAGAAAGCTGAAACTGGATCCCTTCCTTACACCTTATACAAAAATTAACTCAAGATGGATTAAAGACTTAAATGTTAGACCTAAAACCATTAAAATCCTACAAGAAAACCTAGGCAATACCATTCAGGCCATAGGCGTGGGCAAGGACTTCATGTCTAAAACACCAAAAGCAATGGCAACAAAAGCCAAAATTGACAAATGGGATCTCATTAAACTAAAGAGCTTCTGCACAGCAAAAGAAACTACCATCAGAGTGAACAGGCAACCTACAGAATGGGAGAAAATTTTTGCAACCTACTCATCTGACAAAGGGCTAATATCCAGAATCTACAATGAACTCAAACAAATTTACAAGAAAAAAACAAACAACCCCATCAAAAAGTGGGCAAAGGACATGAACAGACACTTCTCAAAAGAAGACATTTATGCAGCCAGAAAACACATGAAGAAATGCTCATCATCACTGGCCATCAGAGAAATGCAAATCAAAACCACAGTGAGATACCATCTCACACCAGTTAGAATGGCCATCATTAAAAAATCAGGAAACAACAGGTGCTGGAGAGGATGTGGAGAAATAGGAACACTTTTACACTGTTGGTGGGACTGTAAACTAGTTCAACCATTGTGGAAGTCAGTGTGGCCATTCCTCAGGGATCTAGAACTAGAAATACCATTTGACCCAGCCATCCCATTACTGGGTATATACCCAAAGGAGTATAAATCATGCTGCTATAAAGACACATGCACACGTATGTTTATTGCGGCACTATTCACAATAGCAAAGACTTGGAACCAACCCAAATGTCCAACAACAATAGACTGGATTAAGAAAATGTGGCACATATACACCATGGAATACTATGCAGCCATAAAAAATGATGAGTTCGTGTCCTTTGTAGGGACATGGATGAAACTGGAAAACATCATTCTCAGTAAACTATCGCAAGGACAAAAAACCAAACACCGCATGTTCTCACTCATAGGTGGGAATTGAACAATGAGAACTCATGGACACAGGAAGGGGAACATCACATTCCGGGTACTGTTGTGGGGTGGGGGGTGGGGGGGGGCGGGGACAGCATTAGGAGATATACCTAATGCTAAATGACGAGCTAATGGGTGCAGGAAATCAACATGGCACATGGATACATATGTAACAAACCTGCACATTGTGCACATGTACCCTAAAACCTAAAGTATAATAAAAAAAATAAAATAATAAATAAATAAATAAATAAATAAATAAATAAATAAATAAAAGAAAAAAAAAAATAAGACCTGAAACTGTAAAACTACTAGAATAAAACAGAAAAAATGTTTCTTGAAATTTGTCTGTACAATATTTTGGATCTGACACCAAAGGCATAGGAAACAAAAACAAAGATAGACAAATGGGATTGCTTCAAACTAAAAAAGCTTCTTCATAGCAAAAGAAATAATTAACAAAGTAACAAGGAAAACTATTGAATAGGAGAAAATATTTGTAAAACATACACAATTGGTTAACAATGAAAACAGATTCTATGAAATTTATTGCTAGGTGATTTCATCATTATACGACATCACAAATTGTACTTAAACAGAACTAAATGGTACAGCTTACTACACACCTAGGCCATATGGTATAACCTATTGCTCCTATGCTACAAAGCTATACAGTATTTTACTCTACTAAACACTGCAGACAATTGTATCTCACTGGTAAGTATCTATGTATCTAAACATACCTAAACAGAAAAGGTATAGTAAATATACAGTATTATAATCTTATGGTACTTCCATCAGATGTGTAGTTAATCATTTACTGAAACATCTTTATGTGGTGCATGACTGTATCAATAATGGGTTGATTATAAACATACATAACGAACTCATATGACTTACAAGCAAAAAGCCAAATAACTCAATTAAAAAATTGGCAATGGGCTTGAGTACACATTCCTCAAAAGAAGACATATAAATGGTCAACATGTATACGAAAAGGTGCTTAGTCTCATTCATCATCAGGGAAATGCAAACAAAAACCATAATGAAATATCACTTCATACCTATTAGAATGGCTATTATCAAAAAGAGAAAAGAAAACAAGTTTTGGAGGGGATGTAGAGAGAAGGGAAGTGGAGTTTGCATACTCTTGGTGGGAATGTCAATTGGTATAACCATTGTGAAAAACATCGTGGAAGTTCCACAAAAAATTAAAAAGAGAAGTACGTAAAGATCCAGCAATCCCACTTCTTGTTGTATATTACAGAGTAATAAACTCAGGAGCTCCAAGAGATATCTGTACTCTTACGCTTACTGCAGCATTATTCACAATAACCAAGATATGGAAACAACATAAATGTTCACCAACAAATGAATGAATTAAAAAATGGATATGCACACACAATGGAATATCATTCAGCTTTAATAAAAGAGAAGTTTTGCCATTGGCAACAACATGGATTATCTTGGGTGACATTATGGTAAGTAAGATAATCTAGACATAAAAGACAAATACTGCATGGTTTCACTTATATATAGATTCTAATGTAGTTGAACTCATAGAAACAGAATAAAAATAGTGGCTATCAGGGGATGAGTGGATGAAAACATGGGGAGATGTTTGTCAATGGGTACAAAGTTTCAGTTATATAAGATAAATTCTGAAGATCTAATGTACAGCAATGTGACCATAGTTAACAACATGGTATCGTACATTTAAAATTTGCCAAGAAGGTAGGTCTTAACTGTACTTTACACACACAGTCACACACACATTCACTTATGCATGTGTACACACAAAAGAACAAAAAAAAGTAAGTATATGTGGTGTTGGATATGTTAATCAGTTTGACTGTAGTGAATATTTAATAATGTACATGTATTTCAAATCACCAAGTTTTACACCTTAATTATATACAATTTTGAGTTGCCAACTACACCTCATATTGAAAAACAATTTATTGCCTTGTTAAGTGTATTATTCCATTTTCACGCTGCTGATAAAGACATACCTGAGAGTGGACAATTTACAATAGAAGGAGATTTAATGGAATTACAGTTCCACATGGTTGGGGAAGCTTCACAATCATGGTGGAAAGTGAAAGGCACGTCTCACAGGGTGGCAGACAAGAGAAGAGAGGTTGTGTATGGAAACTCCCCTTTTTAAAACCATTAGATCTCATGAGACTTATTCACTGCCACAAAGACAGCACAGGAAAGACCTGCCTCCATGAGACCCACTGGGTCTCTCCCACAATACCTGGGAATTCAAGATGAGATTTGGGTGGGGAAATAGCAAAACCATGTCATTAAGTGACTTTCTTTGTATGTTAAAGAGTAACCTTATTGTTCAAATGTTGTCATTTTGTTGTTTTGTGTGTTTTTTTAATTGAGATGATAATTGATAACATAAGATTTACCCTCTTAACAAATTTTAAGTGTATAGTACAGTATTAACTATAAGCACAATGTTATACATCAGATCTCTAGTATGTATAATACTAATATTGCATAACTGAAACTTTATACCAGGAAGCTAACTGTAGTAGAAATGATTTTGGAAAGTGTATCTCTATATAGTCACAAGGATATTAAAAGAAAGAGAAGATTGCCATGGGATTAAAAACAAGGGCTTATGCGATTATATCTGTATTTTTAAAAAAAGCAACAAACAATGTAAAAAAAGCCAACAACATTTGAGGAGTTTCCTTTTAAATGTTGTTTTTTGTCTCTTTTAAATGATAAAATGGCATGAGCCTATGTTTCTAATCTCATGATAATCTTCATTTTTCTTCTGCTATCTCTGTGAATATAGACAGATATATTTTCTAAAATCATTTTCACTACATCTTCCCTCCACATGAGGAGGATTTGAGAGTTATTAAGAGTTTACCAGACAGTCTGACACAGTCAACAATGTCACACTTAGGTACCTCTCCTTTCCTATTGATGCCTCTTCGTGAAATGGTAACCTTAGAAAATTACTTTCCTGGAGGTCTGAGGAAGTCCCTGGACATCATTTTCTTCTATTCTCTTCTTATTTTATTTTTTTTATTTATTGTTTGAGACAGGGTCTCACCTGTCACCGAGGCTGGAGTGCAGTGGCACAATCACGGCTCACTGCAACCTCTGCCTCCTGGGTTCAAGGGATCCTCCCACCTCAGCCTCCGGAGTAGCTGGGACCACAAGCAGACACCACTACACCTGGCTATCAACATTATTTTCTTAAAAAAATTTATTCATTCAGTTATATCACTAATACATTCTAATAATTTCTGAACAATTCTTTCTCTATACCATGGGGGCCACAAATGTTTCATAATGTGGATTGTTTTTGGATTTTAACATATTAATAAGTGGCATATACATCTCAAGTTCATTAAAACCAGAGCAGCGTTCTATAATAAAATGTTCTCATATTGCAGGTGATTATGAATAGTCATAGTATGTGAGCTAAATATTTGCTATGAGAAGACTCATGCAGATGCAGGGCTGCTTTTAACTGCCAAATTAGCTGTACAAAACTTTCAATGACGACAACAACAGCAACAACAACAAAAAATCTTTTGGTTTTCAAAATTTTCAGGGTGTTGGGATTGCAACTGTGATATTGAGAAACATATTATTAAAAAGGAGATTTAAACTTTATTAAACTCTTTTCTTATTAGAAGTGCTATTTGATCATTCAAACCTACACATTATCTAGATTCTAATTATACAGGCAATTTAATTATTTTACGACTTTACTTTTTACATTTAAGTAAATAGAATGTAGACAAAGGTAGCATATTATTTATTTCATTCACATGAATACATGGGTCAAGGTTTACTACGGTTTGTGTTTTCCTCCCCACTCAGTATAGTGTTCCTTAAATAGATTTTTACTTAAAATCCATGCAAAGCGGCCGGGTGCGGTGGCTCACGCCTGTAATCCCAGCACTTTGGGAGGCCGAGGCGGGCGGATCACGAGGTCAGGAGATTGAGACCATTTTGGCTAACACCGTGAAACCCCGTCTCTACTAAAAATACAAAAAATTAGCGGGTGTGGTGGCAGGCGCCTGTAGTCCCAGCTACTCGGGAGGCTGAGGCAGGAGAATGGCGTGAACCCGGGAGGCGGAGCTTGCAGTGAGCCAAGATAGCGCCACTGCACTCCGGCCTGGGCAAAAGAGCGAGACTCCTTCTCAAAAAAAAAAAAAAAAAAAAAATCCATGCAAAGCAATGAAATTCCACAAGACCATATGAGTGTTTTCTGGTATGTATGCCGAATTATATCCTGAATTTTTAAAAATATGTATTAACAAATAAATGTATTGCCAAGAAGAAAGGTGATATTGAACTGAAGAACCAACATTTTGGCAAAGCATCATTACCCACAGGAGTCTCATTAAATGCTTTGGCACAAAAATTGGGTAAACAACATGTGGTTTAGCAAATTTATTTTAGCCTCCAGGGGAAGACTTTAGCATAGGGAGAACAATATGGAACATTAACTTTTACTGTGTTTGTCAAATGGTCATTGCTATTTTATGGAGATGAGGACCCAGGTAATATTACAAACTTTCCCAAGTAAAATGATCTCAAGCATGCAGGCATTTGATATTAGATACTTTACTATTATTACTACTAACATCCTCACTCTCTACAATGGGAGTGTGGGATAAAGCAGTGTGTTGTAATTTATCACATTTAAATTTTTGTTATGTTTTCTTCTTATGAATTCACTATAGAACACAACTTCCTAATTAAAATCTAAATTTAATGTGATCATCGCCACATTTTATTATGTTTCTTTTAATCTCTAGATTTTGTCTTTTTTTCTCACCCCCTATTGAAATAAACAAAGTCCACCCAAATGAGAGCTGGCAGAAGCTGTTTTCAGAGATTCAGAAGCAGGCAGGTGAATGTGAAGGCTTTTGGGTGAAAAAAAGGGAAGGCTTCAGTCATGCTCTGAAAGAAGGGTGTCATGGGGAAGTTGAAGGAGGGCAGACTCAAAGGGGAACATTATTTTCTGACTGCTCAAGTGGTGGTGGGGCTCCTGTCTGTGGTGGGGAGTTGCAGGGCTTGGGGCTTGACTTTCTCTGGTTGGTCCTAAGTTGCAAGTAAGCGAGAAAGGGGAGAAAGTTTTTGATCAAGTCCTGACCTTTCTGAGCCACTGCTTCGGAGGTCGTGGTTTGGTTCTGGACTGGTTGCTACAGTGGTTGTGGGTCAGGGCTCTGTTGGCATGTGTAGACTGCTCATTGTCCACTTGCACAACCAGTGTCTCTTTAGGCCTTTATACATGCACCACTGTGACACAGATTCTCAGCAGTGGACAAGGTTTAGGAGTTCAGTCGCTGACCCCATTCCTCTCTGCTTTGAGAATCAATCACACAATTGATTCCACTGTTTTACATTTTAGATAATAGAGTAGAAATGTTTTTTTTTAACTGTTTGAGTTTAGAGAGTATGTAGTTGGCTTAAAGTCATATAATTTGCAAATTTAAAATTTAACTGCTTCAAACTCTAACAAAGGATCACCCTTTTTTTTTTTTAACCATAACTATATGGTAGATGACCACAGCAAAAACAGACAGAAATCCGTAAGGATAATTCGTCTAAGCTAATTATAGTTAAAGCATTACTGACTTATAAAACTCAGGATTATGCTCTCAAAAGCAATTACGTTTACATTATTTTTATTTAAAATATATATTGCATGTAATATAAACTATACATACAATATATTGAACTATATGGAAAATTGAAACTATGAAATCCCGTACTGGGCTGCACCTCTTTTATTGACTACTATTTTCTTACCACATTTGGTGACACAGCTTACATGCTCTCAGTCACATTCAATGGTTCTTAATCAGTTCTCCTACCACTCTCCTCCACACACTGACATATACATCAATTATTCATGGCTATTATCCTTTATCGGCAAAAACCGATTCAGATAAGAAGCAGCACAGTTTCTTCTATGTGGAAAAAATAAACTATTTTTTTAATATCAGTAATCTTGCCTTAGAGTTCCTTCGTGAGTTTTGTTTTTCTTGATTATCTGTTTTCTTCACTTAATCTTCAAGGTAATAAATTCTTAATGTGCTGAGTTTATTATTTCTGTGTGGAAGATTTTTTTTTTCACATTCTCTTCATTCAACAGCTTTGAAACATGGATCAGCTCCTATGTTAGGTGCTTTAAGTAAGTCTACAGCCCTTATAGTCATGGAGATTTGTCATTTTCATATTGGTATTTTCTTTTAAAACATATTTAGAAAGTACTTATATAAACATAGAACTTAATATTTTTTCACACATTCTTAATTTTTGTCCTAATCTGAGCCCTCAAATTTGTGGTTGTTTTAGTTACCATTGTTATTTTTGTCTATGTACTAACATTATAAATTTGAAGTAACAAAAGCATTCTCAATTATTACAATCACTAATTGTCTTTAAAAAGGGGGGTTACAAGTGGTTCAGTAGACAAATATATTTTGTGGTGTATAGTGCAAAGGAAAAAGTCTGCCAAAATAACTTCCCAAAATATATCTTAATTACTTTGCTGATTTTAACATATGTTCACAAATTCTTTGCTGGTCTTTCCTCCAGGAGGTGGGCTTAATTGCCCTCCCCTTGGGTGTGAGTTGGACTAACTCCCTTCTAAAAACAGAATGGGCAAAAGGTAAAAAGATAATTTTGCATCAGAAAAATCTAGCAGACACTACTACAACTAAGTGGTCAAGCTTAATATCACCAGTGGTAAGTATGTGAATTTAATCTTCCCCCTGATAGGCCGCTATGAGTAGGGCACTTCACTTTTCTGACATTGTCTCAACATTCCTAATGATACAGACAGGGAAATACTGGGTAGAAGAGGGCGGGGTCCCTGGCGAGGGCTCCATCTTCAAGGCTGGGAGGCCCTAATGAGAACTTCACATCCCTGTTTTCCCACCCAAATGTTGCTTTTTGGCTCACAACACGCCCCCCACCCCCGATATCTTGTGCCTATATAAACCCCAGACCTCAGCTGGCAGAGAGACAAGCAGCTGAACATCTAGAAGACAGAAAGCAACTGAGCATCAGAGACTAGGGATAGATGTGGCTTAACTTCAGACGGCATGACTTTGGAGAGGAGCCCAGCCATAGGCAGCGGGGCTTCAGAGAAAGATCACCTTCTTCCCACACCATCCATTTCCAGCTCCAAATCCTGCTGAGAGCCACCTTTATCACTCAATAAAACTTCTGCATTCACCATCCTTCAAGTCCATGTGACCTGATTCTTCTTGGACACTGGACAAGGACCAAGGTACCAACAGGAAAGGGTGTAAAAGGCTGTCACCTTGACTCTCCACTGAGCTGGCTAACACTTAGCCATCCTCCGATGGCAACTACTAAAAGAGCATTAATTTTGACACACCCCTAGATGTTACCATGGGGCCGGAGCCCAAAAGCGCTTGCCTCAGCGCCGGCACCCGCTCATCTGTGTGCTTTCCCTCCCACAAGGGGTTTGAATGGTGGCAGCCAAGTAAGCAAGCCACATCCCTGTTGCAAGTCCCTCAAAGTGGTCCAGGGAACTATCCCATCTTACTAATATCAATTTAATCGTGAGAAAACATCAGGCAAACCCAAACAGAAAGACATTGTAAAAATTACCTGACCATGATTTCAAAAGTTTCAAGATTGTAGCTAAATATGGGTGAACATTTGGCTGCCTAAGAAATAGCAAATAGATTTATCTCAACAGTTTTTAACAAGGTCAATACAAAAACAATAATATATTGCTTAGGGCTAACAAAATATGTGATAAAATTGAAAAACACCAAGAGAGAGTAAAAACTAAGAATAACTACATTAGGGAAGAAGACAAAATGATGGAGATCAGAAAGGTGAAGATCGTGTCAGTAATGTTCTATTTTTGATTTTGTGTCACTGGATCAGGATATTTATTTTGTTGTAAGTAAGTCTAAAATAACTTACATTTAGATTTCTCACTTTCTTTTTTATGGATAAAAAATTTTATAATAAAGATAAAGAATAGCCATAGTGTGATCATTTGAATTTTTGGAAAGATGGGCTTTCTTTTCTTAGAAGAAATATACAAGGAAAGTACTCACTATCATATTAAGGAATGAAATGACTCTTTAGTGAAAACCTATAAATTTCTTCTGTGTTGTAAATTTTTAATATCTTTTTCTTGACTGTGCCTCTCCCTTCTTCTCCTGAGTTATTAAACATATTAAACAGCATAAAATTAAACTTTATGTTACCCCTAAATAATGGCAAATCAGGTCTTAAGATTTATTTTGATAATCCACAAAAGTCAAGATTTGAAATATTTTATTCATGCCCTAAAAATTAGCTAGACTGAAACTACATATATAAAAGTGTCTGGAAATTCAAAGCTGCAGCCAAACCTAGCCTTCGGGAGAATCCAAAGAAAATTGCATTCTCAGAGGTTTCCCCATCGAAACCTTCATTTCAGAGCCCCAAAGCACAAAACCTGGCCTCATGACTTATCAATAACTTCCTTCTAAGCGATTCTCTTCCTTTCTTCTTATCCCATAAGCTATTTACAGATAATACTTTGGTGAAGTCAATCCCTGGTGACCTTCTGTTCCTCAGGGTAGACAAGTGTTAGTCCTCCATGATATACTCAAGTCAGATTTTTGCACAGCCAATATAATCTTTCAGTTTTTCCTGAGGTTTTGGAACTCACTGGAATGTGACTTGCATAATAATTAGTCTGCAAAATGGAGGGAATGAAAGAAATACACTTCATGCTACAACTCCTGTCAGAAGAAAAACCACAACATACGAATGGAGAGAAAGTTTCTGTAGGGTTTTACCTGCCCCACTTTCTTAGCCTGACACTCACCCATGGTCCCAAGTGAGACCACTTGCATGAATAGTGGAGATACCATGTCTAGGTGCCTCTGAGAAGATTCTAGTTTGTGTCCTGTGGGACTGAGGGATCTGTAGTTTTCTGAGTGGGTCAGTGGAGATTCCTGCAATTTCTAAAGTTATCCATCCTTCCTAATATCTGAGAAGCTATTACAATGATTTGGCCACAATAGAAATGTAAGAATTAATTTTGAACATTCTTTCAAGAAGATGAAAACATATTATTGGAGAATTATTTTTAGGAAAAGCATAATGACCAAAGAATTTCTTCTATCATTGCCCTTCTGATTAGAGCACATAACCCTGAATTATCTACTTTTGTACAAGTAGGCATATCTCATAAATATGGTCTCTCTGGTTTTTTTTAGGTGAATATTGCAGATATTTGTGAAAAAAGTAATGGTTTTAGAAATACATAATTTATATAGATAAAACAATAAATATTTTTTTCTGATGATTGGGGAAAGATACAGCATAGTTTCTTATACTAAGAAATAATCAATTTTCACAATTAATAGAAAAACTTGTGGTTTTAAGCAAGACATATTTTTCTTTGTGTATTGCCTCAAACTTATTTATTGTTGGTGGACCAGGCGTATTTTAAATTATTTCTGGCTATAGGATCTTTAATCAACACTTCTTTATGGACTATGCACTAATAAAAAAAACCATCAATCAATTTGAATATTAAGGAAGAATCACTGTCAGTGGCATGTGATTCCTTCCCAAGAGAGACACAAGGACTCAGCTCCAACCCCTGACAGCCACATGGGCTCCACCCAGCAAAGGTGAGTGTGGGCGGCCCAGAGTCTTAGGAGTCCCACTCCTTCCAGCCAAAGGTGAGGGTTGCAGTATGTTGGAAAAACTCCAGTGTGTCCTAAAGTTGGCATCCTTACCCATGTGGACCTAGAGGGCACAGCATTGAGCAAAATAAGATAATTTTTGAATCTTAGTTATTGGACTTGCTCAGGATCTGTTACTCCTTTCTTCTTTTCTAATTCTCTCTTTTGGAATGCAAATGTCTATGCTATGCCTATCCCACCATTATATTTTGGAAGCACATATCGTGTTTAATTTCACATGTTCACAACTAGAGAGCAATTTGCCTCAGAATGAATCATACCTTGAGTCTCGATCATATCTAATTTAGATCATATTTAGAGGATACTTTAGAGTTAGACTTTAAAAATGATGCAGGAAAGAATTAATATTTTGAGTTACTGGGATAAAGTGTTATTTTGCATTTAAGAAGGACATAAGTTTTGGAGGGCTGTGGGCGGAATGCTATAGCTTGATTTTCTGTCTTCTCCCCAAATTCACATGTTGAAATTCTACCGTCCAAGGTAATTGTTTAAGAAGTGGGGCCTTTTTGATGTAATTAGATCATGGGGGTTGAGCCTTTCATATTCAGTTGAGCCTTCCATAATTAACACTTTTATTAAAGAAGCCCCAGAGATGTGTCTTCTTCCATATGAGCACACAACGAGAAGGCAACCAACAATCTATGAACCATAAAGCAGGCCCTCGCCAGACACAGAATCTATTGGTGCATTCCATTCATCTTGGACTTCTCAGCCTCTAGAGCTGAGAAAACAAATTTCTGTTGTTTCAAAATTACCTAGTCTAAGGCATTTTGCTGTAACAGCAGGAACAAACTAAGACAGGAAAGAAACACCTGTGATAAGAAATTTAATACCCCCACTAAGTTTTGCAGTTTTTTATGTTACTAATTTTTCTTCATTCATAAAATGGATAAAATAGAATGAAATTTTATTTGGTTATAGTATTAAAACACAGAAAGTGAGTAATTCAAATTTCAGGGTGGTATAATTATTTTTCTCTACTAATAAGAATTGTATGAAATCATTTCATTTTTATTGCAAAAATAATTACTTTTATATTTTGACACACTAAACCTATATTTTCTGAAAAGCATTCAATTTTATTACTCATAGAGTATTTTTAATGTTGAGTAACTACTATTAATGCTAGATATATTTATGTATGAGTTCAATGAAAAATTTAAAAAGATGCTAAAAGCAATCTCTAACTTTCCTATCCATGAATGCTTACTTTGGACTTGAAATTGTAGGCAATGAAACTATTCTCCAATGGTTTAATTTTATAGGTTTTAGATGAATCTACCACAGTTGAGTAAACTATTAAGGTTTTTAGAGAAATTAGAGTTCCAATATTGATAGGCCACTAACGTTTTCTTCTCCAATATCATCACACCCGTACATATACAGCCACAAAACAAACACCCACATACTTCTTTTGTTTTTTCCTTACAGACAGGGTCTCACTCTGTCACCCAGACTGTCACACAGATTGGCATGCAATCATAGTTTACTATAACCTTGAACTTCTGGGCTTAAGGGACCCTCTTACCCCAGTCTCCTGAGCAGCTAGTACGACAGGCATGCATCACCACGCCCAGCTAATTTTTAAAATTTTTTTTGTGGAGTAGGGGTCTTGTTATGTTGCCCAGGCTGGCACTCACACAATTCTGAAAGTAAATTTTCCTTAAGAGTTACTGTGCAGGAGTCTGTCTACCCTCTGTTCACAGAGTGCCTCTGGAAAGACAATGATTCTCTACTAATTATCGATTTAATTATTTACTTGAGACTGTTAGGTGAAATGCTTCCACAAGAAACTTCAGATTTTTTTGATCCAATTTATAATTGTTGTTCATGAAAAACATTGCTAGACTATATATTCACTATCAATTTTATATTTAAGTTTTGCACTGTTACAATTAAAGTAACTTGTCCATAATATTATTAGGGCCAAATTATATATCATTTCAGTCTTTATATATATATTTTTTTCTTTTTAAGAAAGAGTTTTGATCTTGTTGCCCAGGCTGGAGTGCAATGGCACGATCTTGGCTCACTGCAACCTCTGCCTCCCGGGTTCAAGCAATTCTCCTGCCTCAGCCTCCTGAGTAGCTGGGATTACAGGCGTCCACCACCATGCCTGGCTAATTTTTGTACTTTTAGTAGAGATGGGATTTCACCATGTTAGCCAGATTGGACTCAAACTCCTGCCCTCAGGTAATCCTCCTGCCTCAGCCTCCCAAAGTTCTGGGATTACAGGCGTGAGCCACCACACCCGGCCCCGTCTTTATATCTTGATATATGCATGATATTAAACTAAGGATATAGTGTTCCTTTCAATGATATTTCATTAAAAGTGGGGCCTGCAAATTTTTCTGTAAGACGTCAGTTAGTATTATATGATTTGATATCCATGTATGATCTGTGTAGTATGTACTTCACTCTGCCATTGTGGCACAAAAGTAGACATAGACAATTTGTAAATGACAGCATAGCTGTCTTCTAATAAATATGTACAGATAGTCCTTGGAATTATTTATAATGTTACAATGGGTTAATAGGGACGTCATCCCCATGGTAATTCAGGGAACACCAGTATGGTATTTATAAAACAGGCAGCTAGCTGGATTTGGCACTCAGCATTGTTTGAAAACCCTTGCACTAAAGTTAAAGTTTCACAGAAACAAAGATGTTTTGTTATGCTTTTCCATAAGCCCTTTGAAGCAAATATTTGCATATAATCACCCATATCTTTCTCCCACACATTTGATACAAATTTGTTTTAAATTTGCTTCTCCAGTGATTGTCATTTTTTCTCTTGTCATGCAATATCAACAAGACAGTGGGTCTTATTTCATTCCGGAGCATTATGAACAAGCTTTGTTTTATGTATTCATAATTGGGCCATCATTCCAAGAAAAAATTTATTTGTATTGTTAAATTTTAACTACCTTGAAGTAACAAAGTGATAAGGAAATACTAACATGAAAAAACATATAGTAGAGTTGCATTGATAATTTTAAATTATTTATGCATAAAAGAAGCAACTGCCTATTCTATATTTAGGGAAAAGACTGCAGGTTCATCATATTGAGGGAAGAAAGCCATAGGATAAATTACTAAAAACAAAGGAATTAAGTGACCATCAGCAATCTGGATGCTGATTCCAATAGTTTTTTTCTTCTAGTTAGATAACTTTTGGAAGATTCCACTGGAAAAATTTTAAATATGAAGGGGAAAAACATAAAATCATGACTTAAGTCTAATGAATGAATCCTTCCAGGTTATCTTACAATGAAATTCAAATTTTAAAAGCCGTATCCATATACTGAAGGCTTTCAATCAAAATTTTCAACTCTGTAGAGGCGAACTAGGAAATAAAACCAAAGGCAAGCTGACATTTTAAGAAAGAATCTACCGTAAAAGTTAGAGATGAAAACAAGAAATAAATGGGTATGCAACAACATCAATACAGAAAGGGAAAAATTAAAATAAGAAATATTGTCAAGATATGAGAAGATTTTAGAATAATAAAGCAAGATTAGGCTATTATTAAAAATTGGGAAAATGTAGTGAACAAAACTCTCAAAAATGAAAAAGAAAAATTAACAGAAAAAAATTAATAGAATGTTTGTGCAGGACAGCAGAACAGGAAAGAAAAATAAAATTGAGGAAATAAAAGCAAAAATAAAAAGAGATGGAAAATAGAAAATAAAATTTAAGAATATTAGAGGCCTTGTCCACAAATTCCAATAATCAGGAAATCAAAGTGCCAGAAATAAAACTGAAAAAGTTGCAAGGAGATTTTTAATGAAAAAAATTTTTAATTCTAGAAATAAAAGAAATGGTTTTCTAGGATAAAGATGTCACCCAGGCTGGAGTGCAGTGGCGCAATCTTGGCTCACTGCAACCTCCACCACCAGGTTCAAGCAACCCTTCTGCCTCAACCTCCTGAGTAGCTGAGACTATAGGCAAGCGCCACCATGCCCAGTTAATTTTTTGTATTTTTAGTAGAGATGGGGTTCCATCGTGTTAGCCAGGATGGTCTCGATCTCCAGACCTCATGATCCACCTGCCTTGGCCTCCCAAAGGGCTGGGATTACAGGCATGAGCCACTGCACCCAGCCAACATCCACTATTTTTTGGAGGGAGAATAAAATGAATGGAGTTTACTGGAGAAACTTAAAGCCAAAGGCCAGCATGTCATGTGCACAGTTCTCTATTATCTTGTTCAACAGAGGCAAAGCCAGGGTATGCATAGGAACACATACTGGGTTTACATTCACATGGACACGGTGAGGGGAACAATGCACACTGTGGCCTGCTTGGGAAAGTATCAGGATAAACAGCTAAGGCATGCTGGGCTTAATAACTAGGTGATGGGTTGATAGGTGTAGCAAACCACCATGGCACACGTTTACCTATGTAAAAAACCTGCACATCCTGCACATGTATCCTGGAACTTAAATTAAAATAAATTTTTTAAAAGAAACTTATTCCTTTATTGTTTACTTTTTCAAATCGAAGATACATTATTTTGAAAATTTAGAAGAAACTTAGGAGAAGAAGAAAACCCTGTAAGTTTTCTAAGCAAATGAGTTGTATTAAAGGGAAAGAGGATGAAGAATTAGGATTGCACCAGGTTTTTCAAATGTAACATTAAAAAAGAGAAGTCAATGCAACCATAACGTTAATATCATTAAAATTACTCCCTATCTCTTTTTCTATGCTCAATCAAACTCTCTAGCAAGTGTCCAGATAGAACACACACACACACACACACACACACACACACACATATATATATATATATTTCTGAGGTACACAGTTAGAAAACTTTAGCTTACCAAAAATAATGGAGTAAGAAATTTGAGGCAGGACATGTAACGTTTACTCTGGAAGATAAGAAAAGTAATTTACAAAATTATGGAGAAGGAAAATCTCATTCTGGGTGATGCACCAGTCCACAATGAAGCAGATCACAATCTCTGAGAGACACCCCTAAGACAAAAAACTAACAGAATATCTGAGGCTTTTAGTTATCAGATAATAAATGCATGTTTTTGTCATCTGTGAGGTTGGACTAGTGATAAGAATAGAGCAAGCAAAGTGAACAAACATAAGACAAAAACTACACAGAGAAAACAAATCATGCATACAAAAGAAAAGGTAATTATGATTGCATACATGGCTAAATTCAATTTAGTGATAAAATGTTAAAACAGCATATCGATTTAAAGCTATGATAAAAATATTGATTGCCTCAAACAATGGCAAGAGTGTACCCATGTAGTAAGTTGTGATGACATAAGAAAGCCAAATACTTACTTCCATATTGGGAAGTCAATACATAATAACTAAATTTGAAAAATCTACAAGTAGTCATTGAACTTTATACTTGGAAAGATACAAAGTATCAATTAAACAAATGGAAAATAATTGGCACTGTAGAAGAGTTAAGTACAGGACTTACTAGTGGAAGTTACTTTTCTCCCTGAAATAATTTGATTAAAGGATAACAAAACAAAAAGTTAAGGAAATAAATGTTAAAAAACAGATAGGAAACTCATGTTAAAAAGTGTTTCTTGGTAAAATATTGGATTTTATTCTGAAAGAGTATGTATGAAACAAATCTGAGAAGTATTTCAAGTAAGCAAGAGGGAAGAATTTTCTTCAATTGTCACTAACCAGAGCAGAATCAAAAATATGTAATTTTTCTGATCTTATATTACACAATACTTGTATTTGTAACATCAAGAGGTTCTTGATTTTCATGTATTATTTTGTTAACACATATGTTTGTGTGTGGTGTGTGTGTGTATATATATATATATATAAAAATATTTTTTTTTTTTTTTTTTTTTTTTGAAATTTGGTCTCTCTCTGTTGCCCAGGCTGGAGTGCAGTGGGATGATCTCAGCTCACTGCAACCTCTGCCTCCCAGGTTCAAGCGATTCTCCTGCCTCAGCCTCCTGAGTAGCTAGGATTACAGATGCCTGCCACCACGCCCAACTAATTTTTTTTTTTTTTTTTTAATAGAGACAGGGTTTCACCATGTTGGCGAGGCTGGTCTTGAACTCCTGACCTCAGGTTATCCACCCGCCTTGGCCTCCCAAAGTGCTGGGATTAGAGGTGTAAGCCACTGCGCCCGGCCTATCAAAGACATTTTTAAGAGAAATTGATTCTTTTTCAGCTGTGAGTTTGTGATTGTAAAGGATACAATGACTATTTCATAATTTGATGACATATTAAGAACTACTAACGTAAACTATAGAATTACTAAATAGTCTAACTGTTGCTTTAAATTAATCATATGCAATGTTTGTCACAATGAATTTTAAACCATCCAATATTCTAGATTCAATAAATTATAGTACCAATTTTGGGTCATGCATGCATTTGTTTCTACGAACAAAATATTTCATTCCAAGAATTCGTAAATTTGAAATGACAATTTGTTAGTTTGGAAAATAAATATTTTATGATCTCCATTAATAATCAGTATAGAAATGAAAAAATAGTTTCTTTTATTATCTATACATATATATGAAAAAATACACACATTCACAGCAATTTCTGTACCAGATATTTTGATAAGGAGTTTCTGGGAAAGATTTTACTGACAGAATTATTTATGATGATAAAAGAGAACTGATTTTATCTCTTGCTCACTAGAGGTAATATCAGAATCTTGAATGCTTTGAATACTATGTAATTTGGGGATCTTTAATATTTCTTTTTCTGTTTTAGTGGATTAATTCCTAGTAAAGAGTAATTGGTGAGCAAAATGAAGGGGAATATGTTTTTAAAATTTTAAACGCTTAAGGCAACTTAAAAGAACCCTTGGATGTTTTTGTATATTTTATTCTTTTTTTCATACATCACATTTAAAAGTAGGTAAAGTTTAGAAAGAATTGTGAATAAAATTTATTACATATAATAATCAGATTTTACATAATCTTTGAGGGAGAAAGTATTATAGTTTATCTCAAGAATAAAGCATGCTCAAAAATCTGTCTAAACTCTAAGTGAAAGTTCTAAGTGCTTTATTTTTCATAACTATGACTGTGCTTCACTAGGGTTGCTACTTTCTAAACGTAGTTAAATCTTTGATAGAAAATCAAATGTCATCTCTTTAAAATAGTATTTTATAAAATACCAATAGGATTTACTTAAAATTGTTATAAATTAGTATACTTTTACAACAAATCAAAATATAAAAATTATCAATATTCTTAAATTTTAAGGCTACCTGTACACAATCCTATTGTTGAAAAATGAAAAATTACAGGAGATATTTACATTTCTTTAAAATTAGAATTCACTGCTGCAATTTCTTCCAGATGACTATCTAATTCTTGTGATGTAAACAACATCATGGACAGTACTGAAACTGTAACAGTTTCAATTTTCTCCCAGCTGGACAACACCTTGCATCAACAGCTGCTCCATCTTTGCCTAGGGGCCAAGAAAGGCCTGGATTTCAAAAGAGAGACAAATTGGCTAAGAGCAATGGATTGATAATCCAGCCATTTGAATTTGGACAGTTATTCACTAACTTGTTCGGAAAAACAGGTTTGGATTCATGTTTTATCATGTAAAGTTTAATCGTTTGCTTTGAAATTATTGATCTGATAGCAATTTAATATTGAGATTTAATATTGGGTAACTAGAAAATTATGGGCTAGCATGTTTCACATGTGAATTAGGAACTAGCTAGATTTTTTAGAAGATTACCTGAGACATTTTTAAGAAGTTCATTCTCTCTCTGGACATTTATATTGCCCAAATAACATTAATTTGATAATATCACTATCAAATTATAACATCATTATCAAGTATTAACACTTATATCAAACAGATAGAGCTTTGGTGTGGACCATAATGATGGCTAGGGCTAAGGAGACGTGGACATTTGGAGTGACATAAGGGAAGCCTGACAGGCCAGACCGATGAGGGTCTCAGTGAAATCTGAAAACAAGGAAAGGAACTTTAAATTTCAGTTTAACACCTTCCCAACTGATCTATTTCAGAATAACTCAGTTAAATCTACATGCCCTTCCCCTCTCCATTTCACCTCCATAATGTCCAGGACCCATGGCAGTAAGTATTCATTTCTTCTGCTAGTGCCCCCCAAATAGTTGAAAGTCTGCGAAAACAGAGGTGGGGTCGGAAGAAAGCAGCTTTGGTTTCTGCATCTTTAAAATGGGAATATTCCAAATGACTCTATGGTGTTAGAAGTCCAAGAATTGATTACTCTAATGGGAGGAATGGTCAGGTTCCATTTCTTCATTGGGTTTTGGTTACAAATTTGCAACATTTTTATAGTTATGAATCAATATTAATAAAGACAACAAGTACATATTGAGTCTATAATTTATGTAGAATACACGTTTCTCCTTATTTAGGAGAGATGGCACAGGGTAGTCAGAAAATAAGCGAGTAAATAAAAAATAGTAGTGTTAGGTACTTAGGCTGACATTAGTAGCTGGGAAGAGGTAAAAGAAAAAACAGAAGGGCTGTCACTAAGACAGGCCCTGGCCCACGTTAAGTTCAGCACCAAGACCGCCCAAACTCCACTCTAATGGATGGAGTTTGTGGTAAAGTCTGTGGCCAGCACATCCTGGAGAAAGAAAAACTGAGGCACAGATAAAAATCCCCTACAGTGGCACATGCCCAGTCCATCTAGGCCATAACACTGGGTAACTCCATCCTCATTACAAAGTCATTTAATAAAATTTACATGTGGTTTTCAATCCCTGAGTAGACTTTTATTAACAAATTATGGGTAAAAATGCGCACAGTTTAATTTCAGTTATATAACATAAACTGCCAATCAAATGACATCATCCTGTCACTCAAACACAGCCCAAGCTTCAACTCCTCCCCCATGAACCCCATAAAAGTATTAACACCCTGAGCTCTATAAAGAGGAGCTGATTTCACTTCATAGAAATCAGCCCGCTCTCCCTCTGAGACTGTATTACTATACTTCAACAAACTTTGCTTTATGCTTGCATTTTGGTGCTAGTTTGCAATTCTTTGCTCACTATCACAGGAACAGAGATTGCTGGTCCAAAAGCTCCGGCCCCGGTAACAGTAGGACATTTTGTTCATTGACAGAAAAGAACAAGAAATGGTATATTACTTTTATTAGGGCTGCCACAACAATTTACCACAAACTCTACAGCGTAAAACAACAGAAATTTATTACTTTACCATTCTGAAGGCCAGAAGTCTGGAATCAAGGTTGGGCCAAGGCCAAGTTCTCTCCAGAGGCTCTATGGGAGAACCCTTCCTTGACTCTTGCAGCTTCTGGTGGTTCCAGGTCTTCCTTAGATTGTGGCTGCATAACTCCAATTTCTGTCTCCATCTTCTCATGGATTTCTTCTCTTCTCTGTGTTTGTCTAATAAGGATACTTGTCATTGCATTTAGGGATCACCAGGATAAAGCAGAATGATCTCATCTCTAGATTCTTAACTTAATTACATTTATGAAGACTTTTTTTTCCGAAATGAATTCACATTCACATTGGGGATTAGCATATAAAAATATGTTTTTGGGTGCCACAATTTAGCTCGCTACAAAAAGGCACTACAAAAGGCATGTCCTCTATGAGAGAGGAGAACATAGCTGAGAGAACAATTTCCAAAAGGGTGTTCAGGGAGAGTGTAAAAGAATCAAAATATAATTATTTATATTAAAGCATTTTATCATCATAAGAAAGAATAATCCAGGCTATGAGCTTGGGCAAGTTTCTCAAATGCTATAAAATAATATTCAGAGCTTTCAACTGGAAGCGTGGCTGGGTGTTGGAGACATATTTAGTATGGAAATATGTTCATATCATAGTTAAGCACAGGGTGAATTTGGTGATTTAGGCTGGGCTATTTCAGGTAGGACATGCAGGCATTTAAGAGTACATCATTAGAATTCTCCGTGAGAGAGAGAATCCAGTGAAGGCACGTGAATCCCCTTTCCAGAGCAGATATAGGTGCAAGGATGAATGAGAATAAACTTTAATTGCTATCGAGTTTATATCCAAGATATTAATTATATCTATTATGGGAAGTCAAAAAAAGAAGTTCTCAAATTCTCTTTAAAAAGATACTGCACTTCACAAGCATCTCACGGCATCCTCTACCAACTATCTCTGCGAGCAGTGGGGAAGCGGGTGGTTCTCAAAGACTGGATGCTAATGATGTTCTTACAGCTCCATTCCACTTTTCTAAAAATATGTCAGATGAGTTATTTTCTTTCAGCTAGCTTTTTTATTATTTTCACTCCCATTGTTTTAAGTTTTGTATCACATCCGCAGTCATATTTGATAGTTTGTATTTTAAAGTTCGAATATATTTGTGAGCAGTAAACTGACACTCTCTAATGATGATGTTAGAACACGATTCCTCTTTATCTGGGGTTATTTCTCATCCTTATTGCTACATGTTGACCAAGGCATGAGTTACTTCAGAATCACTTGTATGAGACATTGGGATTTGCTGATTTAGGCGTCTTAGTTCCCAAAGAAGAAGAGCTGTCACCAGGGGACACAAAAAGTGCCCACAGAACTGGAAGTTGACACTGCCACATGGACAATTTGTGCTTTTGTGCCACTAAACGAAAAGGAAAATAAAGGAGATGACTGAATTAATTGTAACATTTGATTCTGACTGTTAGATGGGTTGGAATTAGTTTACTATCACACACTGAGATTATATATGAATTTGCTCTGGACTGAGGATTCACTGGGGCACGAGTAGCAAGTAGTAATTTCATGTCTAGTAAAATAGGTCACAAACACATGCAGGTGTGATTACTGATACTTTAGACTCTCTAATAATTGAAGTCTTGTTCTCAATGATTTACCTGTTAGGTGAATTGTGGGTAAAGGCAAAAAGAATATGGAATAGGTAGCAGAAGAATGAAATGACAAATATCAAAATTTGACCATTTGACCAGATTTTGCAAAAGGTATGAGTGAATGAGGACTGGAAGAGTTAAGCATCTTTACAAGCATTTTTTTTCTTGTTCCTATTACGCTACCATCTAAAGTGCTTATATTAATAGTGGTTAAACATATTTATAGTTACTATTAAATATCATTTAATGGCAGAGTTTGAAAGAGGTTTGTGGCTAAATTAAAAAAAAAAATTCCTCCAGGATGGGTAAAGTGTGATATGGGAGTGTTTGCATTTTTTTTTTTTTGCAGCAATCAGTCTTTAGTTATGTAAATAGTACTTATACCATATTAGGTGGCTGCAATACATTGGTATTGTCTTTATTAGGAACCTTGGATATGAGTAAAATTTGTGTGTGGATTCACACCTGACAAGCTGTGCTGAGTTTTCTCTTACTATCCCAGCATGACTATCAGACCCTCCTTAGTTTCTTACGCATCATAGAGAAGAATCTAAGAGGTACATTTCCCAGAATCTTGTCCTTGTATGGATCTGGGTTAGAGTTTTCCAATGCAGCCACTTCCTCAGGATTTGGGAGGCAGAGGGGGAGAGGACATTTTTTTCTGAATGCAGATGCGTAGCCAGATGAGTAGATAGATGTGATGACACCTTGAAAACCACCCTAATATCCTGCTCATGGAGATGACTAGAAGAGGATGCTCCAATGCTGGTGAAATAAAGCATCTTTTTAAAGAGACTTTGAGAACTTTTTTCACATTCCTATACTAGATATAATTAACATATAGGATATAAACTCCAGAGCAATTAAAATTTATTCTAATCATTTTTGTGTCTTTACACAAACTATTTTAAAATATTAAAGATGTGGACATAGCCTATTTTGCATATATATTAGCTACATCCAATCTGGTCCTTAATATTGTCGTGATTAATAAAATCATCACTTTTAACATTTTACAACTGTGAAGAAGATATAGAAATTTGAATACATTAAACTGTATGCTCTGAACAGACATACACTTTGGATAAATAAGTAGGTAATTTTATTGTTTATAGACAATAGCAATATCAAGGATCTTTTTTGTCTTTATTATTATTTTTGGCTTAAATATTTGTTTTCTTGTTTATACTAACCTACCTTAAAACTTCTGAAACAAGTAATATAACAGAATCTCATTTAAACATAGGTAACTTGAGTCTGGACATTTTATTTTATTCTTTATTCTGTGTTGTTCTCCTCTGTCTTTGTTAAAATCTCTGGGGCCTGAATGTATGACTTGGCTTCTTTATGAATACAAATATTTAGCATATCTATGGCAGTCTTTCTAGTCCTGTATTTAGAGAGAGCTACCTCACTCTGGGTAGAGATGGTGTCTTTTAACCCCATAAAGTTATTTCCAATTGGCAGGTAATAGTGAACTGGGTTTAAGCTCATCTAAAGAACATCTGCTTCAGATCGTTTTAATTTATCATGAAGACACAACTATTCTATATTATCCACATCAAATAAAATCTCTGTGCAAGCCAGAAATAAAGACTCAAATAGAACGATTTTCTACTTAACAAGTCAACAATATTTGCACTCAAACTCAGCCTTTTATAAGTTAGACCTCTGTGTTCAACTCTCTATTTGGTATGACTGTATGCTTGTCCTTGTAGAACCTGATTGCATTGTAAAAATAAATCTGTTAATTGGAAGGTTCAAGAGGGGCTTCAGAAGGATTAATCACCATCTTTCCCCTGAAACATTGTTTTTTGTCCAAATCTAAATAAGCATTATTTGAGGTCGTTAACTAGAAAGTCTTTTTTGGAAATGGACTAAGGTGATTTGTTTCCATTTTTTAATTCTTTATATTCTGTCTAGCTCCTGTTGGTTGAAAAAGTGGCATATGATTGCAGATGAGTGTTTTTCTACTGTCTTACTTTTTTTTTTTTTTTTACTATTCTGGGAAATGTTAAAAGAATAATTTCAAATAGTGAGAATTAATTAGGGGTCTTAGAGCAAATAATATTTCACTGCAATAGCTTAGTTCATATTAGTGGCAAGAGAATGCTTTCAAAAAAATTATACACTAATCAATCTGTACTCTAACTCATTTTAGTCATTGTAATTAATGAATTAAGTCAGGTAATTAAATTAATTACTTACTCTATTTTTTCTATGACCCTTTACCTTCTACTGTTCTTTAATGAGGTTTCTATTCTAGTATACCTTTTCATGAGTATATATGTAAAACAGATATATATTAAGTTTTCTATTATTGATGTATTAGCCAGGGTTCACCAGGGAGACAAAAACAACAATAGGATATGTGTGTGGGGGACAAGACTGGTCTGGGACACACACACACACACACACACACACACACACACACACACATATGGAGAGAAAGAAAGAGGAAGATTTGTTTTAAAAAAATTAACTCATGTAATTTTGTGGGCTGGCAAGACTGAAAATTGCAAAACAAGCCAGAGGGCTAGAGCTCCAGGGGAGACATTGTAGCTTGAATCAAAAGGCAGGCTGCTGACAGAATTCCCTCTTCCTGGGGCAAGCTCAGTCTTTTTCTCTTAAGATATTCAACAGCATGGTACTGGTACCAAAACAGAGATATAGATCAATGGAACAGAACAGAGCCCTCAGAAATAATGCTGCATATCTACAACTATCTGATCTTTGACAAACCTGACAAAAACAAGCAATGGGAAAAGGATTCCCTGTTTAATAAATGGTGCTGGGAAAACTGGCTACCCACATGTAGAAAGCTGAAACTGGATCCCTTCCTTACACCTTATACAAAAATTAATTCAAGATGGATTAAAGACTTACATGTTAGACCTAAAACCATAAAAACCCTAGAAGAAAACCT